>NC_092769.1:21701662-22301662 GCF_047496795.1 Chiloscyllium punctatum | reverse complement strand
TGGGAGGAATCTGGAAGGAAACCCATACAAACTTCGGGAGAATGTTCAAAATCCACATCGAGGGTGGCCCGATGTTAGAATTGAACGCAGCTCCTTGATGATGTGAGGTAGCAGTGCTAACCACAGATCTACCACGCGCATCCGTTAGTTCCATTAGTTATTTGTGGCTGATTAAAGAAATATGTCAGCCTTGTTCCTGTCACTGAACCTGACCCAGTGTGAGACCTTTATCATTGGCCATATCACTAACCTGGTTACATTTAAAATTTGTTGTGAGCAGTGGAGGAGTGGGACTAGTAAAGGAAACAGTGACACCCTCCAACCTCAGGAATATAGGAGAAATTCACAAATTGGGAATTCTCTTTCCCAAAAATTTGGGATGGCCACACATTTATATTATAACGAGGCTGTCTTTGTCTAATTTTCGATGGACAGGAGAATCAGGGACAATGGTGCATGGAGAGAAAAGTGCAGCTGGGACCACAATGAGATGAGCCCTGGCCTCATTTACTGGTGGAGTAGT
Organism: Chiloscyllium punctatum; assembly: GCF_047496795.1. NCBI lineage: Eukaryota > Metazoa > Chordata > Chondrichthyes > Orectolobiformes > Hemiscylliidae > Chiloscyllium > Chiloscyllium punctatum. The sequence continues at coordinate 22,301,139 of NC_092769.1, read as the reverse complement.
GTCAAAGGGCCGAATGGCCATCTCGTGTCCCTCAGCCGTATGTTCTGATGTTCCATTCAGCCCTTCCGACCTGCTACGTGGTGGCCGATCGTGGCCACTCTGATGGTTTGGTGTAGGTTGGGAGATTACTTGGAAAATCCAGGCTGGGTCAGGAAGTGACCCCCCACCCCCACCCAAATCCCTGTTTCCAGGCTTCCCCTCTCTGTAACTTCTGCTCCAGATGTGGGTCATGTTGCAGCCCCAGATACGCTGTGAATACAGCCCCCATACCCCACCCAGGGTTAAAACAATAAATCCACTACTATCCCTGAATGCAACATTTTACAACACGATTTCTAGGAAAATAACCCGTTACTTTCCAAAATTATAATGTGAAGTGAATAAATGGGAACAGGAGTAGGTCATTCCGCCCATCAAGTTAGCCCTGTCATTTAATAAGAACATGGCTGATCTACTCCAGGGCTCAACTCCACTTCCTTGCCGACTCCTTATATCCCTCCACACCTCTCTGGGTCAGGGAATTCCAAAGATTCACTACCTTCTGAGATAATACATCGGTTTGCATCTCAGATTGAAATCAAAGTTCCTTATTCGGTATCTATATCCTCGAGTTCGACACTTTGGTCAAGTATGGAAACAACTTCTCAATATCTACCTTCTCAAGCCCTTTCTGTGTCTTGTATTTCTCAGCAGTATCACTCATCATTCATTTAAACACCAATGAAGTATCGCCTCACCATTTTAGAGATTCTCAATAACACAACCCTTTCACCCTGGGAACCTATCTATTGTACGAACCTAGTTATTTGCTGCATCAGCTTGCTGACTTTATGTTTCATACACAGGAAGACTCCAATCCTTTTGTACTTCTCTTTTTCTGGAAGTCCTTTCCATTTAATAACAGCCTGCCTTTTGGTTCTCAGTGTCATCCACAAACTCGGATGTATATTGCACTCAACTCCCTCCTTCACGCTATCAGTATAGATTGTAAGTAACTGATGCCATCGGACTAATAGCTGCGGCACGCCAGCAGATACACCTTTATTTTGAAGATGTATTAATCCTGACTCTCCGATTGCTATGAGCTAACCAACCATCATTCCAGGTTAATACATTATCCATCATCCTACGAGCTTCTGTCTTGTGTAAGAATTTATCTTTTGTTATACCTTGTGGAAAATGTCTGGAAAGCTTGGTTTCTACCAGATCTCCTTTATCAAGCCCGCTTGTTACATTCTCAGGCATCTCCAGAAATACTTTGCATGATTTTACAGGGCAAAATATAATTTCCCTTTCACAGACCCACACTGATTCTGCGTGAAGCTTTTCTAAATGTCCATGCTTGCCAGGTTTTCCTAATTAAGCTGGTCCCATCTGCTTTCATTAGGCCCATATGCCTCTAAATGTTTCCAATTCATATGTTTGTCCAAATGAGTTTTAAATGTTTTAGCTGTACATGCATCTACCACTCTTCATCTGGCAGCTCATTCGATGTCCATACCACCCTCTGTGTAAAATGTTGCCCCTTCGTTCCTTTTAAATCTTCCCTCTATCACCTTAAACTTATGCCTGCTGTGGCTAAACTCCCCCATGCCGTTGGAAATATCTTGGCTATTCAACCTATCCATATCTCTCATGATTTTAGAAACGTTTACAATGTCACCACCCAACCTCCCACATTCGATCTGATAGTAACTTCAAGAACAAGGATTTAAAGACAAATACTGCAAAATTAAACAGGATGAAACATGACAGGTAAACAATCCACAGCCCAAACGTCATCTGGTGATTTGTTATTCTCCATATTACAATACTAAGGCAGCATGAAACGCTTACTAGTGCCAATAAGAAGTCAAACACCTGAATTCTCTTTGTCTAAAGGGGGTGATGATCTCGACAGTGAAAGCATATCTATGGCCAGATCTATATAATGCCACATAGTCAACATTCCCCCTCCTGGCCTCCCTACGAACTTGTTTGGTTGTGACTTCTTTGTCTTGCAATCAATAGAGAGAACCCCTTTCCCACATTCACAGCTTAATTTAAACACATTTTACATCATTCACTCGTTCACTACTGCTAAACTCCAGTTTATCTTTGCCACACCCTGTTTTCCCTGTCACCCATCCCCCACCTCTGTCAAGGGATTAAAAATCCCACTTTCCAATCCTTTTCAGTTCTGAAGAAGTGTCACACTGGGCTTGAAATGCTAACGTTGTTTATCTGTCTCTGCAGATGCTGACAGACCTGCTGAGTTTCTCCAGAAATGAATCGGCACAGAACACATTTTCACTAAAACAAATAACCATGGATACTGAAATAAAAATACAAAAATTGCTGGAGAAAGTGGGAGCTTTGTAGATGGTCACTAGACCTGAAGGTTTAACTCTGCATTCACTCCAGAAGATGCTGCAACATTTTCAGTAATTTGTTCAGCAATTTCTGTTTTTGAACAATTTTCAAAGAAGGATGTCAAAGATGCTCAAAATCCTGTCCAACATGGAAGGCCGTACACTGGGAACTGAACAATAACGCATGGTGCACAAGTTCCTTGAGTCTGAAACTGCATAAGACTGACATCATTGACACTACAGAGCTTTTAATCATGGTCAGGGAGAAAAACAGAGGGAAACACATTCACTTCAAATACAGAAGTTGGCATTGTGGAAAAGAAACGATTTAGATTATTACCTTAAATGGATAGAGTTAAAGTAACAAATTGGAGGCGTGAAACCAGGGAGATGCCATCAGCAGAATGAGAATATGAAAGTGGAAGTGTTCCCGCATCAGAAACCAGGGTTAGGTCACTGAATACAGGGTTGATGCCAAGGTTGGAATCACGTGCACCTAAACCTGTTGACAACCCATTAAATTTACCACACGTGACTGGTTGCATTCCAAATAGCAGATTGAACTTCTGATGGAGAGGGGGAAATGGTCACAAGACTAACAGATCGGATCTAAGCTCTGTCGTCCTGTTATATCCAAGTATAAATGTCGATGGACTATTTAACAATTTACTGGAGGAGAGGTCTCTACAAATATCCTCATCCTAAATATCGGAACAACTCGGTACATCAGTGAAAAAAAAGTCAAGGGTGTGGTGTCTGCACTATCCTCAGCCAGAGGTGTTGAGTGGATGATCCAAGTCACACTCATCATGATGCCCACAGACGCTAGTCTTCCAGCAGTTCAATCCGCTGCACGTGACATGAAGAAACAGCTGAACACAGTGGATACGACAATGGCAGTGGGCCCTGACACCATTCCTGCAATTGGACTGAACACTTGTGCTGCACCACAAGCCGTGTCGCTGGGGAAGCTGTTTCATTCCAGCTCCAACTCTGACATCTCTCTGGCATTGCGGAAAATTACTCAGCTTTGTCCAATAACCAAAGAGGAGAATAATTACAATCTGATTAATTACCACCCTCTTAGTCCCATCATGATAGTCAAACTGGTGGGAATTTTTTTTGACAGAGCTGTCCAGTAACACCGAAATAATCAGGTCAGTGTGGGTTCTGATAGTTCCCCATGTGGAGATGGTGCTGTTGTGGAAATAACATTGGATTACTAATCCAGACCACAATAATGCTCTGGCAGCTGGTGGAAGTTAAAAATAATTAATAAAATATCGAGACTAAAATCTGGTATATTTAATAGTGATCTTGTGTCCAATGGCGATTGTAAACATTGATCTCCTTCCACAATGTACTTTCAGAAAGTGAATCGACCGTACTTTCCTGGTCTGACCTAAAAGTGACTCCAGACGCAGAGGCATGGTGTCTGAATCGGCCAAATAAGACACTTAATTGTATCAAACTGCTCTGAGGTCTTAAAGGATAAAACCGGACAGAGCACCTGGCACCAGCGTCGTTATCAGAAAAGGGAATGGGAAACATAGTTCCTGTTGACCCTGCATAGACATCCTTCCGAACATCTGAGAGCTTGTAACAACATTTAAACAGCTTTCACACAGACTGCACAGAAATATTGGGAAAGTAGGAGGTCATTCAATATAGTGAGCTTTCCCCATGGTAGTTCATGGAGGAACATCTCCTCAATGCAGTTTCCCCACGCAATGTTCATATCCCATAATATCTTTAAACATTGTGAAATATAAACCGAGAACAAAGGTAGTGCTTTCGGCCCATCAAGTTTGCTACTCTATTCAATAAACACGCGTTTCTTTGATAACGCTTGTGTATTAAATACGATTTGACTGTTTTCTATAAAGTGAACTATCATCCCTGCTTCCAATCTGTCTCACACTGTCAGAGTTTGATATATTTCAATGATATCTCCACTCATTTTCCTAATACATATCAAATACAGGCCCAGTCACCCCAATACTCTGGTCACACAACAGGCCTGTCATCCCAGAGATCAGTCTGGTCATCCTCCACTGCTCTCCCTCAATGTCAGGTTTCTCCTTTACTAGGCAAGGAGACCAAAACTGTACACAATACTGGACAATGTTCGAGATGGGATCCCACTAAGGCCCTGCTCAGCTGCAGTAAATGACCCTTACTCCTGTATTCAAATCCCCAGAAATGAAGGTGAATACACCATTTATCTGACTGTCTCCTTTCTGCTCCTGCAATATTACTTTCAAGGACTCGTGTACAGGGAGATACAGATCGTTTTCAATGTTACAGCTCCGCACTTGCTGGGTCTATATACACTGTTTAGCGTGTCAATGCCATTCCCAGTATTAATTTCTGGCATCAGAACTCACTGCCTTACATGGACTCGGAGGGCTGCACAGAAATAAAACACAAATGCAGCTAAAGTTCCTATATAGAACAACATGTTTCAACCACTCCGTTTGCAAATGATAGGCTGCCATTCTATTGTTCCCATCAAAGTGCACAAAATCTCATCTCTCCCATTGCTCTCCATCTACCACGTATTTGCCCAGTCATTCCAATTGTCTCAACTGCATGACCTCGCATTCAGAATCCTCCACAATACTTTGCCCAAAACTGTAATTCCCAGGATTATTCCTATTCCCTTTCCTGAACAAGGGATTAACATTTGTCGCCCCCCCACCCCCCCATGATCTGGCAATACTTCAGTGGACAGTGAGGATGCAAAGATCATCGCCAAATACGCCACTTCCTGTGATAACCTCGGGTGTTTCCTGTCTGGCCCAGCGGATTTATCTATCCTTATATTTGTACTTCAACCAATCTGCACTTCACCTCACATTGTCTAATCCCTGCCCAACCAATTGACTGTTTGACTGATTTCCATTTCAGGAAAGCCCTATAGAGCAAATACGCTTCACAATATCCTGCGAATCACGGAATGGAAAAAATGTAAAGGCACCAATGACTTCCTGATGAAGGGCTTCTGCCCATAGTTTTCACTCTCCAACTTCTCGGGATCCTGTTGCTTTACTAGCGCCACACTTTTCTACTCTGATCTCCAGCAACTGCAGTCCTCATTTCTCCATTATTGAGGGCTGACTCCTTTGCACACTGAACAGGGAATTAATCACCAGGGATTCATTATATGTGGAGCTGACTGCTCAGTATTAGAACGTTGCATTTGATGAATACATTAATTAAAAAATGAATTACAATTCCACAGTTCCAGAGTTACAGTTTGTTTCATGTTCATGGATTATGCATCTTGATAACAAACAGTAAACAATTGATGAACTCTGAGTTACAGTGTATTCCACGTGTAAACTTCCAGGCTGATGTTCTTTACCTTAATGTTGGGAATATTATCAGATAGACAGATGTGATAATGGAACAAGGTGATTTTTGCCATCACAGAGACGTGACTGAGGATGGTCAGGGCTGACAACTCAATATTCTGTGGTACAAGAACGAGAGGCAGGGCAGGAGAGGGGAAAAAAGGAGGTGGGATTGCATTGTTAATTATGGAACAATGACTGCAGGAAGGAGGGATGATACCTTGGAAGAATCTTCTAATGACGCTTTGTGTGTAGAGCTCAGGATCAAAACCAATGCAGACACACTGCTGGAGATATATTATAGAACCCACATCAAATAAAATACAGGAGCAGATATAAAACCAATTTACTGAGGTGTGTAAACATAACAATAGGATCATTATATTCAGGCATTTCATTTCCAAGTATTCATTAGGGCAGTGATAACTTTTTAAGGCGGGGAATATGTCTTGAAATTTAATCCAGCGAGGTCATTATATCAACAGGAGCATATACAATAATGCGCGGAAGAGTGCTGGCAATCACTGTGGGGAACAAAGCCAGTTAGTTATTGCAGGCAGGATTGGGAAAGCATTGTAGCACCAGTGACTGTTACTCATGCATTTTTAGCTTGTTAAGGAAAATTCCAAAAGAAAAAGCGCCGAATAATAAAATATTTTTGGACAGCTGGGGCAGATTGTATTAAAAACAAGTCATTATCTGGCCATAGTACAGTTACTTCTGTGTGAAACTGTAGAAGAAGAGCGTGGGGGTGGGGGTCACATTCTCAAAATGGAATCGATGCCAGTGTCACCGCAACTTGTTACACTGAAGATGAAATTTAGGGAAACAAGACAGGAGAACTTTGAATGCCTACAAATATTCAGAATGGAATTAAAAATTATAGATATACTTAAAACAGTTCGAAATTGAGCAGGTCAATGGAGATCCCAGAAGAGTAGCGAACGTATAGGAATAAACTCAAGAAAGTAAGTAGAAGAGCAAAAATGGGAATGATAAAAGCATTAGCTGGCAACATTTCCAAGACTTTAACGACATTTTATCGGTGTATTAAGGGTAAGAGGGTAACAAGACAAAGAATGGGGTGTATTAGGGACCGGGGAAGCAGCCTGTGTGCAGAGCCAGAGAATATGTTAAACATGTACGACATATCAATCTTTGCTTTGGAGAAGCAGTTCCTGGATTCACTGTCAGTTCCTGACAGTGTGTCTTTGAGCAGATTGACACAGATGCTGAGAAAGAATTGGAAGTTGATGCAGGAATAAAAGTGGGCTAATCCCTAGATCCGGATGTACTGCAAATTAGAATAATGTGGAAGATGAGGGAGGAGATTACAGGCTCTTAAATTTTGTGGGTTTTTTTTTTGTTTTGCCTCAGGCCACAGAGGAGGTGTGATTGAACAGGACAAAATCTAATGAAAGTTCAACTTTCGTGCAGAGTGCTAGAAAATATCCATGGGGTCTAAAGATCACCAAGTCTCACATCAATGGGAGGGAAACCATTGTGCAAAATTATGAAGGCTGCTTTGGCTGGATCACTAAATATCTTCAAGGCTGAGATGGACAGATTTTTAAACAAGGGGGACATCTGTTTTTATTCGAACGACAGCAAAGACCAGAGGAATGCGACAACGCCGATTGGCTGTCAGGGTGAAGATTTGCATCAGCGCAGTCAACATTGCCAGAGGGAAGACCTCAGCAACACATCTTCCATGGGTACGCATGAACCTGGTGTCAAGGAGTTCTAAAGGCCTAAATATTCCATCACTGATTTCCCTTCTTCGCTGGCAGGGGAGATGACATGATCAATAAGTCTAGGATCAAGTGTCTTCTTATTAGAATGACGAATCGTCGGAGCGAGTTGAGATCATCGCTGGATTGTGTTTGGAGGACCGTTTGGCTGTGCTTACCTGCTCTTGGTGGATCCTCATGCTGGTTTCAGCCTAACACCAATTCAAGTACCTGACAACATAGGAGCTATGGCCTCAGCAACCGCTCAAAACCCAGGCCACGGCATTCACAGCACAGTCAGGGTTACTGTTAAGAAGGTGGAGGAATGTACACCGTTCGATCGGACTGTGTCCGTCAAGAAGATTCTGCTCCAGTGCTGCAGGTTTGACGCAGCAAACGTGTACTGCCTGCAGGATTTCCCTGGGACAGGATATTTCGATGTGACCTTCAGGAGCGTGAAGCATTGCGAGCAGCTCCTGAAGATGTTTAAAGAGAAGGACTGGGGGGCTCTGTTCTCCATCTAGTCGATGGTCCCGTTGTATGTGCTTCCTGCACAGAGGAGTAGGGTTGTTACAATTCATATGTACAACCCCACATCCCAGCAGGTGATGTCCTGACATCCCTGAGAAGATATATCCAGGTCGAGGGAGAAAACACTGATGTGGTCGACCATTTCGGGATCTTGACCAGCAATTCAGTGTAACCCTGAGGGTCGATGCCAGTAGGAACATCCTCCACCCCCACTCCAGCTTTGCAGTCAGAGGGAGCCGAGGTTACATGATGTACGCAGGGCAGCCGAAAGTGTGCCAAACCTGCAGAAGGTCAGGAAACATGGCGGCAGACTCTAAGGTGACTCTGCGAATAACCACTACACACTTACCTTCAACAAATAAAAAGTTACGGTCTAGGCTACTTGCTTAAAAATTTTTGAGGGATCGGGCCTGGTCCATAACAAATTGGGGTCCCTTTGCAGGAGTTAGGCAGCGAGTGGCAGGTGTTAGTGTCTCTTATTTTGTGTGTTGATTTGGCTTGGTAAACAGAGCTTCAGATAGCAATGGCTCTTGTAGGAACCAAGGATGTTTTGGAGGTAGAAGAATCGACCTTGGGAACTTTACAAAATGCAGATAAGTCCAAGCTGCGGGAATTCGTAGACAAGCTGCAGTTGAAGCTGCCTCCTAATGTGAGGAAAAACGATATGATTGCAGCAGTAGCTCTGCATTCAAACAGCTGGAAACTCCATCGGGATCTGTATAGAAGATTAAACTTCAATCGCAAGTAAAGCAGCTTGTGTTAGAAGCAGAAATGAAGCAGTTTACGTTGCGACTAAAATTAGAAGAGAGAGATAGAGGATGAATAGGTTTAATCCACGAAGGAGAAAAAGAAAAAAAAAACAAATGTTTAGCAGGAGAAAAAGAAAAGAGAGCGCGTTTGAGTTTCAGAGATAGACATTTAGAATGGAAAGTCAGCTTAAAAGGATGGAAATGAAGGCTGAAGGTACGCTTAGGGATCTGGGGAGTATGAGAATGCAAATAAAATGCACATGAACTTGTTCCAGAAGCCTATAGACAACATTTAGGAATTTAAGGAGTGGCCCGGGTCAAACGTATATTGAGTTTGAAAGGATCAAAAAAAGTAATTTCGATAGATGGATAAGAACTTTAAAAATCAAGCAAACCTATGATGCACTTAGAGAGTAACAATTTTGGAAGAATTCCAACCTTCGCTGCCTGAAGTAATGCAAACTCCTGTGGGAGAGCAGAGAGGTAAAACAGCAAGGTTAGCACCTGAACTGGCTGAAGATTATGAATTGGTCCATAAAACACAGTTTGGCTTCCAGACTCAATTTCAGTCCATGAGGGATGTAAACTGGGGCAAAGCGAAATCCTCATTTGGAAACGGATATGTAGATCTCAGTGAAGATCATAAGGAAAACTTACTACAGGGTAAAAAGGAAAGCCGAGAAGAGGGCAAAGTGGTTAATAAACTCCGCTGTTTCCATGGCAATAAATTAGGTCACAGGAAATCACTCTGTTGTTGCGCTAGAAAAAAAAGACAGATGTAGGAGAACAGGATAAGCCTGGGAGTTTTGTTGGAGTGGCAACAGAAAGCACAGTGGAGGCGACAAAGCTGCAACAGAGTGTACAAGCTGATCGGAGGATGGTCAAGGAGGAAGTGCCGAATCTGCTTATAAAATATACCTTCAAAGGCAAAGTTTATTCACGTAGGCCAGAAGTAGCAGGTACAAATAATGCAATATTAAAGGACACAGGATCCTCTCAGTCTGTGATGCTGAAAGACGTGGAGATACATACTCCTGAGGGACTATTTCCGGAAAAGGTACTTTTAAAGGGAATTCGCTGTGAGACAAAAAAAAGCACAACGTCATGTTTCGCGAGGATACTGTGTCCAGTGAAGAGTGAAGAAATTGTGATAGGAGTACTGGACAAACTCTCAACTCAAGGAATGCAAATTGTCCTTGTAAAGGATGTAGCTGTTTCACCAGTAGTTGCCTGCTTTGGTTAAAGGCCAGTGGAGACACAGGCAACTGAAGCAATGCTTTATCCTGGAATCTTTTCTGAATGTGGGGTAACAAGGTCCCAATGTCACGAGTTCAAACAGGAGAGATAAAAAATGTAAAGATAAGTAAGGTGAAGTGGCATTTGGAGAGAATCAGTATTTGAGACAAACCAGGAGAAAATAGGTGATAATGCAAACATGTTTAGTTCAGCTAAACTAATTGAGTTACAGAAGAGAAATGACACTTTTAAGAAGTTGTATCAAAAGGGCATATACATTAGGGATTCTGAATGTATCCCTGCGTGTTATTACCTTAAAAATGGTGTCTGCATGAGGAAATGGAAGCTATCACAGATTCAAGGAAATGAAAAATGTGCAGAAATTCATCAAATCGAATTGCAAATGGGGTACAGAAAGGAGGTGCAGCAAGTGAAGCATGAATTACCACGTGGAGGTCATTTAGGAGTGAGAAAAACACAGTCTAAAATAGAAGGCATTTTTACTGGCCTGCATTGCACCAGCATGTCGTTGAATTTTGCCATACCTCAGGTAATTGGAAAAGCACAGGTGTTAATAAAACCTGCATCTTTAGTAACTATTACTGCAGTTGAGGAACCCTTTACAAGAGTTTAATTGATTGGCTAGGTCGCCTTCATCAAACAAAAATAAAGTGAGAATCAGTATTTGTTAACAATGATAGATGTATCTACGTAATTTCCAGAGGCCATTGCATTATGCAACATAACAGCGAAAAGGATTGTAGAGGAAAAACTCTTTTTTTTAACTATTTACGGACTAGCACTAGAGATACAGTTCGATCAAAGTTTCAAATTCACATCCAAACCATTCAAGGAAGTTCAGGGCTGCTCTGTAATAAAGCAATTCAAATCTACTGTGAACAATCTAAAATCGCAGAGAGCACGAGAAAGGTGACATCAAACATTAATGTTCATGTTGAATGCCTATGGTAAGGATTATCCAGCTGATTGGTGTAAGAGAATTCCATTTGTGCTTTTTGTGATCAGAGATGCACAAGATGAATCGACCAAATTATGTCCATTGTAATTACGTTATTAAGAGCTAGGACCGTTAAATTTGATTAAGGAGTAATGAGTAAATCAGAATTAAAAGACCACAGTATTGGACTATGCCTCAAATTTTCAAGAACGAATAAAAAGCGTTGGGGAATTGGCTAGATGGCATTTAAAAGTATCACAGAATGCACCTAAACAGGAAGTGGACAAGAAATCAAAAATTTGCAATTTTGCTATCGGGGATAAGGTATGTAGGTTACTTCCACTGATGGGTGAATCTTGAAAAGCAAGGACTGGTGAAACTTATCAAATGAGAAAGAATATTGAGTGAGGGTAACGACTTGGTAGGGACTCCAGACAGAAAGAAATCTCACAGAGTATGTCATGTGAATATGCTCAAAACGTATTTCGATAGGGAAGGAGAGCAACAGATGAAGGTGTTAATGATTACAGTCCAGAAGGAAGACCCAAGTTCAGAGGATTCGGAATTGGACATTCCTCAAATTAACGTGGACAGGGAGGAAGTTGCCTAAAATTGGGATAAATTATTGAGTAAGCTTCCTGAGGAAAAAAACCGAAATGACCTGAAAGAGTTATTAGTATCATAAGGGGAGATATGCGGAAATTAAATGGGAAATACTACCTAATTGTGCATAATGTAGAGAAAGGACAAGCTGTTCCGATTAAGCAGCATTCTTATAGGCATAATCCTCTGAAGTTGGCTTAGGTTCAGAAGGGGATTGAACACATGCTCCAAGATTACATACTCGAACTGAGTTGCACTGTCTGGAACTCACCCAAAGTCATGGTACAGAAGACAGATGGTACCCAACGGTTATGTGTGGAATATCGCTAAGTCAATGCTGTTTAAAAAAAAGGTGCCTATCCAATTCCGCAGTTGGAAGGCTGCAGTGGGGGAGGAAGGTGGGGCAAGCAATTTATATTTGGCATGAAAAACGTGCCGGCCATATTCCAGAAGACTAACCAATAATTTGCCAGATTATCCAAAATGTGCTGTACATTGATGACCTGGCGAAGTTTAGTCACTCATGGAAGCATTTATCAGACTTTTAAAATGTAATTTGGAAGGCAGGCTTGGTGGTAAACCAAGCGAAAAGTCAATTTGCCAAAGCCCAAGTAAATGGTGCCTTGAGATGTAAAAGTGTAGGAATTTAGAATTTGGGGAATTTCCCACACAATCGACAAAAGGAGCTGTACTATGCTTCCTGCGATTGAGTGGAATTTATCGAATGTTTGTGCCTAATTTAACAGTATGGCTGCTCCACTCACTGAAATGCTCATGAAAGGCAAGAAACGTCGGGAAAAACACTGTGAAAAGACATTTGACAGCACGCAAAATGTGTTAACCACTGTCCGGTATCAGTTAGATCTGATTAAGCAGAGCCTATCAAGGTGGCTATAAATGCGAGAGATGCAGAAAAACGACGAGAAGATAGAAAGACGTATTGGTATTTATCCAGCAAGTTAAACGTTTATTGGTAGAAATATTCAACAGCTGAGAAAGAGACTTTGAACTTCGTGTAGGCACAACATCATTTCACTTTTTATATTACCAACAACACATCTGAGACAACTATAAGTACTGATCACAAGCCAGTGAAGCTTTTGGAGAAATTTAAGGACAAAAATGCTAGTCTGTTTAGCTCGAGCCTGTAGTTTGAGCCACTCAATTTGAAAATTGTGCATGTGGCAGGTCTTGAAAACATGATTGCCAAAGCATTGTCAAAACTTGAATGACAGATCGACACACTCAGTGGTAGGAGAATCACACACTGAATTTGGATGTAGTTCTGCAGGTTTGCATATTTATACTAAGTGAATGCATATGTGTGCTTTAGTGTACTAACCACTAGTTTTAGTGATTTTGAGAACTAAAGACATCTTCGGATGTTAATGATTCAGTTTTATATAGTCTGTCGTTTATGTTGTGCTTGATTTTGTTTTCAGAGGGGTTCTAACCGACTCAAGGTTCCAACATGTCTCAATTTTGAACGGCTCATTGGGGTCCTTTGGTTTATACCAAATGGTAATACCTCAAGAAGAAGGCTTTCAAATCTTAAAAAAGAACTATCATAATCAAGGGGAGGTGGCCAGCTCTCTACTTGCGCAGTTCAGTCAGTTCGAAGGTTATTTAAGTCAGAGTCACTGTTGAAACTGGGCGCTCTCCCCGTTCTTCTGTCCTCTGAATTTGTAACCTGTAAGCTTGGTTTGTGTAATTTTTAGTCTTTGTGCCAAATGTTTGTTTATTTGGAGTGTTGAAAGCTATTTGGAACCGCATCATTAAGTCAGGAAAGCCTGTCAGGTTCGGATCGGATGTGTTATTCGGGTATTCAATATTCGGTTGGTTGTGTTTCATTACTTAATGTTTTAAATAAATTATGTTTATTTAAAACTCGGCAGTCTGACCAGCAAATTCACGCTGTTGATATCCACTATACACTTACCTTCAACAATTAGCAAATCTATGGTCGGGGTTACCTGCTTAAAATGTTTTTAGGGGTCGGGCCTGATCCATAAAAATGTAAAATAATCTTGTTCATCAAAAGTTATGATTTAACATGTAAGGGAAGGAATGAATATGATATTGGCTATGAGACAGAAAGGATTGGGGCCAGCTACTGAGGAGACCCGATGGGAGTACAGTAAAATCTCCCAGTCATGAGTATTCAACCATCACTCTTTTTGACAAATGGAATGAAATGCAAGGGAACAGATGACCTGTGGTACTTGGAATGCCGAGCGACAATGTGGATAGATAAGGACAATTTTAAATGTGATATAAGGAATTATATTTCATATATAGACTATTAAATCACATGTTATGCAGGTTGTTAAGGTTGTTTATATCTTGACAGGATATTCAGAATTGGAAACAGGCACAGATAATGTGTGGGGTTACAGCGAATTGCAGCAGAGTAAGATTGAGAATACAGCTCATTCGGAGCTGGGACAGAGATGGTGGGCAGCGTGACCACCATCCTTGCTGCTATTATTCTGAGAAATGTATTGAAAAAGTTCAGAGCCTGGACAGACAAGCTTAGTCATAGAAAACGCAGACAATATCATAATTATGAAACTATTCATATTTTATATCAAGTGTAGCTATCTCTAAAATGTCTTTTAAATCAAAATCAAAGTATCTAAAATGTCTTTGAAATCTCTTGCTGAGAGTTGTGCGTTTATTTTCTAAACTTACAGAAGAAACAGTCTCCAGTGTAATACATGTGTCACTGGCACAACTACAGCTAATGGGAACAGGATTGGAACATAATGTAATTGGGTTCAACATCCAGAGCAAGCAATAAAAGCAAAATAGAGATAGTGGAAATCTGAAATACAAATGCAAAATGATGGAGAAATGCAACAGATGAGGCAGGATCTGGGCAGAGAAACAGAGTTCACATATCGAGTTTGATATAAACCTGTTCTGAACAAGTCACGTTGGACTCAAAAAAAGTTAAATGGTTTCTTTCTGCTCCAATACTGCCAGAACTGCAGAGTTTCTCTTCACCACTTTCAGGCAGAGAGTAATGGTGGGCGATTGCTTTCGGACTGGAGGCTTGTGACCAGCAGTGTTCCACAGAGGTTAGTTCTGGGTTTTCATTGCTTGTCATTTATATAAATGATTTGGATGAGAATATGAAAGGCATGGCTTGTAAGTTTGCATATGACACCAAACTTGGTGGCACAGTGGACAGTGAAGAACGTTTCATCAGATTACAAAAGGATCTTGATCAAATGGGTCAGTCGGCTGAAAAATAGCAGAAAGAGTTCAATTTGCATGAATGCGAGGTGCAGGTGGTAGTGTGTGTTTGCTGCTGTCTGATGCACCAGGAATGGGATGATTTTATTCCCCATCTCCTGGGTTCAGCACAACGATGTCCTTCGTGATCTTTGAAAGGCCTTACTCTCTACTGGTTAAGTCTTGCTATTAATGTAGTTGCACAATATCTTTAAATTATCATTTAACTTATCTGCCCATGCTATCTCATATCTCTTTTTGACTTTCCTTATTTCTCTCAAAATGGTGCCCCACACTCTTGATATTGATTAAGAGATTCAATTCAATAAAGTTGTCTGGATCTAAAGTAAGACTCTCTTTTATTCTTTAGTGCATCCTCAAGAACTTTAGTCATCCATGGTTCTGTAACCTTACCAGCTTGTCTATTCACTCTAATACGAACTTAATGCCTCTCAACTCATGTCATCAGACTGTTGAACGCCTCCCCCTTGTCAGACATTATTTTACCTGCTAAAAGTCTACTCCCATCAAACTTGGAGAGTCCTTGTCCCATGCCATTAAAATTTATGGTACTCCAATGAAAAAGATAATGTTAATGGAAGACGTATTATTTTCCACTTATAGTTATGATTGCAAGAACCAAAAGTATTCCCCCATGTTTACTTCAGTCGCCTGCCCTGCTTCTTTCACAAAACCAGGTCTCGTTTTGCTCCTTCTCTATTAGGATGATCCACGTACTGATGAAGAAAATTTTCTTGGGCACATTTGACAAATGCTTCGTGATTCAACCTTTTAACACTATGGTAGTTCCAATCATATTTTTAGAAAATTACAATCCCCATTAATACAATTTATTAAGCTTACATATATCCGAGATCTCCCTACATGTCTGTTTCTCAGTTTCTTTCTTGTTGGTGGAGAGCTTATAGTGCAATAACATCAACGTACTCGTTCCTTTCTTATTTTTAATTTCTATCAATATATTTTCATTGGATGATTTGTCACAAAGGAACATAGTGTGCAATCTCTTCAAAATGATCTTTGCTTTCTTATTTTTAACACTATCCATGTATTTTACCTGATGATTTTTGAGAAATTACTTCTCCAGCTACAACAATAATTTATCCCTTAATCTAAAACGGCAGGCCTCCCCCTCTACACCCACCATATGCCACTTTTTCTATCCATTCAGTGACACCTATCACCTGGAACATTGAATTGACAGTCTTGAATATCTCTCAACCGAAAATGAGGACTACAGATGTGGAGATTAGAATCGAGAGTGTGGTGCTGGAAAAACACAGCAGACCAGGCAGCATCCGAATAGCAGGGAAACCAACTTTTTTGGCAAAAGGCCTTCATCAGCCATTTCCTGATGCAGGGCTTTTGCCCGAAGCGTAGATTTTCCTGCTCCTCGGGTGCTGCGTGACCTGCTGTGCTTTTCCAGCAACATACTCTCGACTTGAACAGCTCTCTCCAACTTTCAGTAATAAATATGACATCCCAATCCTGTGTTCTCAAACATGTCCTGAGTTCATCAGCCTTCCCCATGAGACCCCTTACATTGGAATAAATGCAATTTAGTGCTTCAGAATTGCTGCATACTTTAACTCTCTCATCTTTCGTTTCTAATGGACGTACTCTACTCACATTCATAATCTTCTCCACTCATCCGTCCATTAACACAGACAATTAGAATAACCCTCTTGCCTTCTCTACCAATATAATTTCTCCCTATATAGAGTGCAAAAATCTCCCTTCTAAGATATTGATTTAGATTATACGAATCCTTTTTGAACATGTGTTTTCTATTCCAAAACAAATTGCAATTTCCCAAAAATCTAAATCCCTCAACAACAACCCAGCTCTTCAGCCATTGATTTTTCTCCTTTAACCTTTTGTTCCTCCACCGGTTGGGGTTGGCATTGGCAGTAAACCACAAATTACTACTTCCAAAGTTTTATTTTTAATCTACCTCACCTCATAAATTTACCCTGTACTGCTTTAATCTTTCCCTAAAAATGTCATTCCTATCAATATGTACAACAATCTATGACTACTCAATCCCACCTTTAACAATGTACTTGAAACGTTTAGAGCCATTCTTAAGCCTTGCACAAACCATCCTAAACTCATGCTCACTGCCACAGAATCTCCTGCTGATGCCTCTGACTGAAAATCCCACTGTCGCAATAATTCTACCACATGGTCTCTAACGCTGCCTATTATAAAAATCGTTCCAACAATCCAATAACTGACTGCTCCTCCATTTTCCTCAGAAAGACTACATCCTTCAAAGTTCCAAAAAGTGCAAATCGTTTGATAGAAGAATAGTCGTCGGAGACTTTGAAGTACCTTCTTGTCTTTCCTGTCAGTCACAATTTATCTGACTGCTTTACTGGGTAGTACTTTTTTTTCTAAATCTTCTCACCAAACTCTCTGTGGCCTAAATAACGTTATACATAGAAGCAGGATTTTTTACAACACCTTATATATATGTTACCTATCATTATGTATAGATAATAATGTTAAAATGGTTGAAAAAATATATACATATCAAACATATAAAAATTAAATATAAACAACCCTTTGGCTAATTAACTCAATATAAATATTCATCTTCAATATATTCCTAGATGAAAAGTATTCTCCTGAGCTGAAAACAGTCAGGAGTCTCCGGAATGAAGGCACAATTCCTTATTATTTTTTTAAGAAAGTTTTATTTTTTCTAAACAAAATCAAAGTTTTGCAGGATTAAAAAAGAAATCTTTAAAAACATGTGAAAACAGGAAGTGTTGGTTTTGCCTATGCCATTTCTGAGCTAACCATTATTATCTCGCTGTTTTCATCCTCTAAGACACCAATATTTAATTTTAACATTCTTTTACATTTTGTCTTCTGGGAGAAATGTTATTTATCAATTCTTACGCTTTCTACTCATTTTGCTTCATAGCCATTTTGAGGAATACAAGATAATGAGAGGCATAGATAGAGTCAATAGCCAGAGTCTATTTCCCACGGCAGAAATGGCTAACACGTGGGGTCATTGTCTTAAGCTGGTTTGAGGAAAGTATAGAGGGGATGTCAGAGGTGGTTTCTTTACACAAAGAGTTGTGAGAGCATGGAATGCGTTGCCAGCAGCACTTGTGGAAGCAAGGTTATTGGGGACATTTAGGAGACTGCTGGACATGCATATGGTCACAGAAATTTGACGGTGCATACATGAGGATCAATGGTCGTCACAACATCGTAGGCTGAAGAGCCTGTTCTGTGCTGCACTGTTCTATGTTCTCTCTTCTATGATGCTGTTTTTAGTAACCATTTGGTGGCATTTAAAGCTTTTTTCTTTAATTCGTTCATAGAATGAGACCGTCGCTGGTTTAGACAGCACTCATTGTGCATCCCAAGAGGGCAGTTAAGTAGCAACCAAATTTGTGTGAGTTTGAAGTCATATTTAGGTGAGATCAAGTAAGAATGATGGTTTTCGTCCCAAAAGGACACTCGTGAAACATGTGGCTATTTCCAACAATGAGCAATGTTTTCATGTTCATCAAAAGACTCTTAAGTTCAGGTTCATATTGAATTTATATGACCCATCTACGGTGACAGCATTTGAACCCGAGTCCCCAGAACATTATCTGGATGAGCAGTCGGCGATAATACCACCAGGCCATCACTTTCATTTTCATTGTTGAATTCCTAGTTAAGCTGTGGGTCACTTTTCATCTTTTTACAGTTCCTTTTCCACAAAGGATTACACTTCAATTGAGGGGTTTAGATTACGTCCCGAAGGAATTCCCACTGTTCTTCAACTGTCCTGCCCTTCAATGTTTTTGCCAAGTCCAGTTGGTACAATCCCTTCCTCAGACCAGGAAAGTTATCATTGCCCAAAACTAATCCTCTCGTATGTGACTGACTTCACTGTTTCAAAATGAGTGTGAACCTCCAACATGCTGTGCCACTCTTTCTAAGATGGTCCTTAACACAATATGATTTATCACTCCTTCCTTATTACATAATACCAAGCCGGTTTTCTGGTTGGTTCCATGACATGTTAATCGAAGAAGCAATCCCTGATAGTTTCAATTAATCATTCTTTGTGTCTCCCCTTACAAATTGATTAATCCAGACAATATGCATGTTTAAATTACCCATAATCACTCGTGTGCCCTTGTCTCAAGTCATCATTATTCCCTGGTTCATGCTATTCCCTACTTTGAAAGTAGTTTGCCGGGATGGGGGTTTGAGGGCTGGAAATGCTCCTACCAATGGGTTTCTTTAAATGTGTTTTATTTCGAACCGGACTGATTATTCATTTTTGTCCCACGTATTACTATAATTTCTTAATACAGCCTTGACATTACCCTTGACCTAGACAGACTTCTATCTACTGTTCCTCCTTGTCTGAATATTGTGCACCCGTGGACATTTAACACTCCAGTCCTGACCTTCCTGTAAGCACGTTTCAGTAATTCCTCCCATGCCATATCTTTTTATCTCTGTTTGAGCTGTCAGCTCATTCATTTTATTCCAGATACGGCACGCTTTTAGTTAAAAGGATTTTACATAAGTTCAATTGATGTGTCTTTCTTTTTTAATAGTTTTGTGCACAGGCTCTCTATCCTTATTTATTGATCGCCAGTAATAGTGAGCCTAATGATTTACACCAACTTTCTACTCATATTTTTAAATTTTATGATTCTTTCCCTCTGCATGGTTATTGTACTGGTCCTGCCTGTTTATCCGACCACCCTCTCCTTTCTTTTGAGTTTCTGACCTGCTGCTTTGGTTCCCCGCCAAATTATGAGTGTAAATCTACCTGAGTTGCACGATCACACCTCCCTGCCAGGTTGTTTGCGCCCCTCCAGTTAAGGTTCACACTTTCACTTTTGTACAGTTCCCACCTGACCAGGAAGCAATCCGAATCATCCAGAAACCAGAAACCCTCCTCCCAGACCTGTTCTTTAACTCGACTCGACTATCTTCCTCTTCCTTTGTCTCATTTCCAGGTGCACGGGGAGTAATCCCAAGAATACAACCCTGGAGATCCTGCATTTATACTCACTCCTAAGTCCCGGAACTTTCTTTTCCGGACCTTTCCACCTTTCATTCTTCTTACCTATGTCATTGATATCAATGTGAACGACGACTGCTGGCTGTTTCCCATTCCAATTCACTGTGCCCTGAGCATGCTCGGAGACATTCTTGATCCTGGCACCGACCGCCCTTTTTATGAAGAAATCATAGAATTATAGAATCCCTACATCGGGGAAGCAGGCCATTTCACACAGCACGTCCATGTTGACCCTCCGAAGAGTAACTCACCCTGACCCATTCCCCTACTCTATTACTCTGCATTTGCCCATGACCAATGCATCTAACCGGCATGTCGCTGAACACTATTGGCAAAAAAGTAAATAACCCAGACCCATTCCACTATGCTGTGTTAAATTTGCTTTCTCACAACAGATACTGCCAAAGCTACTGAGCATTTCCAGCAACGTCTGGTTTTGTCACCGATGATGATTGTATATTCATAAAAAATCGTATGCAACTCAGACTTGAAACAAAGCTGAAGTTAAACTCTCAGGAGAAAACTAAATATTCGGTCGTTCAATGACCCGAGTAAAGGTTCAGTAAATTACTTCTGTTTCGTCCATGAACGTCATTTGTTCACTTTCCCAATCCATGAATAAAGGAGATCGATTGTTTTATATCTTCTTTGATATCAGAAAACTTGGAAACGTTGCACTTTTACTCCTTCATATAGGTATGCGATTACATCTCATTCTTTCGTCTTAGTCCAATTAAAGATGATTATTCACAAAACAAACAGACACACACACACACAATGTAATACTTTGTCAAAGAATGCCAGTAACATTGTAAATAATTGGAATGATAACTGGAAAGAAGGAAAGAAGTAAAGGAAAGATGAGAGAAAATGGGTCTCATTTGGAAAAAGAAAATACTTTTACGAGAACTTACTAAGTTGATCAAATTTATGAAAAGCTATGCAGGGCAGAAAAAAGATATTGTTATGAAGGTGTAGAGGTATACTTTACTGTTAAGGGAGACAAGAAGCTGGCACAAAATGTTCTGAAAGAAGTTAAAATGTAACTTTTGACTGTGAAAACAATAGTGATGCTGAGTTGCCATGGATCA
The DNA here is from genome assembly GCF_047496795.1 of Chiloscyllium punctatum. Taxonomy (NCBI): domain Eukaryota; kingdom Metazoa; phylum Chordata; class Chondrichthyes; order Orectolobiformes; family Hemiscylliidae; genus Chiloscyllium; species Chiloscyllium punctatum. The sequence continues at coordinate 22,280,223 of NC_092769.1, read as the reverse complement.
AAAACAAATTCAAATTCAACCAGACAGTTTAAATTATGCACATCAGGTCAGGCAGCATCCAAGGAATAGGAGAATCGACGTTCGGGCATAAGCCCTTCTTCAGGAATGAAGGAAGTGTGTCCAGCAGTCGAAGATAAAATGTAGGGAGGAGGGACTTGGGGGAGGGGCGCTGGAAATGAGATAGGTGGAAGGAGGTCAAGGTGAGGATGATAGGCCGGAGTGGGGTGGAGGCGGAGTGGTCAGGAAGAAGATTGCAGGTTAGGAAGGCGGTGCTGAGTTCGAGGGATTTGACTGAGACAAGGTGGAGGGAGGGGAAATGAGGAAACTGGAGAAATCTGAGTTCATCCCTTGTGGTTGGAGGGTTCCTAGGTAGAAGATGAGGAGCTCTTTTCGTGTTGCTATGATCTGGCGATGGAGGAGTCCAAGGACCTGCATGTCCTTGGTGGAGTGGGAGGGGGAGTTGAAGTTTTGAGCCATGGGGTGGTTGGGTTCGTTGGTCCGGGTGTCCCAGAGGTGTTCCACGAAACATTCCACAAGTAGGTGGCCTGTCTCTCCAATATCGTGGAGGCCACATTGGGTGCAGCGGATGCAATAAATGATGTGTATGGAAGTGCAGGTGAATTTGTGGCAGATATGGAAATATTTCTTGTGGCCTTGGAGGGAAGTCGGGGGGAGGTGTGGGCGCACGTTTTTCATTTCTTGCAGTTGCAGGGAAAGGTGCTGGGAGAGGAGGTTGGGTTGGTGGGGGGTGTGGACCTGACGAGGGAGTCACAGAGGGAGTGGTCGTTTCGGAACGCTGATAGGGGAGGTGAGGGAAATATATCCCTGGTGGTGGGGTCCGTTTGGAGGTGGCTGAAATTACGACGGATGATATGCTGTATATGGAGGTTGGTGGCGTTGTAGGTGAGGACCAGTGGGGTTCTGCCCTGGTGGCAATTGGAGGGGCGGGGCTCAAGGGCAGAGGAACGGGAAGTGGAGGAGATGCGGTGGGGGGCATCGTCGATCACATCTGGGCAAAATTGTGGTCTTTGAATAAGGCAGCCATCTGGGTTCTACGATATTGGACCTGGTCCTCCTGGGAGCAGACGCAGCGGAGACGAAGGAATTGGGAATATGGGATGGCGTTTTTACAGGGGGCAGGGTGGGAGGAGATGTAGACTTGGCAGCTGTGGGAGTCGGTCGGTTTATAGTAAATGTCCTTGTTGATTCGGTCGCCTGAGATGGAAATGGAAAGGTCTAGGAAGGGGAGGGAGGAGTCTGAGACGGTCCAGGTGAATTTGAGGTCGGGGTGGAAGGTGTTGGTAAAGTGGATGAACTGTTCAACCTCCACGTGGGAGCACGAGGCAGCGCCGATACAGTCATTGATGTAGCGAAGGAAAAGCTGGGGGGTGGTGCCAGTGTAGCTGCGGAAGATGGACTGTTCCACATATCCTATGAAGAGGCAGGCATAGCCGGGGCCCATGCGGGTGCCCATGGCTACTCCTTTGGTTTGGAGGAAGTGGGAGGATTGGAAAGAGAAGTTGTTCAGAGTGAGGACCAGTCCAGTCAGTCGAAGGAGGGTGTCAGTTAAAGGGTACTGGTTGGTATGTGGGAAAGGAAGAACCGGAGGGCTTTGAGTCCTTCGTGATAAGGGATGGAGGTGTATAGGGACTGGATGTCCATGGTGAAGATAAGGTGTTGGAGACCTGGGAAGCGAAAATCATGGAGGAGGTGGAGGGCGTGGGTGCTGTCCCGAATGTAGGTGGAGAGATCTTAGACTAAGGGGGACAGGACCGTGTCCAGGTATGCAGAGATGAGTTCGGTCGGACAGGAGCAGGCTGAGACAATGGGTCGGCCGGGCAGTCAGGTTTGTAGATTTTGGGCAGGAGGTAGAAACGGGCGGTACGTGGTTGTGGAGGTGGTGGATGGGCGATCCCCTGAGGTGATGAGGTTATGGATGGTCTGGGAGATGATGGTTTGGTGGTGGGAGGTGGGGTCATGGTCAAGCGGTCAGTAGGAGGAGGTGTCCACGAGCTGGCGTTTAGCCTCAGCGTTGTAAAGGTCGGTGCGCCAAACTGCTACCTCGCCTCCCTTGTCTGCTGGTTTGTTAGTCGTTCCACCTATCGTATTTCCAACGCCCCTCCCCCAAGTCACTCCTCCCTACCTTTTATCTTAGCCTGCTGGACACTCTCTCCTCGTTCCTGAAGAAGGGCTCATGCCCGAAACGTCGATTCTCCTGCTCAGAGGGATCAAGAGACCCTGAAGATGTCAAACAAGCTATTTTAAATGCTCACGAATTGGTACCAGGGACATGTAGACAGCAGTTCAAAAACATTAAGAAGTAAACAGGTCAGACTTATGTTGAGTTTGAAAGAATTAAACATAGGCATTTTGATAGATGGATGCTTGCTTTAAAGATGAATATCAGGCTGTAATGGAGATTATTCTGCTGAAGATGTTGACAAACTCATTTCCAGAGATAATAAGAATTCACGTGGAGCAGCAGAAAATTCAGGAATTGAGAAGGGCAGGACAATTAGCAGATGAATACATTTTGCTGCGTAAGACAAACTTCCAACCAAAATTTCATCCTGCAAGGGATCGAATTTGGAAGTAGAGGAGATGCTACACTATAAAAGGAAAGGAAGAGGATAAGAGTTTACCACAGGTTAAAGAACATGCCCAAGAGCGTGAGCATAAGGTGAAAGGACTCAGGTGTTTTCACTGTAATAAATTGGGACACGGAAAATGACAGTGTCGGTGGTTTCAGAAGGGCACGAGGAAAAGTTATGTCACTGCCATAAGTTAGGATACGTAAGGTCACAGTGCTGGCCGTTAAGAAAGGCACTGTGGGAAAAGATGTGGTAAAAGAAGCTAAGCCAGTGGCACTGGTGGAAGTATTAAAGGAAACAGTGCGAGTGACTGACAGAGTGTGAGTTCCAGGAATCCAGTTTGTTCTTGGGAACGATTTAGCAGGGTCCAAGTTGGGAGCAACACTGCTTGTTGTCGAAAAGCCTAAGGAAGACCAAGAAACTGTGAAGTTAAAACAGAGTATTACTGGTATTTTCCCAGAATGCACAGTAACCAGTTCCCACTGTCATAAGTCACAGCATGAAGCACACAAACTAAAGACAAAGATGAAGGAGTTGAGGTTCAGTTGGCGGACAACCTGTTTGACGTAATGGTGCAGGGAAAACCTGAACAAGCAGTGGGTCAGACAGAAGTGTTTAGTCATGTAAGGCGAAGGGACTTGCAACTGACAGACAAGACGATAAAAGATATATATGTGGATGCATACTCTGAAAAGAAGGCAAAGTTATTCCTGAGGGTTATTATCTGAAAGATAGAATCCTAAGACGGAATTAGAAACCATGGCAAGTTACAGCAGAGGAGGAATGTGCTGAAGTGCACCAGATTGTTTTGCCGCGAACATTGAGAAGGGAAGCGTTAGGGTAGCACATGAACGACCAGTGGGAGGTCATCTCGTGTAGAAAGACACAGGCTAAGGGACAAAAAAAATGTTATTAAACTACAATGCGCAAAGATGTGGTTAACTTTTGGCATCTGTGTTATTTCTACCAAATGGGAGGTTGACCACAGACAGTAATGAAAGTAGCATCTCTCTTGCCAATTCCCAGATTCGAATACCCCTTCATGTGGGTTATAAATGAGTGTGCAGGTCCCCTCCTGAAAAGTAGAGGAGAGAGAGAACTGGAGAAACAGGTGTTAATAACTGACTGACACAGTGAGAAATGAAATCCAAATGTTGTGGATTTTGAGATGCTTCAAAATATGTTAAAAATGAAGAAGTCCTTGAGCATTGGGACAGATTCATAAACTATCTCTCTCAGGAGAATAAAATGCGCTGAAAAGTTTGTTACTGCACTATGAGGACATATGTAAGAATCACATGAGGAGGAATAATTGTACACGAAGTAGACGTAGGGAATACGGTTCTGATAAACAAAACCCATATCAGCTTAATCCTCTCAAAGCCAGACAGGTCCAAAAGGATATGGAGGCCATGCTGAAGGAGAACATCAAACCAAGCCGATTGAGTCCAGCTCGCTGATAGTCTTAGTTCCCAATCTTATCGATGTTGGCTGATTCCGTGTGGATTATTGGAAGGGTATGTTTGCATATTTCATGGCTCTCAGGGTCGATGACTTTATAACTCATCTTTTATCATTAATTCTTCATGCTCCTCAATTCATTTCCAAGTTAAATATCCTCTGCAAATGCTTTCAATAATCTGACTTCCTGAACTTTCTTATACAAAAAATTCCTTACATTGATGTGGTGCTGTCGAACACAGCAGCAGCAGGAGCAGAATTGTATTCAACTACAATCTGTAATTTTTGCCTGGGATAATCCTCAGCAGAGGTCTCACTCTCATCTCCCTGCGCTCCCGGTTTAATGAGTTCAACACGCGGCAAAACATTGAACAATTCTTCCAGCGCCTTCGCCTCCGCGCCTACTTCTTCACCCAGGATTTTCGCCCACCCTCTAACGACGCCTTCTCCCGCCTCCAACACACCCCATCCACTTGTTCACCCCGTGCTGGTCTCTTACCTGCCCTCGATCTCTTCATAGCCAACTGCTACCGCGGCATTAACCGCATCAACCTGTCCACCCCTTTCACCCACTCCAACCTCTTACCCTCACAACGTGCGGCCGTCCACTCCCTCCATTCCAACCCCAACCTCATTATCAAACCAGCCGACAAGGGAGGTGTGGTGGTAGTTTGGCACACGAATCATTACATTGCTGATGGTAAATGCCAGCTTGCGGACACCTCTTCCTACTGCCCCCTTGACCATGACCCCACCTCTCACCACCAAACCATCATCTCCCAGACCATCCATAACCTCATCACCTCAGGGTATCTCCCATCCACCGCCTCCAACCTCATCGTCCCACAACCCCGCACCGCCTGTTTCTACCTCCTGCCCAAAATCCACAAATCTGACTGCACCAGCTGACCCATTGTCTCAGCCTGCTCCTGCCCAACAGAACTCATCTCTGCACACCCGACACGGTCCTGTCCCCCTTAGTATAAGAACTCCCCACCGACATTCCCTCCACCTCCTCCATGATTTTCACTTCCCCGGCCTCCAAAGCCTTATCTTCACCATGGACATGCAGTTCCTATACACCTCCATCCCCATCACGAATGCCTCAAAGCCCTCCGCTTTTTCCTTTCCAGCCGACCCAACTAGTAGCCTTCCACTGACACCCTACTTCCACTGACTGAACTGTTCCTCACTCTGAACAATTTCGCTTTCCAATCCTCCCACTTCCTCCAAACCAAAGGTGTAGCCATGGGCACCCGCATGGGCCGCAGCTATGCCTGCCTCTTCGTGGGATATGTGGAGCAGTCCAACTTCCACAGCTACACTGACACCACCACCCCCATCTTTTCATCTGCTACATCGATGACTGTATCGGCGCTACATCGTGCTCCCATGAGGAGTTGGAACAGTTCATCCACTTTACTAACACCTTCCACCCCGACCCCAATTTTGCCTGGACCGTCTCAGCCTCCTCCATCCCCTTCCTAGACCTCTCCATTTCTATCTCGGTCGACCGACTCAGCACGGACATTTGCTATAAACCGACCGACTCCAACAGCTACTTAGATTACACCTCCTCCCACCCTGCCCACTGTAAAACCGCCATCCGATATTCCCAATTCCTTTGCCTCCGTCACGTCTGCTCCCAGGAGGACCAATTCCAATACCGAACAAACCAGATGGCCTCCTTCTTTAAAGATCGCAATTTCCCCTCAGACGTGGTTGACCATGCTCTCCACCGCAAATCCTCCACTTCCTGCTCCTCTTCCATTGAACCCCGCCCTTCCAATCGCCACCAGGACAGAACCCCACTGGTCCTCACCTACCACCCCACCAAACTCCAGACACATCGTATCATCCTTCATCATTTCCGGCACCTCCAAACAGACCCCATCACCAAGGATATATTTCCCTCTCCTCCCCTATCAATGTTCCAGAAAGACCAATCCCTCTGCGACTTCCTCGTCAGGTCCACCACCCACCAAACCAAACTCCATTTCCAGCACCTTCCCCTGCAACCGCAAGAAATGCAAAACTTGCAACCAAACCTCCCCCCGACTTCCCTCGAAGGCCCCAAGGGATACTTCTGTATCCATCAGAAATTCACGTGCACCTCCACACACATCGTTTACTGCATCCACTGCACCCGATGTGGCCTCCTCTACATTGGGGTCACCTACCCACGGAACGTTTCAGAGAACACCTCTGGGACACCCGCACCAACCAACACAACCGCCCTGTGACTTAACATTTTAACTCCCCCTCCCACTCCGCCAAGGACATGCAGGACCTTGGCCTCCTGAATCGCCAGACCATGGCAAAAGGACGCCTGGAAGAAGAGCGCCTCATCTTCTGTCTTGCAACCCTTCAACTACAAGGGATGAACTCAGATTTCTCCAGCTTCCTCATTTCCCCTCCCCCACCTTATCTCAGTCCAAATCCTCGGACTCAGCATCGCCTTCTTGACCTGCAATCTTCTTCCGGACCTCTCCGCCCCCACCCACTCTCTGGCCTATCACCCTCACCTTAACCTCCTTCCACCTATCGCATCCCCAACGTCCCTGCCACAAGTCCCTCCTCCCTACCTTTTATCTTAACTTGGTTGGCACAACTTCCTCCTTCCTGAAGAAGGGCATATGACCGAAACGTCGATTTTCCTGCTTCTTTGATGATGCTTGACCTGCTGCGCTTTCCCAGCAAGCCATTTTTCAGCTCTCACCTGGGATAATCCATCAGACTGCCATTACCACCAAACCAATCTATGTTTCAGTGCTGTATGAGTGAAAATTCCAGTTTCAGAACCATGTATGCCTAAACCTGATGGCAACCCGCTGAACCCACCACAACTGACTGCATGTATTCCAAACAGTAGAACTGACATCTGATAGACAGGGTGCAATTCACCCGTGGCCAACTGACCAACAGTCCTGCCACATTTAGTCATAAATATCGATGGACCATGAAACAGCTCACTGTCGGAGATGGCTTCACAACTACCTCCATCCTAAACAATGGAACAGCCCTGTACGTAAATGTAAAAGTCTAGGATGCAATGTTTGCAGCATGCTCCGCCAGAAGTGTTGAGTGGATGATCCACCTCACCCTCATCATGATGCCAAAAGAATTACATATGCCAGTCTTCAATTAATTTAATTCACTGCACGTGGCATGAAAGAAAAACAGCTGAATACAGTAGATATGATAAAGGCAATGGGCCCTGACACCATTCCTGCAATAGGACTGACGACTTGTGCTGCACAACAAGCTGTGTCCCCAGGGGAAGCTGTTTCATTCCAACTCCAACTTTGACATCTCCCTGGCAATGTGGAAAATTGCTCAGCTGTGTCCAGTCCTCTAAGGGGGGAATACTTACAATCTCAACAATTATCACCCCCTCAGTGCCAACACGACAGTCAAATGGTGGGAGTTCTTTTTGACAGAGCTGTCAAGCAGCACTGAAATAACCTGCTTATGTGGTTTCCGATTGGTCTCCATGTGGTGGTGGTGCTGTTGTGGAAATGGCACTGGATTACTAATCCAGACCAGGCTAATGCTCTGGCAGATGTTGGAAGTTAAAAACAACTAATAAAATCTCGAGATTTGAAATCTTGTGTCAGTCACAGTGACTCTGAAATCAATGTCGATTGTCAACTTCAATTTGCTTCCCAAATGTACTTTATGTTCTGTTGAATTCCATGCTTTCCTGGCCTGGCCTAAAAGTGACTCCAGGCAAACAGACATGTGGTAAACTTTTCAATCGTCTATAAACCGGTCAAGCAAGACACTAAATTGCACTGATGTGCTCCGAGGTTTGGGAGGGTAAAACCGGCAGAACACCCAGCTACAGCCTCAGTATCGGAAAAGGGAATGGGAAACACAGTCCTGTTGACCCCGCAAAGACCTCCTTCCTAATATCTCTGAGCTTGTGACAGCCGTACACCAGCTGTTTCCTGATCCCTTTAGTATCTAGAAATCCTTATTTATATCCCGTGGTTTGGCTTCCACAGCCTGATGTGGTAGAGAATGTCCCAAGGGTCACCACTCTCTGAGGGCACCACTCTCATCTCAGTACAGAGTGGCCTGCCTGTACTTAATACTGTGACCTCTTGTTTTAGACAACCCAGCCAGGGGAATGATCATTTTGCTTCCAATCTGTCTCGTCCTGTCAGTGTTTTATATATTTCATTGAGATCTCCACTCATTTTCCTAAAGCCCAAGGTATACAGGTCCAGTCGCCCCAAACTCTGCTCCCTCAGCAAGTCTGTCATCCCAGAGATCAGTCTGGTCATCCTTCACTGCTCTCCCTCAATTTCAGGTTTGTCCTTTATTAAGTAAGGAGACCAACATTGCACACAATACTGCCAAATGTTCGAGATGGGCATCTCCCCAAGGGTCTGTACAGTTGCAGTAAAACACCCTAACTCCTGTGTTCAAATCCCCCTCAAACGATGGTCAACACAGCCTTTACCTTTCTACCTGTTTTGTGTTTCTGCAATATTGCTTTAATGACCGTTGTACAGGGAGATCCGGAACTTTTCAATACTGCAGCTACCTACTTGTTGCGTCTGTGTACGCTGGTTAGTGTGCCAATATCATTCCCAGTATTGACTTCTGGCCTCAGAACTCACTGCCCTGAACTGACCATGGAGGTATGCGCAGAAGAAACCAAAAAGGCATAAATCCCTTTAAAGATCAAAATGTTTCGCCCAAACCATTTTCAACTTATAGGTTGCTGTTCTATTGCTTCCACCAAAATACACACCGTCACATCAACCCCCATTGCTCTTCATCTGCCACGTATTTGCCCATTCACTGTACTTGTCTCAATCACTTTGTAGGTTTTTTTTAATATATTCCTCGCCCACTCACAATCCCACATCATTTAGTGCCGTCAACAGACTGGGTTATACTGTATTTGATTCTCTCAACCAAATGTTTGTGATGTATTGGGAATAGCTGGAACCAAAGCACCGATCCCTGCGACACCCAAAGATCCTTGCACTTCAAAACAGAATGTTCTATTCCTGTTCACCGTTTCCTGTCAGCTCTCCCATTCTAAAATCTTGTTCATATTTTAGGCCCATCCCTGTAACATTTGACTTTGCATACGAGGTCAGAGTCTTTACCAAAATCTTTCTGAAAATCCAAATGCACTGCATCCATTGCTTCAACGTATGTATAGACCAGTCAGTTTCTCAAATATGATTCTCATTTTATGTTGACCCATTACAAAAGAACGAGGAAAACTAATAAGAACATGGCTGATCATTTCATGGCCTCAGCTCTACTTGCCCGTCCGCTCACCATAACCATTAGTTCGTTTACTGCTCAAAACATTATCGATCTGAGCTTCAAACACATTCAATGACAAAGCTTTAACTATTTCACTCAGCAGGGAATTCCACTGATTCACAAACTTCTTGATCAAGATGTTCCTTCTGAATTCAGCCATAAATCTGCTCTCCCTAATTTTGAGACTTTGCCCTCTTGTTCTAGTTTCACCTACTACTGAAAATGTACTCTCTATTTCTATCTGATCTATTTCCTTCATAATTATATATGTTTCTATCAGATCCTCCCTCATTCTTTCAATCCAATCAATATATATTTCCAGTCTACTCCGACTTTCCTCATAAGCGAACCCCTGCAACTCCAGAACCAACCTAGTGAACCTCCTCTGTATCCACGGCAGTGCCAGGACATCATTTCTCATGTGACGAGACCATAACTGCACACAATACTCCGAGGTGTGGTCTCACCAGCACCTTGTACAGCTGCAACATAACCTCCTGCTTTTAAACTCAATCACTTTAGCAATGCTATTTGCCTCGTTAATTACCTATTGTACCTGCAGACCAACATCTGTGATTCATGCACAAGGACACCCAAGTCCCTCTGAACAGAAACATGCTGCATTTGTTTTAGCATGCAAGTAATAGTCCTTTTCACTGGTATTCCGACCAAAATGAATGACTTCGCATTTATTACAATTGTACTCCATCTGCCAGACCTTTGCCCACGAGCTTAAACTATTTATGTTCCTTCGTAAAGTTTCGCATTCCTCTGCACACTTTGCTTTGACACTCATTTTAGTATCATCTGCAATTTTTGAAACACTACACGTGGTGTCCAACTACAAATCGTCCATGTAAGCTGTGAATAATTGCAGTCTTAGCACTGATCTCTGAGGCACTAATCAATGATCAGAAACCAGAAAAAAATACTCATTTATTCCCACTCATTGCTTCTTGTTAGTTAACCAATCCTCTATCCACGTTAATGCATTACCCGAAATTCCACACATCTTTGCCTTATGCCGCAGCTGTTTTAGCGGCACTGCGTCGAATGCCTTTTGTAAATCTCGGTACACCGCATCTACTGGGTCTCCGTGGTCATAATGTCTTCATAGATTTCCAGTAAATTAGTTAAGCATGACTTGCCTTTCATGAACTGATGCTGTGTCAACCCAATGGAACGATTCCTGTCGAGATGCATTGCTATTTATTCCTTGATTACACATTGAAGTATTTTCCCCACTACACTTAATGCCTAACTGGTCTATAGTTCCCCACCTTTGTCCACATCTCTTTTTAAACAGTGGTGTCTGATTTCCTGTTTTCCAATCTGCTGGAACTACACCAGAGTCCAATGAATTTAGAAAAATTTCCACAAGTGCATTTACTATTTCTCCCATTACCTCTGTTAGTAAATAGTGACGCATTCCATCAGAGCCAGGAGACGTATCTACCTTTAGCTCCATTAGCTTGCTCAACACGATCTCTTGCGTGGGAATGATTGTTTCCAGGTCCTCACCTACCTTCATCGCTTTGAAAATTACTGACATGTTATTAATGTCGACAAATATGTGCTCAAATCGTCGGCCATTCCTCATACCCCATTACTGAATCGCACTTCTCACCCTCGAAAGGACAATTTCTTACCTTAGCCACTGTTTTAGTTTTATGTATTTGTAGAATCTTTTGGTAGCTGTCTTTATATTCTGAAGTAGTTTACTCTCATAATCTATCTTATGTTTCTTGATAGCTTTTTTGTTGCTTTCTTTTGACGTTTATTTTTTTCCAAATCTTTTAGTTTCCCAGTGGTCTTTGTCATTATTTATGCCAGTTATTTGATATCTTCCCTTATTTCCTACTTTAAGTCTTTGCTTCCAGCCAACTTTAGCCAACTCCTCCCTCATCGTTCGTTTAAGCACAGTACTCTGGTATTGCTTTTATCTTCTTACCTTCCATCTGTATGCTGAGTGCAACCATCCTTTATTGTACCAATAATTTCTCCCGATGCAATTATTTATTAATCTCGTTCTTTATCTCTCGAGACTAAGGCTTCCCAGTCTTGCTGGGAAGGTTTGACTTGTCTGTTTTTTTTTTGCTTCTGTGAAGACAGAACTAATGTACTTGCTTCATAGTTCTGTCACTTCCCTGCTGTAATGGTGTATTCTCTGTGTTCAGACTGTAACGAAGTTGCACTTGCTTTCTCTTACCTTTTCCTTTGACATTTCACACTTATAACTCTTGTTAATAATCTCTTCAGAAACCCACCAATTCATGTTCGCAGTAGCATAGACTCTGTTCTGTCAGAAATATTAATTAGAAAAGGACATCTGATCTGTATACAATACTCCAGGTACAGTCTCACCAACACTCTGTGTAACTCGTGCAGAAAGTCTTTACTTCTGGTCGGAATAAATTACATTACAAGCTTCAATCTGTACTGAAACCAACACGTGGTAGATATCCCAGTGAGTCAGTCCGTGGAGAGAGAGCATGGAGCTCTACACCGCCTATATACTGATTCTTTTTAAACAGAATCAAACCTAAATTTTAACTTGCTCAAGTTGCGTATGTTTCTTCCAATACACTTTGTTTTTTTTTTCTCTGTTAACTTACTGCATGAGTTCTTGAAAATCCTCCTGAGTGTCCAAAAAATACCATATTCACCGGTTTTCCATTGTTCACATTCACAAGCGTTATCTTCAAGCAAAAAGTTAGCAAATTTTGACTACCCTTTCAGAAATCTAGAATCATTCTCTCGACGTTTGCTATTGTTCTCTAAGTGTCCAATATCAGATTCTTTACAATAAATTTCAACAGATTCCCTACTGTGGATAACAGGTTAGCTGCTCTGTAGGTCTCCACTCTCCCTCCTCTTCCCTTCTTGAATCATTGGAATGCATTCATAATCTTCCAGATTGGACATGGAAAAATACAATGATCCTCAATGAAATCAATCTGTGCACTGCTGCTTTCTCTGAAATTACAGTATGAATTACACCTGGTCTATCAGACTTATCAATCCTCAATCCACATATGTTTTCAAATACTACCTCATCACTGATATGGATGATTTTAGCATTTAGTTACACAAGTCCCATGATCACTTGATATTTCCTCCATGAAGACAGACACTAAGTAACTGGTTTGTTTCCCTGTCATTTTTTCTTTTCTCCGATCACACAACACCAATTTCAAAACAGTCTGAACACTAGCTCCGTGCTCAAAATACTGTGAAAGCAACCCATCTCACACACCCTCATGAAATCCATTTCCCCAGCATTAGAATTCACTTGGGTTAACACTGTTCAGATATAATTTGAAGCTGTGCATTTTTATTGTAGTACCCACAAAACTTGGATATGTAATTTCCTGTTGTATAATATAATCAGCATTTGTATCACAATTTTGTCTTTGAGATATAACTCCCATCAATGTTTGCTTCTACTTGCTGTTTCTTAGCCCCACCTTACCAGATTCTGTGGAATCTGAGTGACATGGGCTCTCGGGAGATTAATGGCAGATTCAGGCGAGATGTTTGGTGAGGCATATCTCAACATTGACGTCATCTCACCACATCCTACCCATTTCTCACAAGTGTCATTATGACATTTTCACCAGATCTCCCGTTATGCTGGTGAAGTAGAGAAGGGCAATAATCTTTCAACAATGCTGTGTATTCCCCCAAACAGCTGAGACTACTCAAACCTGGATGGGAACCTTTCAGATGGCTGGTGAAGTGCTGCTGCTGATGTACAGGATCTCGGTGAGATCACATCTGGAGTAGTGTGTACAGAATTAATCTCCTCACTGGGGAAATTGGAATTAACTCAGAGATTATTTCCTCAACTGAATTGTGCAATGACAGTGTAAAACGTACAATGTGGAAGCAGGCCATTTGACCCATCAACAGCACACTAATCCTCCGAAGACCACCACATGTAAATCCCACTATACTCCCCTGTCCCCACCCAATCTCTGTAAACTGACATTTTCTTTGACTAATGCACCTTACCTGCACATCCTGGGACTGGGAGGAAACTGGAGTACCCAATAGAAACCCTTGCAGTCACCGCGAGAATGTGAGACAGTGACTTCTGACTAAAATTGAACCTGGATCTCTGGTGCTGTGAGGCAGCAGTTAACCACTGAGCTACCCATTGTGGGAAACACAACGTGCCTGCACAATTCAGCCCTCGAAATGTGACTTAACAGCAGGAAGATTCCGCAAGTCCCCAAACCTGTCACTGAGCAACAGAAGAAGGACATTGAGACCTTGAGCGGCTTCGCCAGGATCAGGAGCAAGACATGTAAGCCATCGAGAAGATAATGAAGGAACACCAGGAGGATATTCAGCCCATCGATACTATAATGTAGGAACACCAGGAGGACATTCAACCCATCAAGCGTGTAAAGCAGGAACAGAATGAGTCCATTTTGCCACTCATGCCTCTTACACAGCAATTGTAGCAGATTATTTACAACCTTGTCAATTGAAAGGGAATGTCGAGTTTATAGAAAGGGAAGAACTTCGAATAGCCAACTTCACTAAGGAATGAAAAGGGATGAATAAACGATTGGGAATTGAAGACAAATTGTTAGAATCAGTAATTAAGCAATTAATAACAGGAAATGTTCAAATCAAACCACAATCCATCGCAGTCAATATGATTTACTGAAGGATAAATCAGGTTTGATTTTTTTTGACGTACGTTTTAAAAAAAATAATCTGACAATCATGGTGGATGAAGAGGATCCTATAGATGTCTTAGTTCTGGACTTCCAGAGGACATTGCATAACGTGCCTCACAAAAGATTAATATGCAAAACAAAAGCAAATGGGATAAGGTAAATTTATTTTGTTGGAGTGGCGCTAGCAAATAAAAGCAATGATATGTAGGTGCTGGTTTGGACTGGATTGGACAACGTCAGAAATGGCAAGAGACCAGGATTTAGTCCAATAGTTTTGTTTTGAAAAACACAAGCTTTGGTCCCGCTGTTCTTTCATCAGGTGTTAGTGAGATTAGAAGACCTTAGATATATAATTTATAAGGTAAAGATCAAAGGGTTGTACAACCCACGCACATGAATTTAACACATCGAAGATGTCTCCCAAATCTTTTATCAGTTAGAATGGAGGTGCGGGTTTTGATTGATTAATATGAAAACCTGAGAATTTATTTCAAGTCACTGCCTGGAGATAACTTAAGGTACTAACGATGTAAAGGAAGGGACCCCTCCGGACAGATTATACTATTGATGCGTGAGGTCTTGTTTCGAGTCTGTCTTTGTCTTCTCCTGGAGTCAGACAGATTTTATTTGCAAAGTATGAGTTTATAAAATACCGCATTGACTGACTGTATATAAATTGTATTTTTTTGACAAAATATGATTTATTGGTATGAGTGACGGGAGTGTGAGTGTGCGCGGGGAGGAGAGGGAGAGGTACATGGGTATATGTTGAAGGAGAGCCAGAGTGGGTATGTACCTACGTTAAGACACAGCCAGACTTGTCAGATCCCTTTCCACACACACTCACTCCGTGGTTTCAGAGGTTTCCTTCTCTGAATCTCTGCTCATTTTTTGTTGTTCATGTTACAGACCCAGATGCTGCAACGACAGTCCCTATGCTCCATCCAGATTTGGGTCACCAAATCATCAGGTCTCTCTGAATGTGAGAGGCAGTTCACAGCACGACCTCCAGCAAACCATCCCTCGCCCATCAACTCAGGTTTCAATAAGAGGAGACAGTCAGAAGCTCCTCAGTTACAAGTTGGATGCCTGGTCGTTTATAATGATAGTCGAGGGGTTGCCTCGTGTTACTGACTGCACGGTCAGCTGAGAGTGAATAACACCGGCGTTCAGTGGACAGGCATGTCTCTCAAAGCTACTGGAACCCCTTGTCCAACATGGATAAGCACATGGGACACACCAGGAAGTGAACAACAGCCAAATATACACTATTTCATTGTTTCAGAGTTTCACAATGCCAGCATTCGATACACTTAGAAGCCAAAAATAAAACACCAGGGAACGATACAGAAAAACAAACAATTAATTAACTGATAACAGGTTGTGAAAATGTGGATAAAGAGACAGGGGAGTGAGAATAACTGGAGAAGTGAGACAATGGTGGGTCCAATCACAAAAAAAATAGGAACATCAAATGAAATCATTGGCAGATCAGTTGAAATGTTTCGTTACATCAAAATCTGAATCTGCCTCACAGAATCAACCCAGACACCATAAGCTGGGACAAGGTACTGGCCAGAATGGAGAGCTGTGCAGACCATGCTAGTGGAGTATTCCATAAACTGGACTACCTGCCAAGCTTGGGACCATTGTAAACCAAAGTATATTGCCACTATACTTGCACAACAGAAATGCTTTAGACGGGAAGATTTGTAATTCATGCAGTGAGTGACAGTCAATGGGCTCCCACAAATATATGGCTCTGTATCTCTACTGCATCAATATAAGGCAAGAGAGAGAGAGAGAGAGAGCGTGTGTGTGTGTGTATGTGTGCGTGTGTGTGTGTATTTTGGTGGCGATAAATATGAAAACTGTTGTTTGAGAGAGAACACGCATGGAGGGAATCAGTTTAAATGAGAACAACTGACAAGGATTAGGGTAATCAATATAGAGACACTGAGGATTGTGCCACAGACAGTGGAAAAGATGTGCATCAAAATATTAAATTAAAGACATTGCCAGACCCACCAACAATATAAATCGATCCACACAGAAATGATGGGATTTTGGCATGAGGTGAGAAGTGAGCCTTGGAATATCGACTCAGATTTGCAGGTTTGAATTTGGGAGTGTCAGCAGCAGATTATTGGGATCATTAAGACTACATTTCATAGCTCAGTGTTCAAATAGCAGATAGAATAAGCCAGGGAAATAGATTCAGGATATGTTAATCATTACAAATAGGAATGGTTAAGAAATGGGTCATGAATCACCTCGTGGCCAAAGGGATCACAATAGTTGTGACTCGTCTGTTTCAGCCTCAGATAATGGCCAGGGATGAGATGAAGTCAGAGGAACGAAATGGTGTTTGTAACCAGAACAGAAGACGGTGATCTCCAAGCTTTCAATATTTAACTAGGGCTGTGATACAATGAATTGTGTTCCATAGCTGAAACTGAGTAGGTCAACCGACAAGGCACAGTGGCCGAACAAAAGAAGGAAAGTCGTTCGTGGTGGTTTGGAGAGTGAATGTTTACAGAGTAGAGTAAATGAAAAGAACAATAACACAGTCACACATGATTAATGCAAATAATAAATGGACAGTGAAACTTACCAGGTGCACCAACAATAGCCAGGATAGGGTAATAAAAATATTGAATAATGTAAAGTGCATATTCGATCCGCAATGGTAATGGCGACAAATAATATGTAGAAAGAATCCATACATAAGAGGATAAACTCCTGTCCATTGTTGTTACATTCCAGTCTAATGTTCTCAGATTCAGATCTCCCATTCCCCTCTCTCTGTAGTTGCTGATGCCTGTTAGTGCTGTCGGTGATACTCCCACTCATACTATGGGATAACACATTGAACGGTTCCCATTTTATCATTAAAATATGTAAACCCTCCACTGGGATAAGGACAATCTACTGAGACTGACATTAATCACAGTCACCAAACAAACAGCTTCAGTTAATCAGTTCCTTACCTCATTTTACACATCCCAATAAAAGGGAACATTGACTCAGTCTGGACTGAGTGGAGGATGGTTGCTGAGGGATAGATCAGAAATCTTTGAAACGTTTTAACCTTTCTTCCTTGTACGTAGGAGTATTACAGGAACATTGCAGGGTTGTATATGTTCCACCCTGTTTATAAAAGGAGACAGGGATAGAATAACAGACCAGATGCATAAAATGCCTGGTAGGGAAGTTTCTAGATACCTTGAGTAATGCTGCTCGTAGTTTGAAATGCCCAGGCATCAAACCATTTCATAACCTCGAGGCAACATTCAGCGCATTAAAATTGCTGCTCAGGAACAAGGAGAAACAATTCTGTCCCCATGTGCCTGCTATAGAGGCATAGGAAAACATAGGCCTTTCGGGCTGTTACAGAGGGACATGAGGAACGAATCAGCCTCTTTAACCTGTCACTCATTCACCTTCTCAGACCAGTACAACAAAAGCAGAGTCAGTCAGCATGATTGCTCAATGACTGAGAAATAAAATACAAATGCAACATTCTGATTTTGATGATATTTCACAGAAACAGCAGAAAGGTTTTCGGTCAATACGAACTAAATGGAATGTGAAAAGGTCATTCAGTCCTTCAGTTCCATTACACAGGAGAAGGTGGAGAGCACACAGCTATCGGAGCATGTTATTCGGGAGCAGCAGGGGGAGGGCACACAGCTATTGGAGCCTGTTACTGAGGGGCAGCAGGTGGAGAACACATAGCTATTGGAGCCTGATACTCAGGGGCAGCAGGAGGAGAGCACACAGCTATTGGGGCCAGTTACTCAGGAGCAGAAGGTGGAGAGCACACAGTTATTGGAGACTGTTACTCAGGAGCAGCAGAAGGAGAGCACACAGATATTGGAGCCTGTTATTCAGGAGCAGCAGGAGGAGAGCACACAGGTATTGGAGCATGTTACTCAGGGGCAGCAGCTGGAGAGCACACAGCTATTGGAGCCTGTTACTCAGGACCAGCAGCTGGAGAGCACACAGCTATTGGAGCCTGTTACTCAGGACCAGCAGCTGGAGAGCACACAGCTATTGGAGCCTGTTACTAAGAAGCAGTAGCTGGAGAGCACACAGCTATTGGGGCCTGTAACTCAGGGGCAGCAGGAGGAGAACACATAGCTATTGGAGCCTGATTAACACAGGCATTAAAATGATAGGCGCAGAGCAAGTTAGAAAGGTGTGCATCAAAACTGCTGAATCTCCACTATCCAACATGGAGCACAGGGCAGGACACCGAGAAATCAAATAAAATATACGCTTTGCTTTTTGAACATTGTTTCTAAGCTGCTTAATGTTGGAAGCAGATGCTCAGTTTAAATACCAACAGTTTAAATAGCAACAAATGGGAGGGATTTGGGATTTGGAGAGAGACGCAGAGTCAGTGTTGTGGAAGGATGTGTTCGCAGGTTTCAAAATGCTGAAGTGAAGACATTTCGATTGCATCAAGTAACATAGGCTGCAATGGTGAATTAATAGGATACTGGTGTGAGTTCAGACATAATCATAGATTCTCGGAGATGTACAGCTCAGAAACAGATCCTTCAGTCTAACTCGTCCATGCCGATGGGATATCACAAATTAAACTAGTCCCATTTGCCAGCATTTGTCCCATAAAAATGTAAACCCTTCCTCTTCATGTACCCATCCAAATGCCTTTTTAAATGTAATCATAACAGCCTCCACAACCTCCACTGGCAGCTAATTCCACACGTGCACCACTCTGTCTTAGAAAAAGTTGGTCCTTGGGTTTGACCTGAAATCCATGCCCTCTAGTTTTGCGAAAATGATCCTGGCTATTCACCCCATATATGCCTCTCATACCCCAAGAAAAATCACCCCAACCTACTCACCCTCTCCCTATAGCTCAAATCCTGGCAACATCCTTGTAAATCTTTTCTGACTCCCTTCAAATTTCACAATATCTTTCTGATAGGAGGGAGTCCAGAATTGAATACAATACTCCAAAAGAACGGAATTAATGTGGTGTACAACAGCAACACGGTCTCCCAATTCATATAGTGAAAGCACTGACCAATAAAGGCAAGGATACCAAATGGCTTCTCCAGTATTCTGTCGAACTGTAACACAACTCTCAAGATATTTTGAACCTACACTCCAAGACGTTTTTGTTCAGCAACACTCCCCAGGACCATACCATTAAGTGCATACATCCTGCCCTGATTTGCATTTCCAAAATGTAGTGCCTCACATTTATCACCATTCACTGCTCCTCAACCGATCAGCCCACCTGATCAAGATCTCATTGTACTCTGACGTAAACCTTCTGTGCTGTCCACTACAACATCAGTTTGGTGTCATTTGCAAACTAACCAACGATCGCTGCTGTGTTCACATCCAAATGATATATATAAATAATGAAAAACAGTGGACCCAGCACTGATGCTTGCCGCATACCACTGGTTACAACCCTCCAGTTCGACATGCAATCCTCCATCACCACCCTCTATCTCCTACCTTCGAGCTAAGTTTGTTTCCACATGGCTAGTTTCCCTGCATTCCATATCAGCTAACCTTGTTAACCAGTCTACCACGCAGAAAGTTGTCAGATGCCTTACTGAAGTCTATATCGGCAATGTGCACCTCTGCCTCAACGAATCCTCTTAGTCAGTTGTTCAAAACATCTCAGTCAATTTCCTGAGACACGATTTCCTATGCTTAAAGCTACGTTGACCATCCCGTATCAGTCCTTGCCATTCAAAATACATGTAAACCTTGTGCTTTATAATCCACACCAACAACTTGCCCATCACTGACGTCAGGCTCACCGGCTTTTCATTACCATCCTTCTTAAATTTTTTAAAGTTATGACATCACGTTATCAAACCTCCTATCTTCTGGCACCTCACCTGTGACAATCAATGATACAAATATCTCAGCATGTGACCCAGCAATCCCTTCCCTAGCTTCCGACAGAGTTCTAGGGTACACCTGATCAGGTCCTGGGGACTTTTCCATCTTTACAGGCTTTACGAACTCCAGCATCTCTTCCTCTGTAATACTGACACTGTTTATTTCTGAAGTTCTTTAGCTTCCATATCCTTCTGCACAGTAATTACTGATGCAAGGTGCATGTTTAGTATCGCCTCCATCGCCTGGGATTCTGCACATCGGCATCTTGGTGATCTTTAAGTGGTCCAAAACTCTCCCGAGTTATTCTTCCATCCTTAATGTATTTGTACAGTCCCTTTGAATTCTCCTTAACCCTATTTGTCAAATCTATCTCATGCCCCATTTATGGCCTCCGGATTTCCCTTTTACGTGTACCCCTACTGGCGATAGACTCTTCTCGACAGTCATTTTAAATCTGGAATTCAGAGGCTGATGACGATGATATATCTATTTTTGATTGTTTGAAAAACCGAACTAGTTCGTTGATGCCCTTGAAGGAAGCAAACAGCCATCCTTACCTGGTCTAGGTTACATGTGACTCCAAACACACAACAATATGGATAACTGTTAAGTGCCCTCTGGGCAATGAGTGATGGGTAATAAATGCAGGCTAAACCAATTAAACTCTCATCCTGTGAATGAATACTGTAAAGACATCGACCTCTGATATCTCTACATGACATATGCTTCCTTCTTATCCGTGACCAGGCCATCAATTTCTCCAGTCCTCCAGAATGCCTTACACCTACCTGCCTTACCCTTCACTCTAACAAGAGCATACTGTCTCTGGGCTCTTGACATCTCATTTTTGAAGGCTTCCCTCTTCTCAGCTGACCTCTTATCTGTGAATATCTATTCCAATCCAGTTTGGAAGTTAGAATCATAGAGTCATAGAGATGTACAGCTTGGAAACAGACCCTTCTGCCCAACTCGTCCATGCCGACTAGATATCCCAACCCAATCTAATCCCACCTGCCAGCATCCGGCCCATATCCCTCCAAACCCTTCCTATTCATGTACCCATCCAAATGCCACTTAAATGTTGCAATTGTACCAGCCTCCACCACTTCCTCTGGCAGTTCATTCCATCCACGTACCACCCTCTGTGTGAAAACATTGTCCCTTAGGTCACTTTTAATATCTTTCCCCTCTCACTCTAAACCTATACCCTCTCGTACTGCACTCTCGGACCCCAAGGTAAAGACTTTGTCCATTTACCCCATCCAAGTTCTTGCCGAATATCATCAAATTAGCCTTCCTCCAAGTTAAACTATCATCTTTTATACCCAGTTCATCGTTTTCCATCTCTGATTTAAAACAAATAGAATTATGATTACTTGTTCCAAAGTGCTTCCCCTCTGAGAACTCAATCTCCTGCCCTAACTTATTTCCCAAGGGTAGGTCAAGTTTATGCCCTTCTTTGTGATGGAGAGCACTGGACAAGCAACTGCAGCTTTGTGACTATTCGTGGTTTCAACAGAATCTATGACTCACTGGGCTGAATCTAACAATAATTTGTCTCAGTGACTTTTCCATTGAGCGTGACAGAGGGATTGTCTGTACGAGGCTGAGCAAGTTTCCTGGTGCTATCTTATCAAACTCACCTCATTAGCTACCCACCCAACGCCATGGTGTCTCGCTTATTCAATACCAGACTGATTCTCCCACCCATCATGGCTGGGAGTACTCACCATCGCTCGGATGCCCCTGGATATTCCGTGATCTCTGGCACTGGTGCCATCTTCAAAAGGCCAATGGCCACACGGTTGAGCTTTCTTAATTAGAAGTTGCCTTGCACAGATTACCCTGAGCATGGCAAGTAAGGTGCAATTACACCACCATTTTTGACAGGGGTTTGGAAATCCTGGTGGTTGGGCTAGTACAGAGGTGTACCATTCTCTTCCCAGAGGGAACCACATCACCAGACCCACTGAGCATGATCCGAGCACACCACCCAGCTCAGTGTATTATCTGTGGTCTGAGGAAATGTCCAGCAATACAGGACTAGCATCAATAACCTTCCCCGCTCTGTCAGGATAAGGGTCACTGTATTCTTTCTGCTCCCTCACACTCATTGTATATTTGTTATAGCACTGACCACCGAACTAGGCTCATGCTCCACCACTCTCACTATTGCACCTTCTCTCCCTCTCTCTCTCACACTCAATTTCCCTCCACTTTCCCACCCACACTAATAACACAGCATGGACATAACACTATGGACTGACTCCCTCCTGACACCTCACCATTTCCCCTTCCACACCTACACAAACACGAAGAGCACGGCCACCCACTGCAACATTTCCTCCCCCCCTCCCTCCCTTTGTCCCATTCTAGGAGCAACATCCTGGAATAGGACAGAAAGGGCCAAGCCAGGTGGTGGAGTGCCCGATATCCGCACCCTCAACCCCCCTCTCCCCCCCCCCCCCCTCTGCCACATGGGGTTGACCCTGGTACGAGTCAGAGAGGACCGGGATGCCTCGTGTGGAGATTTTGAAACATCCATGACCCACTGACCGAGTAAGGAGCAATGTTCGGTGAAGGGCAATTCTCACTTTAAACCCACTGACAGTTCTGTTTCCCCCTGGCACAACTTAGAAGCCGTTGCCCTGATGCCATCTCTCTTTTATGTCGAGCTGGTACAAATGGAAACCCTACCGTCTCGGTGGGCATGAGGGTGGGCTCACATCACATCGTCACCACTACCTCCCAGGAAGGGAGCACGGAGGCTCCCTCCTATACCTCCTCCTGTAAAAAGACCAGATACTGAAAATAATCTGCGACATTTACTGCTCTCCTCACTTGACTTGCCATTTTCAATAATCTGTCCTCCTGTACCTTCAGAACCTGTGCTCCTTCAGCCCTTTTCTAACGGTACAGATGTTTTATATTGTCTGTCAATGTTATTCCTACCAAAGTGCATCATCTCACACTGCTCTGCATTGATGCTCATCTGCCATAAAACAGAACAATACACCAATTTGTCACTGCCCTTTTGGAGTTCCACACTGTCCTCTACACACTTTACAGTTCTTCCCGGTTTGGTTTCTGCAAGCACTGAAATTGCCCTACAATCACACTCCACACATAAATACTGACTCACTCACTAGTGAGAACAAGCGCAATATGAACACACTCTCCAAGAACAGACTGAAAAGAACTGACACACACCAGAGAGCAAGTGACATATTGACAAAGTTACCGGAGCAAGAAAAATACTGGCAGACAATCCATGTCTGTATTAGTGTCAGTGTATGAGTGAGTAGCTCTATGTCTCTGTGTTCGTGTGTATCAGTATGGGGCGAGTCTGGCAGTCTCTTTGGTGTTAATGTGATGTGCTATCTTCCTGACATGAGTTTCTGAGAAAGGGGTACTCAACCCAAAACACTAACTTTCCTTTCTGTCCACAGATGCTGACAGTCTTGCTGAGCTTTCTGTTGCTGTCAGTCTTTGCTGGTCTCCCCACCCCTCTGTACAGGTGGTAATGGAGGGCGAAACTCATCAGGGATTCAGTTTAGGAAGGACAGAGGGAATATATCAGCTCACAGCATTATCTAAACTGAGAGCACCATCAACACACATATACGCACACACAGACTACAAACATGCACACACACACAGACATGTACACACATAGAGCTGCACATAGATATTCACGCACAAATACACAATACTCATACCCACCCCCACACACACTTATGCACACACTATAAAAGCGCGCGCACACACAGATATGTACACACAGACATATACAGCTGCAAACAGACAGTCACACACAGATACACATACTCATAGCCACCCTAAACACGCGCTTACAAACACACACACACCCAGACGCAGAAAGCCACACAGACACAGAGACATACAAACACCCATGGCACACACACACACGCACACACGCACACACACACACACACACATGATTACACTCATGCAGACATATATACACACACTCAAACATACGCATGCACTCACGAAGACACACACACATCCGCAAAACACACACAGCCACATATTTAATTCGTTTCCTCATTCCACCCCCCACCCCAACTGATCCCAGATCCAACCTTCCAACTCGGCACCTCCCTCTTGAACTGTACTACCTGTCCATCTTCATTCCCACTATCCACTTCACCCTCTGCTCCAACCTATTACCTTCACCCCACCTTCATTTAATTGTCATCTACCCTGCTATATTCCCCCAAGCACCACGCCCTCCCATTTATCGTTCAGCCCACATGGCCCACAAGCCTCATTACTAATGATGGGATTATGTTCGAAATTTCAACTTTCCTGCTCCTTGGATGATGCCTGAAATTCTGTGCTTTTCCAGCACCACACTGTTTGACACAGACACACACGCACACACACACACACAGAAACACACACAGACACACACGCACAAAGACAAAGACAGCCAGGCTTCTCACACACGAAAACATCCACACTCCCCACACAGAGACCATCACACTGCCCACACACAACCACATGCCTCACACACAGACACACACAGACACAGACAGCCAGGCATACACACTCAAACAGGGACACAGGCACCCACATTCCCACACATACACGCATACATTTACACACCGACACACAGACAGACAGACATACACATTCAAACAAACATACACACTAACACACACAGACACCCACACTCCCCACAAATGCACACGTACGCTCATACACGAACAGACACACTCAGCCAGACTAACACACATGTAGACGCGCAAAAAAACACATGTATTTACAGACATGCACAAAGAAACACATAGAGTCACAAACACAAACACACACACAGGCACACAGATACACACTGATATGCACATACACAGGCACACACACATAGGCATACACACATAGACACATCGAAAACACCCTTACAAACCCCCTACACACAGACATCCACGCTCCTCACACACACGCAGAATCACAGATACACAGACACACAGGCACTCGCATACACAAAACAAACACGCATATTATCACACAGACACACAGAGATACACAGAGACATGCACACACCGACACACACAAACACAGACACACCGACATGCACACACAGAGGCAGACATACATTGACACATGCACACACACACTTCCTGTAAAATACAATCATTTGTAAATTATTCTTCCATATAATCTTATTTGTGAGGAAGGATTGAAAAGTCCGAAGGCAGACCAGCAGAGTGTAGCATATAATCACTTTAAACAAAAGTGGGATAGTCAGAGGGAGAGAGAGGGAGGGAGAAAGGTTTTGAGTCCCATTTCAATGAATCACACCCAAAACAAAAGAGTTCCCATTGCTCAGAGATGCAGAGACAGAGTTACAAACATATTTCTACACACTAATGCAGGAGCACACATAACATGCACAGAGAAATAGAGACACATACACACACATACACAAATGGACAAGCGCAGACAGAAATATGCAGATAGAAACTTGGACGTACAAACACACATGGTGTCATAGAGTTATACAGGGGGTTTGGGAACAGACCTATCTGCCCATAAACACAATGCTAACGATAACCTGAAACTAGACTAGTCCCATGTTACTGGGATTGGACCATATATTTCAAAAACTTCTCGTATTCTTTTACTTTAAAAAGTCTTCTAGCTGTTGAGACTTTACCCACTTCCATCATTTCTCAGGACGTTCATTCCATTTACGAACCAAGTGATGTGTAATAAAAATGCAATTCATGGTTCCTGATCAAGTATATACAAGAACTCTGTGGGAAGCTCGGGAAGTTATTGCTGGGAATCTTGATGATATGCTCTTATCACTAATAGCCACAGGTATGGTGCTGGAAGTTACGAGATGACCAACGTGGTGATATTATTAAACACAATGGGAAGGAAAAGCCAGGGAACAACAGACCAGTGAGCCTGATATCGGTGGTTGGCACGTTGTGGGAGGGAATCCTGAGGGACAGGATGTACATGTATTTGGAAAGGCAAGAACTGATTTGGAATAGTCAACATGATGTGCGTGGGAAACCATGTCTCACAAACGTGATTTTTGTTTTGTTGAACTAACAAAGAGGATTGATGAGGGCAGAGTGGTAGATGTGATCTATATGTATTTCCGTAAGGCATCCGACAATGTTCCCCATGGGAAATTGGTGAGCAAGGTTAGATCTCACGGAATGCAGGGAGAAGTAACCATTTGCATACAGAACTGGCTCGAAGGAAGAAGGCATAGGGTGATGGTGGAGGGTTGATTTTCAGAGTGGAGACTTGTGACCAGTGGAGTGCCACAAAGATTGGTGCTAGGTTCACTGCTGTTCACCATTTATACAAATAAATTGGATGTGAAAATCGGTGGAATGGTTAGTATGTTCATAAATGACACCAAAATTGGAGGTGCATTTGACAAAGAGGAAAGTCGCCTCGGATTAAAACAGAATCATGATCAGATGGCCAATACTCTGAGGAGTGACAGATGGACTTTATTTTATGTAAATGTGAGATGCTGCATGTCGGAAAGGAAAATCAAGACTTGATTTATACATTTAATGTTAAGTCCCTGGGAAGTGTTGCGAAACAGAGACGTTGGAGTGCAGGTTCATGATACTTTGAAAGTGGAGTCGCAGGTATGTAAGATTGTGAAGAAGGTATTTGATATGCTTGCGGTTGTTGGTCAGTGCGAAGAATATAGGAGTTGGGAGGTCATATTGCGGCTGTACAGGACTTTGGTTCGGCCATTTTGAGTACTTCATGCCATTCCAGTCTCGCTCATCAAGGAAGGATGAGTGAAATCTGAAAGAGTTCAGAAAGGATTTACAAAGATGTGGCAAGAGTTGCAGGCTTTGCGATTTATGGACAGGCTGAATAGGCCGGTGTTATTTTCCCGGAACACCAGCGGTGGAGAGGTGATCTTAGAGCATTATAAAGTCATATGTGGAATGAATAGTACGAATAGCTCTAAGGTGAGAGGGGAACTAACTAAAAGGGATCTAAGGGGCAACATTTTCAAAGAGGGGGTGCTGTGTATGTAATGAGCTGCCAGAGGATAAGGTGGAGGCTGGGTCAATTACGACATTTAAAAGGCATCTGGATGGGAACATGAATAGGAAGCGTTTAGGGGAAGTGGGTTAAATGCTAGCAACTGGAACTACATTACTGTAGAGAATCTGGTCAGTAGAGACGATTTGGATAGGAAAGTCTGTTTCCATGCTGGACAGCTCTATGACACTATGGCTTCTGTAAAACCTACTCTTCTCATCTTAAAATCATACCCTAGTCTTGAAATCCACCACCCTAAGGAAATGACACCTGCCATTCAACATTACCTATACTTCTCATTGTTTTATAAACCTCTATAACGTTGATAAGGTCTCAACCTCTGACGCTGCAGTGGAAAACGTCCGAGTCCATCCAGCCTGTTCTTATAACTTAAACACTACATTCTCAGCA
Organism: Chiloscyllium punctatum; assembly: GCF_047496795.1. Lineage (NCBI taxonomy): Eukaryota > Metazoa > Chordata > Chondrichthyes > Orectolobiformes > Hemiscylliidae > Chiloscyllium > Chiloscyllium punctatum. Next base: position 22,252,826 of record NC_092769.1, on the reverse strand, counting down.
ACATTCTGTTAAATCTTTTCTAAACCGTCTCCAGTTTAACAATATCCTCAATGTGACTGAGTGACCAGAACTGGACACAGTACTTCGGGAGAGACCTCACGAATCTCCAGCACAACCTGAAGATAATGTTCCACCTCCTCTACTCAAATGTCTGAGCAATGAAGGACAGCATATCAAACGCTTTCGTACCCACCCTGCCTACACATGATGCAAACTGCAATGAAATATGCCAGAACCCCTAGATCCCTCTGTTCTACAACACTACCAATGGTCTGACATTGAATTGTATATGTCCTCTCGTTGCTTGTTTTACCAAATTCTGATACCTTGTATTTATCGAAACTAAACTCCATCTGCCACTCCTCAGCCCAGTGAGTGATAGTACTCGGGAAGGAAGGTTTGAAAGTAGTCCGCTGCTTTGGATCATTTCGTTGTTTTAAGAAGAGGGCAGTCACACGTTACAGGTGGGAAAGAGTGATGGATGTATTTGATCCAGAAAGAATGCTCTTTCTTAATTTCTGGTTTTCAGTGATAACTATCTGTTTCAGATCCTTTACAGTGCAGAGTGTGTCTGCAGGATGACTTTCCCTCATATTGCAGATGTCAGATAATAGCCGCTTAAGGTGAAAATCTTAGCCAAACAATTAAAGTATTCATAGTTTGTCTCGAAGGCAGAGCACATAAACTCAACATCCTATATTTGAGGTGAGTACCTTTCATCTGTTAAACAATATAATTCTTTTAAGATTGTAATTCAGTAAAAGTGAATCAAATTTTAATGAATCCACACCGAGCTGAAAGCTGACATTTAAAATATGACCCAAAATCTGGGACTGGTTTAAGACTTGTGTACTGCGCAATGCCCATGCAGCTGAACCACAGCTCTGGGTTACATTCCAATACCTGAACTTGTGTGGTAGTGTCTCTCACTCTGGACCAGAAGGTTTGGATTCAAGTCCTGTCTTTCATAGACATATGTCAAAGTATTTCAAAACAGGCTGATGAACAAACACACAGGAGAATAATGTTGCCGCTTTTGGGACTATTGCCAAGTGGTGATAGTGTAAGCCCAAAAGTCTAGATTCAAACCCCACAGAGGTGTTTCATAATGTGGCTGAACAAGTTGATTAAAATGATATTAGAATTGTGATGTGATGGAGAAGGATCAGGTGTCAGAACTGAATTGCAGAACTTAGGCCAGGGATGACTGAAAACACAGCCATTCGTGTTGAATGCAGTCACAGTTGCACTTCTAGAGGTTTATAACATGATGAAGACCATGGATAGAGTGAATAGTCAGGGTCTTTAACCCAGGGTAGGGAAGTCCACAACTAGATGACATAGAATTAAGGTGAGATGGACAAGATTTAAATGGGACCTAAGAGGACCATTTTCATGCAGAGGCTGATGCGTATATGCAATGAGCTGCCAGAAAACGTGGTGGAGGCTGGTACAATTACAAGTCTTAAAAGGGATCTGGGTAGGGACATGAATTGGAAGCGTTTAGATTGCTATGGAAGAAATGCTAGAAAATAAAACTAAGTGAACTTACAAGATCTGGTTGGCACAAATGAGTTCAACCAAAGGTTCTGTTTCCGCCCTGCACGTCTCTATGATTCATTGATCTAATTAATTATGATGTGCCTGTAACCTTCTTCACCTTCCACTATATAACTAATTTTGGTGTAATCCGTACACATGCTCACCATGCCTTCTATAATTCTCATCTAAACCATTGATATAAATGAAAACCAAAAGTGAATCCAGCACTACACCCTGTGGAACGCCGCTGGTCACAGGCCTCCAGTTCAAAAGACAACCCTCCTCCACCACCCACTGTCTACTGTCAATAAGCAGAAACACTCGCACGCATACAGACATGCAGAGACACAGACACAGGTCCTTTTTTTCAGTCAGAGGTAGATCCGTGTTGATTGATAAGGGGATCAAGGGTTACAGTTAGAAGGTAGGAACATTTTGTTGAGAAACATATCAGTGATGATCGAACAGCTGATCAGACTCGATGGCCCGAACAGTCCAGTTCATGGTTTACACTATCGGAAATGTTGATCTAAGAGGGCAGTGGAGGCTGAGTTGATAAATACTTTACTGAACAGAGTCAATGGGAACATGGGATAGGTTTGAGGGGCAGGATGGTCTACATCTTTCCAATTGGTTGTGTCCTCATTTCTAAAATAAAAGAGAAGGTGACTTGCTCTGAGATTCATACACATTTAAATTTAGAGGTTCCCCATTTAAGATTGAGAAAAGGATGTTTCTATCTCCTTATGATCGTGTTGTCTGTGGTATTCTCATCCCCCGGGAACAATGAAGACTCGGTCATTGATAATATTCAAGTCTGACCTTGACTGATCTTTGTTGGACAGGGAAGTCAGTGTTTGTTGACAATAGACAGGAAAGGGCTTTTCAGTCGCAAACAGACGAGCCAGGATCTTTATAAACCGAGCAGCCGGCTGGAGCGCCTATCCCATGTTCTCTCAATGCACCCATTGAGGCTGTTTGAATGGGAGAGGGTGACCACATTCAGCCAGTCAGTATCATTGCAATGAGGCAGGAGGAGATCATTCTGCCCCTCTAATGAGATACACAGGAATAGAATGAAGGATTTGGACATAGTGTTATCGAGATATACATCAGGAAAACAGACTCTCCAGTCCAACTCATCCTTGACAATTTGATGTCCGAAAGTAATTTAGTCTCATTTGACACCATTTCGCCCATATCCCTCTGAATCATTCCTTTCCATATATCCATCTGGATTATTTTTAAATGTTGTAATCACACCAGCCTCCATCACTTCCTCTGGCAGCTCATTCCATACACACATCATACTCTGTGTGAACAAATTGCCCCTTAGTTCCCTTTTATATCTTTCCCCTCTCACCTTAAACCTATGGCCTCTAGTTCTGGACTCCCTTACCCCAGGGAAAAGACTTTGCCTATTTACCCTATCCATGCCACTCAAAATTTAATAAACCTCTATAAGGTCCCCTCTCAAAGACAATAGTTTATTTTAATGTGTAGTGACTGCAGCAACTTTTCAACATAGCACAAACAGCCAAAAATGAAATTAATGATGAAGATTATTGTTTGTGTTATTAAATGGACGAATGCTCATCAAGCTAATAGGAAACCTCCCCTCCCCCTCAGTGCCTGTCTGGTGAAATTTGAGCACATGACTGATATTGCAGAATGGTTCTATTATTGCACCTAAAAGACAACATTTTTGATCTGGTAGCAATCCCGTCAAACGTTAATCTATATTCTGTGCTCATCTTTTAAACTCTCAGGGATCTGGATCATTGACAGTACGAACTCCACCTGATCATATGACAACAAATGACCCGAATGGAGGACTGCTTAGCTCAGGAACAAATCGAAATCAGTCATCTTTACCACTCATGGAGGTTTCCGTTTGAGGAATACTGGAATCACCCCACTGCCTGAAGAAAAGGGAATTCAGCTAAATCCACCTGTTCCAGGAAGTTATCCCATTATCAGTAGCTTGTAAGAGCAGAATAGCTCCAAAGGCTGAATGGTATTTGGAACAATCACTCATGTTTCTGTCATCATGACTTCAATTAATATTTGATCAAAGTTTTTTCAAGTTAACTCTCTACAGAGATTTTATTTTTCAGTTTGTCATTAAAACGTGTGCATCTGTCAGTACTTTTAGAGGGGGAAACATCGGTACTCAGATTTGCACTATCCAAAATGTTTGTCATTCGTCGTTTGAGTAACATTGTTTGGGTCATAAACTTGTCAATTGTAGCAGATTAAATAATCCTATCTGACGTGTTCCTAATTCTGACTCAGTCAGAGACCTATATTTTTGGCCATATCACCAAGATATTTTTTATAACATTGGCAGTGACCAGTGGAAGCATGGGAAGAGGAAAGGGAATAGTGATCTAACCTATTGATTGGTGAGCCTGACATGGACACGTTGTTGGAGAGGGTTGAGGATTTACATGCATTTGTAGATACAACTACGGATTAGGGATAGTCAACATGGCTTTGTGTATGGAAAACCATGTCGAACAAAGTTGATTCCTTTTTTTTGAAGAGGTGGCAATAAGAAATGAAGGCAGTTTGATAGACGCTATCCATACAGTCCTCAGCAAGGTGTTCGACAGGATTCCACATGGCAGACAGGTTAGTACGGTTAGATGACAAATGGATACAAGATGAGCTAACCAATCGACTACAAAATTAGAGTGAAGGTAGGAGACAGAGAGTGGTAGAGGACAGCTTTTCAGACTGGAGCACTGTGACCAATGGTATAACACAAGGTGCTGAGTCCACTGCATTTGTAGTCTATATAAATGATTTGGATATGAATAATTGCCTTTTCATTATGTTTATAGATGACATCAAAATTGGATGTGCAGTGGCCAGCAAGATTTACCTCTGAGTTTAATGGAACCTCGATAAGATGTGCCAAGGAGTGACAAATGGAGTTAAATTTACACAAATGCGTAGTGCTGCAATTTGAAAAGATAAAACAGGGCAGCATTTACATAATTAATGGTGGAGCCCTGGGGAGTGTTGTCGAACAAAAGGGTGCGGGCTCATAAATCTTTGAAAGTGGAGTCCGAGGTAGACAGGGTGGTGAAGAAGGGGTTTAGGATGCTTGCCTTTACTGGTCAGCGCATTGAGTATGGGAGTTGGGAGATCATGTTTCGACAGGGGAGGATATTGGTGAGGCCAGATTTAGAATACAATGCTTAATTCAGTTCTGTCTGCTTGTAGGAAGGATGCCTTTAAACTTTAGAGAGTGCAGAAAAGTTTTACAACGATATTGCCGAGCATGGAGGGAACGAGCTACAGGGAAAGGCTAAACAGACGAGGGCTGGTTTACCCTGGAGCAACGGAGGTCGAGGTGTGACATTACAAAGGTTTATATAATCGTGAGTGACTTGGACAATCTAAATAGCAAGGTCATTTCCCAGGATCTGGGAGTCCAGAACTATAGGATAAAGGCTTAAGGTGAGAGGAGAGAGATCGTAAATGGACAAAATGTTCATGCAGATTGTGGTGTATCTATGGAATGAGCTCTCAGAGAAAGTGATGGAGGCTGGTACAGTTTCAACATTTAAAAGGCATCTGGATGTGCATATTAATAGGAAGGATTTAGAGGATCTAAGCCTAATTCTGGCAAATGGGTTGAGATCAGATTGGAATGTTTGGTTTACGTAGACAGGGTTGCCTCCTGTACGGCACTGTAAGAGAGATGAGAAGAAATTATAAAGGGGCCTTTTGAGTGAGAATTCTCTTCCCCAGAGGTCTGTGGTGCCTCTTTGTTTACATTTATTCAAACTGTATTCGTTAAGCATTTGACAGAGATTGAGTCACATGGATAATGGGATACAAACAGGATAGTGGGGCTGACACCACAACCTGATCATCCACAATCTTAGGGCCTGGTGGAGAATGCTCATAGTATTTAACGACCTCATCCTGGTTCTGAGTCTGATGTTCCGATGTTCCATTCAGACGATCGAACCTGCTAGACAGGAGCAGTTGGAGGCAACGTACTGCCAGAGCTCCCCAGACTCTCTGGAATACAGAATTCCTGACATTCACTACTCTCTGTTTGAAGAATTCACTGCCTGCTCCTACATCATGACCTATCAATATGAGCGATAGAGGTGAATAAAAGGGCTTAGCTAAGAATGAGTGGTCATGATATCAAGGCAGTATTTAACTGAGGATGACATCAAGGAGGATGATCAAAATTACATTTCATCAGATTCCATTGCAAACTCTCCAGTGTTTGGAATCATTCGCAGCACAAGGGAAGATGTTTATCATCTTTGGGCATCAATCATCTCAGCCGTGGGACATCACTGCAGGAGATCCTCAGTGTAGCTCCCTCAGCCCAGGCAATTCCAGATTGTCAATAGGGAATCCCTGCAGTGTGGAAGCAGGCCATCAGTCCATTGAGTTCACATCCATCCGAAATGAGGATATTCATTCTTGGTTACACAATATTCAATATTCAGAACACTTCTTCATCCCTCAGTCTTGGTTGCAACAAGACTGAGACAACTTTTAAGCCTATGCTGTTCAGCTGTCGGTAACATTCATGCAACATTGCTGCAGCTTTCTACAGTAAAAGGAGGAGATCAATCAGCACATCAATATACCTTCACAAGAAGGTGTGGAAGCCATTCAGCCCATCAAAACTGGACAGGAAGAGGGACAGCCCATTCAGCCTCTCCCGGCGGATACACAGAAAGACAAGTACTCTGCTTAGCCCCACACGTCACTTACACGGGAACTGAACGGGACCATTTTACACATGGAGTCACTTGCAAAGGAACACTAAGAGGTCATTCAGCTTCTCAAGTCACTAACACAGGAACAGGAAGGTGTCAAAGACGCTCCAATATCATAAACACATGGAGCAGGAACTGCACAGAAGGACTGTTCTATGTTATTCCTCCTGGTGTCATTACCGATGATGCATCCGTGTTATGTTAGCGTGGTTGTTTGTCAGTGGGAAGGAAGCCATTTTTTAACCAGTCTCAAAAGTATCTTCCACAGCTGAGTGATGTTCATTCTGAATATCAAGTAGGTGAGGAATTGCTAACTGTTTCAGACTGAAGGTATTATAACTTCTGACAGGATTGTGAACAATGTAACGTTTAGTGCAGGGTCACACAGTAAATGCGCATTAATGTGCATTCAGACCCCGTACATCACTGTTAATTGAAATGAGTGTTCTTCACAGGCGTGTAAACTATTGGTAATTGAGCATCCTATGGAAAATCCGGAATTTCTCACCTTATCAATGGCTGTTTGAAACATCATAATGAGTGTTGTCCATATCCATCAAGTTTCAAATTCTTATTCTCTCACAGTGCTATAGGTTAAAACACATAGTAACTGTACTATCTCCAGATGGTCCCATCATGCCAGGGTTCAGTCTGGTGAAAATCATTTGCACTGTCTCGGTGACATGGAGTTCATTATTTATAAAGCAGACTCAGTCTGTACACAATACCCCAAATATTCTTTCAAAAAACACACTACCATTGAGTAAGATATATTTACCCTGTTACTTTAATAATTTTGCTCAACAGACCATATATCCTTTGCAGTTATAATTACTTGCTGCCCCATATGAATTCTGTTATTGACTTATAACCAAGTATATCGAAGTCCTTTTCAACAACAGCACTTCCCTAATTCTCACCATTTAATAAACAATAATGAGAATCACCATGTTTGTTGTTCCCATCTGATTCATTTTATACCTTATGAATAGCTATTGCCCAAGCACTGATCCTTCTGATACACCAGAAGCCTTCCACACATTTTGCCACTTATCCAATTTTTAATCTATTCATTGTATTCCACCCTACCTACCCATGAGTCTAATAGTCTCCACTCACCTGTATTCAAAAATGTAAAACTTCTTCTGAAAATTCAAGCACTCCACTCTCACTGTATCTCAATTGTCGATGTCAGAACGACAATCTCCACAAACTGCAGAAGGTTTATCAAAGATCATTTTCCTTTCCCGAATCTAGGCTGAATCTAACAAATCATATAATTGTTCTCCAAGTGTCTAGATGTCACATTCCTTATAAAAGGTTCCAATGCTTTTCTCGCAGCTGATACCAGACTATTAAGTTTTCTGATCTCCCTCTCCGTACTGTTTTAAATATTTAGGTTTACAATAGCTGCTTTCCAGTCTGCAGCACCCTTTCCAGAATCTAACCAGCTTTGAAGAATAATCAGTCATTCTTTCACTAGCTCTGTTCCCACGTCGTCAATACTCTGGGATGGAGCTCATCAGATGCAGCAACATAGCAAACTTTAATTTGATTAGATTTTAGAAAACATACTCTTCATTAATTCTAGTTTCCTGCAGTTCTTCCTTTTGACCAGTCCCCCGTTCCCTAGTATTTCTGAAAGTTAGTTTCTGTGGAGACAGAACCAATGTTCCCTCACATCGGCAGATGGCTTCTATCAGCTAGTGATATATCGGAAGACTGCACTCCAGAGATGGTGGATATGTTACCCACTCCTGCCTGGAATGTTACAGAATCAATGCAGTTCATGTCATGGTGAGTGTCAGCACAGTCCTGTCCCTGGTGTGAGGCTACAGGATATACTGAAGGAGGGGCCACAGCTCAGTGACCACCTCATTTTTAAACAAACTGGTTTCACACTTTACACTTGGAATGGGTCCAACTTAGAAATCCCGAGGAGTATAGTACAGTGCTCTGCCCCTCCTTGTGTACAGAGCTTCCCTTCTGTGCAGTCTCAGCTCCATTTGTTTACCATGCAGTGCTCATATCTCTTCCAGAGTGGGGTCACCAAACCATCAGGTCTCTCTGAATGAACCCAACAGCAGACAATACAAACTCGAGAAAAGCGTCCACAGAACCTCCCCTTACTTTGTAATGACAGGAGCAAGTGAAATCCCCCCACAGACGGTGCATGCATTCGGTGTTGAAAATATTTCTCTTCTGAGAGAAAAAAAGCCGTTACCTGACTGTGCAGTCCCACAGTAACAGTTCCTCTTTCCAAAGAAGAAGTTGGCAATGTAAAATTACGTTTCTCTGCATCTCAGCAACTATAACGAACGCACCAGCATTGCCGATGGAGTGGATCAGCATACTCAGGGAAGAGAGATAGAGAGAATATGACTCAATGTAAATAGGGACTCACCTAAATTCGCATGATATTCAGGAATATAGGAAAAGGGAAAATGTAAGAATAAGCTCCCACTTTATTTTCCTTCATCATCATTCCCGTTGTTTGCTTTACATTTCTTCTCTCTCTCTCTCTCTCTATGTCCCTCTCTCTTCCTGTCTCTCGCTGTACTTTTCTCCATCCATTCAGCTAATCTCCCCTTCACTCATCTAGCCATCCCGGATATAAAAAAAAATATTTGTCAGTTGCTTTCAGTTCTGATGTAGGGTCACTACACTCGAAACGTTCCCTGCTTTTCTCCTGGCAGAGGCCGCCATACTCGCTGAGATTCTCCAACATTTTCAGATGCTGGGGGATTTTATTTCAGATCTCCATTATCCACATTTCCTTGGTTTATTTCACATTTAATGTTGTTGTTTACCGGGATGCCAGTATCACTGGCAAGGGCAGCGTTTGTTGTCCATCAATATTTTCTCTTGACTGCGAGGCCATTTGTCAAACAGTATAGAGCCAACCATATTGTTGTAAGGCTGCAGTCACAGTTCGATTCTTTACTAAAGGCTATCAATGAAATAAGAAAATAAATCCTGATGGCTTACGGTTGCTGTAAGTAAAATGAGGTTTCATTCCAATTTTTATCATTGGAATTTAAGTTCTCTCATTGGATCTGGTAGAATATGAAACAATGCGTTTACCCATCGGTAACATTACTACTCTGATATGGTGTTTCTATTATGAAATAACTGGAGAGACAAGAACAATTTTATTGTCAAGATATTTGCATCTGTAACAGTGGTCAGAAGAGAACTGGAGCCGTAAAATCGGAAGTTAACAAGGGGACAGATGACAGCTAATTCAGCAACAGTACTGATGCTGAGAGAATACAGAGACACATAACAGTTCAGGGCTAAAGAAAGACTTAAGGGTCTGAACAGCCTTATTCCTTCTTAGATGTTTATGAGAGAGGAGTCTGAAATTGATGAAAATGAAGATTGCGACTTAAAATAAGGATAACAGTTTATGCATTTGTTAAATATAAATAACTGAAATAGCAATACCTTTCAAATTTGTTTTTAGAATTGACAGGTATAGGTTTACCAGGAACACCAACAACAGTGAGGATGGGGTAGTAACCTGCCTGAATAATCATCAGTATGGCTCTCTCTCAATGTTAACATTTTAAAATGCCATCTATGTTATAATTTCGTTTTGCATTATATTCCTGTATGTTCTGAAGCCATTTCATTTGTACTGCTATCAGCATTTCCTCCACATGCGCATTCCTGCCCATTTCGCAATAATTCTTGACTCTGTTGTTATTTATGAACCTTCTGTCTGTGCTTCAAAAAATCATTCAATATTTCTGCCTCTAATTCTCTGCGGGGAAGACAGTTCCAAAGACTCAAAATGATTCTAGAAAACAAAAAATAATCTCATCAGGGGTGTGAGATTTTTTTTGTTTCCTTACAATAATTCCATTGGAAGCAGTTCAGAGATGTTTCACTTCATGTACTCCATGGATGAAGGGCTTATATTATGGATGCTTTAACAGATTACTCTTTGAATGAGATTTGTTCTTGTTGAAACATACACGACATCGAGGAGTGTGAAACAGGTAGATACCCACTGCGTGTTTGTATAATCCAAATTTATTGTCATTGTCATAGAACCTCGCCAGAGTGGAAGCAGGACATTCTGCTCATCGAGTCCACACTGACCACCGATCTGCATCCCACATAGCCCTGTCCCCAACCGTATACATGTAACCCTGCGTTCCCCATGACAAACCCACATATCTATGGGCATTATAGGCAATCGTGCATGGAAACCCACTCTCAGCTGCACATCCTAGGACTTTGGGGGAAACTGGAGCTCTGGCAGGAAAGCAACACCGACATGGGGAGAATGTTCAAACACCACATACGGGGTCGCCCGAGTTTGAACTCAGCTCCTTGGTGATGTGAGGCAGCAGTGGTAATCACAGATCCAACATGCTCCTCCTTTAGATCTATTAGTTACTTGTGGCTGACGAAAAAAATCTGTCTGACTTGTTCCTATCACTGAACCTGACATGGTCTGAGACCTTTATTATTGGCTATATCACCAACCTGGTTACATTTAAAATTTGTTGTCAGCAGTGGAGGAGTGGAACGAGGAAAGGAAACAGTGACACCCTCCAACCTCAGTCAGAACATGAATGAGGAGAAATATACAAAATGGGATTTCATTCCAGTGGGAAGTCTCTTTCCCAGAAGTTTGTGATGGCTGAATCGTTATATTATATCAATGCTTGTTCGTCTGATTGTCCATAGACAGGTGAATCAGGGATAATGGTGCATGGAGAGAAAAGTGCAGCTGGGACCACAATAAGATGAGCCACGATCTTATTTACTGGTGGAGTAGAGTGAAAGTGTCGAATGACTCACTCGTGTCCCTCAGCCCTATGTTCTATATTCCATTCAGCCCTTCAGACCTGCTACACAGGGGCAGATCGAGGCCACTCCGATGGTTAGATGCAGTTTCGTCAATGTACTTGGAAAATCCAGGCTGGGTCAGGAAGTGACAACCCTTCCCCCACCCCCACGCACAGGCTTCTCCTCTCTGTAACTTCTGCTCCAGATGTGGGTCATGTTACAGACCCAGATTCACTGTGAATACGGCCTCCTACCCCACTCATGGTTAACTCAAACAAGTCCTTTTCTCCTCCTGAATGCAACACTGTACTGCATGACTTCCAGTAAAATATCCAGTTACTTTCCAAAAGCATAACTTAACATGAGAACATAAGAACTCGGATCAGGAGAAGGCCATTAAGCCCCTCAAGCTCGCCTTGTCATTTAATATGAACATAGCTGACCTACTCCAGAGCTCAACTCCGCTTTCTTGCCGACTCCTTGTGGTCTTGCATACCTCTCTGCGTTTGAGAATTCCAGAAATTCACTATCTTCTGACAGAAGACATTACTCTGCATCTTAGTTTGAAATCGATATTCCATATTTGGTATCTATGTCCCTGATTTCAATACCACACTCAGCAGTGGAAACACGTTCTCAACATCAAACTTCTCAAGCTCCCTCTGTATCTTGTCTTTTTCAGCAGTATTACTCCTCATTCATTTCAACCACAATGAGTAATTGCCTCCCCATTTCAGAGGTTCTCGATGACACAACCCTTTCATCCCAGGATCCCGCCTAAAGTACAAACTTAGTTACTTGCTGTATCAGCATGCTGACGTTACGTTTCATACACAGGAACACCCTTTGTACTGCTCCTTTTCCGGAAGTGTTCTCCATTGAATAACAGCCTTGCTTTTGATTCTCAGTGTCATACTCAATCTCGGATGTATATTGCACTCAGCTCTCTCCTTCAAGCTATTCGTATAGATTGTCAATAACTGATGCCACGAACTCATATCTGTGGTACTCCAGCAGATACACTTTTATCATAACTATCCATTAATCCTGACTCTCCGATTTCTATGTTAACCAATCGTCATCCCATGGTAACACATTATCCATCAGACTATGATCTTCTGTCTTGTGTAAGAACCTGTATTTTGTGACACCTTGTGGAAAATCTCTGGAAGCCTCGTGTCCACCAGTTCCCCTTTATCAAGTCCGCTTGTTATGTTCTCAGCGATCTCCAGAAATAATTTGCATGATGTTAAAGGGCAACAAATAATTTTCAGTTCACAAAACCACACTGACTCTGCGTGAAGCATTTATAATTGTCCATGCTGGCCAGCTTTTCAAACGAAATTAGTCCCATCTGCTTGCATTTGGCCCATATGCTTCTAAATGTTTCCCATTCATATGTTTGCCCAAATGTCTTTTAAATATTACTGCTGTACACACATCTGCAAATCTTCCTCTGGCAGCTCATTCCATGCCCACATCACACTCTGTGTAAAAGCATTGCTCCTTCTTCCCTTTTAAATCTTCTCCTTTCACCTTAAGCCTCTGCCCTCTATGGTTGAACTCCCCCATCCTGTGGAAAAGACCTTGGCTATTCACCCTATCCATGCCTCCCATGATTTTCTATATTCTATAATGTCACCCAGCAACCTCCTTCACTCCATCTGATACTAACTTCAAGATCAAGTCTTTAAAAATATACATCGCAAAATTTAAACAATACTAAACGTGACTGGTAAACAACACACAGTCCAAACTTCATATTGTCATTTATCATTCTCTATGTTATGATACTAAGGCAGCATGAAACTTTTACCAGTGTCAATAAGAAGTCAAACACCCGAATTCCTTTTTTTTAAAGGAGGTGATGATCTCGACAGTGAAAACGTACTTTGGTCCAGATCTACATAATAAAAGTTACGAGTCAGACCACACCCAGAATATTGTAAACAGTTTGTGTACCCTAAGGAAAGATATTGTCGCATTGGAAATAAGCCAGAAAATGTTCATTCGGCTGATTCTGGGAATGGAGGGATTTTTTTTCAAATGTGAAGAGGTTATGTAGATTGAGGTTGAACGCATTGACGTTTAGATAAAATGAGAGAGAAATTGAATGAAGCATCCACGATTCAGGGTAAAGGCTGGGAAGTTAGAAAACTGAACACTACAGCACAGCAATCGGCCCTCTGGCTTACTATGGCTGTACCGACCATGACCATGACTCAACTGATACTATCTGCCTGAACATGATCTATATACCTTTATTCTCTGCCTGTTCATGTTTCTGTCTAAATGTCACTTCAAAACGTTACTCACATTTCTGCTTCTCTGACCTCTCTCAGAAAATTTTACCTTTCTCTGTTAATAAAAGCTTGCCTCACATATCTCGTTTCAACTTTCTCTTTCTCACCTTAAAACTATACGCTCTAGTATTTGAAGCGTACGGATTGGAAAACAGATTCTGACTACACACATTATCTGCCCATGTCATAATGTTGTATCCCTGTACCTGGTCGTCTCTAATCCTCTGATATTCTCGCAAAGCAATCCAACGTTGTTGAATTTCCTCTTACACCTAACATACACTTTAAAAAAGTAACACACGTACAATGCTGATGAACCCCTTTTTCATCTTCTCTATCACTCCACATCCTTCCTATTGTGTGGAGATGAGAACTGCACACAGTACCCCAAATGTGTCCAAACAAACGTTTTATACAATTGCAACATAAAATTTAAACCACTATACTCAACGTTGTGCTTTCTTTCCCATTTGAAACACTTCTGTTGCCATTTTCAGGGAATTACTGACTTGCACCAAGATCCCTCTGTACATCAATGTCGCTCAGTATCCTATTTTTTTCTTGAATTTTCATCCTAAACTAAATCATCTGACACATGTCCAGATAAAACTCAATTCGTCATTTCTCTGCTCATCTTTCCAACTAATCTGCAACCTCCTGCAACCTTGATATCCTTGCACATTCATCCCAACTCCACCAATTTTCATGTCATCTGCAAAAATTATCGTTGTCACTTCTTTTTATTTCACGTTTGGGAGAATCTAACCAGAGGACATGAAATCCCAGCAAGTGCTCACCCAATTAAGACAGAGAAGAGGAGGATTGTCTTCACTCAGAGGGTAATGATCATGTAGGAATTCCTTACGGCAGACAGCTGTCAAGGCAGGGTCATTTACAGCAGAGATGGTCAGAGTTTAATGAATTAGCTGACCAATATTTTTTTTTGGAAAAGGCAGGAAAGTAGAGTTGAGGATCATCAGATCAACCATGATCCAATTGAAAGGCAGAACATACGCAATGGGCCAAATGGTGTAATTCCACTCATAAGTCTCATGGTCTGAACTCTCATGGCTTCTTGATATGAATGAGAAAACCATCTCGTATATAATCCAGGATTCTATCCATTACAGCAGTCACACTCAATAGTTATCGGGTCGGCATGGAGACCACTGTCATGTACAGTTACAGTGCTGTCCTTGATGCAAGTACATTCAGTGTCCTGACTGTAACCATATTTACATTGCCACACTGTCTGGTGCCTATAAAATAATCTGCCTTTTGGCAAAGGTAGGGAGTCATTCCTTAGTTGTTGGGGGGTGGGGGTTGGAAATGAATGGTGGGTAGAGATAGGGAGGCTCACAGAGGCTCTAGGACGCTACAATTAAGCAGAGTTACATATAGTCAAGACTGTCAGTGGAAAAAGGGGTTCTAAGAGCAGGGGAAAGTAACAGAAACATAGGAAGCGCAGTGCCTGAAGAGGGTTTATCAAACAGGTTTGAAGACTCAGGACAATGTTGCCTAAACAAGGACAGTTGTACGGATTGGATGAGCATACAAGATAGGTAGGGCTTTCGACACTGTCGGATATAACCTTACAGAGATGGGGAGAGTTTCACAACTACAGGGAGTTAGAAAGATCAGGAAGATTTGACGTTATTGGAGCAGCTTTGACAGTCTAGTTTCTACAGATATAGGGAGAGTTCTGGAGGCTGGATCAGGTGTCATACGTAGGGAGAATTTTAAGAATAACAAGGACTTTGCAAAGAAACTGAGGTATGTCTGGATGGAACGTGGTGAGAGTCAGTGAGAATTACGGCAGCTCATGAAGGTAATGGAAATAAATAGTGTATTCATATGGGGATAACGTTAAAGGTATAAACATTCATAGTGACTGAAGGTGATTACATGCGCAGGGAGGGTAGTGGGGGCCAGCAGAGTTTTCAGAGATTGAGTTTGTTTCAGAGAGGAAGAGCTTATCGTCATCATTAGGATTGTAGAAACTAATTTCCGTTATATGGGCGGTAGAATTAGACGGGATATACAGACATTGAGCATGTTAACAGGTGGAGGGAGTTCCGAAAGTCAGGAGTTCCTTGAAAGATTACACAGATATTGAGATTCTCATGTAGAAGCCTGGCACAGTTACAAAGACAGGGAGGTATTTCGCATGTGGAATGGATTACACAGATCGGGACAGCTCAATGGTCTGAAAAAATTTTCACAGATACGGCAGTGTTGTAGGAACTGGAGAAGTTTACCCAGATAGCTACGTATGTAGAGATTAAAGTCAAATACATTGACATGGAGGGTGGTATTGGTACGTGGAGCATACAGGGAAAGGCTGGCTTGTCGGGGTTCACAGGTATGACAGAAGTTATTATGTACTGATGAATTTTCGGGATTAGGGTGTTAGGGATTGGAGAACCTGACAGAGACAGAGAGCATTGCGTGCACTATAGGAGATTCGCAGCAGAGAGCGGCGGGAGCTGGGCGGAAGTTCAGACGGAGCGCAAAGCCGGTCGGGAAGGTAAGTGATTGTTATATAAAGAACTTACCTCGACGCCAACGGTCTTTTCGCAGCAGAGAGCGGCGGGAGCTGGGCGGAAGTTCAGACGGAGCGCAAAGCCGGTGGGGAAGGTAAGTGATTGTTATTAGAGTCGGTGTGTTCTAAACCCCAGGTCCTACAAAGTAGGGTTCCCTCCCTCCCTCCTCCTCTAACCTTAATTAAGAGTCCACAGACTTGCCATAGGAAGAGGGTCTAAGGAAGTTTAGATCGAAGAGTGAGGCTTCAGCTCAGGAATCTTGACAAGGAGGTTGAGTAAAGAGATTACGCCACAGTTGAAGAGGGTGAAGACATGACTGCTCAGCTGGTTCAGTGCGCTACGTGTTTGATGTGGCAGGTCAACGACTCTGGTGTGTCTGGCTCGTATATGTGTGGAAAGTGTGCGCACATTCAGCAATTGACCGAGCATATTGCAGCACTGACGAAAGAACTCGAAGACCTTAGGCTCATCCGAGAGAACGAGATCTTTCTGGACAAGACCTTCAGTGATGTTATTACACCAATCATGCCAGAAGAGAGCAAAAGAGTGCAGACGATGAGGAAGGCAGAGAGGAGACAGGTGCAAGAGACGCTGGGAGAAGTACCTGTCAGGAACAAGTTGAAGCTTTTGGAAACAGTAGAGTCTGATGACACTGCCAGTTCGCAAGGCGGCCATGTTTGTCAATCAAAAGTTGCCGCAGAAGCAGAGTGGAAGAGTCGGACATCGCACAGAGCCGTGGTAATAGGGGACTCCATCGTGAGGGGAACTGACCGGGGTTTTTGTGGCAGCAGACGGAACTTAAGGATGGTGTGTTGCCTTCCTGGTGCTAGAGTGAAAGACATCGTGGACAGAGTGCAGGACATCCTCAAGGACGAGGGTGAAGAGCCCGAGGTGGTGGTACACGTCGGCACAAATGTTGTCGAGAAGAAGAGGAGTAACATACTACAGTGAGACTTCGGAGACATAGGAAGAAAGCTAAAAAGCAGGACGTCCAAGGTGGTTATCTCCAGTTTGCTTCCAGTTCCTCGGGCTAGTGTGGCCAGAAACCGGGAGATAATGGACTTGAACGTGTGGTTGGGGAACTGGTGCAGGAAGCAAGGTTTCAAGTTCTTGGATCACTGGGGTATATTTTATGGTAACCATAAATTCTACAAGAGAGACGGCTTGCACCTTAATACATCAGGGATCAGCATTCTGGCAGGCAGGTTTTCTGCTGCAAGACCGCTACATTTAAACTAAGTAGCGGGGGCGGGGGGGGGGGCGGGGGGAGGGGACAAGCTGGATGTTTAAAAAGGAAATTGAAGGGGTAGTCAGAACAAGAGAAGTCAAGAAAGACAACTGTATCAAGGAGGCAGAAAACTGGAAAAGGCATCATGCTGTAAAGTTGAGTGAAATAAGGGTTGAGGGGAAGGGTGAGAGCAGTAACAAATTAAAAATACTATATATGAATGCACGAAACATTAGACACAAGGTGGATGAGCTTGAGGCTCTTTTGGAAATTGGCAGATACGATATTGTGGGGAAAACTGAGACGTGGCTTCATGGGGACAGGGCCTGGGAAATGAATATTCAAGGCTACACATGCTATCGTAAGGACAGACTGACGGGCAGAGGGGGTGGGGTGGCCTTGTTGGTAAGGGAGGATATTCAGTCCCTTGCGCGGGGGGACCCAGAGTCAGGGGATGTAGAGTCAGTGTGGATAGAGCTTCGAAACACTAAGGGTAAAAAGACCCTCATGGAAGTCATCTACAGGCCCCCAAACAGTAGTCTGGATGTCGGATGTAAGTTGAATCAGGAGCTGAAATTGGCTTGTCGCAAAGATGTTACTACAGTTGTTATGGGGGATTTTAACATGCAGGTAGACTGGGAGAATCAGGATGGTATCGGACCTCAAGAAAGAGACTTTGTGGAGTGCCTCAGAGATGGATTTTTAGAGCAGCTGGTGCTGGAGCCGACCAGGGATAAGGCGATTCTGGATCTGGTATTGTGTAACGAAGCAGAATTGGTCAGTGACCTCGAAGTGAAGGAGCCATTGGGAAGTAGTGACCATAATACAATAAGCTTCAATCTGCAATTTGAGAGGGAGTGGGTACAATCGGAAGTGACAATATTTCAGTTGAATAAAGGGAAATATGGAGCTATGAGGGAGCAACTGGCCAAAGTTCAATGGTGCAATACCTTAACAGGGAAGACCGTGGAGGAACAATGGCGGATATATCTGTGTATAATGCAGAAGTTGCAGGATCAGTTCATTCCTAAAAGGAAGAAAGATCCCAGGAGGAGACATGGGCGGCCGTGGCTGACGAGGGAAGTAATGAAACATATAAAGTTAAAAGAGAAAAAGTATAACTTAGCGAAGATAAGTGGGAAAATGGAGGACTGGGAAGCTTTTAAAGAACAACAGAGGATTAGTAAGAAGGAAATACGCAGAGCAAAAATGAAGGACGAAGGTAAACTGGCCAAGAATATAAAGGAGGATAGTAAAAGCTTTTTTAGGTATGTCCAAGGCAAAAAAATGGTTAGGACAAAAATTGGGCCCTTGAAACAGAAACAGGGGAATATATTACTGGGAACAAAGAAATGGCAGAGGAATTAAATGGGTACTTCAGATCTGTGTTCACTGGGGAAGACACAAGCAATCTCCCTGAGGTAACAGTGGCTGAAGGACCTGAACTTAAGGGAATTTATATTTGCCAGGATTTGGTGTTGGAGAGACTGTTAGGTCTGAAGGTTGATAAGTCTCTGGGACCTGATGGCCTGCATCCCAGGGTACTGAAGGAGGTGGCTCGGGAAATCGTGGATGCGCTGGTGATTATTTTCCAGAGTTCAATAGAATCGGGGTCGGTTCCTGAGGATTGGAGGGCGGCTAATGTTGTGCCACTTTTTAAGAAGGGTGGGCGGGAGAAAGCAGGAAATTATCGACCAGTTAGTCTGACCTCAGTGGTGGGAAAGATGCTGGAGTCTATTATAAAGGATGAAATTACGGCACATCTGGATAATAGTAACAGGATAGGACAGAGTCAGCATGGATTTATGAAGGGGAAATCATGCTTGACTAATCTTCTTGAATTTTTTGAGGATGTAACTCGGAAGATGGACGAGGGAGATCCAGTGGATGTAGTGTACCTGGACTTTCAGAAAGCTTTTGATAAAGTCCCACACAAGAGGTTAGTGAGTAAAATTAGGGCGCACGGGATTGGGGGCAAAGTACTAGATTGGATAGAGAATTGGTTGGCTAATAGGAAATAAAGGGTAGTGATTAACGGCTCCATTTCGGAATGGCAGGCAGTGACCAGTGGGGTACTGCAGGGATCCGTGCTGGGACCGCAGCTTTTTACAATATATGTAAATGATATAGAAGATGATATCAGCAATAACATGAGCAAATTTGCTGATGATACAAAGCTGGGTGGTAGGGTGAAATGTGATGAGGATGTTAGGAGATTACAGGGTGACCTGGACAAGTTAGGTGAGTGGGCAGATGCATGGCAGATGCAGTTTAATGTGGATAAATGTCTGGTTATCCACTTTGGTGGCAAGAACAGGAAGGCAGATTACTACGTCAATGGTATCAAATTAGGTAAAGGGGCTGTTCAGAGAGATCTGGGTGTTCTTGTCCACCAGTCAATGAAGGCAAGCATGCAGGTACAGAGGTCGTGAAGAAGGCTAATAGCATGATGGCCTTCATAACAAGAGGGATTGAGTATAGATGCAAAGAGGTGCTTCTGCAGCTGTACAGGGCCCTGGTGAGACCACACCTGGAGTACTGTGTACAGTTCTGATCTCCAAATTTGAGGAAAGACATTCTGGCTATTGAGGGAGTGCAGCGTAGGTTCACGAGGTCAATTCCTGGAATGGCAGGATTGCCTTACACGGAAAGACTGAAGCGACTGGGCTTGTATACCCTTGAGTTTAGAAGACTGAGAGGGGATCTGATTGAAATGTATAGGATTATGAAAGGATTGGACACTCTGGCAGGAGGAAACATATTTCCGCTGATGAGGGAGTGCTGAACCAGAGGACACAACTTAAAAATACGGGGTAGACCATTTAGGACAGAGATGAGGAGAAACTACTTCACCCAGAGAGTGGTGGCTGTGTGGAATGCTCTGCCCCAGAGGGCAGTGGAGGCCCAGTCTCTGGATTCATTTTAGAAAGAATTGGATCGACCTCTTAAAGATAGTGGAGTCAAGGGTTATGGAGATAAGGCTGGAACAGGATACTGATTGGGAATGATCAGCCATGATCATATTGAATGGCGGTGCAGGCTCGAAGGGCTGAATGGCCTACTCCTGTATCTATTGTCTATTGACTCGATCTGGATTCCTCAGCATTTTATCACTTCAATTAAGTCTCAACTCATCCTCCTTTGAAATCACCCCCAGCCTATCCAGCCTTTCCTCAGAGCAGAAATATTCCAATTGTAGAAACATTCTGATCAATTTCCTCTGTATCCTCTCTGGTGTGATCACATGAACCCTGGAATAAGGGGATCAGAAGTGTGTGCAGTACTTTAACCGCAGTCAAACGAGCGTTCCTCACATTTCCTGTGTCACCTGCATGTTCCTGTGGTTGTCACTAACACAAGAAGTGTCCTGGAAATCACACATGGAACTGGATGTGTACTCTATGGGGCTGGGATTCCCTACTATGTGTTTATTTGTTAACTAATCCTAAATTAACTTCAACTTATAACAAGATTATCAGCTACCCACCAATCAACTTCTTCCATTATACTCAAGTCACCTTACTTATTAAAATCTCTTTAAAATTATTACTATCTAAATACAACAGGCTTTAATTTGCTGAGCATGTATTCAGATGTCTCCACTGTTACAATCACTTGAATATTATCTTTACATTCAGCTACATTTGATGAATTGAACACTGATTGTAAATATATGGATATCAAACGGACTTGAGTTTTATGATAATTAATCCAGACTGACATTCTTGTTGTTAATATCTTGAAGAGAACTGTCCTCAGAACTCTAGCTGTGCTCTGACTTCATACACAACTGGATTTGGTTGGACTGCAGATTTAAGAACTGTTCTGTTGTTTCCCGGATTGCTTCACTCTGTCTATCACTTGCTGCTTATGCTGTTATGCACACAAGTAGCCCTCTTTGGGAACTTTATCAGGTTAACACCACCTTATTATTAGGTATTCATGCTGCTGTTACTGACATGCCCTCCTGTATTCTCTCAGTTGAATGAGGATTGATCCTGTGGTTTGATGGTAAAAGGTAAATTGGGGGATATGCTTGGCTGTGATTCTGTAAGTTTTGTTGGAGTACAATTCTACTGCTGTTGTTGGAAGGAAAGAGCTTAACTCTTACACTGTTGGCCCCATATACTATATGCAGTATCATGAACACTGATAGGCCAAGACATGAAATACGAGCAACACTGTACAATGATGCAGGATCACAACTGCAGTCAGGGGAGTTTAAGATCCAACTTGACATAGGAGGAGGGAAAAAAGCAGCTGATCAGATTGTCTCATTCGTAGTCACAAAGAGACTCTGTGAGATTATTGTATTGTTGGAGGTGAGGGTGGAGGAGGTTGGGAGATGGAGAGCCCTTCAAAAGAAACTAATCTGCCTGAGAGTTGTGAGATAGAATTGATTGCCATGCATTTAACAGAAAGTTAATTGAAACTGTTTTTATCCCCAAAAGATAACAAGACTGATGATGCTTCCAATCATCCCCAGAAACAAACCCCAGAATACATGGTTCGGAGATGGATGTCAACAGCCAACTAACATCCAACTCCTGCAATCATTGAGCAAACGTGTGTGTGATTACCCAGTTCTGATGAACCAGAAAATCACTGTTCACTCTGTGCAGATGGACAGCGATGTGGGGAAGTATTGGACGAGTGGTATTGTCGCGAGACAGTTAATCTAAAACCCCAGATAGTGTTCTGGAGACCTGGGTTCAAAACCTGCTGCAGCAGATGGGGGGGATTTGAATTCAATAAAATTTAATTGTGAATTCAGATTCTAATGATGACCATTAATCGATTGTCAGAAAAACCCATCTGGTTCATTCATGCCCTTTCAGGTTGGAAGCTGCCATCCTTACCAGGTCTGGCCTACATTCTGACCTCAGACCCACAGCAATGTGGTTGACTCTTACCTGCCCTCTGGGCAATTAGGGCTGGGCAGTAAATGCTGCCGGGCCAGCGACACCCTCATCCTCTGAATGAATAAAGGAAAATAAAAATCTGTACCCAGTGTGAATCTGTGCATGTTCAACAAGGTTGTGAACATTTCCAAAGCTAAGATCTCTATGTGCACAACTTTATGAGCTGCCAAAACCATTGTTCATTACTTGGCGTGAAAAAGAGAAAAACAATCCTTCAACTGTGGCTATCAGTAAATTGACTGGTGTCTCAGCAGGATGGATGCCTGAGTGAATCCCTTCCACCC
Source organism: Chiloscyllium punctatum (assembly GCF_047496795.1). Lineage (NCBI taxonomy): Eukaryota > Metazoa > Chordata > Chondrichthyes > Orectolobiformes > Hemiscylliidae > Chiloscyllium > Chiloscyllium punctatum. Next base: position 22,230,441 of record NC_092769.1, on the reverse strand, counting down.
CACACACACACAGAGCAGGTGAACAGCTCCCCAGTCTGACTGGTTTGGCCAGTTTCCAGGTGGGATGGGTAAAGCATTCCCTTCTGGCATTCCCCACATTTCCAGAGTCGATCCCTGGTGTGGCTGCACTGGGGTTTTACCATTTCAGATAAATGCTGGCAGACTGTGACACACACCGTTAGCCCCTCCCCCACCCCCACCCCCCACCACCCCCCTCCCCCCCCACCCCCCACCACCCCCCTCCCCCCCCCACCCCCCACCACCCCCCTCCCCCCCCCACCCCCACCCCCCTCCCCCCCCACCCCCCACCACCCCCCCACCCCCACCCCCCACCACCCCCCTCCCCCCCACCCCCCCCAAAGAACCCAGTATAAAACAGTAAACATTATCTCCTGCTGTGGAGGGACAGCCTGTATTGGTCTGAGTAGGAACACTGAGCAGATTTACCGAAATGACAACTTAATCTGTGACCAGAGCAAGTTAAGCAAGTCCAAATAAAATGCATTATAGCACAGAAAGAGGCCCATCAAATCCAAGCTGGCTCTCTGTAGCAGAATGCCATATTCTCATTCCCCATACGTACTCCAAACTCTGCAAGTTTATTTCCCTCAGAAATGATCTAATTGTTTTTATCAATCATTGATCTTCTCTACTTGCACCACCATAATAGGCAGCATGTTCTGCATATTTCCAGCCAGAAACACTTGCTCATATCCCGCTGTCTCAAAACCTTACATCTGACTTTAACCCTTGTGCCATCACCTATCGAATGCAGATATTTTTGTCTGTTATAATCTTATACAGCTCTATCAAAAATATATTTAACTTGTTTATTACAAAGAAAATAACAATCTCTTCAAATCAATCCAGTGACTGCATTTTCTTTATCAGTGAACCACTCCAGTAAGTCTGTACTCCACACTCTGAAGATCACTTATATCCTTCCTTGTTAATGTCTGTTTTGTTCCACAAATCCAGACGACACAAGTTTTCTGTACAACAGCAGTAGCTTTATTATCGGACAGCTGGCAAGAATTTCAAAGCATCTCTAAAGTAGCCGAGTGTGTCCTTGTACAGACTCATCTTCACGAATCTCTGCCTTACCCACAGAGACAGTATATTTAATAAGCATTAGACAAAGGCATATCAGTCACATGGGTGATTGCCATTACCTAGTTTAAAGCTGGTAATTATGAATTTACAAAGCGTGATGAATGCCAATGTCCTGTGATAATGTGTGATGGATTACAGAGACTGATTATCGTATTGTCCATGATTATGTGTTGATGGGAAGAGATTAAGGCAGAAGGCTTCTTCTTTCAGTAAATGGGGGATTCACTTACCTATGCTCATATGGATGGGAGGTAAGACAATGGGAGCAGGAGGCAGTTTAACAGGGTTGTGCCCAGGGCTCTCAGTCTTGTCTGGAAAGGGCAAATTGCTCGATCTGGGGTTATGGTGGAATCCACATGTGAGGCTCCAAGAGGTTCTGTTTCGAAGATACGGTCTGCCTCACCCCTACTGAGGTGTTCAGACTGTATTGAAAGAGTACAGGCCTTGTACTCTTACAATACGGCAGTAAGACCTTTGGCAGGAGAATGTTTAACCCTTGAGTCGCCAATGCATCCTGAAAGAGAAGCAAAGTATGGAACAGGCCTCTCTGTGGTATTTTAACTTCCTGATCCTGACCAGGAATCTGTTGACCACAATTGGATGCAATGATTGACTGTGACCTAACGAGAACTTTGTCAACGGTCAGCATCTTTTCCATGAGTATGTTGTCATTCCCTCTATTAATGAGGCCCAGCATCCTATACGTTTACTCAAAACACTTTATGTTCTCGCTCCTTTAAGGATTTGTACACATTGTCCCGCATTCCTGCTGTCCTGCTCTCTATGTCTGTGCCATTCAAATATATATTCCCTTTCTACATTGCTTCTCTCAAAATGCATCAACTTACTTTGCGTTCTAAACAAGAGACATATTATACTCAAAATATTATCTCTCGCTCCACACATTCTCCCCCCTGGAAAACAGAACAGGACAGCACCGGAATAATCGGCCCACCATGTCTGTGTGGATTATGATGCCATTCCAAACTGATTCCATCTGCCTGTATATGATCCATATCCCTGCCAACCCATGTCCGCTTATCTGTCTGCCCAAATGCCTCTTAAACATTGTGATTGTTTCTGCTTTTACCATCTCTCAGGCAAGTACATTCTAGTCACTGACCACCTCCTCCAGAAGAATCTTGTCTGACACAACTCCCTTTTAACTTGCACAGATGTTGTTGAAAATGCTCAGCAGGTCATGCAGCATCTGTGAAGAAAAATCAGTTAATGTTTCGGGTCCAGTCCACCTTCCTCAGAAATGTTAACTAATTTCTCTTCACAGATGCTGCTAGAACTGTTGAGCTTTTTCAGAAACTTCTGTTTTTCTTTCTGGTTTACAACATCTGCTGTTCTTTCAGTTTTCATTTCCTTTAAACTTGCCCCCTCTCCCCTTAAATCTATGGCCTGTGGAATTGGTAATTTCCACTTGGAAAAGGATTCAGATTATTCACTCTGTCTGTGCCTCTCGGATCAATCCACAGCCACTGACTTTCCAAAGACAACAATCCAAGATTTTCCAACCTCTCCCAATCCAGGCAACATCCTGGTAAACCCATTTCCGCCCTCTCCAAAACCTCCACATTCTTCTTATAATGCGGTGCTCAAAACAGCACACAATACACCAAAGGTGGCCTCATGACAGTTTTAAATTCAGTCCCCTGACAGAAGAAGTCAAGCCTGCCATCCACCTCCTTCACCACATTCAGGGAGCTGTAAACTTGCACCTGAAGATCCCTCTGTATATCAATGCTGCTCAGGGCACTTCCTTTTAGTGTATGCATTCCTCTTACAACGAGCTGCCCAAAACGCATCACGTCACACTTGTCTGAATTAAAATCTATCTGCAATTTCTCTGCATAACCTTCCAACTGATCTCGTCCTTGATGTTTCCTTTGACCACATTCTTCATGATTCACAACTTCTTCACTTTGTGCCATCTACGAACTTGCTAATTAAATCGTTTACATTTTCAGGCTAATCATTTATATGTATTACAAAGGACAGATGTCCCAGCTCTGACACTTGTGGAACAGAGGCACTGGTCACAGACCTCCAGCAAGCAACATGCCCCTTCACAACTGTTGCTGGGAGAAATATCAAAGAGGAGCCTTGAGTTCTGTGTTGAGCAGCACGACCAATGTTTATTCAGAGCTCCTTACTAATGCATGATGGAAGAGTTCCCTCTCTGGAATTCTGTGGCTCCCCCAGCCAAGTCCAGCATTTGGATGTGTTTCTTTCATACGTTCCACTAATATTTCCCCCCCCCCTCTCGACCCGATCTCCTGGGTTCGGGATGTCAGCTCGGATGTTTATGAGCTCCCTTTCCCAGTCTCTGATTCTCTGTCCGTCTGCAACTTCCCATCTCAGCTCATGCAGTTGCTTTGTCAGCTCTTTCGGAAAGTGTTTCACCCTATCCTTGCCATTGTACATCTCCTGCCCTCCCACTGCCATACCCTCTGGCAGCTGCATAGTCCATCCGGTCACTAATTCAAAGGGGGATTGCTCAGTTCCCTTTGCTGGGGTTGACATCAGTTTTATTAGGGTTGTGGGGAGTACACTAACCCATCCCTGCCTGTCTCTGTCAGGGCCTTAGTCAGACTAGCTTTCAGTGTCTGCTTCATTCCTTCTACTGTCCCTGAGCTCTGGGGGTGGTATGTGAGATGGGATTTCTGCTCAGTACCAAACAGGCCACAGAGGTGCTTAACTTCCTTTCCTGGAACATGTGTCCCTTGGTCAGAATCTGCAGGGGAATGCTTCCGCCCACTGAGTAAACCTGTTTATTAAGACCCAGCAGGATTTCCTTCCCTGGGATTGGGATGGGGGTGTATGTAAAATCCATCTGTAATTGTTCCCGTGGGCCCCAGGGTCCCTGCTGCTGCCTCCATTTTATCCTGATTGTTTTCCCTGGCTCACACTGTATACAGACTACACCCCTTCGAGAAAACCTTCTTGTTCCAGAATACCCCTGTAGTTGATCATCCGATATTGAATTTTATCCTGCTCAATATGGGCCAGCCCATGATATGTTTTTAATAATGTTTGTCTTGTACAGTGACACTGCTGGATCATCCTATGTCCTATTACTGCCCCACCCTTTTCCCATTCCTGTTTCTCCTGCTATGGGACTGTTTCTGGAAATGTCTTTAAACTTTCCTTTCTCGCTTCTGTAGCTCCTGCCACTGCATCCTCCTCAAATGTCTGCACTGTTTCAGTAAGTATGCTCACCCATGGTCACCAACTACCCCGTTGGTGCGGGGTTTCTACTTCCCTGTGAGCTCTAATCTTCATTATTGCTGCTTCACTGGGAAAGTTAGCTGCTTCCACTAACTCTCTGACCTGTTCTTTATGCTCAATGTGGCCCACAGACACGGTGATATACCTTCACCCAGCCCAGTCATGAACTCTATCAAAGGCATGCTGACTGTGTGCATTTTGCCTCCCTCACTCGTGGTTAATGTCCGCGCTTCTGCCAGGGCTCGTGATGGTTCTCTATTTCTGGATAATTCCTCACAAAATTCCCACAATAATTAAACAATCCTAAGGTTTGCCTGATCCCTTTACGGTGTGTGGGTGGATAATTTTATAATCATAGTTTTTGTTCCCGCTGGGACTGTTTCCTCTCCCTTCCTGATTTGATCTCCCCAATATGATGTCCCAGTTCCGTCTCTCCCTACCTTCCCAGTTGCACTCTCTGTGCATTAATTTTAAGCCTGGCCAGGCTAACCTGATCCAATACTCTGTATAATATCTGGGTATGTTCTTTCTCACTGCTTGAGGTGATGAGGTGTTGGTAAGATCAGTGTGACTCAATCCATCAAACACACATCAGTGGGATATACTGGAATATTGCGGGATCACTGAGGTAATAGTATCCTGGTGGACTGCTCTTCTCGGTGAGTAAACACCACTTTCATCTGCCATTCAATGTCCACAGGTATTGACACAGACTATTTCCAGCTTCTGTCAATCTATCACTGTCACAATTATTGCGTCTTCAGCCCCAGCTTTGATGAGATCCCATTTGTGTGGGGAGTGAGAGGGCCCTCAATCTCTACAGGATCGATAGAAAACAACCCACTTTCCTGTTTGAGTTACACACACCGCTGAGTTGGTCTGAGCTATAACCCACCAGATTCTCTGACTGTCCCATTCTCCCTCCAATGTAGCTACTCCGGACAGGTTGCCTCTCCTTTTCTTTCTGTCCCAGTCCTGGCCGGAGCATCCCCATGTTTAAATTCGGGTGTTGATGTGAATAGTTGCCATTTTAGAAAAAATAGGAGCAACTCCCAGAATGGTCCCTTCTTGAGTGTCACACCTCCAAATCTGAATACATTTTGTCATACTCACGGTCTACATTGGGGCAGGTTTGCTTCATCCAGCTTCCTAGGTAACCTCTCTGACTGCTCTCATTTTAGTAATTGAGGGGGTGAGGGGTAAATCCTTATCAGTAACTGACAAAGAAGCTCGGTGTTAGAATCATGCAAGTGTTGGCCCCTTAACAGCACGTCAATGAGTATTCATGGGCTATGCATAAAGCTACATGAACACAGGCCACTTACAATATGAACAACTATCTCCCACTCTGTGCCTACGTTCCTGTCTATGTGCCCTTTCCTGCTTCACTTGTAACATTGCCAGTCTGGTTACCCTCCCTGTACTGCAGCTATTCCCCTGTGTTTCTGTGTTTGCCTCAGCTCTCATAGCCCAATTCAGAATGTGGTTATAATTATCTCCCACTGGGAGTCCCATGTTTATGATTACAGTTAAATAGGGTCCCATGTCATCTTTTAAATGCATCAAACCTATTTCATCATCACAGGTTGGGGTTTGGTAATCCCCCGTGGTCGTTACACACCTCAGGCTTCCTCTCTGTATAATCCTCGATATTACCCTTGGGTTCCTGAGTCACCAAGGTTATTTTAGCCCATTCAGTCTGTCCCCTCCCCAGTGTATCCCTGTAATATCTGTAAATGCCTGGAGCCACTGATCGGCTGTGCATTGTGGGAACCGACTCACACCCTCACCCTCTCATTGCAGGGACAGATTCTGCTGTACACGTCCGGGCATCTTGGCCCGAGGGAGGGTCTGTACGTCATTTTCGGTGAGACTGTGTACCTCTACTAATTCATCGAAATTCTCCCAATAAGTCCCATTATTACCATTTCTCTATCAGGCTGGGTGTTCATTCACCAACATCTATCGTTCAGCTGGATAAACGGTTCAGGTTTCGTTTCTATCAGTTCCCTTTCTTGCCCCCCTCCTGTCTGTCCAGGTTTGAGTTTTGATGCACAGCGATGCCATAGACACGGCCTTCTGGGCCTTACAGGGCGGTGGGTCATCCCACCCATTGCCGTCGCTCTGTCCATACGTGGGCGCTTTGTCATCTAACCCGATCCAGTCAGTGTCACCATCCTCACTGCCTTCTGAGGAGAGCGGGGCACGAGGTACCTCCCCCACTGTAACTACCACCTGCCCCTTTGGCTTTAAGGCCTCACGTCTGAGAGCCACCACCTTCACTTGTTCCTGTTTCCCATAATAATGTAACAATTCCGTCATTCCTGGAATAAAACAGAGCAAAATGTAAATTTGGTTTTACTTGAAATAATTTGACATTCACTTTGACATATCTATAGAGGTGAGAATTGTACTGTGATTATTTAAGAGAAATTAACGTGATCATACAATGAAAATAACTCTGATAATCAACGACAATGAATGAACTGAATAATATGTGATTATTTGTACCAGTTCTTGCATTGAAAATTCAATTTTATTTTAATGCTTGTCACCCATTATACTGTGGGCATTGTTATTAGGGAATAGAGTAATGGAATGATATCAGAGAAAATAAAAAGACTTTAATTTTAGCTTCACTGCAATAATGAACCAAAACAATATTTGGAAATATGGTTAAACTACATAACAAAGTTTCCAGTGTCATTATTGACATGAAAACTATTTTAGTTTGCAAGTTGCTTTGCTCTAAAAATAATTGGAAATGAATCGTGAATATGAATTGACCATTTAAAAAATGTTTTGAAGAGAATAGTCAGATATATATTTTTGGAGGAAACTTAGGAAAGGAAATAAATATGTATACATTAGTATTAATAGTTTTAAAATGTTTGGAAGTTACTAGAATTATTTGATCGAGAGAGGCTGCATGATTATTAAGACTAATTCACCTTTTTCATTTCATTGTTGGTTTCACTAGAATCTGTTATGGTCTAAACTCTTGTTGTGTGCAATGGACTGTCACTAAGAGCTTAATTAACCTGCGAGTCTCACATCAGGGTTCCTTTGTGTGTAAATCAGTCTGTAAGTGCGTGACACACCTGCTTTTCTGAGGGGAAACAGAGATTCTTTTCAAAGGAAATAAGTGGCAGTTCACACAATGACAATGGTTTTTACCACACACCATAAGCAGGGAAGTGTTTTTCTAAAGAATTCCAATCACTATCTATAAATCTTATGGTATCTGTGTTTGTCAGTTTGTGGAGGATGCAGCACCTTTGTTTTCAGCTTGTTTTATACAAGCAGTTGGTTCATTGTCTTTGCCAAGAATGTTGTTTACTTTCCCCTTTTACTGTGATTCTGCAGGTTAGAATATTCTGAGAGTCAGTAATATTCAATAACTGAACATTGAATGATTTTGACTCTAACAGAGCAGTGGCTTTGTTTTCAGCTAATTATTCACTTTCCATTTCCTGGTTGTGTTGAATGTTACAGAAACAGGCTCTGAGCAATGTTTCAATTCACTTGTGTTGGAGTCACTGACAGCCACGTGGTCAGTCAGTTTCAGGCTGATGGATCAGTTTCTCTGTCCTATTAGATGGTGGTCACTTGCTCAGTTTCCGATGGCTCACCTCAGTGTCAGTCCGTCAGCAGCTGAAACTCTCCATCCGCCATTTGTTCCCTCTCACAGTGACTAATCCAATACAGTCCCAGCTTGTCTCCCACATTCACCTCCATATACTCATGATCACCTCAGATTCTACTGTCTGTGTTCTTGCAGCAAGTTGTGTAAGACACCTACTTCAGTTTTAACTAAATCTATATTATGTTTAGAAATATCTTTTCAAAATTTCGTTCACTGCTTCTTCAGTACCTTCCTGAAGCAGTGCTCATGCCCGAAACGTCGATTCTCCTACTCCTTTGATGCTGCCTGACCTGGTGCGCTTTTCCAGCAACACATTTTCAGTTGTAATTGTCGTAACCATTTATTACAAGTTACTGACAAAATATTTTAAGAGGAGCTGCTATTGGTGGTAGAAATGCTGCTGTTTGGTATATTAGAGGACTGGAGGAGAAAGTGAGGACTGCAGATGCTGGAGATCAGAGCTAAAAATGTGTTGCTGGAAAAGTGCAGCAGGTCAGGCAGCATCCACGGAACAGGAGAATCGACGTTTCGGGCATAAGGCCTTCTTCAGGAATGAGGAACATGTGTCCAGCCGGCGAAGATAAAAGGTAGGGAGGAGGGACTCGGGGGAAGGGCGTTGGGAATGCGATAGGTGGAGGGAGGTCAAGGTGAGGGTGATAGGCTGGAATGGAATGGGGGCGGAGAGGTCAGGAAGAAGATTGCAGGTAAGGAGGGCGGTGCTGAGTTCGAGGGATTTGATTGAGACAAGGTAGGGGGAGGAGAAATGAGGAAACTGAAGAAATCTGAGTTCATCCCTTGTGGTTGGAGGGTTGGGGTGAATACAGTATTCGGTTTTGATGAGAAAGTTGAGCAATGTAAGATTCTTTTATCGTTGTTAATAAGAAGAAGCAGAGATTGCAGCTAGGACATCCACAAGCATCCACCTCCACCACCACTGATGCTCAGTAGCAGCAGTGCCAATCAAACGGGCTGCTTTATTCCGGATGGTATCAAGTTTCTTGAGTGTTGTTAGGGCTCCACTCATCCAGGCAAGTGGGGAGTATTCCATCACACTCCTGAATTGTGCCTGGTAGAATTTGGACAGGATTTCAGGAGCCAGGAGTTGAATTACTCTTGTAGCCACTGTGTTTATGTGGTGAGACCAATTCAGTTCCTGATCAATGATAATCCACAGGATAATGTTGATAGTGGGTGTTCAGTCATGGGAACACCATCGAGTGTCAAGGGATGGTGGTTAGGTTATGTCTTATATGTGATAGCCTGCATTTGTGTGGCATGTATGTTACTTGCCTCCTGTAAGCCCAAGCCTGGATACTGTCCAGATCTTGTTGTACTTGGACTTGGACTGCTTCAGTACCTGAGGAGTTAATTACTTATTAACATTAAATACTCGTAAGATTATGCAAATTCCTTTTTCTATCAAATGTCATGAACTGTATCTTGTGGTCACTCTCATTCACTTTCATTATCTTTTTATTTTCTTCCTAATTCAGACACAAATGTTTGAACATCGATCAGAATAAAATTTCATAAATTAAGAAAACATGTTTCTACAAGTAAACTCATTGAATGAAATGCATTACTTCTGTCTTATCTGCATTTTGACAAAAATATAAATTATTTTTAATAACTATTGAATGGCTCATTTATTGTCCTCAATCCATCAATCGAGGTATTATATTTCAGTCTTCAGTTTACCGATCTTAGTGTATGTCTAATCAACATCAGAGCAAAGTGTTTTTAAAATATTGAGTCGATTTATTTGTTCAGAATACAACATTTATGATGAATTCATTATCCTTATAATACTTGCAGAATAATTTGTTTGTCTTCCTAACGTGTATCGTCAGATCCATATATTATTTTAATCCATATTTTAATTTAATCCATTTCGCAATGCTATTGTTTTCAGGTCAACTATCCCACAATGGAACCAATCATTTTGCATCCAACACGCTTTGCAAACTGACTTTTGCTCATTTGAATAATCACAGTAATCTCTGCCTTATGAATTCAGAAAACTGTAACTACTTTTCACTGAAAAAATTCCTGTTCATTTCTGCACATTGCACAGTCATGTAGCAAAATTAAATTTCTCCTTCTTACAAGTGTACTGATAGATTTTCGAAAATCTAAGTGTTGCTAATATCTAATTATTTTTCAGTTCAGTAGGGGGTATAAATGTGTAATAATGGCTCAGTATATGAAGTAATGTGAAGATATTGCAATGTACAAACTCACAATGATTGTGAATATCAATTTTTATTTTAACCATGGAAACACAGTTGAATTGATTTAATTATATTTCACTTCAATGCTCACATGCATTGTATTTTTAATCAAAATAGGAGCGAACTATTTCATGTGACAAAATTATTTAAAATTCATGTCACTTTTTTATGGACACAAAATAGAATTAACACCCGGTTGTTCTTTCCTTTACCAATCACAGTGAAGTTTGAATTGTAGAATGCTCGACTAATACAGAACGGAAACAGGCCATTCAGCCTAACTTGGCATTCCGGCCAGGTTTCTTAAACTATACTAATCCCATTTCCCTGTGTTTGTCCCATAACCCTTTGGACGTTTTCTATCCAATAAACTGTCCAAAAGTCTTTTAGATGTTGTAATTGTACCAGCCTCTGCCCTTCCTCTCACAGCTCATCCAAATATGTGAAACACACTGTGTGGAAACGTTGCCCCTCAGACCACTTTTAAATCTTTCCCCCTCACCTTAAAAATTATATATACTGTAGAATCTTTAAGACTGCACAGTTATTAAAAGTTGAGAGGTATTTAGAAACAGCGTAATAACATTAATACTTTAATCAGTGATGTGAAGCAAATAAATTCAAGATGTTGTGATCATTATAATGAACAACATTTACAAGTTGAGACAATGTTGGTTGAAAAGAAGTTCAATCGACACTTAGATATTTTCTAATCAACTCTGAGGTGTTTTGACACATCTCTGTTGAAGGTGGGAATTGAAGCCATGGCTCCTGGTCTACTAGTACACACATTACCAGAGCCCTCCATAATATTCCCATGCAGAAAGGGCAGGACTATAATCACATACTTACTGTGTTTATTCACAGGGAAAACTACTGAGATATTTATTGTTATAATTGGACTAGGATTGTATTAGACAGTTCCAGAGTGTAATGGATCGATAAAAAGAATTAATTAGTTCTAATAATGAAGGAACGAAGCAACAATGATCTTAAATAAACATAGATCTCATGATAATCAAGTAAGTCAATATGTTTGAAGCAGTTATTCATCTGCATAAATAAGAATTAGCACGCTTTGTAATGCACATGAAATGGAAATGAAGCATTAATCATTCAATGTGACTACTCAGCGAAAGACAACTTTCCTCATTTTCAAAACATTGTGATTGCTAAGAATTCAAGATTTATTGTAAAAGCATAGAACAAACATCTGTTAATTCTGGTTTATTTACACAAGAAACGAGGATAGGTTGAGAGTTCTCGACCTTTTCTCGTTGGAACGGCGAAGGATGAGGGGTGACTTGATAGAGGTTTATAAGATGATCAGAGGAATAGATAGAGTAGACAGTCAGAAACTTTTTCCCCGGGTACAACAGAGTGTTACAAGGGGACATAAATTTAAGGTGAAGGGTGGAAGGTACAGGGGAGATGTCAGGGGTGGGTTCTTTACCCAGAGAGTTTTGGGGGCATGGAATGCGCTGCCCGTGGGAGTGGTAGAGTCAAAATCATTGGCGACCTTTAAGCGGCATTTGGATAGGTGCATGGATGGGTGCTTAATCTAGGATAGAAGTTCGGCACAACTTCGTGGGCCGAAGGGCCTGTTCTGTGCTGTATTGTTCTATATTCTATGTTCTAAACTCGGAAAATTTAAATAATGTTTAACATGAAAAATACTTAGCTCTTATTGTAATAATCAGATATGTAGAAATGTTCGAATTGAAGTGAAATACAATCAATACAAGAATGTAAACAAAACAGTAGATGCTGGAAATCACAAGCAAATCAGTAATGACTGGAAAATAACTCAGCAGGTCTGGCAGCATCTGTGGGGAGAAATCAGTGTAAATACTTTTGGGCCAGTGACCTTTCTTCAGACTGCATTTTTGCTCACAACCAATTCAACCCAGCTAAGTTTAAACACTTAAAATTATATTTGCTAAGATAAGAGATTGCAGAGTGCAATATTGTTTACATCAGTTGATGTATTGAGCCGTAGATCCACATCGACAGCTGAAGATATTGGATTTCAATGATGTTTACTGGTTAGATATTGACAATAATTAGTTTTAAAATGGCTGATAACAAATTTAAGTATGATGAGAAAACTCTTTTTGCAATGTAATTGTGCAATATGTTGGAAAAAAATGAAATATTTATGAGAAAAATAGTTAGCCATCTCTGAATTGATAAGACTGTTTAATGATCCTTCCATTAATATGATAACTCAAATGAAAGAGAATGCGATAGTTAGATGTTGGGTGAGAAATCTTTGGTTGATTGCAGGTGTGTTGAACTGAAAAGAATGTTGATATTTCATTATGATAATGGCACTAAAAATGATGGATTCAACTAAACTGTGAATCTCATGATGGTGTTTGAATTGAAATAACAATTAAACAATAATTAATGTTAGAACTCAACACTTAAAATGATTGAATATTAACAAAGCAGTTTGTACTGGATATTCATTAATATCAGTAAACTGAGAATTAAAACATTGGATTAATTTAAAAACAAAAATCACACCTTAGAAGATTATTCATCAGAATTGTTCTGTCATTGAAAAAACCTCATTTCTTCAAGAATTCTGCATTTCCCTCATTACCTGTCTTTTTTCCACAGGTACCTGGACTGGAACCCTTCTGTTTGTGATACACAGGTAGTGGTTGGTGTCTTGAATGAACTTCCATGGATGGTGTTGGAAGCAGATACATTAAGGCTCTTTAATGTTCATTTCGATAATTTGGAAGGATATTTTCCAAGAGTTGGCAGAAGGGTTGAGTTTCTTTTGCATTATGTTCAGCACAACGTTATGGGCCAAATGACCAATTCCTGTGCTGCACGGATCTGTGAGAGAAATCTAAAGTCTAACTCATATGACATTTAATCTAATCCATATTTAGCCACTGATGTCAGAAATAGGAAGGAAATAAGTAGAGAACGAACTTGACTACAATCTAAACATATAGTCAATTAAATTTACAGAGGTAATTTTTGATATTTGTTCTGAATTATCAGATTAATAACTTTGATGGAGATGTGTCGAAAATGTTTGCAGTTGCTGATGTTCTGACCCAAAATTACCCTTGTTAAACTGAAGATTGGACCAGAAACCTGTTAGAAAATTTGAAAATATTCAGTAAGGTGAGATGCACTTCATAATTTAATCCATTATTTCTTACTGCCAATACTACAATAACAAAATCTTTCAGCTCTGCACCAAAAAGCAGTGATTTCCGTTCAATGCTCATTATAAATAATTGAATGCTACTCGTTTCAACAATCAAAGTAAACATAGCCTCATTGATTAAGAGATGTCTAAGACATTTCGCTAAGAATTACTGTTTATGTCGACACATTGCTCGTTCAAACAGCAATGTGAGATTTCTCATTAATATTCAGTTCACTTACAGCATATTAATAATTTAGTTATTGCTAATATCTAATAATTGAACATTCCAGTAAGGGGTATAAAAGTGGAATTATGGCTCAGTACATTAACTGATGGAATGATATTGTTGTGTCCACTCTCCCAATTGTTGTGAATATCGATATTTAATTTGATTTGATTTGATTTGATCATATTTTTCTTCAACATGAAGATTTATTGTATTTCTGATCACAGGAATAGTTAAATACTTTAAAGCTAAAAAAAAATCAAATTGTGACTTTTTTGTCAACGAGAAAAAAGAATTTACATGCGGATGTTCATTTCTTTATCAGAGTAAATTTTGAATTGTTGGAAGTTGTACATATGTGTAAGGAAGGGGAGCTGCCTGCAGCTGAATAGTCTGCAGCTGCATCCAGCTGCTCAGCATTCTAGCTATCATTTCATTATAAGAAAAACGGCTTTAAACACATTCCGCAGTCATGTTTTTCATGAATTTACAATAAGCGCATGATAAGTGTATTTATCTTTCTTTCAATTGACATGATTTTAATTTTTATGTAAGAGCATATATGCTTAGTACCATCATTATTGGGAATTACTATTTCATTCTCAGTCCATTACACAAAGAAACAGTCTAATTAATTCCCAGCCCAATTATCGGAATGAATATTGATTAGTTTTCATTTGAGTCATCACAATTGATTATAATCCCACCCTTCCTTGTTACGAACATAATGAAAGACACTTGTGGAGCTCTAGTAGTGTCACTCTTATGAGACTAGGAAGTGTGGGTTCAGTTCCCTTCTCCAATAGAGATATGCCAGAGCAGCTTGGAATGGTGATTAGAATATATCTAAGCAGAGTTTGAATTGATTTTGAATCCAGTTTTGGATCTGCTTCTGTCTGTTATTCATTCCAATAATCTCTTAATCTGCAATTTATTATCTTCAGGTCATTAATAACATATGTATCATATTACATTATATCCAAATTTTAGATTTGAGGACACTGCAGTTTTTAAAATTTTAAAGTATCTAAGTAATGAAATTCATTTTATTTAATCAAAATACATTCGGGTATTATTCATATGTCTAGTAAAGAGGAAGAAGGAGGCTTACATAAGGTTGAGGAAACAAGGTTCAGACAGAGCAGTGGAGGAATACAGGATAGCCAGAAGGGACCTGAAGAAAGGGATTAGGAGAGCTAAGAGAGGGCATGAAAAATCCCTGGCGGATAGGATCAAGGATAACCCCAAGGCATTCTATGCATATGTGAGAAACCTGAGAATGACGAGAACGAGGGTAGGTCCGATCAAGGACAGTGGTGGGAGACTGTGTATTGAGTCGGAAGAGATAGGAGAGGTCTTGAACAAGTACTTCTCTTCAGTATTTACGAACGAGAGGGACCGTATTGTTGAAGAGGAGAGTGTGAAACGGACTGATAAGCTAGAAGAGATACCTGTTAGGAAGGAAGATGTGTTGGACATTTTGAACAACTTGAGGATAGACAAGTCCCCCGGGCCTGACGGGATATATCCTAGGATTATGTGGGAAGCAAGAGAGGAAATTGCAGGACCGTTGGCAATGATCTTCTCGTCTTCACTGGCAACTGGGGTGGTACCAGGGGACTGGAGAGTAGCGAATGTTGTGCCCCTGTTCAAAAAAGGGAATAGGGATAACCCCGGGAATTACAGGCCAGTTAGTCTTACTTCTGTGGCAGGCAAAGTAATGGAAAGGGTACTGAGGGATAGGATTTACGAGTATCTGGAAAGACACTGCTTGATTAGGGACAGCCAGCACGGATTTGTGAAGGGTAGGTCTTGCCTTACAAGTCTTATTGAATTCTTCGAGGAGGTGACCAAGCATGTGGATGAGGGTAGAGCAGTGGATGTAGTGTACATGGATTTTAGTAAGGCATTTGATAAGGTTCCCCATGGTAGGGTTATGCGGAAAGTCAGGAGGCATGGGATAGAGGGAAATTTGGCCAATTGGATAGAAAACTGGCTAACCGGTAGAAGTCAGAGAGTGGTGGTAGATGGTAAATATTCAGCATGGAGTCCAGTTACAAGTGGAGTTCCGCAGGGATCAGTTCTGGGTCCTCTGCTGTTTGTAATTTTTATTAATGACTTAGAGGAGGGAGTCGAAGGGTGGGTCAGTAAATTTGCAGATGATACAAAGATAGGTGGAGTTGTGGACAGTGAGGAGGGCTGTTGTCGGCTGCAGAGGGACTTAGATAGGATGCAGAGCTGGGCTGAGGAGTGGCAGATGGAGTTCAACCCTGCCAAGTGTGAGGTTGTCCATTTTGGAAGAACAAATCAGAATGCGGAATACAGGGTTAATGGTAGGGTTCTTGGTCAGGTGGAGGAACAGAGGGATCTTGGGGTCTATGTACATAGATCTTTGAAGGTTGCCACTCAGGTGGATAGAGTTTGTAAGAAGGCCTATGGAGTATTATCGTTCATTAGCAGAGGGATTGAATTCAAGAGTCGTGAGGTGATGTTGCAGCTGTACAGGACTTTGGTTAGGCCACATTTGGAGTACTGTGTGCAGTTCTGGTCGCCTCACTTTAGGAAAGATGTGGAAGCTTTGGAGAGGGTGCAGAGAAGATTTACCAGGATGTTGCCTGGAATGGAGAGTAGGTCGTACGAGGATAGGTTGAGAGTTCTCGGCCTTTTCTCGTTGGAACGGCGAAGGATGAGGGGTGACTTGATCGAGGTTTATAAGATGATCAGAGGAATAGATAGAGTGGACAGTCAGAAACTTTTTCCCCGGGTACAACAGAGTGTTACAAGGGGACATAAATTTAAGGTGAAGGGTGGAAGGTATAGGGGAGATGTCAGGGGTGGGTTCTTTACCCAGAGAGTGGTGGGGGCATGGAATGCGCTGCCCGTGGGAGTGGTAGAGTCAGATTCATTGGCGACCTTTAAGCGGCATTTGGATAGGTACATGGATGGGTGCTTAATCTAGGATAGAAGTTCGGCACAACATCGTGGGCCGAAGGGCCTGTTCTGTGCTGTATTGTTCTATGTTCTATGTTCTATATGGTGGGCAACAGGATTTTACTTCCAGTCAACTCAAGAATGTTCAAATATTGTTTATTCTGTGAACTTAATTCTGCAGAAGAGTTTCATTAAATATTTAACACATCATTATTGTGCATTTCAACTCCTCACGTACACCAATCCTTATTCTCTTGGCCGAGCAGATGAAGAGATGAAGATCGCCTGATGAAGAGGCAGCACCTTGAAAGTTAGTGCTTCCTCACCCCAGTTCAACTCCGGCATCTCTAAATCATTGTTTCACAAAGGAATTCTCATAATTTTAAAAAAGAAAATATGACTTTAATTAAGAACTTACGCGATTATGAATCCCTTCATGTATAAACAAAATATCTCAATGTCAATGAAATCAATGGTTACACGATATGGCACTTACAGCCACACAAATGTCTTCCTGGTCATCTAATTACTGCACAGGAGAAAAACCGGAGTAAGTCTCTTATCGTTCCTGAGAACAAAAGCCACAATAAACATTTGGTAACCAGTTCCATCCAATAAATGCATTTGATTTCTTACATTTTGGTTCAGTAATTGCACACAAAATAATTAGCTAAAGTAAATAACCATGCTTTATTACAAATGACCGAGGATGCTAATATCAACATATGTAGCAGCTTGCCAATCAGGGTTCCAGTTGAAGTATTGCAAAACAAAATAATTTAATTTTGGCTTACTACAACTGTAGGTGAAAACCTGTTGATTGTGCGCATTAAAAACCTTTATCTGCTTATTCAGAGAAAATACTGAAAGGTGGCACTGTGCATTTAATTTATTTTGACTTTCTTTCACGAAAACAATCATGTGAATTGCTTCTCATTTTCTTACTAGTTCTGATACACATGTCAAAACATTTACGATATTAACTCTTTATGCATGATGAAAGCGTTTTATCTGCAAGAACGACATGAAGATGTTCAAGATCCTCTAATTACTGTTGAGCAGAATACTCTTCATAAGGGTCTTATTGTCATAAACCGATGTTTTTATGACCTTGATTTTATTTCTGACTGGTGTTTTGGTGACTGATGTGTTTTCAAACCATGTGCAACGCATAAGGATTTCTTTCAATTTGTTATACGAAAAAAACCTGTTTTCCATGTTGATTATATTATAATTATATTTTACTCCCGAGTTATTTGTCAATGTGCAATAATCACAAAATTATGGAAGATCCCTGTACCTTATGTTCACTGCAATATGCACTTTCACTATCTACTTATTTACTTCCTACGTCTGACATGAATGTCTAAACATTGGCCATGAACAAAAAGTTGTAAATTAAAGCTACATCTCAATAAGCAAACCAATGGATGGAAACATGTAATTCTTGTAATCCTACATTTTTGAACCAAAAGCAATTCTGCTGAATAATCACTGAATGGCTCATTTTTCTGAATCATAAAGCTAGCTACTATATTATATTTCTCACTTTACCGATCTTAATGAATATCCAATCATCATCACAACAAAGTGCTTTTAAAATATTGAATTTTTTTTTAGATTATAACGTAATTTTACAGTCACTGCCATGACAATAATTTGCACAGTTGTTGGAGTGAGTCTTTCTCATAAATATAGTGCTATTCGCATTTTAATTGCATTAATTGTTTCTTCGTACGAACACTACAACATAAAAATCAATTTACTGTTTCGGTGAACGATCCCATAATGGAACCAATGACTTCCCAATCGATGCCTCATTATAAGTATTTAATGATTGCTCATTTGAATGATCGCGGTAATCTCAGCCTGAAGCATTCAGACAACTTTAATTACTTTTCATTAGAATAATTCCTGGTCGTTTCTCCACATTGCTCAGTGAAATAATTAACTGAGAATTCTCAGTATTCTTAAATGAAATGATATAATTTTGACAATTCAATTGTTGTTATTATCTAATCATTGCTCAATATAGTTCAGGGTATGACGACGAAATTATGGCTCATAAAGTAAATAAAGTAAAGATTTTGCAGTGGACATTGTGAATATCAATTTTTGTTTTGACCATGGAAACAGTTGAATTTATTTAATTATGTTTAACTTCAATGTTAACATTGACTGTATTTATAAACCCAATTCAAGTTAATCACTTTTCATGGAACAAAATCATTTAAAATTCTTGTGACTGTTTGAAGTGCAACAAAAGGAACTAACATCTCTTTATTGTTTCATTAAATAGTCACAGTATATTTTTAACTTTGGGAAGTTGAACATTTCTGGAAAGAAGGGAAGTTGTCTTCAGATGAATAGCCGCATTGAGTTACTGATTCATTTATTTTCCTAATCATTTATGTTGCAAATGCATATTAATTTTCTTTTCATTCTGTGACAAACAGCATTGAACACATGGAACTATTTGATTGATTGAGTTTCGTTCATCAGTGTACACTGATCAAGTGATTAGGTTTTTTCTTATCATGAATAATCACGAGATTCATATTTAATTAAAGTCATTATTGCTTTGTTACATCATGACTGTAAATTACTAATTCGTTTTGTCAGTTCATTACACACAGGAAATACGCAATTAATTCCCATTCAAATAATTACAAGAAACATCTGATTAATTTTCATTTGAGTTGCCGCCGTAAGCATGTGGCTGTACACCTGCCCTTCCCGGATGGTAACATTATGAAGGGTCTTTGTGGAGCTCTGACAGTGTCTCTACGACACGATCAGGAGGAATGATTTCAATTTCCACCTTCAGCAGAGATGTGTCAGAGCAACTCGGAAATTTCATTAGAAAATATCTGAGTATACATTGAACTGCTTTTCAAAACAACATTAGATATTCTTCAATCTGTTCTGCATTTCAATCATCACCATATTTCCTATTTATTTTCTACAGTTCACTAGTAAAGTTATGCATCTAATTCTGATGGTTCTATATTCCTTGGAAAAATAGCTGATGATGTTGCAACCTTAAAGTTGGAAGAGTCCAATACATGGTAATCATGATTTGTTTTACTGTTTAAAGGAACCTAGTTCAAACGTTTCAAGCACATAAATACTTATTCTCCGGTAGTATGAAGAGGAAAATATTAACAGTCGAAATTCCTCTTTAGCAAAATAACCAAATGGAACTTCATGGTATTCATTGGTCAGCTGATCACCTACATTTATAACTAAATATTGCAATTCATCTAAATACTGGTATGTGCTGAGATCAAATTTATTTTCTATTTATTACTTATTCATGAATTGTCAGGAATTTATTTTTATTTTCCATTCACCTATTCATATTGAACGTAAGATTGACATGCTGTGAAACTATTGGCGTGTTTTCATTTGAACATTTAATTTGTCTTTCTCTCTCTCACTTATCTCACTTCATTCGTGATGGCTTCAATGTACCTTGCTAAACTTAAAAGATTTTGTTGACTTTAAGGAGTATCTTTAGCACTCACTTATCAATTTAATCCAAAATATAGAATCATAGAATCCCTACAGTGTTGAAACAGGCCATTTGGCCCAACAGTCCACACTGACCATCTGAAGAGTAACCAACCCAGACTCTCCCTTGCTGCATTATTCGACATTTTCCCTGACTAATGCACCTAACCTAGATAAAAACAATGACGACATACACTGGAAACCAGAGTTTAGATTAGAGTGATGCTGGGAAAGAACAGCAGTTTAGGCAGCATCCGAGGAGCAGGAAAATCAACGTTTTGGGCAAAATCCCTTCATCAGGAATACCGGCTGTATTCCTAATGAAGGGCATTTGTCCGAAACGTCAATTTTACTGCTTCTCAGAAGCTGCCTGAACTGCTGTACTTTTCCAGCACCACTCTAACAAAATATAATGCACCTAACCTGAAACATCCCTGCATCATGGGCAATTTAGCATGGCCAACTCACCTGAGCTGCACACTTGTATACTATCACAATGTTATTGAAATCAATGCTCACACAAAGCACGATACATAAAGCCACACAATGGTCTTCATGACCATCTAATTACTGTTCAGGAAATAATCTGAGTAGTTGTCTTATTGTTCCTGAGATTAATCATCGCAGTCAGCATCTGGTCATCATTCCCGCCAATAAATACAATGGGTGTCCTCTGAAATTTCTGTTCAGTAATTATCCATGATACTTGTTGCTCAAAGCAGTGTCTATTCTTCATTACGAGTGGCCAATGATTCTAACAGCCATTGATCTTGATCTTATTGTTGCTGAGTGCAATAACCACAGTAAACATCTGGTTATCATTCTTGCCAATAAATACAAGAGCTATCCTCTTACTTTTCAGTTCAATAATTACACATGATACTTGTTGCTGAAAGTGGTATTTATTCTTTATGACAATTGACCAAGGTCACTGACAGCAAGACATATTGATAGTCTTGATTTGTTCATGTTTTCAAACACGTTTTCAGGCCATATATTTCAAAAAGAAGTAATTTGACTTCGTTCAAATTTAAATGTAAGCATTTTCAGATATTTTCCATTCAAAATGTTTATTTGCTTATTCAGATCAAATTTGAATCTTGCCTCTGTAAAGTGAGTTTATTGTGCTTTCCATTCATGGAAGTACTCATTAATTGGTCCTCATTTTCATTTTCGATCTGATGGAAATTTGAAATACTGATTACAGTGAAAATTATATGAATTATACATGAGTGGTCTCTAAAAGAAAATCACGAAAGGCGAGTTAGAATTCTTGAATAACCTGTCGATTTGAATAAAGAAAACATTCCTTCCAAAAAAACAAAGTTAAAAATCACACAACAGCAGGGTAAAATCCAACATGTTTATTTGGAAGCACTGGCTTTCGGACCGCTGCTCCTTCAACCACCTGATGAACGAGCAGCGCTTTGAAAGCTAGTTCTTCAAAAAAAACATGTTTGTTAATAACCTGCTGGTGTTTGATTTTTAATTTTGCACAGCCCACTCCAACACTGGCGCCTCCAAATCATTCAAAAAATAAAACTCTTAAGTCTGTGGTTGAACAATTCAACAATCCTGCAACTAGATTATAATTCCCAGTTTATCTATCTTCATAAATATCTAATCAATATCAGTGTAAATTCCTGGAAAACCTCAAATCGTTTTGTTTGTTAAAACACAAACTTTATTTGAAAAGTCATTGTTATCACAATATATGAATTATATTTTAACTCTCCAGTGATGTGATGTGACCCTTGGACAGAAATTGGATGTTCTAAATTCACCTACAGGCAGAGAAATCGGGACAAATACAAAATCAATCAAACTCAATGAAACAGCAGCTAGAATCAATCAGCTCCAGGAAGAATCAGATTTTCTTACACCTTGAATTCCAGCCAGTGCCTGAGCATTATACACCTGTCTTGGAAATGTAAATAATGAAGGGTTTTCACACCAACACAGTAGATTTTTTAAATCCAGTTCATGACCACATGTGGATGTTTGTCACAAAATTATTAATCATATACAAATCATGGAAAATATCTCAAAGCTCTTGAAATAAATTAATCACTGCACATAAAGCCACACAATGGGATCCAAGGCCACCTAATTACTGTTCAGTGCAAAACTTTTTGTCAGCATTGTATTGTTCTCAAGATGAATAACCACAGCAAACATCACACTTTCACACCATCCCAAATATATACAAGAGATACCTTCTTATAATTTACACACATCTTTCTCACTCAATTAATCAGACTTCATTATTTATGACTAAGGATGCTGATTGTAAAATGTTTTTTTTTAATATAGGCGAGTGGTCTGATAGGTTCCCCCCAGTCATCATGATAAAAATCTAATTGCGGCTCAGTACATTGTAACAGATCCCCATTAAACTTTTTCATGTATTCACTCAGAGATAATGTTTAAAATTTCCTCTATCAATGCTGTTGATTGTTTTTGCTATGATACCCATGTTCCTTGTTGAATTATTTTCTTTGTAATGCTGACACAAATGTCTGAATCTTGATGACATGAAAAGTTGCATGGATTATATATTGTATTTTTAAAGAAGAAAAACTGAGACACCAAGTACAGATTGCAGGAGTATCTGAGAATGTTGAACGATCAATAATAACTGCATATCGAATGTATTTTCCAAAACATCATGCCAGCATTCTAACGCTCAGTTCACTGATACTAATTATTATGTAATCAATATCACAGCAAACCCGTTTGGAAATATTGAATCACTCAATATGTCAGTGTTCTAAAATAGATTACCAATTCATTGTTAGTCCAACAATCATACAGTAATTCAGTTTTGGTTTTGTAACAAATATCGTGAGATTCATATTTCAATTTAAATCATTATTTCGTCATGCCAATTTTACAAAGAAAAATGGAGCTTTTATTCCAAGTCAACACAACCACAAACCAAGCAATGATTCCTCATCCAACACTGACAGGAAATATCTGATATCTTCTCATTTGAATGTTCACAGAAATCATTGAATTAATATTCGGCCTTGCAAATGAAGATACTTCTGATTGTTTTAGACTCCAATAATTAATGTTCAATTCTACATGTTACGAATAATAATATGACATTTCTAATCATTTTAAGTTTACAGTGCCCAGTTTTAACGCTAATTATTACTTATACCTAATATATAGTCATTGATCAAATCCAATATAGTTGGCTTGAAGTGTGGAATTAAGTCTCAGTGACGTAAGCATATTGCGTGGTACTGTTTCCTAATGGTAGCTAATGCTGATTTTTATTTTAGTGCTGAAATCCTTGTTGATTTGCTGCTGTAGGGATGCCCCGAGAAGCCTGCCTTGGAATTAAAACACAAATAGTGGAAGGGAGATAAATAAGACTAACAGTCTGTTTCAGTCTGAAGTAAAAAAGAGAACATTGTGTGCAATCCTACTCCAAGTCCATAAGTATGCCATTCTAGACAGTGATATTCCAGATAGTGATAAGAGAATGCAGGCACACAGAAAAATGACCAACATTGACTTTCTTAATGAAAGAATAATTGTCTCAGTGAATGAATAAACACCAACTGTAGGATAGAGCCCAGCTAACTTCCACAGCTGCTTTCAGGGAAACAGACAGGGGTTGATTGTCAGAAATAGTTACTATTTTAAAGTTGCTCAGAACATTTAAAAAGTTTCTAATTACATAATCATGAGAATCGTAAATAAGGCGGAGTGAGATGCTCAAAGGACTGCAGCAATTAATTTTGTAATCTGAGGAAATAAAATGCACAGAGAGATCCCAAGGCCTGGAGATTATAGCACTTGTATAACAACATGAAACAATAGGAAGCTGAAGTTATCCATAGCGATGTCCATCTGAGATTAGGTGTTCTACAGGATCGGGTGTCTATATAAGGAGGGAAGAACTGTAACCACATTGCATGTGGACATTGTAATACAGGAAGTGTGTAAAAATACTGCTTTTTACTGTACATGTTACAGTGTGTCATGGATCTCCCTTCCGAGATTGGCCTCGGGGGATGATCCCTGCATTAACTGATTGCAGCATGAATAGCCATCTTCCACTTGCCTGAGTTCTGCCGATCTCCTCAGTCTTCATTCCATGTCAGGGGAAATCACTCCTACAGCTATGGTGACATTTAAATTCAATACAAACACTTGTTATCTGTGAAATGATTACTTGCAGAGCGATATCATTTCATGTTAATTTCTTTTTACTTTTTTGTGTGCAAGAAAACAATCCATTTGTCATTTAGTTCAACTAATACTAAATTTTAAATTATTGAAAAGACTACGGGGGTTGGGGGATGGGGGAAGAACGATTTTTCAGCTCAAATGTCACATTAAGTGACAATTTCCGTTTTACAAATCATGTGACATCCAAAATGATATTTATTTTAATTTCATTTTGAGATAGCTTTATTTTCTTCCAACATTAGTTGCTAATGAACAATAATCACACAATTATTAGTCATTTGCTACAAAATGACTCCCGGTACCAAATTTCATTAACTCGATGTTTTGTTCATAATAATACTCACTTTCCCGGCCAAATTATTTTCTTCCTAGTTCTTATATTTGTCTAAACATTTATCTTGATTAAAGTTACATTAATAATATAGACATGAACCGACCAAAAAAAATGTTGAACTGTGTTCAATTGCTGCTGAGTTTTTTTAAAATTATTAAAGCCACGTTTTATATTTTAATTTTCAGTTTATTAAACTTAATGAATATACAATCGCCATCAGCGCAAAGTGCATTCAAAATATTAAGTCAATTTATCTATCAGGATTTTAGAAACAATTATCAGTTACAATAATTATGCAATTCTTCAACTTAGGCTTTATAAAAAGCACAATGTGACTTTAATATCTTCCATATTTCTCAGTGTGAGTACTACAATATTAGAACCTGTTTCATAAGACCAATACACCCACAAAAGATCAAGAATTGCCATTGCAGCAACATTTGTAAATATCTGACTTTTGCTCATTTGAAAGATCACAGTCTTCTCAGACATTGAAATTCAGAGAACACCAGTTACTTTACACTGCAATATTTCCCATCGTTTTTGAACATTATTCAGTTGAATAATAAGAGGAGATACCTCATTATTCTTAAACTCATTAATAAAAGTTTTCAAATCGATTTGTTGCCAACACCTAATAATTGTTCAATTCGGTAAGGGGTGTACATCTGGAACTGTGTTTTCATATAATAACCAATGCAAGGACATTGCAATGTACAATCTCTCAATCATTCTGAATATTGCTTTTCATTTTAAACTTGAAAACGCTTTTGAATGGGTTTGATTGGAAATCACTTTAATGTTAACATTTATTGTGTTTTTAATCACAATAGCAGTTGAATATTTTTCATGTGCAAAATAATTTAAATCCTCATGAACATTTTGAAGCACACATCTCTCTTATTTCATTAAACAATCACAAGGAATGGTGACATCTTAGAAATCGTACATTTTCAGAAGGAATGAAAGTTGTCTTCAGCTGAATATGCACATTGATTGACCAACTGATCATTTTGTTCCAATTTACGTGTAGATCAAAAACATTTTAATTTGCATTTCAGAAAATGAGAAACTTATGACCATATAGAATAATTGTATTCATTTTTATTTATAATGCACAATAATCACACAATTCTGTCAATTTGTCGTTCCACAAGTGATCGTAAAAATCATGTTTAATTATGACATTTGTTAACTCCCATCATTATTGTAAATTACTACTGAATTTTCAGTAGATTACACACAGTATCCAACCATTTAATTTCAATCCAATTATCACAATAAACGTCTGATGAGTTTTCAGCCCTGCCCAGCTTGGTTGGGAATGTTATGAAGGAATCTTGTGCAACTCTGGTCGTGTCACTGTTACCAGATCAGCGTTTACAATTTCAATTCCAACCTTGCATAGGGCTGTGCCAGAGCAGCTCTGAATGTTGATTAGAAAATATCTAAGAGTCGAATGATTGCCTTTCAATTCAACATTAGCTTTGCTTCCATTTGTTGTTCATTCCAATAATCACAGTATCTGCTATATATTTTCTTCAGTCCGCTAATAACACAATGTATCTAATTCCACTCAATCAATATTCTTTGCAAACTATTTGATAATGTTGCCCTCACAAAGATGAAATATGCAAAGTAAAGATATTCTTTGATTTTCTTTTGTTCTGAAGAGCTGAGGTTCAGACTGCATAAAGAACTTGATGCTTCAAAGGTATAAATATGAGAAAAAAATCAAGTTCTTCTTCAGTAAAATAAACAAATGCCTCTTCCTACTATATATCACTTTTTTGTTATTGATATGATTATGAATTGTGTGAAATTTGTTTTTAGTTTTCCATTCACCTATTTATATTGAATGTAAGATTGAAATGCTGTGAAATTATCCGAGTGCATTTATTTGAAAATTGAATTTGCATATTTCTCTCTAATCTCATTTACTGCATGATGTCTTAAGTATGTTTTGTTCAGCAAATCTTGTGAATACTAAAAATTGTCTAATCTTAAATCAGATCTTTCACACCCAGTTATCACTGTGTTCCGAATTCATGTAAATATCTAAATTTATTGAAATCAATGTTCAGACAAAACAGTGCACATAAAGCGACACAAAGATATTCATCATCAGCTGATTACTGTTCAGTGGAATAACCTGAGTATCTTATTGTTCCTGGGACAAATGACAACAATAAGCATTTAGTTACTATTACATGCAATTAATGCAATTAATGTGTTATGTTTCAGTTCAGTAGTTAATGTTGATTCATATTGTTTAAACCAATAATTCCACTTTATCACGGATATTGACTGTACTACAATAGCATTGGGAAACAATTTTTTGTCATTCTAATAATCTTTAAGCTAGTTTTTGTTGTGCGTGTACAAGAGACAATTCAAATTATAACCATTTTTATTACAAATTGAACAAACACTGCATTTTAAATTTGTGAAATTCCTACATTTTTGCAAAAAGGTTAGTCTTCACTAAATATATCACATTAAAAAAAACTATTTCAAACCATGCGTGCTACAAAATGATTATTGTTTTCAGTTCATTGTAAGAAAACTGCTTTTCTCATGTTGATTTTTTTTGTCATTTCTATTCCAACATTATTCATCATTGTACGATAATGACAATATTATTAAAATCGCGTTTATACCACATGTCATTGATTACATTGTTTGTTCAGTTTCTAGCTCACTTTCATGACCTACTAATTCTCTTCCTAATTCTGACACAAGACTTTAAAAATTGATCATAATATTAATCATATAAATCGATGTAACACATCTCTACAAGGAATCCAGTGGATGGAAATTCACAATTCTTGTATTACGTACATTTTTGACTTAAAAAAGAAGGATTTTGCTCAATAATCACTGAATGGCTCATTTTTCTTGAATCCATAAAGCTAAATACTATGTTTTATTCCTCAGTTTACTGATCTTAATAAATAACCAATCAACGTCACAGCAAAGTGCTTTTGAAATATTGAATCATTTTAATTCTTCAAAAGACAGCATTAATTATCAAGTCATTGCCATTACAGTAACAGCACAATTATTTAAGAAAGTCTTTTGAACAAGTATAGTGAGATTCACATTTAGATTTAATCCATTATTTCTGAGTAGAAATAGTACAGTCTGAAAATGCATTTATTTTTCAGGTCAACTGCCCCACAAAAGAACCAATGACTTCCCATCCAACGTCATTAAATATCTGATGTTTTCTCATTTGAATGGTCACGGTAATCTCAGCCTTAAAATTCAGGAAAATGTAACTAAATTTCACTGAATTAATTCCAGTTCATTTCCAGTCATTGCTCAATCACTTGCAAAAAGAGATTTTTCATTATTCCTTAATGCATTGACAGACTTTGATAATTAAATTGTTGCTGATTTATAATAATATATAATCATTATTCAATCCAGTAGGTTGTGCAAATGTAAAATTATGGCAAAATACGCGAATTATTGTAGAGATATTGCAGTGCACAATCTCAATCATTGTAAATATCAATTTTTATTTTACCTGTTGAAACATAGTTGAATTCAATTAATTATATTTGACTTCAATGCTCACATTTATTGCGTTTGTAATCATAACACGATTTATGGATGTTTCATGCAACAAAATCAAATGAAAAAGAATTAGCATCTCTTTATTCTTTCATTCAACAATGACAATACATTTTGATTTTTTAAAGTTTTGAACATTTTTGGAAAGAAGAGATGTTGTCTTCAGTTGAATGCTTGCATTGACTCACTAATTCACAATATCCACTACTTATTCTCTTTGGGTTCCTATGAAAAGGAATTAACTAGTTCTGCTGTTCGTAAATTCCTGGAAAATATTTGAGAATGTTGTGGTCTAAAAGGTGAAAAGGCTAAGTGATAGTAAGTCATCAGTTATTTTGTTAGAAAGAGCTTAATTCAAACATTTCGAACACAAACACACACACGCACGCACACACACACATTGTTATTCTGCTGTGTTACAAGTGGAAAAACAAGTCGCTTTCTTCGGCGTTATAAATATATGCCACTTCCAATTAATCATTAGTCAGCTAATTCCCTACATTTGTTTTTAAAAATTGCAATTCGTCTAAATATTGTTATGACCTTTGATTAAAGTAAATGTCTAATTATTGTTCATTTCTGAATTGCCGGGATTTTGTATTTTTTCGTTTTCCATACACCTATTCGGATTGAATGTAAGATTGACATGCTTTGCCAATATCGGAGAGTGTTCATTTGAAACTTGTCTTTTCGTATCTTTCACTGATTTTACTTATTGCATAAGATTACACGGTACCTCAGTGGTTAGCAATGCTGCCTCACAGCGCCAAGGACATCGGTTTGATTCCCTCCTCGGATGACTGTGTGGACTTTACACGTTCTCCACAAGTCGATGTGACTTTGCTGTGGTGTCCTCGCACAATCCAAAGATGTGCAGGTTAGGTGAGCTGGCCATGCTAAATTGTAAGTTGTGACAAGGGATATATGTATTAGTCAGCAGGAAATGTGAAGAAATATGATCGGGAAAAGTGTTTGGGTGGGTTACTCTTTAGAGGGTGATTTTTTTCAGACAAATGGTCTGTTACCACACTGAATAAGAGGGGTGTTTTCATAGCGTCCCTAGTATCAAGCTGCGCCCCGAGACCTAAGCCATGTTGTGACTTGAAACGGAGGAAACGACAGAGAGGCTACAGAATGACATCGCATCCATTTGGTTTTCTTTAAATCACTGACGAAAAGGAAAATGTAAACGGGGAGGACGAGTGGGGAAGTGAGGCAGTTGCAGCTCGGGTGAAAGTCCAAAGGGTCCTCTGAGAGTGTAAATTCTTTCATTGCTGTTGCTGATTGAATGAGCCACTAACGTGCGAACTGCCCCAAAATATGATTCAGGAATCTGGTACCAACTCTCGTGCGTTGAATAACGACAGACAGCTTCGAAACCACGCCTTTCAGAGACGACTTTGGGGTGCATTTGACAGACAGACTAGTTGAGGAATCCGTGGTGCGCTGTGACACCAGCGCATCAGCTTCTTCCCTGTCTTTGAACCGAACCGCCTGCGCAAGGAATGCGAATGCGGTACTGCTTTTCGAGGAAGTATCAGAACGCGGTAACTAAACTCTCAAACAGAATGGCACAAGATCAGAACCAGGTCAGAGAAAAACTTTACAATGCTTTGCACAGTCATTAAATGCAATTGCATTACATTTCACTCCGAGAGCAGATTTGTACAAGCAAATTCGAAGGCAGGCTTGCAAATGGGAAAGCAAGCAAGCAAGCAAGCTCCGTTCTTGTCCATGTAAAAGGCTGCAGTTGAAGAACAAAGCAGTTTCTGCCCAGTTTCGAACTGGGAACTTTTCGCGTGTTCGGCGAACGTGATAACCACTACACTACAGAAACCAGCCGAGGCTACCGTACTGCAGCTCAGTGGCATGCAGCACTGAAAGTTGAAGACATTCTTCGTTTCACCTTTCTGTTTCCAATAGCTCGTTGTTGTCCAGCGTAATTGACATCTTGAATAGGTAAAAAAAAAGACACGTGAAATTGATGACAAAATATAGACAAGGATGTCGTCAATGTTTGGACCGTAGGGCGAGGTGGAATAAGCTGGGACGACTTTCCCTGCAGCGTAACGGCTGCGACATGATCTAATGGAAGGGTTGGAAACTGAGTATTTCTGTGTTTTACCCAAGTTGGGGTGAGTTGAAAAATCGAGAGCATAGGTTTAAGGTGAGTGGGCTGCAATTGACAAAGGACCTGAGGCACATTTCCCACACAGAAGGTTGTGCGTGTTTGGAATGAGCTCCCAGAGGAAGTGCAGGAGGCTCAGAAAATTGCAATGGTCATCGGATGAGTTTCTGGATAGGATGGGTTTAGAGGGTTTGGGGCCAAATACTGGGGAACTGGACTTGTTTAAATTTGGCTATGTGGTGAGCATGGACGAGATACACCGAAGTGTATCAAGCATGCAGGTACAGCAGGTCGTGAAGAAGGCTAATAGCATGCTGGCCTTCATAACAAGAGGAATTGAGTATAGAAGCAAAGAGGTGCTTCTGCAGCTGTACAGGGCCCTGGTGAGACCACACCTGGAGTACTGTGTACAGTTCTGGTCTCCAAATTTGAGGAAAGACATTCTGGCTATTCGAGGGAGTGCAGCGTAGGTTCACGAGGTCAATTCCTGGAATGGCAGGATTGCCTTACACGGAAAGACTGAAGCGACTGGGCTTGTATACCCTTGAGGTTAGAAGACTGAGAGGGGATCTGATTGAAACGTATAGGATTATGAAAGGATTGGACACTCTGGCAGGAGGAAACATATTTCCGCTGATGGGGAGTGTCGAACCAGAGGACACAACTTAAAAATACGGGGTAGACCATTTAGGACAGAGATGAGGAGAAACTACTTCACCCAGAGAGTGGTGGCTGTGTGGAATGCTCTGCCCCAGAGGGCAGTGGAGGCCCAGTCTCTGGATTCATTTTAGAAAGAATTGGATATACCTCTTAAAGATAGTGGAGTCAAGGGTTATGGAGATAAGGCTGGAACAGGATACTGATTGGGAATGATCAGCCATGATCATATTGAATGGCGGTGCAGGCTCGAAGGGCTGAATGGCCTACTCCTGCATCTATTGTCTATTGTCTATTGTCTAAGTATCTGTTTCCACGCGGTGTACCCCAATACCGTTGCATTGCTTACACCGGCTTTAAAGGATTACTGTTTAGCGGAGCTTGCCATCGCAGTCTGTGGCACAATCCTTTAGTGTGTTCGACTGCTCACGGGAAAGGTAGTATTGTGAAACACTGCAGAAAGGAACGACTTCCTTACTTTTGCTCCGACTGACCATACTCTGTGAAATTTTCCCAGATCCTCAGTTAAGGATTTTTGCAGCTGGACGTTACCTCAGAAACTCGCAACAGAAAACATTTAACACGGAACACAAACAAAACTGGCATACCTAATGCATTTTCAGACACAGAGATGCATGAATGCTAAATGTGAGACAGTCCGAGGGAATGGGTTATAAAGTAATCTCACAACTAATAACAGGGCAATTCCAAACTACTCTTTCAAACATACTGCAGCCTGAGGGAACCACCACTTCCTAGACAATGCTGAAAAGAGAGAAAGAAAGAACCGAATAAGAATGGGCCATAAAAAGTGAATTTCACCACTCACAGTCACGATTAGATTACCTTTCCCTTCCGATGTCTCCAGGACGGAAATAAAGGAAATGGGAGAAATTCAATCACATATCACTTAGAAATTCGTTGGAACGATTTTCCCATTGGCCAGAAAACCAAATAACGACGAGTCGAGTCACCCCAGGACTTTGTTTCACAACAGCGATGAAATAACAGTCTCCATTCGGTTCCAGTACCAGCTCAACTTGCCTGGAACAGCAGAGCTGCTTGCGATTTCCTGACGCGGGAGGCGAACACGATCATGACAGACAGAGACACTTTGAAATATGCGGTCCGACCCCACACCACAGTTAATTCCCCGGGAAGCAAACCCACTTTTCTTTTGTTTTCAACATCAATACAGTGGGGACCGAAACAGCATTTTAACAAGCTGCAGTGTTGGAGTTGATCAGCAGAAATGGCAGTGGTGGGATTCGAACCCACGCCCCTTTCGAGACGAGAACCTGGATCCAGCACCTTAGACCGCTCGGCCACACTAGCATTCGGCCGCGCCCCCCCACCCTCCTACATTTTCTTGCATTTTTAATTGTGCTCTCCTGCACACAAACACATGCCAAGTCACATGAAAAGGGTTCCACGATCCCTCTCCGACTTGCACAGCTGCTGGGATGTGCCCGGCTACAATATCAATATCGCAGCAGATAATGATAGCCCATCAATCCAGACAAAAATCAATGGTAAGCTGAGGCTATCTTCTCAGACTCTTTTCAGCTACAAATGTATCTGTGACAATATATGTTCGGTTATGATTTGGTCAAATAACCATGAGCTGCTTGACATTTCTGCAATTTCGATTCTTGCTCTGCTAAATGATTTCACCCATTGCTCGAAACAGGACGACTCTCACGTTTACACGGAACATGAAGCACACCGGACTACAGGGAAAATGCACAAAGCTGAGCAGGCCGTGTTCCACATCATACCGTGCAGCATTTATTCAGTCACTGTGTCTGTTTTGCAGAATAAGGGTCCCAAAGAAAGTTCTCTACCCTAAAACCGGAAGTCGCATTACATTCCGAGAGCGACAGATCACATTGTGAGGATGTTCTGACCTCGGAGCCAGTTCGAGATGACACTTTCCGTGCCTTTTACCTTAAACGGGCAATTTGCTGCAGAGATGTTCACTCCTGGACATGAGCCACATGGATACCAAGTGAGTTGGAAAACTGTGTGGGAATCGACGAGAAGCGACTCAATAAATTTTGCTAAATTCCACGGTGCTTATTAGAAATGGAGTTTCTGTTCACCTCAATCCAGAAGGCAATTCCTGAACATAGTAACAGAAGTCAAAAGGTAATTACCTCACCCCACCGCCACTCCGGAAGAGGTGCTAACTGCACTTCAGTGCTTTTTGATCTCGATGTGAAGAGCTCTCACGCCTCTGAGTCACCTTCACGTCTCTGTTTGCTGAGTGAATCACAAAGAAGGAGCTTCACCAGAGCTGCAATTGCCTCACGTCTCCACTCGCCCTCCCCGTTTACATTTTCCTGCTCCTCAGTGATGTCAAGAAGACCAAATGGATGCGTGTCATTCTGTAGCATCTCTGTCGATTCCTCCGTTTCAGTTTCAACATGGCTTAGATCTCGGGGCGCACCTTAATACTAGCGACGCTATGAAAGCACAGGTCCAAATGGTCCTCTGAGCGTGTAATTTCTTTAATTGCTGTTGCTGATTGAATGAGCCACTAACGTGCGAACTGCTCCAAAATATGATTCAGGACCTCTGGTGCCAACTCTCTCGCGTTGTATAACGACAGACAGCTTCCAAACGAGGCATTTCAGAGACGACTTTGGGGTACATTTGACAGACGGACAAGTTCCGGAAATCGTGGTGCGCCGTGACACCAGCGAATCAGCTTCTTCCCAGCCTTTGAACCGAGCCGCCTGCGCAAGGAATGCAAATGCGGTACTGCTTTTCGTGGAAGGATCAGAACGCGGTAACTAAACTCTCAAACAGAATGGCACATGATCAGAACCAGGTCAGAGAAAAACTTCACAATGCTTTGCACAGTCATTAAATGCAATTGCATTACATTTCACTCCGAGAGCAGATTTGTACAAGCAAATTCGAAGGCAGGTTTGCAGACGGGAAAGCAAGCAAGAAAGCTCCGTTCTTGTCCATGTGAAAGGCTTTTTTTGAAGAACAAAGCAGTTTCTGCCCAATTTCGAACTGGGGACCTTTCGCGTGTTAGGTGAATGTGATGACCACTACACTGCAGAAACCAACCTCAGCGGCTCCTGCTGCAGCTCAGTGACATCCAGCCCTAAAAGGTGAAGCCATTCTTCGTTTCCCCTTTCTGTTTCCAATAGCTCGTTGTTGTCCAGCGTAATTGACATCTTGAAAACGTAAAAAAAATCACGTGAAATTGATGACAATATATAGACAAGGATGTCGTCAATGTTTGGACGGTAGGGCGAGGTGGAATAAGCTGGGACGACTTTCCCTGTAGCATAACGGCTGCGACATGATCTTACGGAAGGGTTGTAAACTGAGTATTTCTGTGTTTTACCCAAGTTGGGGTGAGTTGAAAAATCGAGAGCATAGGTTTAAGGTGAGTGGGCTGCAATTGACAAAGGACCTGCGGCACATTTCCCACACAGAAGGTTGTGCGTGTTTGGAATGAGCTACCAGAGGAAGTGGAGGAGGCGATTACACTCAGAAAATTGCAAAGGTAATCGGATGAGTTTCTGGATCGGATGGGTTTAGAGGGATTGGGGCCAAATGCTGGGGAACGGGACTTGTTTAATTTTGGCTGTGTGGTGAGCATGGACGAGATACACCGAAGAATCTGTTTCCACGCGGTGTACCCCAATACCGTCGTGTTGCTTACACCGGCTTTAAAGGATTACTTTTTAGCGGAGCTTGCCGTCGCAGTCTGTGGCACAATCGTTTAGTCTGTTTGACTGCTCACGGGAAAGGTAGTATTGCGAAACACTGCAGAAAGGAACGACTTCCTGACTTTTGCCCCGACCGACCATACTCCGTGAAATTTTCCCAGACTCTCAGATGAGGATTTTTGCTGCTGGAAGTTACCTCAGAAACCCTGTTAACTCGTAATGTACTGAGTGAATCGCAAAACAGAAAGCATTTAACATGGAACACAAACAAAACTGGCATACCTAATGCATTTTCAGACACAGAGATGCATGAATGCTAAATGTGAGACAGTCCGAGTGCATGAGTCATAAAGTAATCTCACAACTAACAACAGGGCAATTCCAAACTGCTCTTTCAAACATACTGCAGCCTTAGTGCACCAACACTTCCCAGACAATGCTGAAAAGAGAGAAAGAAAGAACCGAATAAGAATGGGCCATAAAAAGTGAATTTCACCAATCACAGTCTCAATTAGATTACCTTTCCCTTCCGATGTCTCCAGGACGGAAATGAAGGAAGTGGGAGAAATTCAATAACAAATGACATCGAAATTCATTGGAACGATTTTCCCATTGGTCAGAAAACCAAATAACGACGAGTCGAGACACCGCAGGACTTTGTTTCACAACAGCGATGAAATAACTGTCTCCATTCGGTTCCAGTAAAAACTCAACTTGCCTGGAACATAAAGCAGCAATCGAGCTGCTTGCGATTTTCCGTGCTGGAGGCTTGCACTGCCATGTCAGTACAGACACTTTGAGAAAATCTGCCCTCTCCCACACCACTGTTAACTCTCCAGGAATCGTAACCAATTTGTTAAAACCTCAATTTGCCAGGAACGTAAAGCAGCTTGAGCCCGCGATTTACCGTGTGGCAGGCGAACACGATCATGACAAGATGGACACGGACCCCCGTCTCCATAAAGCAAACTCCCAGTTCTGCTTTTTATTTGAACACGCCGCAGCCACAGAATTTGCTGTGGGGGGACTCGACCCTCAGCTTCTTTAGTCATCGACTTCTGAAGCAGGATCCTCCGGCTCCTTTGTTATCCTTCATAGGGCTGATTCGGTTCGAATAGTGAAATTTCCTGTGTCTGATCCGCAGGGCACCCTGCAGGATTTTCAGACAGCGCCATCCTCCCTGTGCTGGATAACATTCTGTTGTGTCATGTGTCCCGGCTTTGCCAATATCACCGTTGTTTAACACCCTACATCCTGTTGGTCGAACTGTGATTCCAGTCATAATCACAAATGTGTAAAAAATCACCTTATCTGTGCTGGCTCTCAACAGAGGTAAATGTGCTTCTCTTTTCGTATCATTCTCTTGCTTTCTCCCTGTAACTCTACACATTTTTACTTTCAACATGAACATTGAATTAGTTTTTCAACAACTCGATTGAAACTGCGTCTTTGTCAATGTCAGAACCTAACCACTCCCTATTTGAAAACATTCCTCGTCATGTACATTTTTCTTCTTTTACCAATGTCTTTAAAACTCTGCCGAATCGTTCTCGATCCTTTCAGGCGGAGGGAGCATTCCCCCTTCCTTAATCGCTCTGTCTAACCCACTCATGTCTTGGAAAGGTTTAACAAGGCCAGCTTTTGGCCTTCTGCTCTCCAAGGAGACCTGTCCCAACTTTCCAAATGACCTTTATTGTTGACATTCCTCGTACACAGCACCATTCTCATCAACCTGTTCCGCGCTGTTTTCAATCATTTCACGTCCCCACTTCCTAAAGTTTCACCCCCAGAACTGTGTGAATATCCACATGGTGGATTTAATCAGAGTGGGGTTCTGTGGGTGAACATCCTCTAACACTTGTTTCAGTTTCACCACATGTGGTACTGTGCCATGCCCACAACAATGACACTTCTGACCCCAAAACTCAAAGGTATTTCAAAGGGTGCAAATTAATGAAACATCTTTTTATCAAACAGTTGATCGCACGACCGGACAAAAGTGAAATCAAACACCAAGGCTCGATGGCGATTTGAAGTCAGACATTCTCCCATGCCAGTATTAACACAAGCTTCTAAACGAAGATCATGCCCTAGACACTCTTACATTTCCAACACCAAACCAGCTGAGATTCGGTCAGGTCCGACTACATCCCAATTTATTTTCAGATTTCTAAGCATCAAAGTGCTTTAAGAAAATCACCTTGTCATTTTGTCTTCTTGTTCACAGAACAGTTCTGTTTATCCCTTCTGCTTGGACTAAGTTGTCTCCATCAGCAGAGTATTCAGCTATTTCCCTCCACCGACAACAGTGTGAGGGGAGGCAAGCGCGGTTACACTGTAAAGCTCGCTCTCATCAGCACGGCCAGTTCCATCAAGTGCTGGGAACCAGCAAGTTTGATTGGGAGCTTCCTGCAAATATCATTTATCTGAGAAGCAATAAAGATGTTGAGCTGGTGGGTAAGACACAAATGGACTCCGGACTCTCTACCCTCAAGTAAATTCATGTGAGGGCATTTTTGTGCAGCCTGTTTGCTGCTGAAAATCCATCTTCACACAGCAATCCTGCATAAAGGCTTTTGTAACAGTAACATCGGCTTCTTTGCTGCAATCGGGCAGCAGTGAACATCTGAGCGCCAACTTTCCCAGATAAAGACAATCCGAGTGAAAGTCTCACTCACTGAGAGCCATCCCCACGTCCCTGAGCTGTGGGGCTGCAGACAGTTTAACGCAGAAGATAGGGTGAACAATGAGACTTTGTTTCACCACCAGCCACTCTGTCCCAGAGAAAGGAAGAGGGACAGCATCAATGTGTGGCGTCACTCACGCGCCGACAGAAGCTGTTCAGCCCATCGAGTCCATAGCGACTCTCTGCCGCTTGTATATCCCTGTGGTTATTCATAGTTGGTGATGTATGTCCTAATAATGCGGAGCTGTGCCTGTATCGCAATTCTGTCTCCAACAAATTGATCGATTTGCAATTCACAGCTTTTCATTTCACAGGGAGAACACTGCTGTGTGAAACGGCGTGGGGAATAACTGCAGGGCGTCATGCGCATAGAGCACTCTACAACTGATGTGCCTCACCTTCACCAGTTTATTCCCAGCTCTGGCAAGAGAATTTGTGAATCAGATCAGAGCACACCGACAGAGAACAGGTAAAGAGCTTCCAGAACTTCACAAGTGTGTTTCCTCATTTGTGCAAATTTCCCATGTGTAGCAGTATGAAATCTTCATTTCAGATACATTGAATGAAAGGAAGCACAAAGTGAAACAACATGTAATGCGGAGAATGGAGATCTATTATAGAGAAACACTGGCGGGTACAGTACACACAATGAAACATGGAATTGTCAACGAGTAGAGGATGTTTTCAATCCATTAATTTCATGGTTATAAGCCCAATACGCTCCCGCTGGGCTGCTCTGTTAGCGCTGACCATAGCAGTTTCACACAGTCTTCAGCTTTTTGTCTGGCGTGTGGCATGTACCTCAGAGGATGATTTCAAAAGGTCTTCACTATTATTGTGCGACACTCTGTGGTGCAGATGTGTCCCGGCTGTGTCAATACAACCTCTGACTAACTTGCCACATTCTGTTAATTTAACTGTGATTTCACTCAGAATCACAAAATATGTCACAGTGCAAAGTGAGGCCATGCAACCCACCTTCGCTGTGCTGGCACCAAACAATAGGGAAGTGTCTGTGTAGTTTGATTGATTGACTTTATTTGATTGTCACGTGAACCTGAGTTCAGTGAAAACTTTTGTTTGCGATTGGTCAATGCAGATCATAGTAATCAAGGGCATGCAGACCACAGCATGAGAAAAACAAAATTTTGGACAGATTAAGGCTTTCAGGTTACTCCGTACAGGACGTGCACTCGGCAAAATCCACATTAACAGGATCAGCATCATTTGAAGTTAGGGAATCCATTTCTCCTCTAGTAACGGTCTACAAGAAGGTACTGTTGTGTGTCTTTAAGCTTCGGTACCTTAATGTGACCTCGATCCATCACAATTATACCTGAGTCCAAAATGGAGCTGGATGCAAAACTCCAGGGCTCGCACTTACATCCCCCACCCGAGGCGATATCACACCCAAAACCAAAGGGCCAGACCGCAGCAGAAGCATGATCCATAAATCAGGTGAGTTTCCTTGTTCTTAATAAAAAAGGTTTTTCTGTTGTTTCGGAGTGAAGGCAGCACTGAGTTTTAATAACAGCTCCTTGCCGCTCTGACTCCCGGTTCCCAGGAGGTTGTGCTGGCCAGTTCCCCCACGAGCGGACTCCCACCATGGGAGCTGGACGAACTCGTCTTCTATTAGCAATCAGTGTCGTGGGAGAGCAATGTCTGTCCGCTCTTCAGTTTCCTATCAAGCAGATTAAGGCTTATAGAGCGCGGGAGGGGGTTAGAAGGAGTAGGAGTTATGGAACTTCTGGAAAGCTGAACAAAACGGAGATTGTGCATGCACAGGAACTGATTCTTTTGTGAACCTTGTGCAAATAACGCCATCTGAGACTGATAGAAAAGTGCAGAACTGCTGGGAAAGAGAGAATCTCTCGCAGTCATCGGGAACATGTCTGTGTCCTTCTCGAAGTCACAGCGAGGGTTCTGCTGTCTGACTCAGCATGGGGTGTTACTGCATCGAGTCCTGTCGCTCAGTTACACTGGAACTGATGTGTGTAAGCTTTACCACGATACCCCCAGTGCAGAGAACAGATTTCACAGCTCACATCATCGCAGAGTGACAGGGAACAGAAGAAAGCGATTCAGACCATCATCTGAACACCTCCTGGGGAGAAAACGGATGTGGGAGAGCAAACAGTCTCGACCAGTGCATGTTCCCATCACTTACAATCTTGGTCTGTGTGACAACAAAAGCAGGAACCAGGAAATGTTTATCTTGTTTCTTAAAACAGGCGTGAAAATTTGCAGAGCATAAATACGTCTACCTGCTGTTAGTGAAAGGATGAACAGCAGACTACAGTGCACAGAATATGGTCAGCCCTCTGGGTTATGGGCTCATCATGCTCCAACTGGGACCCTCTGCTCACAGGATTTGAACACAAACAAAGAAATGACTCAGTGACAAAATCTGTTGAAACGGGTTTTGTGAGGAATTGAAAGCAATGGAATGAGAAGCCCCCTTGAGAGCGGGATGTAACATTATCTGTGTTTTCCAGACTCGAGGAGAGAGCGCAGTGCTGTTTCCTGGGTCAATATCAGGATAGATAGATTGAATCAGCGTCGAATGTTATTGTCGGGTGTCCTGTCGCTTAGACACACTGCACCTCTTGTACAATGGTACAAAAGCACGGACGTTTTGTGGAGAGGGGACAACTTCAAAATCGTTAATGAGGCAAAATGCACAAATGAGCGAAACAACAAAGCAACCACAGAAACTGGTGTTACTTGACGAGGTAAACCCCTCTCTAATGTAAACCAGCAAAACAGAAAGGATTCACGCCGTGCTGTATTCTGTTAAAATTCAAGAGGCAGACAACGATCCCAATAATCACCATTTAAAGTTAAAAATAACAACGTTATTGTTTTTTTTAAAAAATTTGACAGAGAATAATCAACTTATAACTACTTTTAACTCATTTTCTCTCAACCGGTCTTTAACCTTCTGCTCTGCAATACCTTCCACAACCCCGAGCCCATTAACATTTTATTAAAAAATCAATTTTAAAAACCAGCTAGTTGTCGAATCTTCTCTTTGTATCTTCCTCTGTAGATTTTTTATCCAGGTTGGTGTTAGTGTTTTTTTCTATGCAATCTATTTCTCCAGATAGGCACCTCTTGGAGATTTTAGTAACATTCTCCATCTCTTGGTATTTTAGCTGCTCTCTTTGGTGTTCTTTGCCGCTCTGCATAACTGTTCAAAATGTCCGATATTTGTCCCACAAAACGCCGGATCGTTTCATTGGTTTTAACATTGCAAAAATATCAAATTCAAACTTGATTGGAGCATAATTTAAACTGATTGGCCGAATTCGAT
Source organism: Chiloscyllium punctatum (assembly GCF_047496795.1). Taxonomy (NCBI): domain Eukaryota; kingdom Metazoa; phylum Chordata; class Chondrichthyes; order Orectolobiformes; family Hemiscylliidae; genus Chiloscyllium; species Chiloscyllium punctatum. The sequence continues at coordinate 22,189,774 of NC_092769.1, read as the reverse complement.
TTTTTTTTGTATCCATGTATCGGAATTGATTATTCAGAAAGAAAAAAATCATTTTAGAAGATGATCTCAGAATAGTTGAAAAACCACGTGCAGGCACACAAGGAGCGAATTTAACAGGGACAGGGATTCTGGGCTGCCTGGATGGGGAGGCAAAGGTGACACACTCACGAATTGTTTCGCGTTCATCAGAAAGGATTGCATCGCACCTGCAACTGAACATGTTAAGTGTAAGAAGAGCTGGTGATGTTGAAAGGTGTAGCAGCTGGTTCGACGTGAACGAATACAAATTGTTAATGTACTGAACTGTTTGTTTTAGCTTTGCATTAAATGGGAGCCGGATAGCTCAGTCCGTTGCTAACTGGTTTATGGGATAGAGTGAGACTAACAACATGGGATTAATTGTCGCACTGTCTCAGGTTGCCATAAGGATCATCAGCTCCTCCACTCACGTGATCTGTAATACGATGTGATTCCAGTGAGTAGGAATGGACCTGTCAATGTCAAACATCATTATCATTGCCATCTGTTGCCTTGAACATTTGTTCACAATGACCAGGAACGGGACTGAGTCCATTTAATTCTCACTGATCTCTGTCCGAAAAATCCAGCGACAAGAATCATCCTTATTCCTGTTGGAACCCTCTGTTCCACACAGCAGCAAAACTATTTGTCATGACTTTATCAGATACGCTGACAACATTCAATCTACCCAAAGAGATAAATCTAATTCCTTTCGAATGGTTGAATGAGCTGTGTGAGTTTGCAGCAAACAGGATCATATGAAACGAGTTGAACAGCCTTTTCACGAATGTAATCCAGTGTAGTGTCAGAGATTTGAAAAAGGTCATCAAGCTAAAATATCACCTCTGTTTCTCGATCCACATATAGATAATTACCTGGTGAATATGTGCAGGTTTACGGTTAATAATTGACACCCTTCCCAAAGACAGAAAAATCACACAAATCAGAAACTGGCGTTTTCGAATAGATTCTGCTTTCGTTGAAATTACTCTTCAACTAAACTTCAGTCTGATGTTCCAATAATTCCTGATCAACGTCAGTAAAAGCAGCTTTAGATAAGGATTGAAACTACAACTGCGGCATTTTAACACACTGTTCAGTACCAAGCGTTGATCAGTTGCTCCATGGAGCACACCAGCAGCAAGCCGATAACGTGCCCTACTGGTACCTCTGGGACCTTCGACCTGCCTGTTCTACTTTTCCTGCAGTTCTGGAATTAATGTTAAGGCAGAAGAGGAGGAACTGATATGGACCTGTGACTTTTCGAGCATCAGGTTCAGGAACCGGGACACAGAAAAATGGGATTTAAAACTGGATTTCGGTGGCTCGCTGCGTTGTTTACAATGTGACATTATCGATGTCGCAGGGCTTCTCATTGGGTTGGCTTCAATTTAGCACAGAATTCGATTCATCGACACTTCCCGAACTTCCTTCTGCAAGTTCCTACCGACAACATGAAACATACTGCACTCATCACCAAACATCACCATGGCTACATCCAAGGACATGTTGCACAGTTTTCGTGAATATTGAAGATATAAGAATGTTATAGAAGAGTAAATTAAATTTCAGTTTACATTTTAAAGTGATAAGAATGCAGGGTAAGGTACTGAATGTCCCAAATTCATATTTATTACTGCGGCCAGAACTCTAGCCAGGCAAAGGGGAAATCTGTCCCTGAATGCCCAATATCTACACGGCCGTTTGCTCCATGTGTGCAGTTGGAAACCTGTGTAAAGGAGCATGCAGTCTGACAGAGCGCCTGGGAGAATCCTCCACTGTCTGATCTAAAGCTACAACAGGAGCTGTGTATTCCAGCTGTGAGCAGTGGGATAAAGGGGAGGTCCTTGGTATTCCGTGGTGTAGATTCACAGGGTCCTCATCATGTTATTGTTTAAAACCCTCTGTCAGAAACAGCACAGACAGAGAGGAATAGGAGAGGGGCCATTACACCCGCCAGAGCTTCCCCGCCATTTGATATCCTTATGGCTGACCGAACACGTCAATGTCTTTTCCCAGCCCATCCACAACAACCTGTCGCCCAAAGGGAAAAAGACACTGAATAAACCGAAAACCTCTGTGTACGTGTGGAAGGGAAATGTATTTAGAGATAGTGGGCTTCTGCAGTGGGGGTTTTGTGAAAGAACTGCCGATTCTGGGCTGATCATATTTCAAATGATACGATTCCTTCAAAACTCACCACCCAGAAAATGAGGAAACTTCTCTGGTCAGTAGCAGGGACGAGAATTCCAGACGATGGGAACTGATGATGAGTCAGTGGAACAATCATTGATTCAGCTGAAATCCGAACTAAACTCCGATTCTGGTGGGACTCAAGCCTACAAACTTTGAATCGCAATCTTAACAACGCTGTAGATGTCCAACACGTCTCTCATTTTGCCACAGAGCTGTACTAGCCTCCATTCTACTCCACCCAAAGTTATGGTGTTCAAGTCTTTCATCAAACATCTGTTTATCCTCGCCTCACTTTCCAGTAACTAGTCCTTATCCGTGCATACTCTAGCTCCTAAAGTGTACGGCCAAATACTCCTGAAGACACCACACGTTCAAACAGTGAGGTCAACACAAACAACACTCTCAGGATGTAAACATACTTCCTAAATCTTCTCTGAATATCCCCTCTCTAGCATTTCATCTATAGCCCTGGTTATTAACACTTCCCATAAGAAGTTTCTTCCTGTCACACATATCTATCCCCTTTCTGTGCACGTTAGTAAATTCCTCTCTCAGCTTCCTCCGCATTCAGATAAAGAGCCCCAGTCGAGCTTTGCAGTGGCGAGAGTGGAGTGCTTTAAAATCACATCAGGTCAGGCAGCATCCGAGGAGCAGGAGAATCGATGTTTCGGTCATAAGCCCTTCAACAGGAATGAAGATTTTGAGTCGAGATTGAGGGAGATGAATGGGGTTGGTGGTCAGGTGATGGGAAAGTGGATGAAGGTGAGGGAGAATGTGATAATTCAGAGGAGGGATTGATGGACGTGTCCAGAGAGCAGTGGCTCATTGGGACTGGGATAATGATGGGGAGGTGAAATGAGGAAGCTGTTGAAATACAGATTTATCCCGTCTGCTTGCAAGGTCCTAAGGTGAAATATGAGACGTTCTTCGTCCAGGCATCGGCTGGTAATGAAATAGCGGTGGATTGTACCTGAAACATGGATTCTCCTGCTCCTCAGATCCTGTCTGACGTGCTGTGATTTTGCAGCACAACACTGTCGACTCTGAGCTCCAGCACCTGCAGCCCTCACTTTCCCTTATCTTTGCAGGAGGAATGGTCGAGCTCAGGCACCACCTTGGTAAATCTCCTCTGACCACCCTCCCGTGCAAACACACGTTTCCTGAAGGCTGTCAATCAGAACAGAACAAAATTATGTAAAGAAAAGCAGAAATATCTGAACAAAATCAGCAGGTTTAGTGCATCTGGGAGTGATTTCCGAGCCAAACCATCCAGCTTTGGAACGAATGATATGTGTAGGTGGGGTAGGAACGTGAAAGAAGGTGTACAGTATCTAAAATAATTGAACTCGATACTGGGTATTGAAGATTGCACAGTCTCTCAGCAGGAAATGACATGCCGCTCTTTCAACTCGCGATGTGCAATGCGAGAGGTCTGCAGGAGACCAAACTGAAATGGAGACATGGGAACACAGTGGGGTGATGCAGTGACAGGAACCTGGAAGCTCATGGTCTTTTTTTGCTTGCAGTTAGAACGTAGGTGTACACATGTTTGTTACCCGCTCTGTTTTTCTCTCCCCAGTCTGGACGAGATCACATTGTGAGCTGGAAAATCTGTTTGCTAAATTGAGTGATGGGCAGATAAATCAATGAACCTTTCACAGTGAGGAGAGACCTCATAAACGATCAGCATTACACCTTCTTGGGTTTCGTGGAATGTGCCATATGGGGATGTGCTGGAGGTCAAGAAGGATTGGACGATGGCCTACAGAGCGAAAGTTTCCTGCATAGTGTCGGTGTTCAGTGGTATGGGCTAGTGGGAAAGTGCAGAATGTATATCTTCCTGAGCTACCTGCTCTAAAAAACAGCTCACTACAGAGCAAAAGTATTTAATGATTTTCATTCCAACACTGACACTAGGTACAGCTTACAGAAGTCACGTGTTTGCACTATCGCTGTCACTCTGTCTGCGTGGGAGCAGTAGTATTCCCCCACGTTGATTAAAACAGAACAGTTCTTCCTGTGAAATGTCCCTTCGAGAATGGAAGGACAGCTATTAATAACAATCACTGAACTGTCCAAACTCCATTTCAAATTACTTGACCCATAGCCTTGTATGTCTTGGCATCCCAAATTCCAATCGGAATATTTTGGAAGGTTATGGGGATTTCTGCCTCTCCGAGTCTTGCAGACACTGGATTCCAGATTTCAACCACCCACTGTTTGAAAGCGGTTTTCTACATCACTCCAATCTTGCCGCCCCTGACCTTGAATCGATGGCCAACCGTGATCGAAGCCTCCATCAAAGTGTAACATGTATTTCAGTCTACTCTATCCATATCCCTCAGTTCTTTTTTACATCTTAATCATTCCCCCCACAATCTCCTCTACTCAAAGAAAAACAACTCTACTTTGTCCAATCTCACTTCTTCAGCCCAGAAAATAACTAACCAAATCTACCCTGCATCGTTTCCAGTGCTATCACATCCCTGTTATAATATAAATGGCATAGCTACACACATTGGTCTCGCTTGAGCCGAATGAACAAGTGAAATAAATGATGCGCAATTCGACAAAAACTGTTTTTTTTAATAAAGTTTATTTTCCTCAATGCTGCCCTGTGCCCTTTTCCTGAGCCTGATGTTTCAATAATCGCTGGCTCATTTCAGTGAAAGCAGCTACATGAGGATTGATCTCACACCCGGGGTATCCGAATGGATCAACTGGTTTGAAGGTCCCAATGGTGAGACTTGGACATGGTTACCCAGCAACAGTGAGCGCAACAACACCAACTGAACCGGGTCAATGTGAAAATGATTGTAAGGGAAATGGGAGGGGGAACGTAAAAGACCTAAGTGATTGCGGGAGGGAGGAAAGACTCTGAGAAGGGGCGAGTCTAAATCCTGATAGATGACTCGCAGAGATGTGTATGCGTGAGAGGAGTTTGTTGGCAAAGTAATCATAATGCCTGAGAATGTTTTCAAGTAAAATAAACTAATTTCTTTCTGTGCTTCCTCTGCATGAGTCACAAGGAATAAAATGCAGTGACTCGGATTCATACGAGCTTACTGCGGCCATAATGCAGAATATTTTATCATTGAAACCATCACTGAGTCATGCAGAGACACGCGTTTAAAAACAACAATAATTACAGTGACAGAATATATGTTAGGAAGAGAAGCAGATGCACAACAACAATATTAGGCGAGGGACAGGAGGCATGTGGGAATTCAGAATTGGCTGAATTTTAAATTCGATATCCTCAGACGCTGTGGTGCTTCCATCGGACTGCATGTTGAAGACTGAGTTTGATGGATTTCGAGAAACAGAAAGTTTCAGAGGATAGTGCGAGATATTGGTGCAATGTATGTTTCAATAGCAATGAGTTTTAAAATTTTGCTTCACTAACTTACCCACACAAAGAGGTACCCATTGCTGCAGTCAGTAACATAACCCCTGTTCATATAACCAGAACCAGGCAAACTTTGTTGCACATCCGCTAAAATCAACCCGGAAGTGGGGGAGGAAATGAGCACGTGAAGCTATTCTGTGGCACCAGTGACATGATTGGCAAAGGTGCGGTCATTGAGTCATAGAGATGTACAGCATGGAAACAGACTCTTTGGTCCGACCCGTCAATGCCGACCAAATATCCCAACCCAATCTCGTCCCACCTGCCAGCACTCAGCCGATATCCCTCCAAACCCTTCCTATTCCTATACTCAGCCAAATGCCTTTGAAATGTTGCAATTGTACCAGCATGCACCACTTCCTCTGGCAGCTTATTCCATAAACGCACAACACTCTGTATAAAAAAGTTACCCCTTAGGTCTGTTTTACGTCTTTCCCTTCTCAACCTAAATCTATGCCCTCTAGTTCTGGACTCCCCAACACCAGTGAAACGACATTGTCTATTTATTCAAGCGTGTGAAATGCTGAGGGTGGGAGTGCTTCTGGTCAAAGGCGAGGTGGAAGGGCATCTTGGTCTCAATTTATTATATTATTAAGGTTCAGCAGCAGCATGAACCGGCACTGAGGATTGGCTCAGAGGAAGCTTACTGAAGCCTTAAGTGAGAGGCTGGTGTATTGAAAGCATTCTAAGAGATTTTCCTCAACAAAGTGGTAGTTTGTTACTTTGACAGTAAGAACTGATTTTGCTCACATCGTCTCCACATCATTCTCTTGCTCCAGTAAACACTCCAATCCATTGTACATTGCTTCCAGGAACGTGTAGTATACTCTCTCAGTTTGGGATAATCTAAATTGACAATGTCATTCTTTGAATGGAGAAATGCAGCAGGGAGATGTTAGTGCAGCGGCGATATATAGAACATAGAACATAGAACAATACAGCGCAGTACAGGCCCTTCGGCCCTCGATGTTGCGCCGATCAAAGCCCACCTAACCTACACTAACCCACTATCCTCCATATACCTATCCAATGCCCGCTTAAATACCCATAAAGAGGGAGAGTCCACTACTGCTACTGGCAGGGCATTCCATGATCTTACGACTCGCTGAGTGAAGAACCTACCCCTAACATCAGTCCTATATCTACCCCCCCTTAATTTAAAGCTATGCCCCCTTGTAATAGCTGACTCCATACGCGGAAAAAGGTTCTCACTGTCAACCCTATCTAACCCCCTAATCATCTTGTACACCTCTATCAAATCACCCCTAAACCTTCTTTTCTCCAAAGAAAACAACCCCAAGTGCCTCAGCCTTTCCTCATAGGATCTTCCTACCATACCAGGCAACATCCTGGTAAACTTCCTCTGCACCCGTTCCAGTGCCTCCACATCCTTCCTATAGTATGGCGACCAAAACTGCACACAATATTCCAGAAGCGGCCGCACCAGAGTCTTATACAACTGCAGCATGACCTCAGGACTCCGGAACTCAATTCCTCTACCAATAAAAGCCAGTACGCCATATGCCTTCTTCACTGCACTATTTACCTGGGTGGCAACTTTCAGAGATCTGTGTACATGGACACCAAGATCCCTCTGCTCTTCCACACTACCAAGTAGTCTACCATTAGCCCAGTAATCCATCTTTTTATTACTCTTACCAAAGTGAATCACTTCACACTTAGCTACATTGAACTCCATTTGCCACCTTTCTGCCCAGCTCTGCAGCTTCTCTATATCCCGCTGTAACCTGCCATATCCTTCCTCACTGTCTACAACTCCTCCGACTTTCGTATCATCCGCAAACTTGCTCACCCAACCTTCTAACCCTTCCTCCAGGTCATTTATAAAAATGACAAACAGCAGTGGTCCCAAAACAGATCCTTGCGGAACACCACTAGTGACGGCACTCCAAGATGAATCTTTGCCATCAACTACTACCCTCTGTCTTCTTCCAGAGAGCCAATTCCTAATCCAAACCTCCAACTCACCCTCAATGCCATATCTCTGTATTTTCTGCAGTAGCCTACCATGGGGGACCTTATCAAACGCCTTACTAAAATCCATATATACTACATCTACCGCTTTCCCCTCATCTACCTCCTTCGTCACCTTCTCAAAGAATTCAATAAGGTTTGTGAGGCACGACCTGCCCTTCACAAAACCATGCTGACTATCCTTGATCACATCATTCTTATCCAGATGTGCATAAATCCTATCCCTTATAATTCTCTCTAAGACTTTGCCCACAACAGAAGTGAGACTCACTGGCCTATAGTTACTAGGATTATCCCTACTCCCCTTCTTGAACAAGGGAACCACGTTTGCTAGCCTCCAGTCCTCTGGCACTACTCCTGTAGACAAAGAGGACACAAAAATCAAGGCCAATGGCTCTGCAATCTCCTCCCTTGCTTCCCAGAGAATCCTAGGATAAATGCAATCAGGCCCAGGGGACTTATCTATTTTCACCCTTGCCAGAATTTCCAACACCTCTTCTCTACATATCTCAAAGCCATCCATTCTACTTATTCGTGCCTCAGTATTCATATCGACAACAATGTCCTGTTCCTGAGTGAATACTGACGAAAAGTATTCATTCAGCGCCTCCCCAATCTCTTCAGCCTCCACACGCAACTTCCCATTACTATCCTTGATTGGACCTATTCCTTCCCTAGTCATTCTTTTATTCCTAACATACCTATAGAAAGCCTTAGGGTTTTCCCTAATCCTACCAACTAAGGACCTTTCATGTCCCCTCCTTGCTGCTCTTAGCTCTCTCTTCAGGTCCTTCCGGGCTACCTTATAACTCTCAATCGCCCCTATTGAACCTTCACGCCTCATCTTTACAAAGGCCGCCCTCTTCCATTTAACAAGGGATTCCAACTCCTTATTAAACCACGGCTCCTTCACACGACCCTTTCCTCCCTGCCTGATAGGTACGTACTTATCAAGGACACTCAATAGTTGCTCCTTGAACAAGTTCCACATATCAATTACGCTCTTGCCTTGGAATCTACTTTTCCAATCCACACATCCTAAGTCATGCCTCAACGCATCATAATTTCCCTGCCCCCAGCTATAACTCTTGCCCTGTAGTACACACTTATCCCTCTCCATCACTAGAGTAAAAATCACCGAATTGTGGTCACTGTCCCCAAAGTGCTCACCTACCTCTAGTTCTAATACCTGGCCTGGTTCGTTACCCAGAACCAAATCCAGTATGGCCTCACCTCTTGTTGGCTTATCTACATATTGTGTCAGGAAACTCTCCTGCACACATTGCACAAACACTGACCCATCTAACGAACTTGAGCTATAGCTTTCCCAATCAATATTGGGCTAGTAATCTTTGAAGACTGGAACGTGGCAGCTGTTGTTATTTAAATTCGATGAAAAAAATCTGGAAAATAAACCCAATCTCAGAAACAGAGACAATAGCATTACATTGCTGAATACTCATTCCTTCATGTCCCTTTGAAAGGGAAATTAGATTACAGCGTGGAAACAGGCCCTTCGGCCCAACAAGGCCCCGGCGAAGCGCAACCCACCCATACATCTACCCCTTACCTAACACTACGGGCAATTTTTCGCATGGCCAATACACCTGGCCGGCACATGTTCGAACTGTGGGAGGAAACCGGAGCACTCAGTCGAAACCCACGCAGACAATGTGCAATCTCCACACAGTCAGTCGCCTGAGGCGTGAACTGAACCCAGGTCCCTGGCGCTGTGAGGCAGCAATGCTAACCACTGTGCCACCGTGTATCTACCGACCATAACGAGTCCTGTCAACATGTGACTCAAGACCCACAACAATGTTGTTCACCCATAAATTCTCCCTGACGAAGTTCAAGCCGAATTAAGAATGAAGAACTAATGGTCTTCAGACCAATGATAACAACCTTTCGTGGGAAAAGGAGGCACAAAAATATATGGACAACGGGGAAATGGGAATCGTGTCTGTGTGGACTCGAATTCAACTGTTTATCAAACTAAGTAGACAAAAAGATACCCGCAACGCCAAGAAGTCAGGGTCATGGGGTGCCTGCAGGAAGGGATTCAATGACCCGCTGAGGTGTAAACTCACTTGCTCAGTCACAATGCGCACAGGTCACTCATCACACCCATATGTGAGAAGTGATCACTCGGAGAACAACTGACAGAGTGAACAGCAAGTTTACAAATAACAGCAGGAGGTCGATTCTGCTGTTATCGCACCTGTTAACCCCAACCAGCAATGAACCATGTTTGTATGCGTGTTTGCAGTGGAGTTCCACTGTTTTTTTGATGTAGACCAATGATTTAGACTTAGTTGTAGGAGCCATGATTCAGAGGTTTGCTGATGATTTAACAATTGGTCGTGTAGTTGACTTTGACGAGGAATGACAAAGACTGCAGAGATGTATCAATACGATGGAAAGGAAAAATGGCGAATTGCATTGAATTCAGACCAATGAGTGTGAACGAAATTGGGGAGAAGAAACAACAGCAATGAGTATTCTGTGTGGTGTAGATAGACAAAGAGATCTTGGAGTGGACATTCATGATCGCTGAAGGTCAATGGGCAGGGGAATTAGTTGGACGGACGTGCGTATTGTAGCTGCTGGAGATCAGAGTCAAGATGAGAGTGGTGCTGAAGAAGCACAGCAGGTCAGGCTGCATCCGAGTCGGAGAAAAAAAAAAGGCGTTTTGGGAAAAAGGCCTTCATCAGGAATAAGGCTGGGAGCCTCGAGGTTGGGGAGACAAATGGGTGGGGTGGGGTTTGGGAGAATTTAGCTGAGACAGCAATAGGTGGATGGAGGTGGGGATTAGAGTGTTAGTTCGGAGAAGAGGTTTGAGTGGATCGGTGCGAAAGAAGATAGACAGGTGGGACAGGTCAGTAGGACGGTGCCAAGCTGGAAGGTTGGAACTAGGGTAAGGTGGGAGGCGGGGGGAAATGAGGGAACTGGTGAAATCCACATTGATGCCATGGGGTTAACTGTCATGAGGCAGAAGATGAGACGTTCTTCCTCTAGGCGTCGGGTGGTGTGGGAATGGCAGTGGAGGAGGCCCAAGATCTGCATGTCCTCAGGAGGGTGGCAGAGAGGGGAGTACAAGTGTTCAGTCACTGGGCGTTGGGGTTGATTGTTGCTGGTGTCCTGGAGATGTTCTCTGAAGCGCTCTGCGAGAAGGTGTCTGGTGGCCCCACTGTAGAGGAAACTGCATCGGGTGCAACGGATGCAATAAATGGCATGTGTGGAAGTGCAGGTGAATCTTTCATGGATGTGGAAGGCTTCCTTGGGCAGAGGGCAGAGCTGGGGGAGTGTGGGCGCAGGTTTTACAATTCTTGTGGTGGCAGAGGAAGTTGCTGGGAGGGGAGCATAGGTCATTGGAGGGCGTGGACTTGACGAGGTAGTCATGGAGGGAATGGTCTTTGCGGAAAGTGGATAGGGATAGGGAGTGAAACATATCCCTGGACGTCAGTGTTACTGATGTTTTTTTAGAAACCCACTGACTCTCACAGCTATCTGGACTTCAACGCCTCCCACCGCACCTCCTGCACCAATGTTATCCTGTATTCCAAACTCCTCCGCCTCTGCCACACCTGCTCCAAGAGGACCAGTTCCACAACCGAACACAACAGATGACCTTCTTTAAATACCGGAACTTTCCCTCCCATATGGTTGAAGATGCCCTCTAACGCATCTCATCCATGTTCTGCACGTCCAACCATGAACCCCATATCTCCAAACACAACAAGTACAGATCAAGGACACGAGGAAGTTCCTCAAGTTCCATTCCACCAATCTCTGCAAACATCACATCATCTGCCGACATTTTCACGACCTCTAAATTGACCCCACCACCAGGGATATATTTCCCTCCCCAAACCCATTCGTTTTCCTCAGAGACCTTTCCCTCCGTGACTACCCATGCCCTCAAATGACCCACCATTCCCTCCCAGCACCTTCCTCTGCCACCGAAGGAATTGCAAAACCTGAACCCACATCGTATCCCTCACTTCTGTCCAAGGCTCCAGTGGAGCCTTCTACATCCATCAAAGGTTCACCTACACTTCGACAGATGTCATTTGTTGTATCTGCTGTTCCAGATGCGGTCACCTCTAAATTGGGTAGACCGGATATCTTCTGACAGAGCACTTCAGAGAAAATCTCCAGGATACCTGCAAGAATCAACTCCACTAACCTATGGCCAAACATTTCAACTTCGCCTCCCACTCTCCTGAAGATATGCAGGTCCTAAGCCACTCCCTCGCCACTCCCTCACTACCCAATGCCTCATCTTCTTCCTTGGGACCCTTGAACCCCATGGCATCAATGTGGACTTCATTAGTTTCCTCATTCCCACTCCCTCATCTTACCCCAGTTCTAACCTTCCAGCTCAGCACCGTCCTCCTGACCTGCCCCATCTGTGTATTTTCATTCCCACCTATCCATTCCACCTTCCTCTCTGACATATCACCGTCAACTCCCACCTCTATCCACCTACTGCACTCTCAGCGACCTACTCCCCAAACCCACGACCTCCCATTTATCTCTCCACCCTATAGACTGTTTCATTCCTGATGAAGGGCCTTTGCCCGAAACGTTGATTTTTCCTCAGATGCTGACGGACTTGCTGTGTTTCTCCAGCACCACTTTCATCTTGAGGGGAATAAGTTGATTGAGAGGGATTTTGGCTTTTTCTGTTGTTGACCACAGACTGTTGCAGCTAGTAAAACTTTAGCAAACACCAGTTTAGGGAATAGCTAAAGGTCTGAGCAGAAGTCTGGTGACTGCATTAATCAACGTTTATTAAGTTTTTAGATTAAAGATGGAGGGCTGAAGTATGCAACTTTGCCCATCAAGACTGATTCACCACTCAATGAGTTTATCATTAATTCCTTTCAAAGTCAGGCTGCTATTGGCCTTGGAGGGGAACTTGCAAATGGTGACGTTCCGTTGAATGTTCCAACCTTGCCCTGTTAGTTAGTACAGCTGTTCAGCTTTGAATGTTCGGTCAAAGAGTCTCGGCTGACTAACTCCAGTGCATCGTGTAGTCGGTGCACTCTGCTGTAATTGTGCCTTAACGGTGAAAGGAATAAGTATTAAATCGGCGACAATCAAGTGACTGCATTGTCGTGGATGGTGTCCAGTTCCTTAAATGGTTTTGAAGTCACACCCATCACGACAAATGGAGAGAGTTCTGTTCCACATCTCATTTGTACCTTGCAAACGATGTAGGATTCACGGAGCGATGAGTTGAGTTTACAATCCGAAACTGTCTACCAACGGACATGTTTTTGTTGTGAAAGTGTTTATATAGCCGTTCTCAATCCGTTTTCCCAAACTCTAGCTCCGTAAACGATGGCACAGGGGACGAAGGTTACAGTAAAGCCATTGAATGTCAATGGAATATGATTAGGTTCTCATTTGTCAGATTTATAATTACTCTATTTCGTCCTTGTGTGGACCAATCTCATTCCAATCACTCGCTGATTTCAAGTTCCAATTCTCGGCTGTGCTTGAAATTTCAACAGTTGCCTCACAAAAAAAGGTCTCTACCTGCCTTAATAATATGGAAGGACGGTATAAGGGACAGCAGAGATTTGCAAACATGGTGCCAACCCTGTATAAAATGGAGCTCTATCATCACATAATAATAATTATAAACTTTCAATATTCGTGGGATCTTGACAGGGCAGATACAGGCAGACGGTTTGCTCTCTGGTATGAGGAGAGCACCAGAGGACATGAACTCAGAATTAGATATTGCCTATTTAATTCAGAAATGAGGAGGAATTTCTTTGCTCAGTGATTCTGTGGAACTCTTTCCTGAAACTGTTGTTGAGGCTGATTTGTTGTGTATTTTCAAACTGTGCCAGACAGATATTTAACCAGAAAGTGGATGTAGCATTCTCGAGGTTAGGCAGGAGAATGGAGGTGAAGATTATCAGATCAGCCATGAGTTCGTTGAATGGTGGAGAAGACTCGATGGGCTGAATGGCCGACTTCCAATCCTATATCATTTGATGTAACGCCTTATTTTATTGATAAGTTTAGAATTCTGAGGGATGGGATGAAGTGATATAAAAGGTTTATCAAACTGATCAGAAAGATCAGGAACTAGGCTCATAAACTGATGAACAAGAAATATGCACACCACAGATGGGTATGTGCAGACGCTGTCATTGCTAAAGAAAATTCGTAGATCTTATATTGTTGCCAACTTCGTGATCAGGCTGGATGATGGATTACGGTAAGATTCACACAGCAAAAGGTTGTGAAAGAAGGAATGATTTGTTTCATTGGAAACGTTTTCTGCATTTCCAATTCAATTGACTGTTTAAAATACTGATCAGAACTTTGTGTGGAGTGTTACATTAAAATTCACAATCCCACTGGATAAACTATTGCACCCGATCTCTCCTTATTTGTTCCCCTTTCATTCGATGTAAATTCATAGACAGTCAAGATGGAACGAAAGGAGGAAAGAAACGTTGCACTCTTTTTCATTATCCCAATTTAACTGATAACAGAAACAAATTGCTTAATTACAACTTTGATGAGGTATTGATTTATCACAAATCTCCGGTGCAATGAAGGGCAAGAGCAAGATTCTCCATCCAATGTACACTGAAGATGCGAGGCACAAAGGGAAACCACAGCTGCGTTTGATAGAAGTAACAGCGAGAGTAGCATTCAAATCCACACATGCGCAATGGAAGAGCAACCCGCCGCCTTCACCTCTCGGCCACATCAGCCCATGGCAAAGGCGCTCACATGTGACCACATTAAGATTACATACGGAGCACCGAGGGGATAAGAAATTCCCGGAGCGGAATCGAATCCACACCATTATGGTTCTGCTTTCAGCAGAATAATAACACCAGCAAAATCCAAGGAATTGACCTCGTCCTTGGAAAGAATACCTTGTCCTTGATTTATTCCGAGTCGGAACTGTCTCAGAATGAACCAGCAAACATGAAATTCCCGTCACATTCACACACACATTTCGTCTTGACGCATAATTTCTTCAGACAGTTTCTCTGTCACGTGAAGAAGTATAAATGGAGAGAGAAGTGAAGGTGATGTTTTAGCTCCATGGACTTTCTCATATGGCTGAACCTGAAGTGGGTAAAGTTCCCGGAAATGCAGTGTTGTTGGTTTCATTTTATTAATTTTGCTGCAACTTCACTCTGTTCATTCCAATGATCGGAAGTGAATTGGATTTATATGATTGGAACGTTTAATGTTGCATTCAATTTTGCTCCGAATTTATTTCAGCTTAAAGAAAATACTGATGAGAAAAACAGAAGGTTAAACTACAAAACAAGATGCCAGTTTTGATGCTCAGTTACTTTGGTAGATTTCAGTGGGTTTCAAATGAACCCAACATCATAGCGATTGTCCTCCCATCTTTAACCTATTGGATTAAAGCAGAAAATCGATCTCTAAGAGATGGATCACTTCCTATTCATTATGGAATAGCTTTCCTTGAATATATACAAAATCTGCTCTGTTCCATTTATAATGCTTCATGTGCAATATTAATATAAATCTTTCAAAACTCTGAGCTTTTTTTTGCTGAATCTTATTCAGCTGCATACGTTTCCGATATTTCTTTACATCTAAAGTCGTCCAAATTAGACATTGTTTCCTCGAACATTCTACCCCCTCCATCCCACTTTTACACTTTTCCCTGACACAGGCTGTCTCTCTCCTGGTGAAACTCACTCCTTGTGTGTCTCTAAATGTGCCTTTCCAAATATTTTGGAAGTGGATTCTCTGAGTGACAGAAATGATGCTCCCATCATTTCTGTGTCCTATATCGATGGTTTTGAAAACTTGACGTTCCAAAATATACGAACTTGAAAGAGTGAATTTACCACCTATTTACTCTCTTTAAACCTCAAATACTCTGGAAAACTTCCTTTCAGTTTTACTTGGTTCAGTGTCAAATTTTCCAAAACACAAATAAACAAAATTCCATCCCCACTAAACGCCATCATCATCGTCTCTAATGCCTTAGCAGCCCAGTAAACGCTGACAGTGTCCTCTTTGATGGAATCGCAGATTCCCTACGATGCAGAAAGTACAGTTCAGTCAATCGAGTCTGTAGGGATACTCTGAACAGCATCTCAACCAGACCGAGCTCCCTTCTCTATCCCCGCAGGCCTCTGGCTTGTGATTTCAAATAAATCTGTTGGACTAAAACCTGGCAACGTGTGACTGCTGACCTTATCACTGCGTTACCCATGGCTAATTCACTTAACTTTCTGAATTAGCTCCCTGGACACATCAGCTCAATTTAACATGGCCAATCCACCTAACCTACAGAATTAACAGCAGTGAGAACCACTGAGCAAATGTACCATCACATTGAACACTATTTGAATCATGTGTCATGGCTTTACACACTGGTAATCCCACCTAGTGAAAGCAAGTTGCGCCCACCAACCCGAATTCAATGCATCTAAACGCGGTTCTACCTTTTTTTTCTTCTGTTTGCTCTTTTTTTTTTATTTAACCCCCACACTACCGCCTAAGTGCGGTAGTACTTATTTTTTTCCCCAGCACCCATGGTGTGTGTGTGTGTAGATGTGAGACACAGTGAAAAGACACAAAGTGCACGAATCTTTATTCAATTGCCACCACCAGGAAGATATGAAAAATACCCGAGTGGCCAGTGAAAAGCACTGCCCTTCAAACCACAGGGCAATGCTGTGTGAGCAAAACAGTGAAGCGGAGGGTTGGGACTAAATCAAAATAGAGTTGGAGGGAGAAATGATGCACTCCACTCCCTGCGGCGCCCACCTCTCCCTGAACAACTCCAGGGTGTTGGTGGACACCGCGTGCTCCTTCTCCAAGGACACCCGGGCTCTAATGTAACCCCAGAAGAGGGGCACTAAACGCGGTTCTACGCTGTACATCCTAATTAGTGCTGCTGGAAACGGTTCTGCACTCAGATCTGAATGGGTTTGCTCTGTTTTCTTCCTCAGATTCCTGCTTTAAATAAACTAATCAGTCAGGAACAACTCTATATAATGGTTTTCATAAACACAGTATGCAGTTGGCTGAACTTACGTGTTTGCACTTTCACTGACACTCTCTCTCCCCAGGAGCTGCAGTCCTTCCCCAGCTGATTCAGATAGCACTGTCCTTCCTGTGACATATCAAATCGAGAATGGAAGGCCAACCATTAATAACCTTCAGAGGGGAACAGAGCGACAGGTTTCAAACCTTTACGATGCTCCAGCGGAGAAATGAGCCCAGTGACAGGCGGGGACACTAACCACGAGACTGTGGAGGACAACAACATCGAAGGAGACCCTTCAGCCTGTTGTGGCCGCACTTGTCCAACACAACTGCTTAACGACCTGAATCAAGTTTTGCATGATTTAGCACATAGTCTTATATGTTTTGCCATCACAAATTCACATCTCTTTTTCTTCAGGTTAGAACGATTTCCGCCTCTCTGACCATTTCCACAAATCTACTCAAACTTTTCTGCTTTTTCCCGAAATCTCTTGGCCCCAGTGTTCGATCCCTCCATCAATAAGAAACGCTTCTTTCAGTCTATCCTATCCATATCCCTCATTATTTTGTACATCTCAGTCATGTCTTCTCCAATCTCCTCTGCTCGGCGACAAACAACCCCAGTTTGTCCAATCTCTCCTCACAACTGAAACTCTTCAGCCCAGACAATATCCCAGTAAATCACTCCTGCAATATTCCCAGTGCGATAACATCCATGCTCTTCTGTGAGTTGCAGGACTGCACACAGTAATCTAGCTGGAACCGAATGAACTTTTTTTTACGATTCTGTTACAGTATGAGGGTGTCGCTGGCTCGGCAGTATTTATTGCTGTCCCTAATTGCACAGCGGGTAGTTGAGATTCAACCGTATTGCAGTGAGTCTGGAGACACAAGGAGGCCCGAACAGGTAAGAATGGCAGTTACGTTCCTTAAATGACGTCAAATGGTTTTGTTTTTTTCAACAATTGGCTATAGATTAACAGGAGCTATTAGATTCGTATTTCCAGATATTTATTGAATCCAAATTCTACCACCTAGCATAGTCGGAGTCAAACCCGAGTCCGTGGTTTCTGAATAAACAGTCCAATGGTCAGTGGTAATAGCGCTCGGCCATTGCAGAAAAGCGGAGATACTGATCTTTTCCAGTGATTTCGCTTTTCCCCGATACTGTCCTGTGCCATTTTCCTGAGCTTGACCGCCCCACCCCACCCCACCCCACAATAATCTCTGGTCCATGTCGGTAAAAGCTTCTACATGAGGATTGATCTCACAACAGTGGTAACGAAATGGATCAAATGATCTGTAGGTCCCGATGGTGGGGTTGGGGCATATTCACCCAGCAACAGTGACCGCAGCCACACAGACTGATCGGTATCAACGAGAGAGTCACCGTTAGATTCTGCAGTGCCTTAGTGAAATAGGAAATGACTCCACAAAAACATGATGAAAGAGCAGCGCTCCGAAAGCTAGTGCTTCAATTAAACCTATAAGATCATAACCTGGTGTTGGGTGATTTTTAACTTTGTACTACATAGTCCAACAGCGGCATCCCCAAATTAATGAAATGGGGTATGGGATGGAAAGTTTGGTTAGTGATCGTAGGAGGGAAGAAATCTCTGAGAACGGGTGGATTTGAATTCTGAAACACAGAAATGTGAGCGAGCAGAGCTTGAAGGAAAAAGTCATCACGTTGGAGAAAATTACCATGTTAAAATAACTGATTCCTTTGTGTTTCACAAAAGACTGGGATAAATAGAAAGATTACTGCTGTGACTCCGATTCGAACCGAGGTTGCTGCGGCCACAACGCAGAGTACTAACCACTATACGATCACGGCACCCCACAGATGAGCACACAAGGTCGCAAGATTAAGTACAGTATCATAAGAAATGTTAGGCAGAGCACCAAATGCACAATATCAGTGCTTAGCGAACAGTGCCAGACATGTGGGAACTCAGAATGGGCTGACCGTTTAACTTCAGTGCCCCAAGTGGCTGTGGTGATTCCATCATTAATATGCTGAAGGCTGAGACAAATAGATTTCTCTAAAACATTAAAGACTCCGGAGACAGTGTAGCTTTTGTTGAAATGTATGCTGCAATAGCAATGCAGTTTAACATCGGCTCCTTTTCCAGCTCCCCACAGAAGGCAGTAACCACTGCTGCCATAGAGTCCCAATTCCCAGCCCCAGAATCAGAGGAACTGAGTGGTGCAGTCACGAAGATCCAACTTGAAATCGGGATGGGAATGTGGTCGCACAGATACTCGATTGCTCAAGTGACACAACCGGAGAATGCACGGTATTTCTATGACGGTTTAGAGGCGCAAGCAATTCCGAGGTTGGGTGTGCTCCTGGTCAAAGGCGGGGCAGAAGGGGAAATTTGTTCCCGTTTATAATAACAGCAATCTACAGTGCATCTTGCTGAGACAGCTGAGTGCCACAACTGGAGCGTGGGCAGCTGGTTTGAAGTTTGATTTAACTTCACTTTCACCCACTTCCCTGGAATGAATTGCTTTCACCCTGTAGTCTGCGGCTTTCTTCCTCATGGTTAACTGCATGATTAACTGTTGCATGACCTGCACACAGCTAAAATACGGCCACTGCAAGTAAATATGAATCATTGATCTATATGAGAAAGCAGTGGAACTCACAGCAGGCATGCTGCGTAGGTTTGCAGGCGACATCAGTATTGTAGACAATGAAGAAGATTATCTAAGATTCAAAAGGATCTTAATCCAATGAGTCGTTGGACTGAAAAATGTAACATGGAGTTCAATCTGGATAAATGGAAGGTATTCCATTTTGGTACAGCAAAAGGAGCAGGGCTTTACATCGTGTTGCAGCACACGGAAGCTAGGGATGCAGGTACATAATTCCTTGTAGTTTGCATCACATACAGACAGGATGGTTCAAAGGCATTTAACTTACTTCCCTTCATTGCTTAGTCTTTAGTATACACTAGTTGGGACGTTAAGTTTAAAAATTTCAGAACATTGATGCTCCCATTATTTCTTTGTCCTACATCAATGGTTTTGAAATCTTGACTTTCAGAAATTTATGAACTTGAAAGAGAGAATCTCCACATATTTACTCTCTCCAAACTTCAAATACTCCGGAAAACTTCCATTCGGTTTTCCTTGGTTTAGTTTCAAATTTTCCAAAACACAAATAAATAAAATTCCATCCCCACTAAACGCCGTCAGCATCGTCTCCTATGTTTTAGCAGCCCAGTAAACGCTGGCAGTGTCCTCTGATAGAATCACAGATTCCCTACAATGCAGAAAGTACAATTCAGCCAATAGATTCTGTAGGGACATTCTGAAGAGCATCTCAACCAGATCTAGCTCCCGTTTTTATCCCCGCAGGCCTCTGGCTTGTGATTTCAAATAAACCTGCTGGAATAAAACCTGAATCGTGTGAATGCTGACCTTATCACTGCGTTACCCATGGATAATTCACTTAACTTACTGAAGTCACTCCCTGGACACATCAGATCAATTTAACATGGCCAATCCACCTAACCGACAGACTTAAGAGCAGTGCGAACCACTGTAGTGTACCATCACATTGAACACGATCTGTATCATGTGTAATGGCTTTACACACTGGTAACTCATCCGAGTGAAAGCCTGCTGCGCCCACCAAACCGAATTCAATCCATCCAAACGCGATTCTACGCTGTACAACCTTATTAGCGCTGCTGGAAATGTTTCTGCACTCAGATCTGAATGGGTTTACTTTGTTTTCTTCCTCGGATTCCTGCTTTAAAAAAACACATGAGTCAGGAACAACTGTATAAAATGGATTTCATTGCAACGCAAACACAATGTGCAGTTTGCTGAAGTTACGTGTTTGCACTGTCACTGACACTCTGTCTCCCCAGGAGCTGCAGTCCGTCTCTACGCTGATTCAGACAGCACTGTCCTTCCTGTGACATATCCAATCGAGAATGGAAGGCCAAGCATTAATAACTTTCAGTTGCGAACAAAGCGACACGTTTAAAACCTTTACGATGCCCCCAGCGGAGAGTTGTGCCCTGTGACAGGCGGGGACACTAACCACGGTACTGTGGAGGACAATGACATCGAAGGTGGCCCTTCAGCCTGTTGTGTCCACACATGTCCAACACAACTGCTTTACGACCTGAATCAAGATTTACACCGTTTAGCCCATAGTCTTATTTATTTTGGCATCACAAATTCACATCTCAATTTTTTTTAAAGGTTAGAACGATTTCCGCCTCTCTGACCCTTTCCGCAAATCTACTCAAAACTTTCTGCCTTTTTCCGAAGTCTCTTGGCCCCAGTGTTCGAACTCTCCATCAATAACAAACGCTTCTTTCAGTCTATCTTATCCATATCCCTCATTATTTTGTACATCTCAGTCATGTCTTCTCCGATCTCCTCTGCTCGGCGACATACAACCCCAGTGAACTCCTCACAACTGAAACTCTTCAGCCCAGACAATATCCCAGTGAATCTTCTGCAACGTTCCCAGTGCGATCACATCCATGCAGTACTCTGAATTGCAGAACTGCGCAAAATAATCTAGATAGAGCCGAATGAACTTTTTTTTTCTATTCCGTTACAGTATGATGGCGTCGCTGGTTGGGCAGTATTTATTGCCATCCCTAATTGCACAGCGGGTTGTTGAGACTCAACCATATTGTAGTGAGTCTGGAGTCACATGGAGGCCCGAGCAGGTAAGAATGGCAGTTTCATTCCTTAAATGACGTCAGATGTTTTTTTTCAACAATTGAACATGGATATATAGGAGTTTTTAGATTCGTAATTCCAGATATTTATTGAATCCCAATTCTACCTCCTAGCATGGTCTGAGTCAAACCCGAGTCCATGGTGTCTGAATAAACAGTCCAGTGTTCAGTGGTAATAGCGCTCGGCCATTGCAGAAAAGCAGTGAAACTGAACATATCCAATGAAGTCGCTTTTCTCCGATACTGTTCTGTACCATTTTCCAGATCTTAACACCCCCCCCCCCCCCCATGTCGGTAAAAGCTGCTACATGAGTATTGAACTCACAACAGTGGTAACCAAATGGATCAAACCAATAGGTCCCGATGTTGGGGTTGGGGCACGTTTACCCAGCAACAGTGACTGCAGCCACACAGGCTGATCGGTATCAATGGGAGAGTCAGTGTTAGATTCTGCAGTGCCTTAATGAAATAGGAAATGACTCCACAAACACATGATGAAAGTGCAGCGCTCCGAAAGCTAGTGCTTCAATTAAACCTGTAAGATCATAACCTGGTGTTGGGTGATTTTTAACTTTGTACTCCATAGTCCAACACCGGGCATCCCCAAATTAATGAAATGGGGGTATGGGATGGAAAGTTCGGTTAGTGATCGTAGGAGGGAAGAAATCTCTGAAAACGGTGGACTTGAATTAGAACATAGAACATAGAAGAATACAGCGCAGTACAGGCCCTTCAGCCCTCGATGTTGCGCCGATCAAAGCCCACCTAACCTGCACTAACCCACTATCCTTCATATACCTATCCAATGCCCGTTTAAATACCCATAAAGAGGGAGAGTCCACTACTGCTACTGGCAGGGCATTCCATGAACTTACGACTCGCTGAGTGAAGAACCTACCCCTAACATCAGTCCTATATCTACCCCCCCTTAATTTAAAGCTATGCCCCCTTGTAATAGCTGACTCCATACGTGGAAAAAGGTTCTCATTGTCAACCCGATCTAACCCCCTAATCATCTTGTACACCTCTATCAAATCACCCCTAAACCTTCTTTTCTCCAATGAAAACAACCCCAAGTGCCTCAGCCTTTCCTCATAGGATTTTCCTACCATACCAGGCAACATCCTGGTAAACTTCCTCTGCACCCGTTCCAGTGCCTCCACATCCTTCCTATAGTATGGCGACCAAAACTGCACACAATATTCCAGATGCGGCCGCACCAGAGTCTTATACAACTGCAGCATAACCTCAGGACTCCGGAACTCAATTCCTCTACCAATAAAAGCCAGTACGCCATATGCCTTCTTCACTGCACTATTTACCTGGGTGGCAACTTTCAGAGATCTGTGTACATGGACACCAAGATCCCTCTGCTCTTCCACACTACCAAGTAGTCTACCATTAGCCCAGTAATCCATCTTTTTATGACTCTTACCAAAGTGAATCACTTCACACTTAGCTACATTGAACTCCATTTGCCACCTTTCTGCCCAGCTCTGCAGCTTCTCTATATCCCGCTGTAACCTGCCATATCCTTCCTCACTGTCTACAACTCCTCCGACTTTCGTATCATCCGCAAACTTGCTCACCCAACCTTCTAACCCTTCCTCCAGGTCATTTATAAAAATGACAATCAGCAATGGTCCCAAAACAGATCCTTGCGGAACACCGCTAGTGACGGCACTCCAAGATGAACCTTTGCCATCAACTACTACCCTCTGTCTTCTTCCAGAGAGCCAATTCCTAATCCAAACCTCCAACCCACCCTCAATGCCATATCTCTGTATTTTCTGCAGTAGCCTACCATGGGGGAACTTATCAAACGCCTTACTAAAATCCATATATACCACATCTACCGCTTTCCCCTCATCTACCTCCTTAGTCACCTTCTCAAAGAATTCAATAAGGTTTGTGAGGCACGACCTGCCCTTCACAAAACCATGCTGACTCTCCTTGATCACATCATTCTTATCCAGATGTGCATAAATCCTATCCCTTACAATTCTCTCGAAGACTTTGCCCACAACAGAAGTGAGACTCACTGGCCTATAGTTACTAGGATTATCCCTACTCCCCTTCTTGAACAAGGGAACCACGTTTGCTAGTCTCCAGTCCTCTGGCACTACTCCTGTCGACAAAGAGGACACAAAAATCAAGGCCAATGGCTCTGCAATCTCCTCCCTTGCTTCCCAGAGAATCCTAGGATAAATGCCATCAGGCCCAGGGGACTTATCTATTTTCACCCTTGCCAGAATTTCCAACACCTCTTCTCTACATATCTCAAAGCCATCCATTCTACTTATTCGTGCCTCAGTATTTATATCGACAACAATGTCCTGTTCCTGAGTGAATACTGACGAAAAGTATTCATTCAGCGCCTCCCCAATCTCTTCAGCCTCCACACGCAACTTCCCATTACTATCCTTGATTGGACCTATTCCTTCCCTAGTCATTCTTTTATTCCTAACATACCTATAGAAAGACTTAGGGTTTTCCCTAATCCTACCAACTAAGGACCTTTCATGTCCCCTCCTTGCTGCTCTTAGCTCTCTCTTCATGTCCTTCCGGGCTACCTTATAACTCTCAATTGCCCCTATTGAACCTTCACGCCTCATCTTTACAAAGGCCGCCCTCTTCCATTTAACCAGGGATTCCAACTCCTTATTAAACCACGGCTCCCTCACACGACCCTTTCCTCCCTGCCTGATAGGTACGTACTTATCAAGGACACTCAATAGTTGCTCCTTGAACAAGTTCCACATATCAATTACGCTATTGCCTTGGAATCTACTTTTCCAATCCACACATCCTAAGTCATGCCTCAACGCATCATAATTTCCCTGCCCCCAGCTATAACTCTTGCCCTGTAATACACACTTATCCCTCTCCATCACTAGAGTAAAAATCACCAAATTGTGGTCACTGTCCCCAAAGTGCTCACCTACCTCTAGTTCTAATACCTGGCCTGGTTCGTTACCCAGAACCAAATCCAGTATGGCCTCACCTCTTGTTGGCTTATCTACATATTGTGTCAGGAAACTCTCCTGCACACATTGCACAAACACTGACCCATCTAACGAACTTGAGCTATAGCTTTCCCAATCAATATCAGGAAAGTTAAAGTCTCCCATAACAATCACCCTATTACTGTCACTCTTCTCCTGAATCATCTTCGCAATCCTTTCTTCAACGATTCTAGGACTATTAGGAGGCCTGTAAAAGACTCCTAACAGGGTGACCTCACCTCTTCTATTCCTAACCTCAACCCAAACTACCTCAGATGGCAAATCTTCGTCCATCTTCCTTTCCACCGCTGTAATACTATCTTTGACAAGCAAAGCCACACACCCCCCCTCTTTTGCCCCCACCTCTGACCTTACTAAAACATTTAAACCCTGGAACCTGCAACAGCCAATCCTGTCCCTGATCTAGCCATGTCTCCGTAATAGCCACAACATCGAAGTCCCAGGTACCAACCCACGCTGCGAGTTCACCGACCTTATTTCGTATACTTCTGGCATTAAAGTACACACACTTCAAGCCACTCTTCTGTTTACAGGCACCCTCCTTTAAGATTGATGCCATATTCCTAACCTCCCTACACTCCAGTTCCTGCACCCTAAAGCTACAGTCTGGGTTCCTATGCCCCTGCAGAGTTAGTTTAAACCCCCCCCCCCCAAGAGCACTAGCAAACCTCCCCCCAAGGAGGTTTGACAAGAATTCTGACATATGAAACCACAGAGATGTGAGCGAGCAGAGCTTGAAGGAAAAAAAAATCACCTTGGAGAAAATCAAAACGTTGAAACAACTGATTCCGTTGTATTTCACAAAAGACGATTACTGCCGTGACTCGGATTCGAACCGAGGTTGCTGCGACCACAACGCAGAGTACTAACCACTATACGATCACGGCACCCCACAGACAAACGCTCTTATCACACACCATAAGTACAGTATCAAAAGAAATGCACAATATCAGTGGTTAGTTAACAGTGGCAAATATGTGGGAACTCAGAATGGGCTGACCGTTTAACATCGATGCCCACAGAGGCCCTGGTGATTCCATCGTTAATGTGCTGAAGTCTGAGATAAATAGATTTCTCCAAAACATCAAAGACTCTGGGGACAGTGCAGCTTTTGTTACCTGCACATCCACCAATATCATTTATTGCATCCGTTGCTCCCGGCAGAGTCTCCTGTACATTGGGGAGACTGGACGCCTCCTCACACACCGCTTTAGGGAACATCTCTGGGACAACCGCACCAATAAACCACACCGCTCTGTGGCCCAAAATTTCAACTCTCCCTCCCACCCTGCCGAGGGCCTGGAGGTCCTCGGTCTCCTTCACCGCTGCTCTCTCACCACCAGACGCCTGGAGGAAGAACGCCTCATCTTCCACCTCGGAACACTTCAACCATAGGGCATCAATGTGGATTTCAACAGTTTCCTCATTTCCCCTTCCCCCACCTCACCCTAGTTCTAAACTTCCAGCTCAGCACTGTCCCCATGACGTGTCCTGACTTGCCCAACCTGCTTATCTTCTTTTCCACCTATCCACTCCGCCCCCCCCGACCGATCACCTTCTCCCCTCCCCCACTCAACTATTGTACTCTATGCTACTTTCTCCCCACCCCGCACTCCTCTCACTTATCTCTCCACCCTTAATGCTCTCTGCCTTTATTCCTGATGAAGAGCTTTTGCCCGAAACGTCGATTTTACTGCTCCTTGGATGCTGCCTGAACTGCTGTGCTCTTCCAGCACCACTAATCCAGAATCTGGTTTCCAGCATCTGCAGTCATTGTTTTTACCAAGCTTTTGTTGAAATGTATACTTCAATAGCAATGCAGTTTAACATCGGTTACTTCACGAGTTTCCCCACACAAGGCAGTAACCACTGCTGACACATCGTCCCAGTTCCCAGCCCCAGAATCAGAGGAACTGAGTGGCGCAGTCGCGAAGAACCAACTTGAAATCGGGATGGGAATGAGGTCGCACAGATACTCGATGGCTCAAGTGACACAACTGGTGAATGCACGGTATTTCTATGATGGTTTAGAGGAGCAAGCAATTCCGAGGTTGGGAGTGCTTCTGGTCAAAGGCGGGGCAGAAGGGAAAATCTGTTCCCGTTTATAATAACATCAATCTACAGTGCATCTTGCTGAGACAGCTGAGTGCCACAACTGGAGTGTGGGCGGCTGGTTTGAAGTTTAATTTTGCTTTACTATCACCAACTTCCCTGCAATGAATTGCTTTCACCATTTTTATTTCCAATTGTTTGATATCTCCCTGTAGTCTGCGGCTTTCTTCCTCATGGTTAATTGCATGACTAACTGTTGTATGATCTGCACACTGCTAAATCACGGCCACGACAAGTAAATATGACTCATTGATCTATATGAGAAAACAGTGGAACTCACTGCAGGCGTGCTGCGTAGGTTTGCAGGCGACGCCAGAATTGTAGACAATGACGAAGATTATCTAAGTTTCAAAAGGATCTTCATCCAATGAGTCGTTGGACTGAAAATTATAACATGGAGTTTAATCTGGATAAATGGAAGGTATTGCATTTTGGTACAACAAAAAGAGTATGGCTATGCGTATGTTGGAGAACATGAAAGCTCGGTTTGCAGGTACATAATTCCTTGTCATTTGCATTACCTACAGACAAGATGGTTCAAAGGCATTTAACAAACTTCCCTTCATTTCTCAGTCCTTTGTGTATAGGAGTCGGGACGTTATGGTGAAGTTTTGCAGGACATTGATGAGGCCTCTTCTGGAATATTCTGTCCAGTTCTGGTCGCCCAGTTGTTGGAATGATATTATTCAGCTGGAGTAGGTTCAGAAAAGGTATACACGCATGTTGCCTGTGGAAGGTTTGAGTTCTAATGAAAGGCTGGATAGGCTGAGACTATTTTCAGATTCGAGATCGGGGTGCTGGAAAACCACATCAGGTAAGGCAGAATCCGAGGAGCAGGAGAATCATTTTTTTTTCGCGCAAGTGTCGTTCATCAGGCTCTTCCCCGAAACGTCGATTCTCCTGCTCCTCAGATGCTGCCTGACCTGCTGTGCTTTCCCAGCAACAAAACTCTCGACTCTGATCTCTCATCTGCAGTTCTCATTTTCTCTCAGTTGAGACTGTTTTCACTCTAGATTAGGGGTTTGAGCGGCGATCTGACAGAAGTTTATGAATTATTGAGAGGCAAGTTTAGAGTTAATGATAGCGGCCTTTTCCCAGGAGGGGGATTTCAAGGCGAGAGGGCATATGTTTAAGATGAAAAGAGAGATTTTTTTTTTAAAAAAGGCATATGAGGCATTTTTTTAGGGAAGGTGTTTTACGTGTGCAATTAACTTGCTGAGGAAGTGATGGATGAGGGTACGTTTGCAACATTTAATGGACAATTGATTCCAAACATGAATGGGGAAGTGGGATTTTTAAAATAAATTTATTCATGCCTAGTACGTCAGTTATTTCCCAGAGGACATTTAAGAGTCAACCACGATATTATCTATCTGGAATCTCCTGTGGGACAGAGCAGATGACTATGGTAGGTTGCTGCCCGAACTCCATGAATGAATAAGATGGGATTTTCTACACAACTGTTTCAGTTCATCACGAGACTCTTCAATTCCAGGTGCTTATTGAATTCAAACTCCACCACCTGTCATGCCAGGACCTGAACCCTTTGTTCCCAAAATATTACCTGGGTTTTTGGATTAACACCACAGTAATAACACTACAAGGGCATTATAACCACTCAGCGGGTACAGCAGGAGGCAGATGGGACTAGATTAGTTTGGCAGTTTGTTCAGCATGGATTGGTTGGACTAGAATGGGGAACCTTATCAAACACCTTGCTAAAATTCTTATTCACCACATTTACTGGTCGACTTTCATCGACTTTATTTTCACATCTTCAAAGAATTCAATCAGGTGTGTGAGGGATGACCTGCTCCTCACAAAGCCATGCTGACTCTCTCTAAACAAACTATGGTTTTCTGTGTAATCGTAAATCTTGTCTCTGAGAACCGTCTCCAAAACTTTGCCCACCACTGGTGTAAGACTGACTGTTCTGTCATGCCCAGGGTTATCCCTATTCCCTTTCCTGAACAAGCGAATAACATTTGCCACCTTCCAATCATCTGGCACTATTCCAGTGGACAGTGAAGATGCAAAGATCATCGCCAATGCCACATCAATCTCTTCCGTCACTGACCCAGGGGGTTTATTTATACTTATGTTTGTCCATCAATCAGTCTTTACCATCAAATTGTCTACACACTGTCCAAACAACTGATTGACTGCTTTCCACTTCAGTGTCATATATAGTGC
The DNA here is from genome assembly GCF_047496795.1 of Chiloscyllium punctatum. Lineage (NCBI taxonomy): Eukaryota > Metazoa > Chordata > Chondrichthyes > Orectolobiformes > Hemiscylliidae > Chiloscyllium > Chiloscyllium punctatum. The sequence goes on along the minus strand of NC_092769.1, from coordinate 22,161,086 downwards.
TGCCTTCCTGAGCAAATCTGGTTCCTGTGAACCATGGAATAAAAAAAAATGGAATGCACCAATGCCGTCCTCATGAAGGGCCTATGCCCGAAATATCGACTCCACAGATTCTGCTTGAACTTCTGTGCTTTACCAGCGCCACGTTTTCGACTCTGATCTCTATCAACTGCAGTCCTCAGTTTCTCCAATACTGAGGGCTGTCCCCTCTGCACACTGACAGGGAATTAACCATCAGAAACTCATTGTATGTGGAGCTGACTGCTCTGGAAAGTTGCACTTGATGACTACACATTTTTTTAAAAAACAAATTACAATTCAACAAATATTCATTAATTCCAGGAGTTATTATTTTGATTCATGGTTTGGGCAGTCTGATAATAAACAGTGAATGTTTGAAGAACTCCGATGTACAAAGTATTTTAGGTGTTATATTCCAGCTTACGTTAATGCTGGGAGCATTATCAGACAGACTGATGTGATAAGGGAATGAGTTGACATGTGGAGGAGTGACATCTTTGCCATTACAGAGACGTGTTTGAGGGAGGTCAGGCCGAACAACTCAATATTCTGTTCTACCAGAACTATCGGCAGGGCAGGACAGGACAGGGAGTCAAAGAGGAAGTGGTGTTGCAATATTTATGAAGAGTCAGGTATTGTTGAAAGGATGGATGATATCTTGGAAATGTCTTCAAATGAGGCTTTTTGGGTTGAGGTTAGGATCAAAATGATGGGAACACAACGTTGGGGAGATTTTATAGACCCCAGAAAAATGAAAGTACAGGAGGAGATATATAACCAATTCAATGAGGCGTGTAAGAACAATAATAGGATCATTGCATTCAGGCAGTTCAATTCCCAACATTCATTGGGGCAGTGATAACTTTTTAAGAGGGAGAGAGATGGCCTGATTTTTTTTTCCAGGAACTCCTTATATTGACATGTAGAAGATGCAACAAGGGCTGGTGAAAATCTGCGTCCTCATTCTGAGGAATGAATTCAGTCAGGTGTTTCAGGCAGGATTGTGAGACCATTTTAGGATCAGTGACCATGACATCATATATTTTAAGTTTGTTGAGGAAAAGGTTAATAAATTAAAGTTTTTTGGATTGGGGACGCAAATTTTATTCAAACAAGACAGCATCTGGCCAAAGTACCGTTTCTTCTGGTTAAAACTGTAGCAGAACAACTTGGGGCTGGGGCTTGGAGTCGGGGGGTGGGGAATGTCACATACTCAAAATGAAATTGATGACAATGTCAACACACCAAAGATGAATATGAGAAAAAACAAGCCCAGAGAACTTTGTATGTCTACAATTATTCCGAAGAAGGAAAGAAAAACTTAATGGAGATATAAAGTGAGCAGGTCAATGAAGATGCTAAAGGAGCATAGAAAGTGTAGGGCTCACCTTAAGAAAGTAAGAAGAGCTAAGAGTGGCGTGGTAAAATATCAGCAGGCAAGTTTAACAAGACTCACAAGATATTCTCTCGGTTTATTCAGAGGAAGAGGTTGACAAGGGAAAGAATGGGTAGTATTAGGGACTGAGGAGGCAACCTTTGAACGGAGCCACATAATATGGTAGTCATGTATTTCATATCAGTCTTCAATGTCGAGAAGCAGTTACCGGATTCAGGGAGAGTGACCATGTGATCCTTGAGCAGTTTGACCGGGAGGCTGAGGAAGAATTGAAAGTTCATGTGGAGTAGAGTGTGGGCAAATCCCTAATCTGGATGAGCTGATATCTTAGGCTGGTGATGAGGGAAGAAATGACAGAATCTGAAACGTTCCTTATTTTATCGTTTCCTCTGACTGGAGATGAGGTGTGAAAGGAACAAGACAACATCTAATGTAGGTTAAACTTTCACACAGTGTGCTAGAAATAAGACAAGGGATTGAGACCACCAAATCTCCCATCAGTGGGAGGGAAACAATTCATAGAATCCCTCCAGCATGGGAACTGGCCCAGCAGCACTCCTAGTCCACACGGGCCCTTCAAAGAATACCCTACCCAAATCCGTTATGCAACATTTACCCTTAACCTACACATCCATGAACGCAGTGGGGCTATTTAGCATGGCCAATTGACCGAACCTGCACATATTTGGATTGTGGGGGGAAACCGGATACCCACACAGACACAGGCAGAATGTGCAAACTCCACAGAGTCAGTCGCCCTACACTGGAATCAAACTAGGATCTCTGGAGCTGTGAGGCCAGAATGCTAACCGTTGAGCCACCATGCTGTAGAAAATTGTGAAGGCTGTTGAGATTGGATAATTAAATATCTTCAAGGTTGAGAGAGACTTTCTTTACACAAGGGTTACCGGGAAAAAGCAGGAAAGTTGAATGAAGGATTATAAGTTTAAACACAACCAAATTGAAAGGAAAAGCAGATTCAGTGAATGGATGGGAATCTGTTGCTCCAATGTCTGATGGTAGGTTTTTTTTCCAATAGCCCTGAACTCACTGGAACATCACCATCTGTCCCTCTGGAGTGAGATCCAGTTTGGAATGCAATTGATGGATGCAAGTAAATCACACGTGCAGTTCTAATAGACAGAGAGTTCCAGCAGAGAGCTACAACAACGTGGATGCGTTGTTTGGGTGAAAACTTTCATCGGCACAGTCACCACTACCAGAAGGAAAACCTCAGCAAGATATCCTCCAAGGCCAGGCAGTGACCTGCAGCTGAAGCACAGGTCATTATGGATTGGTAGCATGGTGTGCTTCAGGCCTACTGCCATACTAGTCTGAAAATGTCTGTTTCTGAAAGGTAAGCAGACTCAGGCCTGGTTAATACTTGGACGGGTGACTGCCTGGGAATGCCAGGTGCAGGAGGCTTGATGCCCACACACTGCATCCCTGTAGTGTCGCCATCCAGCTAGAACCAGAACTATATGCAGAGGAGTATATAGAGGCGTGATGGTAAAATTGCAGAGTAAGCAGTAAGACTTAGGCTTGAGAGGCTTCAGCGAACAACAGGTTAGCTCAGTTAACGAATATTAACTTTCTTCTTTAGTCTGACAGTGGTTAAGATGGTCGGGCCATCGCCTGTTCCTCCTGCTGGACGTGTGAGCTCAGGAAGACTTCCATTATCCCTGATGACTACATGCGTGTTGGAAGTGCGCCCAGCTGCAGCTCCTGGAAGACCCTGTTATGGAGCTGGAGTTGGAACTGAATGCACTCAGGGTCATCTAAGATGCTGAGCGCATCAGAGATAAGAGTTTTCGTGAGGTAGTCACACCTAAGGTGTAGGCAGAGAGTTGCGGATGGCCATCAGGAAAGGCAAAGAGTGTAGGTTCGCCTGTGTCCATTCCCACCGAAAACAGCTATACCAATTTGGATTGTGTTGGGGGTATGACTGTTCGGGGAAAGCAACAGTAGTCAGGTTGGTGGCACTACAACTGTCTCTGGGGCACAGTGGGAAATGGTAAAGATAAAGAGGGCTTTCGTGGTGGGAGAGTCGATAGTTAGGGGTTGAGGGCAGGCAGAGATTCTGTGACCGAAAATGGGAACGCAGGAGAGTGTGTAACATCCCAGGTGTCTGGATCCAGGGTGTCACAGATGTGTGCAGAAATATTTCAAGGGGCAGGAGGAACAGCACGTTGGCGGAAATGACATAGGTAGAAATAGGGATGAGGTCCTGTTGTGTGATTATAGAGAGCGAGGAAAAATGTTAAACGCCAGGACTTGTTGGTGACAATCTCTGGATGATTTCCAGTGCCATGTGCTAGTGAGGGTAAGAACAGCAGTATAAAGCAGATGAATGTGTAGCTAAAAAAATTGTGAGGCCGGAATTCAGATTTTTGGATTGTTAGGATCTTTACTGAGGGAGAGATGACCTGTTCAAGATGGCTGGGTTGCATCTGAACTGGAGGGGGACCAATATCCTGGCAGGCAGGTTTGCTTGTGCTCCAATGGAGGGTTCAAACGAGATTGGCACAGGTTGGTATCCTCAAGAGCAGGGAGGCAAGTGCGAGGCTGAAAAGAGATACAGTAATCAGAAACAGTAAAGTGAAGAGGCAGGTCAGGCTGAAACATGACAGGGAGCAAGGAATGCCTGTTGGTTAAATTGTATCTATTTCACTACAAAAGGGTTGACAGGTAAGGCCAATAAACTCAGGATAGGTACGTGGGACTGGGATATTATAGCCATTACAGAAACATGGCTAACGGAGGAACTGGACTGGCAGCCTAACATGCAAGGGTACAGGTGCTTTAGGCGGGACAGCGGTGGTGGAAGGAGGGGAGGGGGAGTTGCATTTTTGATTAAGGCAAGTATCACGGCAATAATCAGAGATAAAATAACTGAAGGATCATCCAGTCATGCTTTTAGATTAGATTACTTACAGTGTGGAAACAGGCCCTTCAGCCCAACAAGTCCACACCACCCCTTACCTAACACTACGGGCAATTTAGCATGGCCAATTCACCTGACCTGCACATCTTTGGACTGTGGGAGGAAACCGGAGCACCCGGAGGAAACCCACACAGACACGGGGAGAACGTGCAAACTCCACACAGTTAGTCACCTGAGGCGGGAATTGAACCCGGATCTCTGGCGCTGTGAGGCAGCAGTGCTAACCACTGTGCCACCGTGCTGCCTTTGTGGGTGGAGCTAAGAAATAAGGGATTGCGATATTATTTGGGTTGTGCTCTAGGCCCCTAAAAGGAATAAAAATGTTGGGAAAGTGAGGAGGCTTGCAGATGGAAACGGATTGTCATAATAGGCGATCTTAATTTTCCTAACATAGACTGGGACTGCCAGAGGGATAAGGGCTTTGATGTGGAGGAATTGGTTAAGTGGGCGGCACAGTGGTTAGCACTGCTGCCTCGCAGCGGCAGAGACCTGGGGTCAATTCCAGCCTCAGGCGACCCTCCGTTTGCACATTCTCCCTGTGTCTGCGTGGGTTTCCTCCCACAATCCAAAAATGTGCATGTTAGGTGAATTGGCCATGTAGTGTTAGGTGTAGGGGAATGGGTCTGGGTGGGTTGTGCTTCGGCGGGTCGGTGTGAACTTGTTGGGCTGAAGGGTCTGTTTCCACACTGTAAGTAATCTAAAAAAAAAGTGCATCAGGAAAGTATCATCAAGCAGTATGGAGAGGGCACTAGGCGGAAAGGGCAAACCTTGGCCTACTCTTGTGGAATAGGGCAGGACAGGAGACAGTGGGGGGTGCACTTTGGGACCAGTGACAACAGTTCTCTTAATTTTAAAATAGTTATGAAGAAGGACAAACCTGGCCCACAGATTCAAGTTCTAAATTGGAATAAGGTGAATTTTAATGGAATTAAACAGGAGCCTGCAACGGTTGGTTGGACCAGTTTGTTTGCAGGTGAAGAGACCTCTGGCAAATGGGAGGACTTTAAAAATTAGACAGTGAGAGTTCAATGTCTAGATGTACCTGCGAGGGTGAAAGGACAGGAAGAGGGAAGCCTTGATGACAAGAGATATTGAGGTTTTGAGCAGAAAAGAAAGGCGGAGGAACGGCTCAGTTAACGGCAGCTGGGAACAAGGCAGGCCCTGGAGGTATACAGGGGATATAGGAGTTTACTGAAGAAGGAAATCAGTAGGGACAAAAGGGAGCATGAAACAGCTTTGACTGAGATGACTAGGGTGAATCCAAAGGGTTTTTTTTAAAGTATATTGAAAAAACAATAACGAGGGAGATAATTGAACCCCTCAAGGACCAAAGTGGACATGTATGCATAGAACCGCAGGCAATGGGCGAGGTCTTCAACGGATATTTCTCCTCTGGGTTTACCATGAAGAAAGGCATAAAATCTTGGGGAAGTTAGTGGTCATATCTGGGGAACAGTCCATATCACAGTAGAGGTGCTGTTGCACCTATTAGAATGTATGAAGGTGGATACTTCTCCTGGTCCTTATCAGATATATCCAGGGACGCATCAGATATATCCCTCCACATTGAACAACATTTTGTGGAAGCGCTGAGACAGTGTCAAAGCTGCAGAATATATACTGGTTGGGCGATTTCAAAACCACCACTTAGAAGCAGCATTGCTGATAGAGATGGTCAGATCCAAAACGACATAGCTGTGAGACTGGGTCTGCACCGGGTGAGGAGGGAATGACTGAGAGATAGAAACAGACTGGACCTCATCATTGCCAACCTACAAGCTGCAGACACATTGATCGATGACTCTATTGTGAACGGTGACTACCGCACACAGTATTTCTGGAGACAAAGTCACACTTTACATTATGAATATCCTTTGTATCATCATGCTAAACAGGAAATTCTTAGTAACTGAGTACTGTGCTGTGCTCCGTGAATCATAAAAATCATAAAGTCCTTCCAATATGGAAACATGCACTTCGGTCAACAAGTCCACACCAAACCTACAAAGAGTATCCTATTCAGATACACCCCAACATTACCAACAGCAGTAGAATTTTATTCCAGCACAATTTTCACTGTCACTGTTGCCATATGCTCCACTTTGCCCTGTCCATCATGCCAGGGGATAACCCTTGTTCAATTGAGAATGCAGGAGGGCCTCCCACGAGCAGCACCAGCTACACCTCAAAATGAGGTAAGCTAACCAAATTGGGCCACTTACTCACCAGATAGCAAAAGATTCAAATGAGAGACTGATCGAACCAACAAATCAGAGCTAATCTCTGCAATCCTGTCAAATGCAGTCAGGGTGAATAGCCGTGGTCAATCGAACAACTCAAAGGAGGAGGAGGATCCACAAATACGAACTTCCTCAATGATGGAAGAGCCCAGCACAACAATAGAAATGCTAAGGTTGAAATATTCACAGCAATGTTCAAACAGAAGTATCGAAGGGATGATCTATTTCAGTCTCCTCCAGATGGCAGTCTTAAGCGAATCCAAAACATTTCATATGGTATCTGCAAGTGGCTGGCGAGATTGGAGATTGCAACAGCTGTGGGCCCTTATAACATTCCATTCAAGCTGTTCCTGTTGGGATACAGCACTGGCAGCTACCTGACAATGTGGGAAACTATCCTGTGTCCTGTACATACACAGACAAAACACCAGACAATTAATGACGGCCACATTGCTCTAATCCCCATCATTAATAAAGTGATGGAAGATGTCATCTACAGTGGTATGAAGTAACACGTCCTCAGCACCAACCTGCTCACTGATGCTCAATTTGTGCTCATTGAAGCCTTGTTTTAAAAATGGACAACAAGAAAATACACAGCAGAAATCTAGAGCGGAGGCCAGAGTGACTGCATTTAACACAATTATAATTGGATTTGAGGGGGTCAGGGTGATGGTGATGGAGTGTGTGTGAGGGGGTCAGTGTGACGGTAATGGAGTGAGTGTGAGGGGGTCAGTGTGACGGTAATGGAGTGAGTGTGAGGGGGTCAGTGTGATGGTAATGGAGTATGTGTGAGGGGGTCAGTGTGATGGTGATGGAGTGAGAATGAGGTGTTCAGGGTTACATTGATGGACTGAGTGTGAGGGGTTCGGGGTGACAGTGATGGAGTGTGTGTGAGGGGGTCAGTGTGATGGTGATGGAGTGAGTGTGAGGGGGTCAGGGTGAGGGTGATGGAGTGAGTGTGAGGGGTTCGGGGTGACAGTGATGGTGTGTGTGTGAGCAGGTCAGGGTGATGGTGATGGAGTGTGTGTGAGGAGGTCAGGGTGACAGTGATGGAGTGAGTGTGAGGGGGTCAGGGTGACGGTGATGGAGTGAGTGTGAGGGGGTCAGTGTGATGGTAATGGAGTGAGTGTGTGGGGGTCAGTGTGATGGTGATGGAGTGAGAATGAGGTGTTCAGGGTTACATTGATGGACTGAGTGTGAGGGGGTCGGGGTGACAGTGATGGAGTGTGTGTGAGGGGGTCAGTGTGATGGTGATGGAGTGAGTGTGAGGAGGTCGGGGTGATGGTGATGGAGTGAGTGTGAGGGGGTCAGGGTGATGGTGATGGAGTGAGTGTGAGGGGGTCAGGGTGATGGTGATGGAGTGAGTGCAAGGGGGTCAGGGTGACGGTGATGGAGTGAGTGTGAGGGTGTCCGGGTGAGGGTGACTGAATGAGTGTGAGGGGATGAGTGTGACGGTGATGGAGTGAGTGTGAGGGGGTCAGGGTGAGGGTGACTGAATGAGTGTGAGGGGATGAGTGTGACGGTGATGGAGTGAGTGTAGGGGGTGAGTGTGACATTGATGGAGTGAGTGTGAGGAGGTCAGGGTGACTGTAATGATGTGAGTGTGAGGGGGTCAGTGTGACAGTGATGGAATCAGTGTATGTAATGGGGAGAGTGAGAGTATGTGCTTGTCCAGGCAAAAACATAGACAGATCCAGCAAATCTCTTTCCCCACACACACTCACTCTGTGGTTTCAGAGCTTCCCTTCTCTGCAGCCTCTGCTCCATTTGTTGTTCATGTTACAGACCTAGAAGCTGTAACTACAGTCCTCATGCTCCATCCAGAGTTGGGTCAGCAAATCCTCAGGTCTCCCTGAATGTCTGAGGCAGCTCACAGCACAACCTCCAGCAAACCATCCCCAGCCCCTCCACTAACTTTTCAATAGCAGGAGGCAGTCAGAAACCCCTCAGCTACAAGTTAGATGCCTGTTCCTTTACTATTATACCCCAGGATTTTCCTCGTGTTACTGACCGCACATCAACTGAGAGAGGCGCATACCAATTTTCAAACATAAGAGTCAAATCTGTTGGAACACCTGTCCATGGAGAACCACATGGGACACATCAGGAAGTGAACAACAGCCTGACATCCACCATTTCACTGTTTCTGAGATTCACAATGCCAGCACTCGATGCACGAGGGATTCAAAACCAAAGGCCAGGGAAAGATACGGAAAAAAAAATTGGTAACTTGCTGAAAATATGGATAAGGAGATGGGGGGATCGGAATAACGGGAGAAGGGAGACAAAGTTAAGAAAGCAAACATTGAATGGAGACATTGCCAGATCGGCTAGAATCGTCCATTGCCTCAAATTCTGAACTGGGGTAAGGTAATGGCTAAGATGGAGAGTTGTGCAGGCCGTGCTAGTGGATTACTACATAAACTGGACTGTCTGCACAGCAGGGGGAGCATTGCAACCTTTGCCAGGATATTGCAACCCTCGACCACCATCCTCTGTCTCCGACCTTTGAGCCAGTTTTTTAACCAAATGGCTTTCATATGAACCAGCCTTGTTCAACAGATGACCATGTACAATGTTATTCAACGCCTTACTGAATTCCATATCGACAATGTACACCACTCTATCTCAATTAATCTTCTTAGTCGCTTCTTCAAAGAAATCTCAGTCAAGTCAGTGAGACACAATATTGCTTGCACAAAGTCATGTTGACTATCCCTCATCAGTCGTTACCTTTCAAAATGCTTGAAAATCATATGCCTCATTATCCCCTCCAACAACTTACCTACCACTAACGTCAGGCTCACTGGCTTTTCCGTATTACCCTTAATAAATCCTTTACGCAGTGGCACCACGTTAGCCAACGTCCAGTCTTCCAGCACTTCATCTGTGGCTATTGATGACAGCAAGGGGCCCAGCAATCACTTCCCTAGCATCCCACAGAGTTTTAGATTAAATTAGATTAGATTAGATTACTTACAGTGTGGAAACAGGCCCTTCGGCCCAACAAGTCCACACCGCCCCACCGAAACGTAACCCACCCATACCCCTAACCCTACCCCTACCCCTACCCCTACCCCTACATCTACATTTACCCCTTACCTAACACTACGGGCAATTTAGCGTGGCCAATTCACCTGTTCAAGCGTGCATCCAATAAAATCCAGGACATTTTCCTTCCTTTGCATGTTTTAAGACCTCCAGCAGCTAGATTAGATTAGAGTGTGGAAACAGGCCGTTTGGCCCAACACACCCCTACATTTACCCCTTACCTAACGCTACAGGCAATTTAGCATGGCCAATTCACCTGGCCTGCATATCTTTGGACTGTGGGAGGAACCCGGAGCACACCCACGAAGACACGGGGATAACATGCAAACTCCACACAGAGAGTCGCCTGAGGCGGGAATTGAACCCAGATCTCTGGCGTTGTGAGTCAGTAGTGCTAACCACTGTGCCACCGTGCCGCCCTTGAACATACATACATAACGTATGCACACAGAGGTACGCACACAGATATGGACGTTTACACACAAACACACGAACATACCCCCACATACAGGCACACACTGTCTTTAATACAGAGATATATACGTTTTATTAATAAGTTATCAATAGTCAGTTGGAGAAGGCAGGAGGATGGGGTTGAGAAATATTTTTGCTGCGATCAAATGGCATGGCAGACAAAAAAGGGCTGAATAGCCTAATTCTGCTCCAGGGTTCATTGCTCATATGATCATGTGGTGCCTGGAATCGTCTTTCCACAGCGTCAGTGGAGGCTCATTTGGTAAGTATGTGATTTAGGAGAGTTAATGAGAAAGTGGACAGGCTTGAGGAGCTGAGTGATCAATATCTGTTTCTAATTGTTGTCTCCTTTTATATCAAAAGCGTGGTGATTACTTTGAAGGGGACATATTTTGAGAATAAGGAGATTCCCATTTCAGACTGAGACAGGGATGTTCCTTTCTGTTTAGGGTTGTTTAATCTGTGGTGTTCTCATGCCGAAGTAGCAAGGTTCAGTTCCATAGATCTTTGATGTACAAGAGAGTCCATGTTTATTGGGTACAGACAGGAAAGGGATGTTTAGTAACAATCACATCAACAATGCACATTCTGAATGGTGCATCAGGTGCAAGGGGCTGAATGGCCAGCTGCTGCCCCAACAGATATGTTGTTTTCTCAGACACTCAATAATGTTACAGAGGTAAAGAAAGATCCCATTTAGCCAGTCAGCATCGTTATAATGAGACAGACTGAGACCATTCTGCCCTCTAAGGATTCACACAGGAATAGATTGAGGTTATTCAGCCGGCTAAGTACATTACACAGTGTAGGATGAGGCAAACCTACCTTTCTTGCTTACTGCCCAGCATCAGGGGAAACCTGGTAAACTATCAGGGAATAAACATTCAGGATAAATGTTTATATTCAGGTTGGAACGTTGTAACTTGGTGGAATGCCTCAGGAATCAGTGTGACATTACCAACAATTTACAATCTATACCAATGACTTGGATGAGGTGATTGATTGGATTGGAGTTCAATTAGCTCATTTACCAAGACAGTCATTTAACAGGATATGGAGCCTCTGCAATGGGATAATGACAGGGGAAGTTAGTGAGTAAATTTGGCAGAAAACAGTATAACAAGGGTTAAGGCAAGTCAGTGCTCTGTAAAACAGATAAAATAACAGTAACCTACTTAAATGGAGAGAACATCACAGAACGCATTGGTCCGGAGGGATGTGTGTGTCTCGGTACATGAGCCATATAAACCTAGTCAGCAGATTCAGCAAGGGATTAGGGAAGTGTATTGACTGATGCTGTTTCATGCAAAGGCTCTCGGGTATAATCACCAGGATGTTTTACTGTATCTGTACATGACAATGCTGAGACTACATCGAATGTATTGTATATAGTAATGAACCTTGAAATTGAAAGAGAAAAAATATGCAATTGTTTTGGAAGCTTTTCACAGATGCTTCACTTTACTCCTTGTTAGAATGAAGGCCTGATAGAACCATAGTGTCATACAGCACGGAAACAGACCCTTCAGTCCAGCTCATTTGCACCGACCAGATATTCCAATCTGATGTAAAACCATTTACCAACATTAGACCCATAACCGTCTCAACCCTTCTTATTTATATACTCATCCACTGCCTCTTAAATGTTGTAATTGTACCAGCCTCCACCACTATCACTGCCAGCTCGCTCCATTCACGCATTACCCTCTGTGTGATAGATATACCACTCAGGTATCTTTTTAATTTTCCCCTCTCACTTTAAGTCTTTGCCCTCTGGTTTGGACTCCTCCAGCCTCGGAAAATAACCTTGGTTGATCCCGCATCCATGGGCCTCATGGCCTCTACAAGATCAGAGTACTTCAGACCTGAGAATGAGAGCTGATTATATTGAACCATATAAGACCCTGAGGAGAGTGTATTGGGGCGGAGCTGAGGAATGGGAGAATAAAACTATGGATTTAATTTTAGAAAACAACATACTCATTTTAACACAGGTACTATGAAGACATGAATTTATTGTACAAAAATCATGTAGACCCATATAAATACACCTTCAAATTATAAATTACAAATTATTCCTAAATGAAGTCGGTAACAGGGATGGAGTCATTCAATCAGGAGAATATTCACCCAGACCTTACAGAGTCCAGGTTGGTGTTTGGGTCACATAATTGCATGTTTCAGATCAGAGAGGGAGCAAATGCAAACTGTCGTAGAACCAACAGCCATTGCTCAGTCTCTACTTGTACTTCTCTGCAGTAACATATGAGAGCTGAAAACCAATCAGCCATCTTTAGCACTCTTTGAGGGTTCCTGTTGAGGATTCCTTGGAATCTCTCCACTGCCTGCAGCAAAGGGAATTCAGGCAAATCCAACTGTTCCATGAGGAAACCCCAGTGCTAGCAGCTTCTGTGAGGCAGAATCACTTCATAGGCAGAATAACAATTGAAACTCTCTCAATTTTGCTTTTATTCTGAAATTAACTGTTATTTGGACAACGCTCTTTCGAATTAATATTCTACAGAGTTCCATTTTTTTCTGTTTGCCTTCAGACGTGTGTGTGCTTGCATGCGTGTGCGTGTGTCTTCGTATGCATGTTTCTGTGTCTCAGATTTATTGAAAAATAAATGTTGATGTACATATTGTCGATGTTCAAACTGTACTGCATTTATGTATCCATCGTAATTCGAGTAACTTTGCTTTGGTTTTAGATTAGTTATTTTTAAAAATTTAAGAAACTTGTCTGACTTGTTCCGAACACTGAACCTGACCCAGTCTGAGACGGATATCATTTACCATATCACACACTTAGTTACACTGATAATTTGTCGTGATGTCTGGAGGAGTGTGACTAGAAAAAGAAGCAATGACTCTCTAACCTCGGTAGGAACAAGGATAAGGAGAAATTCTCAAAAGGCCATTTGAGTGGGAATTTCTCCTACCCACAGGTTTGTGGTACCTGTGTGTTTGCATTTATTTAAAGGTGTGTTAGTTAAACATTTGACGGGCAAGTGAATCAAGGATAATGAACTGCAGATAGGAACGTGGGGCTGAGACCACAATCTGATCAGCCACAACCTTAGTGCCTGGTAGGGCAGGGACCCACTCCTGTTCCTCAGTCCTACTTCGCCCCATTCCATTCAGCCCCTCAATCGGCCATTCAAGAGCAGTTGGAGACCACTTACTCCTACTACCTGGTGCACAGAAACCGAGGTGATCATTTAGCCCCTGAATACCGTCAAAATGTTTTAGTGTGGATTGAAAACCGTTCTTGGGAAAAATAGTTGGTGTTACTGTGAAACAGTTCCCTCCTGTCTCTTTACGGAAGTTCCTCTGTCTCCATTTAATTGTCATGTTGTTGACCCAGATTCATAGTGAATAATGACCACATACTGTACCCAGAAATTGCTCACAAAATCCTCTGGTCTCTTTGACTACAACATTCCTTCACAGGACTTCCAGGAAAATAACAACGATGAACCTTCCAATAACAGAATGCAAGAACATGAGAAGCAGGAGTAGGTCATTCAGCTCCTACGGTCTGCCTTTCCTTTCAATAGGATCATGGCTGATCTGCTCTAAGCCCCATCTCCTGGAGTGTCAGCCGTTTCAACCATCCATCCATCCCTTCTTCCAACTACCTCAATGATCTATCTCCCCTTCCTCTGTGGAATAGTGAAGTCCCGACGGTAACTCCCCTCTGTGAGAAGGAAACACACCGCAACTATACACCATGACCTATTGACATCAACAAAATATATAAAACCCAGGTGACTGGCCCTGACAACAAGGCAGTGTTTAACTGAGGATGGTATCAAGTAACCTGAAGAAAATTGAACATAATGGAAATGAAGGGTAACCTCCCCACAGATGGAGTGATTCAGCACAAAGAAGATGGTTGTGGTTCTTCGACATGTCCCACCTCAGTCTCGGGACATCTCTGCGGGAGATCCACAGCACAACCATCCTCATTTGCGCCTCGGTGTCTTCCCCCCATCAGAATCTCAGAAGTGGAGATGGTGACTGAAAATCATGTAAGGTTTAGAACAATGTGCACCCCCCTCACCTCCTGAAGCAGCCTGTGTCCATGTGCAGGAAGACCCGGACAACATTGAAATGTCGGTAACATTCATGTAACCGTCCTGCTGGATACTGTGCGTTACCAGAGTAAAGAGAGGTGCTCATTCAGCACCTCAAGCTCACTTCACAGGAATGTGAGGAGGTCATTCTGCCCATCAATGTTATTGGATAAGAATAGGGATAGCCCATTCATTCTCTCCTGACTATTACACAGGAAGAGAAGGAGCCCAGTAAAATACATGAGCTGTTGAACAGGAAACACAGTTTGCCCAGTCAGGTTCTTGAGCGTCTCCCATGCCATCGGGGGTGGCCATTCAGCCGCTCAAGCCCATTGTTCAGAAATCAGACGATGTTATCTATGACCAAACAAGACAAACCAATGAAACAGAGACTGCACGGATAGACTGCTCTATGTCGTTCCTCCTGGCTCCATTGCTAATAGTACACAGTAGATACATTAATATGGTTCGTTGACGGGGAGGAGGGTGGACATCTCCGAGAAGGCAGACCGGTATTCCCAGTAGAGGTCGGAAGCTGTTGGGAACAATAAACATTTTAGGCATTGCAGCTGCTGATAGATTTGTGAACAATGTGACTTTCAGTGCAGGGTCACACACCAACTGCACATTGAGGCAATGAGAGTTCATTCAGAGCCTGAAGCTCTCTCCCAACCAACATAGGAGCTTCACAGAGGTACATAAACTAAAAAGAAGCATGTATCATGGGCAAAATGTAAGTTCCCATGCCATCAATGTTTTTCTCTGGACGTTTTGTGTGTTTGTTCATAATCTTCAAGGTTCAATGCAGTCAACTCTTATTCTCTCACGGTGCTGCAAATTAAACATCAATTTCCTTCACACTCTCTTCATGTTACCATCATCCCAGAGATTATTCTGATAAAACAACTTTGCACTGCCTCTGTGACAAGGAGATCACCGATTTATAAAGGTCAGAAAATCTGTCTACAATAACCTCAACAACTCTCCACAACTCCTACATATGATTCATTTTGTAAGAAGGCTGACATTTCATTTCCTGGATGCCCTGCATGAATTCTGTCCATGACGCGTGATCAAGGACGTTATGGTCCTTTTTGGCAAAAACACTTCCCAACCTCGCACCTTCTAATAAATACAACATGAAAAGAAAAGTATATGTTAATAAAAAAAACAAAGAAAATGTACAGCCCAGGAACAGGCCCTTCGGACCTCCAAGCATGAGCCGATCCAAATGTCCTGTCTAAATCTGTCGGTCAATTCCTAAGCATCTGTATCCCTCTGCTCTCCATCTACTGCATCTGTCCATACGCATCTGAAATGAATCTACCATGCCTGCCTCTACCACCTCAGCTGGCAACGCATTCCAAACGGCCACCACCCTCTGTGTGAAGTACTTGCCACATGTATCCCCCTTAATCTTTCCACGTCTCACCTTGAAAGCGTGACCTCTCGTTATTGAATACTTCACACTGGGAAAAAGCTTGTCTCTATCTACCCTGTCTAAACCCTTCACGATTTTGTAAACCTCAATCAGGTCCCCCCTCAATCTCCTTTTTATTAATGAAAATAACCCTAACCTACTCAACCTTTCTTCATAGCTAGCACCTTCCATCCTCGTAAACCTTCTTTGCACCATCCAAAAGGCGTCTATATCCTTTTGACAATGTGGCGACCAGAAGTGTATACAGTATTCTAAGTGTGGCTGAACCAATGTCTTGTACAATTTTAATATGACCTGCCAGCTCGTATACTCAATACGCCGTCCAATGGAGGCAAGCAAACCATATACCTTCTTGACTATTCTATCCATCTGTGCAGCAACCTTCAGAGTACCATGGACCTGCACTCCCCGATCTCTCTGCCTAACAACTTTTCTCAAGGCTCTTCCGTTCATTGTATAATTCGCTCTAGAATTAGTCTTGCCTACATGCATTACCTCACATTTGTCTGGATTGAAAACCATCTGCCACTTTCCGCCCAAATCTCCAGTCCCTCTATATCCTCCTGAATTCTCTGACAGTCCCTTATGCTTTCTGCTACTCCAACAATCTTCGTGTCACCTGCAAACTTGCTGATCATACCAACAGTGTCCTCTTCCAGATCATTTATTTATATTACAAACAACAGTTGCCCCAACACTGACCCCTGTGGATCACCACTGGTCACCTTTCACCATTTCGAGAAACTCCCTTCAAATACTCCTCTCTGCCTCCTGTTTCTCAATCAGTTCTTTATCCACCTAGCGAGAATACCCTGCACACCATATGACTTCAATTTCTCCATTAGTCTACCATGGGGAATCTGATCAAACGCCTTACTAAAATCCATGTATATGACATGTACAGCCCTTCTTTCATCTAGCAAATTGCTCACTTCCTCAAAGAACTCAATTAAGTTGGTAAGGCACGATCTCCCCTGCACAAAACCATTTTGCCTATCACTGTAAACCCATTCTTTTCCCCTCTTGCCTCCCTCAGCAACGTGGGATAGATCCCATCCGGTCCTGGGGATTTATCCACCTTAATAACCACTAGCCTACCCAACACATCTTCGCTACTTATGTCAGCGTTTTCAAGACTAATCAAACTTCTATCTCTAATCTCAACATTCATCATGTTCCTCTCCTCAGTGAACACTGATACAAAGTAATCATTCAGAATCTCACCCATCCTCTCAGGTTTGACACACAGCCCTCCTTAGTTATCCTTTAGTGGACCAATCCTTTCTCTAGTTACTCTCTTGCTTCTTGTATAAGAATAAAATGCTTAGTGATTCTCCTTAATTCTGCTCGCTAAAAATATTCCATAACCCATTTAAGCCCACTTGATTCCTCATTTAAGACTTGTCCTACTTTTCCGATATTCTTCCAGGGCCCATTCTGTTCTTAGCTGCCTAGGCCTTATGTACACTTCCCTTTTCCTCTTTGCTAGTCGAAGAATTTCTCCTGTCACCCACGGTTCACGAATGTTGCCCTTCCTATCTTTTGCCTTCAACGGGACATGCCTATCTTGCACTATCTTTAACCTATCTTTCAAAGCCTCCCACGTCTCAAATGTGGACTTCCCTTCAAATAGCCGTGTCCATTCCACATTTCTGAGCTTCTGCCGAATTTTGATTTAATTGGTCTTGGCTCAGTTTAGTACTCTTCCCTTAGGACCACTCTCTTCTTTATCCATAATTATTCTAAAACTTACAGAATTGTGGTCACTGTTCCCAAAGAAATCCCACACCGCAACTTCTACCACCTGTCCTTGTTCCCCAGTACCAGGCACAATATGGCCTCTTCCATCGTCGGACTATTGACATACTGCAGTAGAAAACTCTCCTGGACATTTCTTACAAATTCTACCCCATCCAGACCTCTGACGCTAAGTATATCCCAGTCAATGTTGGGAAAATTAAAATCTCCCATCACCACTACCCTATGGCCTCGACATATTTCCATAATCTGTTTACCTATTTGTTCTTCTACCACATGCTCACTGTTGGGAGGCCTGTAATACAGCCCCAACAGTGTAACTGCACCCTTCTAATTTCTCTGCTCCACCCATAATGCTTCACTACCCAAGACTTCCATAGTGTGCTCCTTTAGCACAGCCGTGATATCGTCCTTGACCAGCAAAGCAACTCCACCCCTCCCCCTTTTACTTCCCTCCCTGTTCTGTTTGAAGCATCTATTTCCAGGGATGTTTACTTGCCAATCTTCATGCCCTTCCTTCAACCAACCGTCTGTGATTGCAACGACATGATGCTCCCAGACACCAATCCAAGCCCTAAGTTCATCTGCCTTTCACACTATACTCCTTGCATTAAATGACTATATGCATTTTAGGCTACCAATTTTTTTGTGCTCTGTCGACTCTTCCCTTTATGAATGCAATCTTCATAATTCTTACAGTCTGCACATCACTGCCTACTTGTTTTCTCTTCTGGTTCCCAGTCTCCTGCCACATTAGTTTAAATATTCCCAAATGCAGTAGCAAAAAACCCACTAAGGACATTGGTTCCAGTCTGGTTCAGATGTACGCCGTCCATTTTGTAATAGTCCCACCTGCCCCAGAACTGGTCCCAATATCCAACAAATTGAGCCCCTCCTTTTTACACCATCTCTCAAGCCATGTGTTCAACCTGTCTTTTTTTTTTAAATTTCTACGCTGGTTAGCACGTGGCAATGGTAGTAATCCCGAGATCACTATCTTTGAGGTCCTCCTATTTAATTTCCCTCCTAGCTCCCTGAATTCTTCTTTGAGGACCTCATCGCATTTCCTACATATATCGTTGGTGTCCATAAGCACCAAGACAACTGACTGTTCACCCTCCCCTTTTAGAACGCTCTGCAGCTGATCGGTGGCATACCTGACCTGAGCACCTGTGAGGCAACATACCATCCAGAAGTCCCATTCCGGCCACAGAACCGCCTATCTACTCCCTTCACAAGAGAATTCCCTGTGACAATGGTCCTACAAGTCATTTTACCGCCCTTCTGAACAGCAGTGCCTGCCACGATGCCATGAACCATGCAACTGCTGTCCTCCCCTGGTAAGTAATCTGCCCCAACAGCATGCAAAATGGGATACCTGTATTGGAGGGAGATGATGGCAGGGGACACCTGCACTGTCTTCTTACTCTTTTTCTGTTTTTTTGGTCACCCATTCACTGTCTCCCTCAGCAATTCGAAACTGTGTTGTGACCAGCTCACTAAATGTGCTATCCATGGCATCCTCAGCATTACAGATGCTCCACAGTGAGTCTATCCCCAGCTCCAGAGTCGTCATGCGGTCAAACAAGAGCTGCAGCTGGACACACTTCTTGCAAGTGTAAGAGTCAGGAGCGTCAGCCACATTCCTAAGCTCCCACATCAAGCAAGAGGCACAGGTCACGGGTCGGAGTCAACCATTGTTGTTTTGCAAAAAACGTTGACATAGTACAGTGGAAGTTTATAGTATCCATTTGCCTTACAGACATCTTCCATTTCATGATTTTCACATATCCATGGTGTGTGTCTGTGTGTGTGTGTGTGTGACAGAGAGAGGGGGGCTGACAAGAATCCTGTTGTTATTTTGGTATACTCTGATTATATTCAGTGGTTCAGCCTTTTTTACATGAATGTTCATGACTTCGGTGTTTGGAACTGAGAATTAACCGGAGTTCACAATGGTTACGATCATATAACTTGAGCAGCTATTTAAAACAAATCTGAATCTGCTCAAATCTTCCAAGTATTGACTCACAGTCCATGACTCACGAAGGAATTAATATAAAGCTGACATGACAAAAGAAAGGTTAAAAAATAACTTCAGAGGACATTGGAGTGCTTTCGAGAAATGTAGGTTAAGTGAGTAGTCAAAGGCCTGACAAATAGAGTTTTACGTGGATAAAAGTGAAGTTGTCCATTTTGACTGGAAGAAAAGCATTTTTTTTAAATCGAGGGAGATTCCATAGCTGTGAGATGCAGTGGGATCAGAGTGTAACATTACCTGAATCACAAAGTGCTAGCAGTACGTAATTAGGAAAGCGAATAAATGTTTTCCTTTTATCGTGGGGCAATTTAAAGACAAAAGTAGAGAGCACTGTTGAGCTTGTATCTTGAATGCTCTAATTCTTATCGGTCACCCTGTTTACGGAAGGAAGTAAATTCATTGGAGGCAATTCGGAGAATGCTTACCAGAATAATACTTACAGAATGACTTGTCATACAAAGGGAATTCGGATAGGCTAGGCTTTTGTCAGTTTGTGGTTAGGAGAGGAAGAGACAAATTAATTGAAACAAGGTGTTTCCTCTTACAGAAGCGTAGAGAATGAAGGATTGCTGTCTAAATGTCAGTGGTTGCCCATTTGAAACACATCGAGATGATCTGTTTTCTCTCAAAATGTGGAAACTCTGACACGTTATTAAAGCAGAGCTATGGAATATTTTAAAGGTATAGATAAATAGTTTATTGTTAACAGAGGGGTGGTGAAAAATTTTCAGGGTAGGCAGGAATGTGGATTTAACGTTACAATTAATGAGACATACTCATGTTGAATATCGAACTCATCCCTGTTTGTATGGGATGTGGCAGGGTGATTAAACTGACAAATTGGAGTTTCAATGTAAAGATCCAACAAAGTTTATAATGCTGAAATCCTCCATCTTCAGAGCTTTTTCAATGGTTGAATTTTTCAAGTGTTTGTTTAAAATCACCTAATTTGTGCTGTAACACTAATTGCCGATATGGAAACTGTGAAGAGATTCCAGTAATGAATGCAGTGATCACAAAGAAAGTTTTAGTCCAATGTGTGACTTAATTAAGATTCATCTGGAACACAACAATGTGAAAGAAAATTAGTGTCACTTCCCAGAAGTTCTATGGAGGGGCTTCTGTCTGAGAACATGCCACAACAATGCAACAAACGCCAGCTTATGTCAGTCACATTAACAAAGTTGCTTTAATATGTCTATAATGATTGTATTTTTCTGAGAGATTCGAGATTTTGTTTGCTTAAAAAATAGTTGCATCAATAAAAAACCTTCAAAAGTGGTCAGTGGAAAATTGCTTGCCCATTCAATATTCAGATCTCAATTTGTATTCGAATATTTAGATGGCTGAACTAGGAAGAAAGAATAAATATATTGAACGATTAGGGTTCCTATATCCTCTGCTTCCCTCATTCTGCCTGTGGTGTCTTTCAAAGCCCCTATGAAAGCTTTAAAGAAAAAACCTATGGTTTTCCGTTGTCCCACTACCTCTGGAAGTTGATCTACTTAATAAATCCAGTTGATCAAAGAATATAATACTGAATCCCTGAGCATCCAGCAATTTTATACCAGCCATCAGCCAATTGTGCATACAAGACCTAGCTTAAGATGTCTTCTTTCATGACTAATTTCAGCTGC
Organism: Chiloscyllium punctatum; assembly: GCF_047496795.1. Classification (NCBI taxonomy): domain Eukaryota; kingdom Metazoa; phylum Chordata; class Chondrichthyes; order Orectolobiformes; family Hemiscylliidae; genus Chiloscyllium; species Chiloscyllium punctatum. The sequence goes on along the minus strand of NC_092769.1, from coordinate 22,140,004 downwards.
GTATACTGTGAAGAACCAGGAAATCTATATTCTCCAGGGACAGTTGCAGAAAATAAGTTTGCTCCAGTTTGTGTATAAATGATATTTGATTCAGAATTCAAAGACGTGAAAGGATATTGCTGGATGCTGTTGTTTAGATTGTTCAGGGGCTGCCTATTGAAAGCATGTGACAGCAGTGCAACAAACACCTTTGCAGACCAGACCACAGCAATCGCACTAAATTTGCATCCCTAATGCTTACTTTGTTCCTACAGACTGAAGCTCTTATTTAACTAGAACAACAGAATCCATCCAAAGAAAACCCGAAAGAACTGTGAATGTTGTAAAACAGAAAGAAAAACAGAGTTGCTGGAAAAGCCATTGCTTTAAAATATCCAAATCTCTTCAGTGAAATGTTTCCCCTTCATCAGCCCGGTCCTGAACGCTCTCCCTCCCATTGAACTCTCTGGTCTATACTGCAGGGAAAATCCCTTCTCCCCGACATTCTCTGCCTCTTCCCCTACCTGTGCTCTGCTTTCTTGCAAACTAGTTATGTAAATTTGCCAAAAAAAATCACGAAACCATGCAGTCATCCTTCTGCAGTGTGAACAGTTTTTAAAAAGCAGCTGAATAAGAGCTGCAATACTGAATCCAGATTTTTCAGCCATTCCAGCAGCTGGCACACCCTTGTAGATGGAGGCAAATGCTGATTTCAGTGACTAAACTTGTCTGTTCAGTTGCTAGCCTGGTCAACGTGACAGCCTAAACTGCGATGGAGATGGAAAACCATGCCTTCCAAATCGAAAGGGGTCATGACAAAGTATGTTTGATGCAATATGTGACCATGATTTTGCTTCATTCAGAGTACAAGAAAATGAAAGTAAATTGCTGGTGAACTGACAGTTACAGTAAGATAACATACAGACTCCTCATGAAAACAGCACACAGCAATGCAGAGAATACCATTCCCGACCATAGCAATCACATACTGCCTCTCCATTATCGACATTATTCTTCGGGTCGGAGAGTTTATTACAAAACAGACAGTTTTAGGAGAGGACATCAAGGAAGCTTGAATTCAAAATTACTTGCAAATTTGAGTTACTTATCCCTGATCATTTTAGTCTCTTAAAATGAATATATTCAGGAAATACGTATCCCACTCTCACCCTTATCACCAGCTATAATGTTCATCAAACCTGTGAAAGGGGTTGAAGAATGAAATCAGTATTGATTGCAGTATCCATCTGGATTGTAAGAAGTTGAACAAAAGCAGCTGAACGCAAGCTGCAGGACTGTATCCAGAGTCTTCAGCCATTCAAGCAGCTGGCACTCAATAGTAGCTGGAGGCAAATGCTAACTTCAGGATTTAATTTATCTTGTCTGACCAGTTACAGGCATCGTAAGGTTGACAATCCAAACTGCAAGGGATATGTAAAGTATAATTCTCCAAGATTGTTTGCATTAACTGGAAACTATGTTTGATCTTTTGTGTAATTCGTACTTCATTTGATATTATATTTTCCAAGGCAAATGCTGGAGAAGAAGCAGTTCCTGTGAAGTTATGTAGATATTTCCTTCTGCATCCAGGAACCATGTAGCAGGCCCTAGTTACCACAGTCAGCTTTAAACCCCAAAAGATGTATTACATCCAGAAGTGGAAGATAGTGTTCTTTCTTCCAGGTGACTTTTGCAGTCATCATTTTATGAATTCTGGTGAAGCCCTGCTGGGTGAACTGAGAGCTTGAGTCAAACGTGATGGTTGGCAGTGCCAAGGGTGGCATGGTACTGACAGTAGGTAGTACAGAAGATGCTGCCTCGTCACAAACCATTATTGAAATGACATGATCCCAGGAGCTAACAGCAACAACAGAGTGAAGACAGAGCAGTGACCTGTCCTTTGCTCCCAGTAGTGGTGGATATTGCTGAGCCTGTACTCAAGAGATTTGCAGGCCACGGCCCACTGCGGGAGTTGAGGAGCTCTCCTATTCACTACTCAGACAGACACGAGTGGTCCTCAATTGTTGACTTCATTTGCCCCCGCACGGACAGGATAATATAATGGGGCAGAAGGCAGTTGGGCTTTGCTCCTGAACTCCCCTCCGCTTGGCCTAACTCATGAGAATCTTGGCAAATGCCAGTTGACCTGGAAAATGCAACCCTGCATGTGGAGACAGTACTAAAGGTCTTCATTGGAGATATTGGAAAATTGGTTGCCTAGTCTCCATTTGGGCCTGGAGCTCTTCCGCTGAGATATTTTGAGACGCTGCAACAAGTATAAAGTTTTGAAGAAATGAATTGGTTGCATCGTATCTCCCTTTCTTTGCTTCCACACTCCAACCTCATTAGCTTATCTTGCCAACAGTTAATGAGGGTTTTGAGGTAATAAATCTTGAACCAGTTTTATAAAACTAGCTGTCAATCGCTTGAAATATTTACTCAATTCTTCAGGTTTATTATGATGATTTTATTTTGGATGTAGATGTACGCTTAAAATGATTCAATAGCACTTTTCTGACTATTTGCAGATCACCTGACAGTCCAAAGTACAAGGTCGATGAAAAACTGTACACTCCAAAATCTATCATGAAAAAAGTAAGTTTGAAAACAATATGTGATTAATGTTTTGCTTCATTCGGAGGACACAAAATAGAAAGTAAATCACTTTCTGTGGACTTTTCAAGAAACATCACACAGCAGTGCAGGGAACACCACTGCAGGCAAGAGCATTTGCATTACTGTCTCTCTGTTATCTGCATTAGAATTAGGGATTCAGAATTTTGTTTCAAAAATATTGTATCAGGAGAGAACATCGAAGACACTTCATTGTAAGTTTGCTTACATTTTATTATTGATGTTTCTAAACTCTTAATATGAATACATTCAAGAACTTGCTCTCCCCTTTTTGTCTCTAATCATTATCACCAGCAAGAAAGGTTTTGAAGAACAAATTCATCATTTATTGCTAAACATCACACAACACCAGGTTATAGTCCAACAGGTTTATTTGGAAAAGCACACTAGCTTTCGCAGTGTCGCTCCTTCATCAGGTGATAGTGGAGGGCTCAATCCTAACACACAGAATTAAAAGCAAACATTTACAGTGTGATGTAGCTGAATCATGAACATTTATTGCAGTCACCCATCTGGAGTGTGGCCAGTTTCACTCAAACGGCTGAATGCAAGCTGCAGTCCTGAATCCCGAATCTTCAGTCTTCCAAACAGCTGGCACACAATTGTGGGATGGAGGCAAATGCTCATTTAAATAACTTCATGTATCTTTTATCATCAATTGCAGGCATAGCAAGTGTAACAATCCAAACTGCAATGGAAATGAAACCTATAGTTGTCAGGAACAACTGAAGAAATTAAAGTGTCAGTTTGATCCAATGTGCAATTTAACTCCTTAATAATATTGTATTTGGAATAAAGGCTATTGCTGCAGAACCAGCAATTCTTGTGAAGTTATGTAGGTATTTCCTTCTGTATACATGCAAGTACAATGTCAAATATGCTGTTCCAGGCCACAGTTAGCACATTGTGGAAACTGCTGGGCTCTGCCTCCCAAGTGTGTATTTTTCCGAGAAGTTAGATTGTGGTGTTTTTTTATTTAAACAAGACTTTTGCAATAATAATGTTGTGAATTGTGGTGGAGTCCTGCTGCTTGGACTGAGAGATGGAGCCAGCGCTGCTGTAGTGGATGACACCACCAAGGGCAGCATGCTGCTGATGTGGCCTGACCAAGAAGATATTGCTGGGTCACTATCCCAAGAATGAAATGGCCCAATCCAAAGAGCTGATGGTGAAATCGGAACGATAACAGAGTGGCAAATCTTTCTGTGCCACCAGTAATGTTTGCAATTGCTGAGCCAATACCCATTGATGAGAAAAAGTCAATTCTGTATTCGAACCAGTATCCAAAGCTCTTCACTGGAGAACTTGGACAGTTAGTTGCCCTTCTATAATTGCCCCTAAGCTCTTTATTTGAGACTTTTCTGGACTGTGCAACTGTGAAGAAATAGGTTTGTAACGTTATTCATTTCCATGTTCCAGCCTGCCTGTCAATGGCTTGAAATCCTGACACTCCGATTCAAGTTTCTAAAAATGTTTTTATTCTGAATGTAAATGTTTGCTAAAATTGACTTAATGGCACTTGATGACCATTTGCAGCACTGAAAACATCAACTGCTGAAAGTACAAGGAAGCTGGTGATTCTGGTTCTCCAGAAACTAAGAAGGTCATTGAAAAATAAGCTGAATACAATGTGTGACTGTCTACTAATAGCTAGCAGGTCTAGCTGCATCTGTGGAGTGAAAGCAGAGTTAATGTTTTTAGTTGAATGACTCATGTTCAGAACTTCAGACCTCTCTGAAGAAGGGTCACTTGACTCAAGGTGAACTCTGCTTTCTCTCCACAGATGCTGCAAAATATGTTGAGATTCTTCAGCAACTTTTATATTTTTTTCAGATTGTCAACTTCCACAGTTTGTTTTCTTACATTAAAGAAATTATTGACTGGCGTATAATTTTTGCTCTATTGTTAATCTTGTAAAAAGACATTTTAGGTTGAAGCTTGCAGTGAATGCTGCAGACCTAATGCTGGGACTGAAACCTAGAGTTTTGGCGTATGCTAAGGATGGTATATTGCCAGCAGTGACCAATGAAGAGATTCTTCATTAATGAAGGGCCTTTGCCCGAAACGGCGATTTTCCTGCTCCTCAGATGCTGCCTGACCTGCTGTGCTTTTCCAGCTCCATTCTAATCTAAAATGACGAGATTCCTGCCAGGGTTACTCATCAGTTGACAGTGCAGCTTAGTTTCAAGAGTTGCTACTCCAGTAAGAGGGACACATTTCTGAGCCCTACTGTTCATACTGATCATTGCTGAGGCTGCAACGGTGGGTACAATCAGGGATATGAGGGCGGCAGGACTGAGAGATCATGCAGAGTCAAGATGTCAAAGAGAACTGGTCTATGTCAGCATGGCTTAGCAATGAGAAGGTGCCAGACTCCCTACTGCCATTTTCCAAATTCGACCACCTCCCAGTTAAAAGCTAGTGAATAATTGAGTGAATAATGCATTAATACAAAGTCTTTCAATAATCATTTCCAGCCCTTCAATGTTCAGGCGTTCAGTTGTTCACTTCAAAGCACTGGACTGGACAATGAGGCTAAATATTTTGAAAACACATTGACTACCTAACTCTCTGCTTCCAGATACTATTACATTGGCCACCTCCCCTCACCCCATCTCTTCAAAAAGAACAGACTAAGGTGTCCTGCAAACCTCTGTGGAAGTTGAAAAAAGTCAGCATATATTGCAGTCATATCTTTTGAAAGTGGCCTTTTTTAACAGAATATAATAGAACATAGAACAATACAGCACAGAACAGGCCCTTTGGCCCACGATGTTGTGCCGAACATTTGCCCTAGCTTAAGTACCTATCCATGTACCTATCCAATTGCTGCTTAAAGGTCACCAATGATTCTGACTCTGCCACTCCCACAGGCAGCGCACTCCATGCCCCACCACTGTCTGGGTAAAGAACCTACCCCTGACATCCCCCCATAACTTCCACCATTCACCTTAAATTTATGTCTTTTGCATCCGGGGAAAAAGTCTCTGACTGCCTACACTATCTATTCTAATGTAAACAGGAATTTCTGGAGAGCATTAATTTCTGTAAGATTTCTGGAGGAACTTCCTCTTGACAACATCTCCCAATGCTATAGCAAACCCCACCATTCCAGACCACAGCCCCTCCCAATATTTGCATTACTCCCGGTTATTAGAGTGATTCCTCTCTTTTTCAAAAATATGCTGTATCAGCTCAATAGAGCCTTTTGATCTTCAGGGTTTATTTTCAAATGTTTGCAAGTCATTGATAAGTGTAAATCCTTTGTTTAATTTGTGCTTCACGGTGACTTGTGGCTGGGGCCATTTTGTCAGACCAGATTATCAGGAAGATGGGAATCAAAGTTTGCCAGAAATGAGGAAGCGAGTTTGATTTGATCTGATTTTGATGTGGTTTAATTATGCTTCATTTGGAATACAAGAATGTGAAAAGGGAATGTTGGAGAACTATTAATTCCTTCAAAATGTTTTGTGCAATGCAACGAATGCTAGTTCAGACAACAGCAGCTACATTAAAGAGGCTGCTCTACTGCCTCCCAAGGAATTTAAGGTGAGTGACAGAGTTGTCTTAAACAGTAGTACCACCACCCTAAATGCTGAGACGGGAAATTGCTTGCTGACCAATATTGAGGGTCTGTTTCTGGACATCGGAGCTATAGTGAAAACATTGAAGAATTGTGTTCCTTTCCTTCACCCCACCTCATCGCTTCTTTTTGTTTCTCTTTCCTGCTCATCCTCACTCCCCCACCCCAGATTCCACACTACCTCCAAAATCATTCCCATGGTCTCCAGAGTTCGGTGACATTTGATGAAATATGGCTGCATATTTGAAGAAATATGGCTGTGGATTGGGACCAGCTCCTGGTCTCCTCACCTTGGTCTATCTCCCATACAATGTCACCATTGAATGCTTCGCACTTTTTATAATTTAAGTTGGCCAGAGGCCATGTGTATCCACAGATGTGTATCCACAAATTCCCTAGTAATAGTCATTTGTTTGAATCAAGCTTATAAAGTGCTTTCATGGTGAATTCAATACAGGCAGCATCACATCCACACCGTTTCACTGACATCATCAATGAATAGAAGACTATTTACTGAGGTCATTACAGTGCTCTGGGTCAGAGATCTGTAATTACTCCCGGGCTTATTATAGTCAGGTCTTTCAGTAAACTCCAAATGGATGAAGGAGCAGGAAAGGAAAAGGAATAAAATTCTCTTTTCAACAAAACAGCCAATACTGACTAATATGACATGAACATTCAGTGAATTTGAATAATGAGAAATTGCTATATTCAGATTCTGAATCAAACATTGAACTACAAATTGTGCTTGTAAGGGTTAAATTAGCAATAGTGTATAAAGGGCTTGAGTTTCTTTATCAGAGATAAGGAAGTTAAACTTGAATCCTTGCATTTGGGATGTTTTCCCTCTCTCCCAGTACAGACAAGTCTTTATTTGACCTCTTTACCCCCCACCCACCAACTCCTACCCTCACAGCTAAAACTCTCGATGTTAATAAGAAGTGCCAAATATTAATTTTGTGATCATGCACATATTTAAAATGATTTTAACTGGTAATTTATAACCAGTTGCAGCTGTGAAAATGTTGACACCTCACATTGTGAATTAGGTGGAAACCTAAGTTTGTCAGAAACTAAAGGGAACAAATTGGCAAGTAAGTTTGGTCTAATGTAAGATTTAAATCTGCTATATTATGGATCCAATAATGTGAAAAGGAAGTGCTGGCAGTTGTTGTAAGATTACGTCAGGATTGCCTCACGGAGGCATCCCATGGCGGCGTGGTGAACACCAACACAGATGAGAACAATCACAGAAAACAGCTGCTTGACTGATTCAGAAATGCTTGGTTATTTTGAAAGACGAATCTTGAATCAGCATAAAATATCCAAAGTTTTTCAATGGTCGATTGAATTTTGCTTGTCTTTCAGTATGAAGGTCTTGCATAGACCAGAAATAGCTATAAACAATGGTGACATACTAAATAAATGGTTTTCTCTTCTTTTCACTCTGTACTGTCTCTTCCACACCCCGACCTCAGCATTCCCTCATTGTATTGTACTGTAGAGATCCTGTGGAAGTCAAAAGAACTCCATAACAACAGGACCAAGATGGTTTATGATGCATCTTGAAAACAAATAAAGTCCCAGCAACATTTTCTAGGTCATGGGACAGCATTGTCAATATACTCCAGGGGGATGGGTGGTGAAGGCATCAATAACTAGTTATATTAGCAAGATTACAAGACTGGGATTCAAGGAAAACTGCTTTGTCACTACCACCTCATTAACGTCACTATTACAAGGCTAAAATCGGGAGCATTGGAATCTTCACTGCTCACCTGGTGTTTGGTTTATTTGCAATAATAGTCAAGAAGCTCAATATGATCAAAGAGAGAGCAGTTTGATTGACTGGCAAAAGAACTAATGAACCTAATCTCCAGTCCCTTCACCATCACTGAGCTACGATGTTGGGCTACCTAGTGCTTACACTCTACGGAATGAACTGCAGCAACTTATTAGCCTCACACTGAAAGGACCTTTCCTGTCTATAATCTCTATTTCTTAACAGAACAACGATCAGCTAAAGGTCTGTTACACCAGATTCTGACTTTGTATGGATATCTCTGTTCTGTTATTTTTGCTATGGCAAAATAATGTGATTTATTAAAATTGCAGTCATGAACTAACTTAAGAAATCTAATCGATCAGGCTTGGAATATTGAATCGCAAGTCTGCGATTTTTTTTTGTTTAAATTGCTTTGGACTTAATTCTGAATAAGTTTACTGATAGCAAATTACTTAATTTGTGCTCTTCGATGAATTGCAGTTCTGGAAACATTGTCAGTGCAAACAGTGAGGAAAATGGGAATGCAGGTTCTCCTGGATCAAGTGAAGTAATTGCAAAGTCAGTTTAGTTTCATGCATGACTGACGAAGTCGTTATTTCAGAATATGACAAACCATTAGGAAATAACTGGTGAGCTGGGAGTTTGTGCAATGTTATACAATGATCAGTGGTAACAACTCGGAGGCAATGATTTGATGAGCTCTCAAAGAGGAACTTGCCTGTGTTCACTCCCAAGTCCTTTTACTGTGTGATACTGCAAAACTTCTCCGTATGAAAATCGTAGATTCCCTTTTGAAGACCTCAGTTGAAGCTGCCTCCACCACTACACTATTAGGCAGAACATTCCAGTTTCCGAACTATGCTGTTTTTTTAAAAAAAAGATTCCTTGTAACCGTTGTTTTATTTTGCTGATCATCTTAAATCGGTGTCCTTTTCTTCTCAAGCCTTTTTAAAATAGAATCCGTACAGTATGGAAACAGGTCACTTGGCCCAGCAAGTCCTCACCAACCCTCCACAGAGTAAACAATCCAAATGTATTCTCCTCGCCTTTTACTCTACTCTATCCAAATCCCTTATGATTTTGAACACATGTAAAATGTCTTCTTCATCTTCTTTTCTCCATAAAGAGCAGCCCGAGCTTCTTCAAACTATCCACATAGTTGTCCAGTTGCTCAAATCTGGTACCGTTTTTGTGTACCTTTTGTGCACATTCTCAAATCCCTTCCTGAAGCGTGCTGCATAATTACTAAACATGTGGGAAAAGCAGGACTGTTTATAACTATTTGTCATAATTTCCTTATTTTGCTTGCAACGGTCCTATTTCTAATGTTCAGAATCCTAATGATATCTTCAATCTGCACTGCCAACTTCATAATTTGTGTGCATACACACAATATGTATAAAATGCATTAAATATTAGACCTGGATCATTTAAGAAAGCATTGATCATTGTATCAAAAGATTTTAGCTTGTGTATAAAATGAACAAGGAACAATCCAGAATAATTTTGAGTTGGAGGAGGGCTGAGTTCAATGTGGCAAGAGGGCATTTGTGCAAGGATATTTGAGCACAAATCTGGGCAATGTTCAGCTCCGGCTGTACAGTGCACTTAACATTTCCACAAGCAGGAAATGGTGGCAAAAACAGTACTCTAATACCCTGCATGATGTTGCAAAGGATATGGATTATTGTTAACCCCAGTGAGGACCATGCTAAATATAGACTGTTCAGAGGGGAAATAAAGAGTAAGGGAGACTGGCAGCTAACTTTAAAAGGGAATCCAAAAGTCATGATTAGTCACAAACAGTGAAAGGGTAGCAAAGGAATGAGTGGGGCCAATTATCATTCATCTCCTGTTTAAACGTCATCGGGGCAGGGGCCTGGCTGAGGTATTATGAAGAGGAAGTTGATGTCCAGTTCATGGTGAAACAAAATATAGTTGAGACATGGAGGAGATGAAGGTTGACAGAATTTTAGAAAGGCTAAAATAAAACAAAATTGTCGATGCTGGAAATCTGAAACAAAAATGAAACTGCTGGAGAATCTCAGCAGGTCTGGCAGCATCTGTGGCGGGAAAGCAGAGTTTTAGTTTTCGAGTCCTGTGACCCATTGAGTATATCCAACTCTTTCTTTTTCAATGAGAAAGGCTGATCATCATTGAGTGTTGTAACTGATAACAGCGAAATTGGAGACACCTGAGGATACAGAGGAAAGTAACATTGAAGCTGCAGTGGGAATATCCACAACAACCGAATCCTGTTCAAATAGAGGCATGGAATCAGAGACAGGAGAATCACAACATTTAAAATACTTTTGTTCAAAATTATCTGGATAAATCCAGCAACCAGATTCATCTTAGTGGTGGAAAAGTTTCTAATGAAGTGTAATCACAGCTCAAGCAACAATACTGGGAGATCATATGGACTGAATTTATATGCTGACTAAAAATCTAATATGTAACCTGTTTACCTAAATCAACTGATGAAGGCTCATAATTCTGAATCTTCAGTTTTCTTGGATATTTAATCCAGTTTAGAAACATAGAAAATAGGGCAGGAGCAGGCCATGCAATCCTTCGAGCCTGCTCTGTTATTCATCACGATCATGGCAGATTGGAGTATGACCTTGTTTCATTAAATTAGTTGATCAAGGCTTGAAATGCAGCATTGTGAGACTTCTGCTTTTTTAATGTCTGGCAATAAATTACAGACCCAGACACCATTTTAGTTTGCTTTTAATTTTGATCAATTGCAATTTAACAGACAGAGCATTCAAAAAAATTATAGACTCAATTCTACAGAAAAAACAGTGACGAAAAAGTAAGTTTGATTTGTCATGTGGCTAAATTGTATTTTTAATGTGGAATCTAACACCATGAGAGAAATTACTGGAGAGTCAGAATATCCTGCAAAATAATGTAGAGACTTTCTCATGAAGACATGCCCCTAAAACCAGTCTACATTGTTTGTCCTTGAACATTTCCAAAAAACTTTCAAGGATTATGATCAATATGTATGGTTGTCTCAGATACATTACTGGCAAATGTTGTAACGCCAATACCAAACTCAAGGTCTCTTTCTCAACTTTAAATGTTCCTAGGAGAAATTGAGGACGGCAGAGTCTGGAGATCAGAGATGAAAAATGTGTTGCTGCAAAAGCACAGCAGGTCAGGCAGCATCCAAGGAGCAGGGGAATCGATGTTTCGGGCATAAGCAATAGTCAGTAATTTCTATCAGTGTCCACCGTTACAGCTACAAAAAATCCTCTAATATCTCTCCTCAATGGGTCATTCTTCCCCTTTGAATGTGGGCAGTGAGCACTCAGCTCTATCTTTTTTTGGCAGCAAATCGCTACCTTGCTTCCAGCCTGCTCTCAACAAGAGGTTAACTTGCACTGTCAAGGTGTGGCAATACTGAGAACAATCCTCCCCATACATGACCCATGCTATGATCACAAGAGAGGGGCTTATGCCCGAAACGTCGACTCTCCTGCTCCTTGGATGTTGCCTGACCTGTCAAATATTCCTGTTGATGAATGTTTTGCTTCCTGAGAAACAATTGATAAGTCTTTTTCTCTTCTCGATGCTTTCTGTAAGAGTATAGCACCAACACTTCTATCACTTGCATCGATAACTACATTGAATAGCTTTGGGTTATTAGTTGTCACTAATGTTGGGGCAGTAGTTAACACAACTTTCAGGCTGACAAATGCCTTCTGATAGTTTTCCATCCATTGAAACTTCCTGCATTTCTATACAATTCAGTGAGTGAAGCAGCCACACTGCTAAGACTCCCTACAACTTTCTGATAAAACCCACTTGTAGTTCTACCAAATGCAGAACAACCTCTGTTATACGAGCGTCAATTCGCCAAATTTCAGATTATCCGAACAAGATCTCAAGGTCCTTTGTTTGCAATCTGATCAGTTATCTGAGCAATGCATTGTCTGAACAATTAGTTATCCGAACAATTAGTTATCCCCACCTGTCTAATGTGGAAAATCAAGATTGTTTTGTAGTCGTACTGATCCTTTAGTCGATAAGGACACCTGTCCATGTTCAATAACATGGTCCAGGAGAGTGATTTGTGTTTTCTTGAGTTCGCTGTTAGCCAGGTTTATCACCAAGCCTGCCTCTCAAAGTCGAGTGAATAATTTTGAGAAATTCTGCAAATTTTCCATCCATGTGTGACTAAAAACCAGGTCATCAATGTGTACCATGCAATTGGGGAACGAAGAAATTGCGTCATTGGTTAGTCTTTAAAATGTAGCTGGCTCATTCTTCATACCACATGACATGGCTGTAAACTGTACAGTGCATTTTGGTGTCACGAAAGCCGAAATTGTCTTCACCTTTTTGAATAGAAGTATCTGAAGGGATCCTTTGAGTAAGTCGTACAGAGAAATATAAATTACTACTCCCATCTTCTCAATATGGTCTTCCAAACTTGATTTAGGACATGTATCAGATTTAGTAACTGCATGGACTATGCATAGGTCCACACATAATCATTGGATATTATCTGACTTTGGTCCCACTGATGTCGGTGAACTCTATTCACTACGACAGATTTTGATTACATTGTCTTTCAGCAAGTGTTCAGTCTCTTTCTGAACCTGTGCCAACCTTCAAAGGTTAAATCTGTAGGATGTTATTTGATTGGAACTGCATTTCCTCAATCAATATTATGTGTAGTGAGATTAGTAATTCCCAGGTTATTCCCACATATCTCCCCATATGATTATACTATTTATTTTGGGTTATTTCGATTTTCATCTGGAAGGGAACTCAGCAATTTATCCCAGTTTCCCAGAACTTCCTCATTGTTCAATTTAATTTGAGGAGACCAATTCACAATCATCTGAAATTATTTCGTCACTCTGTGTTAGAACATAGAACATAGAACAATACAGCACAGAACAGGCCCTTCGGCCCACGATGTTGTGCCGCACTTCTATCCTAGATTAAGCACCCATCCATGTACCTATCCAAATGCCACTTAAAGGTCGCCAATGAATCTGACTCTACCACTCCCTCGGGCAGCGCATTCCATGCCCCCGCCACTCTCTGGGTAAAGAACCCACCCCTGACATCTCCCCTATACCTTCCACCCTTCACCTTAAATTTATGTCCCCTTAGTCTCTTTTGTTTTCCTATCAAAATAGCTTTTGAACAAAACACATCTCTTCAAGCCACAGAATGGTCACAGAAATAAGTGGAGCAGTAAGCCATTCAGCCCCTTAAGCAGGCACTGCTGTTCAAAATGACGATGGCTGATTATTCAACCCAGTACCCTGTTCCATCATTCTTTCTGTAAGCTTTGATCCCTTTAGCCTGAAAAAAAAACTATTACGTTTTGGACTCAATCAATTTCTATGACAGTGAATTCCAAAGAGTCACCACTGTCAGGGTGAAGAAAGGTTTCCTCATCTCAGTCCAAAATGCCCGAGCCAGTATCCTTAGACCGTGAGCCCTGGTTCTGGACTCCCCAGCCATGGAGAACATCCTTCCTGATTATCTAAATCTGGACATAAACACTGACTTGTGCTACATCTTGTGATCTTAGCCTAGGTCAATATGGGGACGGTTGTTCTCAGTATTGCCATACCTTGACAGTGCAAGTTAACCTCTTGCTGATAGCAGGTTGGAAGTAAGGTAGCCATTTGTTGCTAAGGAAGAGATAGGACTGAGTGCTTACTGCCCATATTCAAAAGGGAAGAATTACCTATTGAGGAGAGATATTAGAGGACTTTTTCTGGTTGTAATGGTGGACAGTGATAGAAATTACTGACTCCCGTAGAACACACAGGGAATCAGCAAAGGTGACCCAAAGTGCTGATTCCTAATTACACATGTTGCACTTTCCAAATGACAACAGCCCATTGGTTGAAGAAGTTTTCCTTTATTTAAAATTAAAATGCCCATCGATGTATGATACACTTCTGGAGTAGGTGGGACAGGAAGATAAGCCTACTCAGTCTAACCTGGGAACTTAAGCTCCTGATCTAGGGTAGGGAGACTACCATTCGACGACAAGAGGCCTTTTGGCATCTCATACAGAATCGATGCAATTTCCCTTAATTGCTTCATTAATCCCTGGGATGTAAGTAATAAGCCACTTGTCAGAGTGTTGTGTTTTACTCAGGTGACACTGAGTAGTGTGCTGATCTTTAAGTCGGAACGTTCAGGGTTCAAGATCTACCCTCGGGGTTAAAATAGACTAATTGATACTGCCACAGCAGTGCTGTCCTGAGATAATCCTACACATCAGACGTATATGAGGCATTAAACCAAAGCCACTCTGCCCGCTAAAGGGACCCTTATTATTTTGAACGAACGTGAGGAGATTATACTTGGTGTCCGGGCCAATATTTATTGCTCAATCCCGATGAGCAGATGATCCAGTCATCATCTCCTTCCTGGTTTTCTCACAGCACACAAATTAAATATCACTTTTCTGACATGTGACTACATGATCAAAAGTACTTCGGTTGTTGTATAGAATATCTCTGATTGAAAATTGATTTGTCAGAACCTGGATGTATTGTTACTCAACTTTGCTGTTCATTTTTTATTCTCTTCACTCTATGCTGTAAGAAAAAAAAAATCCTTTCCAACTTCCACCAAAGGAGAATGAGACAAAGCTCAGTGCTGTAATATTTCACTTTGTACTAACATCTGGATGAAACTAAAATACCATTCAATGCAAATATAAAACGAAATGAACCAGTTTTAAACATTTAAAACAAATTATATATTTCACCAAAGGAGTGTATTGAAATATTTCAATAGTTCCCATTGTGTCAAGTACCAGCAAACAGTGGAGTCTGTTCCAATCTATTTTATCTTGTCGAAAGAATAGGCTGAGGAAAAGATCAGTGCATTATGGGCTCCTTCAATTTGAGAATGAGGAAAGGAGTACAGTGTGGATCAGTGATTAATAGCAGGAACAGTATTCTCCAGGTTAGAATACATGTGCAGTGGAATATACTAAAATGTTAGAATGAGAGAAGCTGAAGTGGGATATTGTCAGCTGAATGTTTTATAAGTCTGTTCAAATCGGGTCAGTCAGGATCTTATTTAATGGTGGAGCAGGCTCGAAGGGCCAAGTGACCTACCTTCGTTCATTATTCATACCTCGAAACAATTTTGTTAGTTTCTCAAGTGGAAGTATTAAACACACATTTTAAACTGTTACATGGGTACATGCTGATATTTCCATCCATGACTCCCTGGGTTTGATAACATGTAATTGACAGTGGCCCCAGGGGTTCTGCACTTGTTTCAGAGATCTGGAAATAGATGTATAGGATATTCTAGATTCTAGGTTGCATTAAGATGTTATATAAATGCACAACTTTTCTACTTGTCTTCCTGCGAGGGGAGAGAGGGTTTTGCTCTTCATCAAACCTGTGCATCATTTGACTTCAATCTGCTTTTCTTTTTTGCATTATTGTGTGGAGTTTATTCTCTTAAGTCAGTAGCCTGGGTTTTGCCTAAAGTTTAAGAGGTTTTTACTCACATTGGTGAGTTTCTGTATCCCATGAGGTAGATTCATTGCAATCAGTAATGGAAAATATAGCAGATCAAATACAATGTTGTTAACTGTTATTAGGTCATTTAACAGGGATAACTATGTGCTGTTCTATGCCCCTCAGGATTTAAAAGCCTTTTCAGTGAGGCCACTGCTGATTTACCCAAGGCGCTATACTGGTGAAGTCACTGAGACTGAAACCTTTATAATCTGGGACAATGATGAAATACACACTGACTGGAACTGCAACTTATCAGAAAAACTAGGGAACAGGGAGAGATTGGGGCCGAAGCTCAGAACACAGAGGCACTGTAAACCCAAGCACCCATTGACACAGCTTCTCGAGATGAGTTATGATGTGGTTCTGCACTATTCGGGTCTGATCTCTGATCAGAACCAATGCTTCTCTGTCAAACCTATGTGGTTTCTGGAAACAAATAATGTCTGCTAGGAGGCAACTACAAAGCTCTCCTGCAATAATGTGACACAGAATCAAGTGAAATTTGCAGTATCCCCTTTTGGGGCTTCTTGCATCCTTTCAAGAGGCAGCTGAATTTGTTGATCAGGTATCAGTTACCATCGAATTGGATGAAATCTTGTTAGTGGTTCATTTATTTACATTTCCCTATCTCTGAGGTTTGCCCCATTTCTTTATTAAAGAGCCAATGTGTGTGAGATCTCTTTAGTGCTGTCCATAGGAGAGCCGTGCTCCTGCCACTGTGCAACTGCATATTGATATCTGCCTTTAAAACAATCTGAATCTATGGTCACATACTGGTGTCGGAACTGAGTAGGGCTCATACTAGAATGACCAACTTGACAACTGCTACAAACCAATGTGGGCTAGATTTTCCAACTGTCATTATCACAAGGGTGCTTTTGGTGCCACATTCACTATTCAGAATAACAATTGGTTTTTCTGCTCATGCAGAATTTCTCTCTATTACTTTAAATAATAGTGTACTGTGTGTGGTTTGTTTCTATTTATTTCTGTTCCTCAATGATTTTGAAATTCTTACTGTAAAAGGATCAAAGACAAAGTAATGCCATTCTTCTCTCTCCAGAAGGACATTGTTGCTGGTTTTCCTCTGAGGCCAGTGCAGAACTCGACCAGTTCATTGTAGGCCTGATACATTATGGTTAAGTTTAACCTCTGCCAGCTGGAACAACGTGGAAATTTGAGTATTGATGAAAATAAGGATTTTTTTTTAAAAATTAAGTCTTTAGTATTGTACTTATCAGGACACGCTCAAGAATACCAATGGGAAGGGAGAAGACATTTAATCTGTCTGGGTAATGAGTGCTGATTGGTAAAGGCCGAGAGAATGGACCAGCTGATGAGTGGCAGTGAACTGCCAATGCTTGTTGTGATTCGACTAAATTGGTGATGGCCATTCTCTGATTCATTTGTCAGGGCAATACCTTGACCACTCAGGAAACCTGCCAATTGAAAACTTAACAAAGTTTAGCTGTTAACTGTCCGTCACCATCTGACAAGCCCATTTCCATTGGGTACATCTCGATCAATCATTGTGTACTTTCCAAAGCAGCAGATCTCTTTTCCTGTTCAGTGTAAACTGTTGTTTCCCTTTACATTAAAATCCTTGCAGCTATGCTGATGCATGCAAGACAAAAAAAAAGTATGTCCTATTTTACAGCAATACCCAATTTCTGTATTTGCAAACAACTGTTTGAAAATGGGAACGTTTTGCTAATGGAGGATCCAACATCCGGCTGATATGATTAAAATGGAGGAGAAAGTGAGGACTGCAGATGCTGAAAATGTGTTGCTGGAAAAGCGCAGCAGGTCAGGCAGCATCCAAGGAACAGGAGAATCGACGTTCTGGGCATAAGCCCTTCTGAAGAAGGGCTTATGCCCGAAACATCGATTCCCATGTTAAAAATGGAATCTAGTTTTCGAAGTTGAAATAATTTAACCCCCTGACCAGCGCACTTTGTACATGCTGATCCTCTTTGAATATTGTATCAGTCTGGCTGTTGAAAGACAGCTTTGGAAAGTTGTTTAATTATGTTAACTTCAATTTAATGAATTGCTGAACCGGTGGAAAATACATTCTATTGCATTTACAAAACTAAGACATCTTGTGAAATCAGGAGATGTGCACAATGCAAATGAACATCCCATTTACTGCTGGCCTGGACAAGACTGGTAAATTTAAACTGGTGCTTATAGAGAAAAGACTGAGAACTTAACTGGCTCATTATCATCTAATGTATTGAGTTTAAACTTATGTCTGTCTGTAAATTCTTCAAGGCCTTGATAAACACTGCCCCTTGTACCCCTAATATACACACTCTTTTCTTTTGGTTCTCTGATTGCTTTATATCCTTTTGTCCACGAGTATGGTCAAGTCCCCTTAATTAGCTGTACTTTACTGATAAACTTCCTCAGATGCCCTCTTTACTCATTCTCTCTTTGAAAGCTTACTTAAAAGGCAGTTTCATGTTTCTGGTCATTGGTCCAAACTCTACTGATACATGCCAACAACCTTCTCCTGTTTGGATTTCGATGCATCCTTTTTCTGTTTGGAATGTCGAACTCAAATGCTGAATATAGGGTTAAAGACAGGATTCTTGGCAGTGTGGAGGAACAGAGGGATCTGGGTGTGCAAGTACATAGATCCCTCAACGTTGGCACCCAAATGGATAGGGTTGTTAAGAAAGCATATGATGTTTAGGCTTTCATTTACAGGGAAATCGAGTTTGAGAGCCGCGAGGTTTTGCTACAGCTCTACATGTCCCTGGTGAGACCACGATTGGAATATTGTGTCCAGTTCTGGTCACCCTGCTATAAGAAGTATATACAGGCTTTGGAGAGGGTGCAAAGAAGGCTTACCAGGATGCTGCCTGGACTGGAGGGCTTGCCTTATGAAGAAAGGTTGAATAAGCTTAGACTTTCCTCTCAGGAGAGAAGGTGGAAGCGAGGAGACCTGATTGAGGTGTCCAAAATAATGAGAGGAATAGATAAAATCAAAGCTAGAGAATTTTCCGCAGGGCAGGATTGACAGGTACGAGGGGGTCATAGTTTTAAGATATTAGGAGAAAGGTATCGAGGAGACGTTAGAGTAGGTTCTTTACACTGAGAGGTGTGAATGCATGGAATACATTGCCAGCGGTGGTGGCGGAAGCAGAGTCATTAGGGACATTTAAGTGACTGCTGGACATGCACATGGTTAGCAGGGAGTTGAGGGATGTGTAGGTTGTTATTATATTTTACATTAGGATTAAAACTCGGCACACTGTCGTGGGTCAGAGGGCCTGTTCTGCGCTGTACTTTTCTATGTTCTACGTTAAAGCATCTCATACATATGAGTAATAATGTCCACTTTTGGCAGATTTAATTGGAATGTATCTGCCAAACCTTTAGCAAAACTGAATCAGCAAACAGCTTCAAACTGTGCGCACATCCATCACATAACATTGCTGTTCCTCATTAACTCTTCAAATGCACTGCTCCATTCCAAATAACGGACCATCCCATTCCCATTCAGAGAAATTTGTTTCTGATGGATGGAAGCGGTTGTTTCTGTACTTCTGCCATTTTTGTTGAACTCATCTCAAGTGACACTTTAGAATTTGACAGTCAGGCCAAGACTGTTTGTGTTAAGCTTTATCAATTTTGACCAGTTTTCCAGCTCTTCATGTTCTTGAATATTGGAATGGGACTGGGGTCTATCAGGCCTCAAGGGACAGGCAGCAAGGTCATTAGGTGGATAATACAGTGGAAGATGACAAGGGAAGGAAGGAGTGTCAGTGGCTCTCATATTTCCACCTCCGTAGTATTTTATTGATCCCAAATTAGGGAAAGGATGACCACTCAGGTGGTCAATGTAGAGTCTATTCCCGTCAGTGCTGGCAGTTTATGAGCAGTAAGTGGGTCCTCTATTGAGTGGGAGACCTCCTCCTGCATCCTAGAGACACGCCTGCAGGATGTCCCTCCTAATGAAGTACCTCATGGCTCACAACAGGGTATCCCATCTGCATACTGGAACAGTCTCCTGTCCATGGTGGCGATCATTATGGGAACTGGAAATCAGAGTATGTGAGTGAAAGAAGCCGTGAGGGCTAGAGTGTTCACAGCATTCCCAGGACCAGGTTGGCAAGTCCTACTGAAGCCATTAATAAGTCATTAAGATCCCCCAATTGGTGCATGAACAATGGGTTACTCCTACTCCTAGTAAGAGTATTGTGATTAATGCTTTTTAGTGCTATTAGGCAAATAGTGAAGTGTGGCCATGTGATAAAATCATTTACATTCACTGCTGAATACTCGAGACTTTTGGTGAGAAATTTTATAATTTTTCTAGCTGTTCTGAATACACTTTTTGTTTCATACAATGGTGATTTTCTACATAGGATTACAGAGGAAAAACAGACCATTTGGCACAATCAGTCCATGCCAGTGCTTATGTTCCACTCAAGGTGTTTCACATCTTTCCTCATCTAAATCGTCCATTGTAATTCTCTATTCCCATCCCTTCCAAGTGCTCACCTAGTTTCCTTGAAATACATCTAAACTATTGATTTCAACTATTCCGTCTGGTCACATATTCCCCGTTCTCATCATTCTTTCAGTGAAGAGGTTTCTTCTGAATTCCCTTTTGGATCTCTTGAGGTACTGCCTTATATTGACAGCCTCTAGTTATGTTCTATCCCAAAGTGAAATGTTTTCTCTGTGCCTTCTTTTTTCAAAACCTTTCATAATTTTAGAACTGTCAGCCTTCTTTTCAAGAGAGAAGTGAACAGCACAACAATTCTTCCTTGATATGCACAGCCAGAAACTTGTGTAGCATTTTTATAAATCTTCTCTTCACTCTTTCTCATATATTCTATAATATGTCAACTGGAACTGCAGGCAATACTCTTAATTATAGTCAACCAAATTTTTATAGGGACCCTACTTTCAAATCTATCCCTTTCGAGATAAAGCTTAGAGCTTTGTTTGCATTTTTATGGCCTTTGGAACCTGTGGTGAAATTGTTAGTGACTGATGTAATTGTCTGAAATCCCTTTGTTTGTCTCCCTCACTTAGACGTGCATCTTTGAATAAATGACCTGCACATTATTCCTACCAAGGTTTAACACTTTACGTTTATCTGTGTGGATCTTCATTTGCTAATTATCTGAACATGCCGTAAATTAATTAATGATCGCTTGCAACCTCTTGTAGTCCTCAGAATTGGCTACATTTCAACATTCCTTTCCAATTTGGTGTCATTGAATTGCTAACTTTTTTGTCGTAATTTAATTTGCAGTTTTACTTTATTTTGTTTTGAATTTTTAGAGAGGTGCAGTAATCCACATGGTAACTATAACAACTAAATGTAGAATGACAGATAGATGAAAAATTTTAACAAACACGTGACTAATTGATAGACTCTATTAACTGCAAGGTCAAAACAGGGAATTATTTTTTACATGAATGATATGGTGAGATTATGCGTAGTGCAATAACTTTTTGTCCATTTTTTTGTTGCAGTTTATTTCCTCAGGTCTTTCTGTGCTACTGGTATGAAATTGAAAAGGCACCCATCCTCCATTTTAAGCGAAATGATAATTTAAAAAAACAGCATTTATATAAAACGTAACATGATTTATGAAGCCATCCCTCTAGGCTTATACATATTCACAGCCATGTAGAGTTATATAGGGAGAGGCTGAATAGGCTGGGGCTGATTTCTCTGGAGCGTTGGAGACTGAGGCGTGACTTTATAAATGTTTATAAAATCATCAGAGGCATGGATACAGTGAATAGACAAGGTCTTTTCCCTGAGGTGGGTGGAGTCTCACCTAAACCTATACTCGTGAGTATAGGTTTAGAGTGAGAGGGGGAAAAGTTGAAAGTACCTAAGGAGGAACATGTTCATGAAGAGGATGGTGTGCATAGAATGAACTGCCAGAGGAAGCGGTGGAGGCTGGTGCAATTTCAACATATAAAAGGCATCTGAGTGTGTATACAAATAGGAAGGGTTTAGAGGGATATAGGCCAAGTACTGGCAAATGAGACTGGATTAGTTTAGATTATCTGGTCAGCATGGGCAAGTGAGACTGAAAGACCTGTTTCCAAGTTGTAAATCTCTATGACTCTATGATCTACCCCTTTGCTCTTAATGTACTAGCCGAATCTCTTTGGATTATCTTTAACATTATCTCCCAAGGCTATCTCATTTTCCTTTCTTGCCCTCCTCATTTCCGTCTTTAGAATGTCCCTGCACCTCTTGGACTCTTCGAGATTCACTTGATCTCATTTATCTATATCTAATATATGATTCATTCTTAATCTGAACCAGAGCCTCAATATCTTTATTCCTCCAGTGTTCCCTCCTCTTACCAGCCTTATCTTCACACTAACAGGAACATCACGCCTCTGAACTCACGTTATCTTACTTCTGAAAGCTTCACTCTTGCCGGCCGTCCCTTGAGCTGCAAACAGTCTACTCCAATCAACCCTTGACAGTTTTTTGTCTCAGACTATCAAAATTTGTCCTAGTCCAATTAAGAACTTTAACTTATACATAATATATATAACTTATATATAATAGATATTTCCATAGATATTTTACAACTAATCGAATTATGACCCCGGCCACAAAAAGCTCCCCTACTAACAATTCAGTCAATTGCCCTGCCTTGTATTACAAGAGTAGGTCAGGGTTGCTCCTTCTGTGACAGTTACATCTGCATATTAATGAAGAAAATTGACTTTAGCACTTACCAAATTCCTCACCATCCAAGCTCTTAAGACCATGGCTGTCCCACTGTATGTTTGGAAGTTTAAAATTTGCGATTGTTACAATCCTATTATTTTTACATATAAATAAGATCTTTCAACATATTTGTTACTCAATTTCACTCTGACTACTGGGGGGACTATTACAATTGCATCAAAGTAATCATGCCCTTCTTATTTATGAGTTCCATCCCCATAGCTTCACTGGACCATCCCTCAGAAATCCCTTGTGTTAGAACAGCACTTATATTTCACCACAAGAAAAATTGACTCCAATCTCCTTCTAGCTCTTCCTATTTCTGCCGTACCTTTGATGGTGGGAGGGGCTTTGAACATAAATTATTCAGTTTACTGGTGATGGTTCGTAGCTGAAAATAAAGAGACCATGGATGATTTGGGTGATGGGAAATAAAAGGCTACATTGTGTGGAAGGAAAATTCTGGATATAAACAAGAATTTTACAAACCGATCTCCATTCTGTCTGCCCAGGTCTTGCCTACACCGCTGTACCTCCAGAGGACTTTCCTTTTATTTTGATGAGTTCAAGTTAATCTCAGCCGCTGTTTTGTACTTGTCAACTATTTGTTAACGGGGGTTTGCCGTTTCAGAATGTAGGTTGCCTTATTGTGTACGTTCTCAGAGTTCAGTGTTTGGGGTCCTTGTTGGTTCACCCTGTGCTTTGGTATATAATGCAAAATTACAGAAAAATATTAATAGAAATTTAAGATAAAATGTTAGGATATTGGAAGAACAGCTAAGAGCATCAAGTTTGACAGAGGGTTGTGGGACAGGGTACAACTAATCGAATTATGACCCCGGCCACAAAAAGCTCCCCTACTAACCATTCAGTCAATTGCCCTGCCTTGTATTACAAGAGTAGGTCAGGGTTGCTCCTTCTGTGACAGTTACATCTGCATATTAATGAAGAAAATTGACTTTAGCACTTACCAAATTCCTCACCATCCAAGCTCTTAAGACCATGGCTGTCCCACTGTATGTTTGGAAGTTTAAAATTTGCAGGAAAGCAGCAGGGTTTCCAAAACTTCTCATCTCTGCTTTCCCTGATCAAAATCAACCTGCGTTTTATAATTTTTGAGGATTGTTATTCATTAATATCGGTGTGTCAGATAAATCTCAGTCTCAGGGAGGTGTGGCGTGCTTCTTTGTTTTGTGATGAACTCAGAGGAACATACTATAGTAAGAGAGTAAACCCAAAGGGGTGAAGGAGCAGAGGATCCCCCGTGTGTATGTGCACAAATCAGGGAATGTACCATGACACGTGGACAGAAGAGCAAATAATCCCTACTTCATCAATAACGCTGTAGAGAACAAACACAAAGCAATTATAATTAAACTCAAATAAAACAGTCTCTTGTCTCACCTGAAATGTTGCATCTTGTTTCCGGTGCCACGTTTTTGAAAAGATGTCAAGTTATGAGATTGAGTGTGTGACTGATTCACAACACTATTCCCGGAATGACACACCTCACCAACTCTGAGAAATTGTGAATGTTCTCCTCTGCTGATAGTTTCCAGACTCTGTGAACAGTTGCTCTGATTGGTTCTCAATTCTGTCTTGCGTCACATAGATCCCAAAGGCTGAATATTTCAAGTACTCATGAGCTCTGCCTGATCAACATCGACCTCTGATTTATTATTTGTGAGGGTTGCTGTCCTGTAATATCCCTGTCTCAGATAGATCTCAGTCTCATTCCCTGGGATTTGACAGGTGTGGTGTGTCAAATAGACCCCAGGAATTGTGCTCCATGAGATTTAGGTGTGAGAAAAACTCCAGTCCTGAGAATCTGCCCTTGGATTGTGTACGTGTTGTGTCTGAATACCTGACTAAACGTTGACATTTTTGGCTGATGAATGTTTCGTTGGGCACTTTAGGTGGCGATTTCTGCATTACTAACCCAGGCCGTCCCGACATTGGGAGCACTTTTAGTTTAGACGGTGGAGAGTAAAGTTTCAAACTCCTTTGCCTGCCTTTTATAGGCTTCTGGTGGAGCAAAGCTCCTCATTCGTATCATTAGGTGACCCGAGGTTGTGACCCTTTGTGCATAAGAGGAAATGTTCTCTAATCCTTCTGCCTCTGGAGTGTTCCATCAGGCATATCGTGTGATAGATGTATTTACATTAGTGGGCTGCATGGTAGCGCAGCATTAAACTAAATGACTGGATGAAACACAACCAAACAGAACAAATGAAAGCATTTGGCTGGGAAAGGAGTAGGATGTGGGAAAATGTATTATTACTGACTGGTCTTGAAGAAATAATTAAGTAAACTCAAGGTTAGTGCATATTCATTCGAGATTTATTAACAATTTCAGAAAGCATTTTTATCCAAAAAGTTGATGTAAAAGCTAACAGAAGTGAATATAATGGCTGGATGCCACATTGAGATGAGAACACATGCGCTGTGAGCTGGGAGTTTTCTGTACATCAGTAACAGTCACAAGAAAGGGAGTACAAAGGCTCATCAGAAAGGGTTACAGCAGTAACAGTCACAAGAAAGGGAATACAAAGGCCCATCAGAAAGGGTTACATCAGTAACAGTCACAAGAAAGGGAATACAAAGGCCCATCAGAAAGGGTAGGCAACCATTCTGAGTAAGGAACTAATAAAAGCAAAACAAATGGGCTTCAAACAACTGGGAAGCTACAAATTCTTCCAACCACAACTATCTCAAAGATATCAAAATAAAAAGGAAAATCCATCAATAATTGTCTCAGTTACATGCTGATAAACTGAAGTAATCTCACTGTTAGAGTCAGCAACAGGACAGATTGTAGATTGGGAATTCAGAGACCTTGATAAGCAGATCAGGAAAATCAAGGGATTCCACAATTCATTCACTTAACCTGGAAAAGAGAGATAAAGCAATGTTTATTCAATGGCACACTTAGACATTTCACAAAACATATTGGGCTGCTTGGCGTGAGAAAGATGTGATTATTCTCACCTTCACCAGAGTGACGGCAGCGCTGTAGAAAATACTCAGGAAGAACAAGGTGATGAACGTGGAAGCAGTTGTCCAGATGTTGCTGTTATCATCCTCATAGTCTTCAATCCAAGTGCGATCTATTGAATCTATGAATATAAAGCCGAGAAAACGCATTTAGATTGTTTATTGATCCAGATCGATCTATCTGCATCCAAGTCATGTAATTAGAGACCATTACATCTTCATAAAGCAGTCAGATATTTCTCAAGGGCTCTTATCTGTATCTATTAGTGCATTATTGACTCTCAGCAAGAAATTACAAATACTAACTGCACACGTTCTTTCATCATTGTCCATGTCAGAACGTTTTAAATTATTTTTCTTTCAATCTATTATTTAAGGATATTATTATTTGAGGAATGCTTATTATGAATGATTATTTTAATTATATCATTATATTTTAAATATAGGCTGTGACAGCACTTTAGTTGAAAATTGTGGCCATCACTGAATAAAAGTTCAAATGTGATTCTCATCTTTATGTATTGGTGACCAATTGCTTGGCAAATCATGAATATAAGTGACATCACAGTCAGGACATTGCTTCATATTTTTGTTTGTAGGATCTGTACATTTAGGAATAAGTGTTTGTACGTGTGTCCCTTAATTTATTTGATCTACTGGTTGGTGTGTTTGATTTTCCTTTAATGTTTGTGTATGTGGTTATGAGAGTCTCTTACTTCACTCTTGCCCACGTTGGAGTCTGTGCGTGAATAAACATATTCCTGTTCCTTTACTGCTGGTGTGCTCATGTGTTTGTGCACCGAGATTTTGGTCTTTTCACATTGTGTAAGCATCATCATGCTAATATTCCACTTCGTTGCTGCCTATGCTTATCTTGTAATGTCTTTGTGAGCGTTCACTTTTCATTAGTGCTATCTAAAATGTGTGCTTATGTGTCTGTTTCAGATCCTCCCGACAACTAGGTTATTTTCATGTTTATGCTTAATAATTGTTAGCATGCAACGTTATATTTTGTTGGATGTTTATATTTATATGATGATGTTTGCTTGTGTGGCAATCTTTCCCAAACCATCTCCTGAGAAGCTTGTTTGTGTTATTGTTTGTGGATGCTTGCTGATGCTTGTGCCCATTCTCCTTATTTAATAAACACCCCTCTATTTGTTGATCTATGCACTTGTGTGTCTGCATGTGAGACTCTGAATTTGTGTGTACGTGTGATATTGTATCCATGCTGATCAATGTGGTTTAAAAATAACTAATTAAGCTGCCTCTGTCATTGTATGTTTGTGATTCTGAAAATGGGAAAGTTATGATATTAATATTTATCTCTGTGCACTTACGTCCTTGTGTGAGTTGACAAGTGGGAGGACATTTTTCGGAATTTGTATCGGTGTTCATGCGTGTATGTCTGTACCCATTGTACTGTATGAATGTAAATGTATTTGTGTGTTACCGTGTGTCTATGTTTGTCATGGTTATGTGTGAGTACCCCTGTTCATTTGTGCAAATGATTTTCATTCGGTGTATGTGAGTTTTTGTATGAGCTTAGAGAGTGTTCAAGTGCCACTTGCATGTGTGGCTCTGTGTGAGTATGCATGTGTGACATCTTATCTATATGCACGTTTGAGTGTGCATATAAATATGTGTCTTTAGGTGAGAGCTTGTATATGTGTCATTACGAGTGTATTTGTGATCATCTCTCTGTATCTGTTCTTATACCAGACTGCAATTTTTATTATTCAAATTTATTGTTCTACTTTTTATGGATTGTCCATAATTAGATCTGACCTTGGTGTTGTAGGAAACATTTCCCATTGTCATGGAGAGATAAGTGTATTATGAGCAACACTTCTGTTGCAGTGATAGAATTTCTGTCTCTGAGAGAAAAGTCTTGAGTTCAAATCCCCACTGCCCAAGAGATAACATTTCTGAATATGTTTATTAGAAAATGTCTACTTGTGTTCTGTATGTGAAACAAAATGATACCAGAATTGATCCCATGTGCTCCAGAAAACTGAGACAAACCTATGGAATACAAACCGGGACGATGCAAACACCAGTTTTGGATTATGGGAATCAATGTTAATCATTTGTTAACAGAGCCAAGCATGTCCAACATGCTTCAAAGGTATTATTTTGCAAGGAAATGTTAAATCTTTGGACAGTAAGCAAGGAGCTGACTGTTCCTGTTAGTAACTGGGTTACATTACAGAGGACATCTTCCATGAAAACTCTTCACAGGGAACACGAGGACAGACCATTCATCATTCCCCTCCCCTCTGCTTCACGACAACTTATCTGTTGATTCTCTTTGGTGTGAAAGTGAAGATACATTCTGTCAACTCATGCGCTGGTGCAAGCTCCCTGGCAGTTCCCCAGAAACAAAGGTTACATTCAAACTGTTCTGCACTATTTACGATTGGTATGTTCCAATCAAATTTAATTTTAATGTGTCTTAAATTTACATTTCCAATTGGTGCAATGTGGCAGTTTAAAACTGACATGAATTTTGTAAAAGTGTCCAATCGGGGGAATCAAGAACACCAAGTTCATAACTCGTGCTCTACCCTTGATATAAAATGGACATTGTCAGATTTTGTCACAGAGGGATTTAGGATGGATAAGGTATTTGGCGGAATCCTACAATGAGTGAGCTTTACTCTGTCTCTAACCCAGGGTGTATCTGAGCAGAGAACATTAACTGCACAAGACACTCGTCCTAGACCTGTTAATAATCCACTTTAACTACACAGATGGAATGGAAGTCAGGGTGGGAAACAATTAATTCAGTATTTAACTCACAACTGGACGAAAAAAAACACTTCTACTACTTCTGTTGAATTATTAAATGCAACTTTGAGATTTTTATTGACATGAATTAACAGTGTCCATCAGTGCAAGCGAAATGTTTACAAAACTCGGTTTACCGCTGGATTTATCGACTGTTCTGTTGATGATCTTCAGTGGAATCGCTTCATGTCCCACCACACAGGAGTAAGAAGCACCGCTGGCCCACTCCTCCGCTGTAATGGATAACAGGCTGTACATGAAGAAGGAGATGTTGTCACTCTCCGCCATCACCTCGGTGTTCTTGTAGTTACTGGGATTCACCGGCTTGTCATTATTTGTCCACTTGACGAAGATCTCTCGGGGGGAGAAACCTCTCACTAAACAGGTGAGGGAGAGAAACCTCTGAGCGGAGATTTCTTCTGTTGGTGGCAGAAGGACTGACACTGATGGCTCCAGCGGATTAATCACTGCAGAATATTTGAGACAAATATAAATCAACCAAAAAATCCTGAACCATTATCACAATTTCACTAAATATTAAAATATGCCATGTTTAAATTGGGATTTATTCACTTCCGTTTACTAAAGGAGCAGAATGGTACACATTCTGTCCAGTAAAAAAAGTCGAGTTTAATGTGAAAGTTGCCTCCATGTTTCCAGCCCACAACAAGGACATTCTGTCCACTGTCATTGCTGATGGTGACGTCACAACCCAGGCTTCTTCCCACTTTATCTGACTGAATCAGAATACAATATCCTTTGGTCCATCTTTTTTTTAATCAGCTACCTAGCTATCCTGCCTTCAGATGCATCATTAATCCTCCCAATGGTGTTTGTTCATTACCAATCAAAGCCTGACATTGATGTAACTGGATCTGGATTACACATGGGATCCTTTGTGCTTTAATCTCATTGCTCACCTTTCTCCTTGTGGATGGAGTCTCTCAGCGGAGTCGGTAGATTCTGATGGTACACCACACATTCAAAAGTAACGCCACTCAGCCAGGCTTCAGTAGAAATGTCTAATTTGCTGATCACGCTGTCGGGATTCTGTCCAGGCTGGTCAGCAATCTCTGTTTTCAGAGGCTTCTTTTCTTGTTTCCAGGTCACGTTGACTCCAGAAGGAAAATTGGACACAACGCAGGTTAGCGTCACTGTCGCCTCCAGTAAGACTTGTTCTACTGGCGGTGGGAGGATTTTAACGGTGTTAGGGTGGCACTCGGTATCTTCTATGAAACAAAAATCAAAGTCAATGAAAAATGCCCCTTTATGATACAAACAGCCAATCTTCAGATTACTTCTTCACAGGGTGAAGACACCACCTTCAAAATGGCAACTCCAACTATTGCTGAAACGATGCTTACTGTTGTTGATGTATTTTGATTTGTGAAACCATTTGTGATTACCTATAACATACCCTGTGTAATTACTCCTAAAGAACACTGGCTTTGTAACAAGTGAAACCTGAAAAAAAATAAAATAATCGAAGATACCATCATGTAACCCATGGAATTACCTTTCTTTCAGAGTCTGTCTCTCACTTAACACCATCTATTGATACTTGTGACAAGAGTACTCTCAATATAATGAGTTCATTTCTATGTTCATAACCCTTTGTTGCAAATGCTGCTGGTCATGCTGACTGCCAAATCACATCCTACATTTTAGACAAATTATAATAAATAATAATTATTCTCTTTGCAGAGTTCTAAAGTGTTACAGGAGCGGTGAACAGCCATGGAAATTCTGTTCATTATATTTAACGTGATCAAAAATACTTTGTGTTATTGGTGTGATGTCATTCTCTAATTTATGTCATTGTTCCTCGTGAGCTGTGTTTGGAGCAGATCGGAAAACAAGACATTGAGTACAGCATTGGATATCGAGAAGGACACCCATCTCCTTAAGTCTTTCCCTCCATTCAGTTTGTTCGTAACTGGTCTGTACTTTCACTTTATTTACTAAGGTGCGTTTTTTAATTTCTTCATAGAGCAGGGGAGAAAAAAAAACAAACAAAAGCGTCTTAAATTAATCTACAAACGCGATGGAAATGTGCACTAATTTTATAGACATCCACTACTCACTGTGTAAACATCGCGACCCCAAACCAGGCTAAATCAGCCTGTCTCGAGTTCCTAGTTCATTCATCCCTATTGGACCGTTCTTACCAGAATTTATTCTCCTGCCTCATCCACTAATTACAGAGAGCACCTTAAAGAAGCTCAGTGAGATCACGTTTATCCCAGTTGATGTGATACCCACTTGGTCTGTGGTCTGATCCCATAAGTGAAGTTAAAGAGCTCAGTACCAGATAAAAATCAATGTCGTACAATGTCCAAGGCCAACAGATCATTCCTGAGCAGGGAATGATGCACTGAACGCATTTTGATTTATTTTCAAGTAAGGGTCACTGCATATTTTAACCACGTCTTTTTGAGACCACAAAATCATAAGATAGAGGATCAGAATAAGGCTGTACGGCCAATCCAGAGTTTAGATCAGAATGATGCTGGAAAAGCACAGCAGGTCAGGCAGCATCCGACGAGCAGGAAAATCGACGTTTCGGGCTACAGCCATTCTACTGTCTTCTCTAAACAAGAGCCGATCTATCTCTGGCTTGAATACACACAATGGCCTGGCCTCCACAGCCCTCTGCAGCAACAAGTTCCACAGCCTCATCACCCACTGGCTGAAGACATTTCTCCCCACATCTCAGTTCGAAACGGTGCCCCTTTGACCCTGAGACTGTGCCCTTGGGTCCTAGTCTGACCTACCAGTCAAAACATCTATTCCACGTTCACTCGACCTCAGTCTCTCAGTATTTTCTATGTTTCAATCAGATATCTCTCCAATATCCCCCCTCCACCCCCAAACTTATCCTTGAAGCGGCCCTCTGAACGCCTCTCCCAGCATGGTCAGGCAATAAACTATTTAACAAAGCTCACTGTCTATATATCTATCTTCAACAGAGAGGAAACATGCTTTTCTGACTTGTCAAAATGTTGAGTCATGAGCAATGCGAATGTAACACTCAAACTGAAATGCGATATGTGGCATGTTGGGAAACGAGAAGCTGTACTGTACTGTTTACTACGCCTGATAAATGAGCGTGTTTGATTCACATCAGAGTTCAGAATGATTTGTAGCTCTCTCAGTGTGTGTCTCTTACCCTGGAGTGCGGTGATGTTTTTACTTTGAATGTTCTCTCCATGAGTGACCTGGCAGGTATAGACTGCGCTGTTGAACCATTCACCATAAGGGACCATCAGCCGACTCGTCACCGAGAAGTTCCCGTTTGCCTCACACACGGGAGACGTGAAGAAGCCAGAATCCAAGGGTCGGCCATTTTTCAACCAACTCACGGAGATTGACTTCGGATGGAAATCGATGATTGAACAGACGACGGTTGCAAACTTGCTGCTTGCGATTTCTTCACTGGAGCTCACGGTTAGGAGAAGAGTTGGTGAGAGAATACCTAGATCATTAGGAAACACATCGCATAAATTATCTGACGAATTTCAGAACAAGTACAATCGGTTCTCATATATCAAGGTTTCTTGTGGTTAATGGATACAAGAATCATAATTGTGCAGAGTGCTGGAGAAAGTGGGATCCACACAGAAAGATCAGCAGGACAATGTGAAAAGCTAAAATTATCGGACACAGCAAGGGAGTCAAGGAGGCATAGAAACTATAGGCCGGTAACATCAAAAGGGAGATAGCGATGTTGGATGGTATTCGTTTTAATGACAGAGTCTGATGAACAAGGCAGACAAATTACTGGCATAAATGAGGAAATGATGCGGTTGCTATCACAGAGACATATTGAGAGCGGGGCAGGAGTAGCTATTCAACATTCCAGGATTTAGTGCCTTCAGGTGAGACAAGGAAAGATGGAAAAGGATGAGGGCTGGGGGTGTGCAGTGCAGAATGTTGCTTCTGTCGCAATTCTGACAAGAGTATTTTAGGCTTTAAAGAGAAATGAAACCATGGATACCTCCTCGAACAAAGGCAAATGGACAGTACTTCAAAACCAAAATACAGCAAACATAACTACTGGGAGAGCACGATAGACCTTACTATAGGTCCAAAAGAGCAAGTGAACATACATGGGCAAATTTCAGAGAAATGTAAATTAAATAGGGGAATGAGAAAAGAGGTTTTTAACTTCCTCAGCATAGGCTTGGATATTCATTTTGTCAAAAATTTAGAGGGAGCAGAATTCTGAAAATGCCCCCAGGAGAATATTTTAACAAAGTATGTGTTTAATACTGAGAAATTTAATCCAGACCTTGCAAGAGAGGGGTGAATCTGGACTTAACTTTAGGGAATGAAGTCGGCCCAGTGGGTAAAACCTCAATGGTGGAGCACTTTGCAGACAGTGATCGTAAATCAGTTGGATTTCAGATTGTACTGCAAAGGAATAGAAATTGGCCCAAAGTTCTGAAAAAGCTAAGGACAATTTTAGTAAGATCAGGTAATGACTTGACCAGAGTGGACTAGAAGCTGACACTTATTGGTAAATCTGAGTCAGAGCAGTGTGACACATTTAAGAGAGAGATAAGAAAATCACAGGGAGGACATTTCCCAGGAAGCCACTGAGTGGGACCAAGAATGCAGTGGGCTCTGGACACCAAAGGCCATGGAGGATGAGATAAAGAGAAACAAGGGAGGCTTCCGGTCGATACTGAAATCTCAAAACAATAGGAATTAGTATGGAGTACAGAATGTGCAAGGGGGAGTTTGAAAGACAGAGGAATTAGAAGAGCAAAAGGGACCATGAGAAAATAATAGCAGTCAAAATAAAGAAAAATATTTTTAAAAGTTACACGCTCATTCATAATAAAAGAATTATTCAGTAAACAGTAATGCTCATTAAGTGTATTATTGGAGTGGAGCCAGAGGATTAGGTTGTGGTCAAAACGAACGTGTTGTGCCAGTGTTCAGTAGTAAGAGGGACAATGTGGGGACAGAAAACATGGAGGGGTGTTGTGATGTAGTTTTCAGAAATTAGGACACATGACGTGATGTTCTGTGTTGTCTTGCTGAATGAAAAGTGGTTATATTTCCAGGGCAGATGAAAAGTATACCGAGCTGTTGAGCGATGCAAAGGATGAAATAGTTGGGTCGCTGACAATAATTTAGAATTCCTGTCTGGCCACAGCACTTGTGCCAAGTGAGTGTAGATCAGCCAACGTTGCACTGTCATGCAGGACGAAGGAAGGTATAAATAATGAAAACACAGATCTGTCAAGCTCATCTCAGTGGTAGGGAAACTATTGAGAAGTGAAATTAGTCTTCATTTGGAAGATAAATCAACAATTTTCAGCACAGTTTTATTGAGAGGAAGTCTTGTGTAAGAATTTGATAGTAGTTTTCAGAGAGATAACTCGATGTCCAGATGATAGAAATAATCAGAGCCAATGGGATCGGAGTTAATTTGACAGATTGGATCGAGAACTGGCTGAGTGGTGGGAGCAGGGGATAATAGTCATCGGCTGTCTGCGTGAATGGAAATCTATGTCTCCTGGTGCTCTGTAGGGATTGGTTTGATTTCCTTGTTATTTCTCTTACATACTAATGATTAAGACTCAAATTTAGGAGGATTAACCAGTGAATTCACAGATGAAATGAAAACTGTCATGTTGGTAAGTCATGAGCATAATGGCTTTAGATTGCAGGAGGATATAAAAGGGTTGGTTGTATGTGAAGAGAAGTTGCAAATGGAAATTATTCTGCATAAATGTAAGGTGATGTAATTCGGCAGAAGAACCTGTGAGGTATGACGTTTTGAATGGTGGAACCCTGGAAAGGCCTGAGGATCTTTGGTGCATGTACCCACCGATCCCCGATAGTACTGTGTCGTCTGGATAAAGAGGCGAAGAAGGTGATAGGATATTTTCTTTTATGAGCAGAGACATTGACAATGAAGAGTAGGGAGATGATACTGGAACTTAATAGAACACTGGTTAGGCCATACTGAAGCGTTGTATGCATGTTATCGAAGGAATGTGATTACACTGAAGGCAGTATTGATGAGATTTGCCAGGATCTTGCCTGGGTTGGAGGGTTTCAGTTATGAAACTAGTTTAGATAGACAGGGGTTTTCCTTGGAGCAGAGGACAATTAGGGAGAAGATTATCATGATGTCTAGAATTATTTTAGGCATAGACAGGGTAAACTGAATGAAACCTTTCCCCTTGATGGAGAGAGAAGGTAAGGCCAGGAGCTTCCAAGTGGATCTTAGGGGAAAACAAAATCAAACGGAGGGTGGTGTTAGCCTTGAGTTCAGCACCTATAAGTCATGTAGAGACTGAGCCCCTCATAATAGGTATGAAGTATTGCGATGCATCCTTGCAAGGGCAAGTCCCACAAGGCAATGGATCAGGTGCTGGCACATGAGACTGGAATAGTTCGGTGGCTGTTATTGATAGGCGTGAACTGGATGGATCAAAGGGCCTTTTTCCTGTGCTGTATAAGGTGATTCTGTGAAAACGATTATAAATAATGCCTTCTTCATATTAATCCTAGATGCTCTGTTTATCTCAGTTCCCACAACACGTACCTGAACATGGCATTTCTTTGCTCTTGTGTGACCCGCTGTGTTGAACCTCACAGTAGATTTTGCTGGGGCAATCTGCCGCTGACTCGGGCAGGGTTAACTGGCTGCTCAGGGTGTAGGTTCCCTTCTTGTTTCTCACTGATGGGTAAGTCTGAAATCCAGTCGTGATTAACTCCCCACCTTTCTTCCAGGTTACCTTGGTGACGTCAGGGGAATAATCCATCGCCAAACAACCAAAGGTCGCAGAACCGGTGTCGTGCTCCTGACAGGAGGAGACCAGGCCATAAAGCGTGGGGGGAGATGGTGTCTCTACAATAGAATAACCAATTGAGCATGTTAGTTTCTGTTCATTTGACCTTACCAGTTACTCAAATGTATCCTAGGCTGTAAACGTTTGCCAGTATGCTCCCGCTGAAGTCTACAGCATAACTGGAGTTTATTTTTGTTTCCTACCAGTTGCTGATCATGATCATTGGTTCCTTCTTTAGAAACATGCCCTCAACCTTGACCATTGCCATATAATTTAGGAAGAAGAACATCCTGATCCCACCCCAGTAACTTTGAAGATGTCACCAACTGACACTTTCACTGGATTGCTGTGAAGAGCAAAGAAGTTTCACAAAATACAAACCAAGGAACTGCAGATTCATCGAAATTCTACAGTGTGTGCAAACAGGCCATTTGGCCCAACAAGTCCACACCCACCCTCTGAAAAGTAACTCATCCAGACCTATTCCCCTACCCTATTATGCTACAGTTAACCCTGACTAATGCACCGAACCTCCCAATCACTGAACACAACATTTGCAATTCCCCCAGCTTGCACATCTTTGGACTGTGGGAGGAAACGCACACAGACCTGGGGAGAAAGTGCCAACTCCACACAGACAGTCACCCGAGGCTGGAATGGAAGCCGAGTCCCTAGCACTGTGAGGCAGCAGCGCTAACCACGGAACCAGCGTGCTGGTCCACTAGGTACCGTGCTGCTGGAAATACCCAACCGCTGGCAGTACCCCCGGAGAGAAATCAGAGTGAATCATAGAACATAGAACATTACAGTGCAATACAGGCCCTTCGGCCCTCCATGTTGTGCCACCCTGTCATACTAATCTGAAGCCCATCCCACCTACACTATTCCATGTACGTCTGTATGCCGAAGTAAAAACAATGACTACAGATGCTGGAAATCCCATTTCTGGATAAGTGGTGCTGGAAGATCACAGCAGTTCAGGCAGCATCCAAGCCTGTCCAATGATGACTTAATCTTGGCGAATCTACTACCGTTGCAGGCAAAGCATTCCATTCCCTTACTGCTCAATGAGTAAAGAAACTACCTCTGACATCTGTCTTATACATATCTCCCCTCACTTTAAAGTTGTGTCCCCTCGTGTTTGTCGTCCCCATACTTGGAAATCAGGTCCAGTGAGCCTTCCTCACTTATCAATGCAAGGCAGAATGTTCTCTCTGGGAGGAAGGTCACTGCAGCAGCAGCACAGGCAGGAGCTGAGCACTGGGACAGGGAGGAGGGCTGTCACGGCTGAACTCATGCCAATTGTCTGGAAGTTGAAACATCTAATTTACAATGATCTGAATTCTGGAGGCCTCTGAAAAATGGAGGACCATTAAGGTTCAGAGACTTTGAAGTGTTACAGCTGGGTATTTACGTAAATATGATTTGAGAAATGAACTGGTAATCTTTAACTTTAATAACTATCAAATTGACATGCAGTTCACCACCAAACCTCATCTTTCAGACTAACCACTGCACTTACTCTGTCTAGACCTAAATTTCCACTCACATTGACAAACCCTACCCATTCATGCCCGGAACACACAACCCCTATCATACAAAACACATCCAAGGCAATCCATATTGGTAGTATATCTGAGAAGAGAGATCTCGGTGTCCATGTACATAGATCCTGAAAAGTTGACAGCCAGTTTGATAAGAGTTATTTAGAAGGCATACTTTCTGTTGGCTTTCATCAATAGAGGGACTGAGTTTCAGAACCACGAGGTTAGGCTGCAGCTGTACAAAACTCTGGTGTGGCCGCACTTGGGAGTATTGTGTACTGTTCTGGTCACCACATTATAGAGAGAATGTGGAAGCTTTGGAAGAGATCAGAGGAGGTTTACCAGGATGTTGTCTGGTATTGGTATAGAGGGAAGGTTTAATGAGGAAAGGACGAGGGTCTTGAGGCTCTTTTTGTTTGAGAGAAGAAGGCTGAGAGGTGACTGAATTGACACATAAAAGATAAACAGAGGGTGGACAGTGAAAGTCTTTTTCCTTGAATAGTGATGGCTAGCAGGAGAGGACATAGATGATAGATGTCAGAGGTTGTTTCTTTACTCAGAGAGGAGTAGGGGCATGGACCGCACTGCCTGCAACAATAGTACACTCGCCAACTTTAAGGGCATTTAAAAGGTCATTGGATAAATATATGGATGAAAATGGAATAGTGTAGGACAGATAGGCTTCAGATTGGTTCCACAGGTCAACGCAACATCGAGGGCTGAAGGGCCTGTACAGCACTGCAATGTTCTATATTCTATATTCCAGATGGACATATGATCTCAATTCCTTTCACTCATTTACACTCCTGCCACCCTGCACATGGGCCATGGTGAATCTGGCCCTGCCTGGACCTGGCACCATCATTTTCACAACCTCTGACAAAAGCCCACTACCCAAGACATGACCTCAGCCCTTGATCACTGACCTTACATCTTACCCAAGTCAACCTGTGCACATTGCATCCTCACTCCTTTCACATCTGTGCTTTACAACCTACCATTTTGCCAGACTCCGAGCTTTGCATTTTGACAACACGTCCACCTGTCACTTCATTACAGTGACCTTCCACCCTGAAACATCCTGGCACTCTGCCCACCGCTACACTAACCAGCCTGGCATCCTGCCCACCTCTCCATAAACCTGTCTGGCAAAGACAGACCTCCTGCATTTCAGCTCAAACTACCCCTCACCTACCAAACACAATTCGAACAAATTATCCTGTGACCATTACCATTTACCTTGATGCCACCTTGCCAGACAGAGTGCATGCAAGCTTACCCAGCAGCCAGCCAACACCTCACAGCCTACCAGCTCAAACTCTCCCACATGCCCAATCTAGCCCCTCACTTGCTCACCACCTTCCAACTTTGAGCCTACTCCAATATAAAGTCAGTGAGTCATAAAGTCGTACAGCACAGAAACAGTTCCTTTGGTCCAGCTCATCCATGCTGACCAGAGTTCCCAAATTAAACTAATTCCACTTGCCTGCCTTTGGCCCATATCCATCCAGACCTATCCTGTTCCTGAAGCTGTTCAAATGTCTTCTAAATGTTGGATTTATCTCTGCATGGACCACTTCCTCTGGCAGTTCATTCCAATGTTTTGGACAGTTACAACATGAAGCCCTAACTCCTGCACTCAGTGCTGTGACCAATGAAGGTACATGTGCAAAACACCTTCAACACACTAGGTACTTGAGACAACGCTTTCAAGAATCTATGAGTCTGAACCCTCAGGTTCCTCAGGGTTCAACAACACTATCCAGTGCCCTACCATTAACTCTATAAGACTCTATGAGTCTGGACCCTCAAGGCCCTGTGTTCAAACATCACTATCCAATGCCCTACCATTAACTCTGTAAGTTGTGACCTGATTTATCTTCTCAAAATGCAACACGTCGTATTCATTTAAATTAAACTCCTTCTGCCACTCCTCAGCCCATTGGCCCAGCTGATCAAGATCTCATTGTACCTTTAGATAACTTTCACTGCCAATTATACCACCAATGTTGGCATTACATGCAAACTTACAAACCATGTCCCATTCAATGTTTTCATGGCTTTCAACCAATATTGTAGCCTGTTTCCCTTTCTCCCACATATCTGTAGCATTTTTTAAGGATTGAAGGAATCTATCTCCTTATTGAAATCATTTAATGTTTTGTCCTCAATCAATTTCTGTGGTGGAGAATTCCAAAGGTTCACCATTCTTTTGCTGAATAGTAAACAATCAGGTTCAATGTTATCGAGTGTTGGGAAGATTGGTGAGCAGCAAGATTAATGATGATCCCATGAATGGAATAGCCTTCTAGAGGGGCCAAGGTGCCTTCTTCAGCTTCCATTTTGCATGCTGTCATATCCCTTCGGCAGCATGTTCCAAAATTGTGACCCTTGAGGATAAGGGCGCACATGTATGCAAATGCTTCTCCTGAAAGCTTTCCTCCAAATCAGACTTCAACTTGACTCTCAACTATTTCCCTGCCAGTTTCCTCTTCCTCAATCACAGCCATGGGACTCACTTCCTACCAGCGCTGTGAATGTGCTAATACCACACCAACTTCAGCAATTCAAATAGACTGATGACAACTGGTTTCTCAAGGCAATATAAAAAGTCTGACACTTCCACACCGGTCTAGAGATTCAAACAACCACTGGAAGAATTGTAAATTAATAGAGGCACTTGTGTGTCTACACAAGATGACATGGTTTCCTTTTGTGTGATTTGACTGTGTTTTCACTGAAGGAACAGAGCTATTTCTTAATCATATAATAGGAATCAAGCATCCCTCATTTTTAGCAAGGCAATCACACATTATATTTCTTTATTCCAGGGAAGTATAGTGTTAAATTAATGAAATATGATGATTGGGATGTTTCAATTGGGAATAGTCAGAGATTTAAAGTTTACTTTCATGAGCAATTAATTCCAGCCTCATTGTTTCACAGTACTCACAGGAATGTCTTTCAGAAATGGTGTCTCCCTTTGTTTACTGAATCAGTAAATCTGGGATAGTTTTTGCTTGTTAATCAAAGGTGTTGAAGAGTTTTAGCCAAAGGGATTGAGCTCACAGATGCTCCATGATCTAAGTAAGTGGTGGAACAGCTTGAGGGGCTGAGTGCCCTCCTCTTGCTCCTACCTTCCTATCATTGTGTCATTCATTAAGCTAGCACTGGCGGTGAACACTTTTTATTAAAATATTTCAACAAATTAATTGTTTCACACATGCTTGAAAAAAATTCTGTTGATTATTTGGAACGAGATAATTGACGTTCTCTATTTGATTGATCAAAATCATTTCCAGCCAATTACAGCAGCCACTGCACTCTGGAGTGGGTTGTTACTTCATAATAGTTTCTTGTGAAACTCCAGCTCGAGATCAGGGCGCTCAAATTCAATGATTCTCTGATATTTAATATCTCTGAACATTCGCAATTTGTTCAAATGCATCTTTTCTCTGAAGGACGTGTTTAATCAAACAGAACTTTTTTCAATGAAACAACAAACTTTAAATGCTAGAAAACCAAAATAAAAGACAGAAATTTCTGAAGAAACTCAGCAGGTCTAGCAGCTCCTGTGGAGAGAAGGCAAGGTTAACCTTTCACATCCAGAGACCCCCTCTTCACCAAATTGTTTTCATGAATTTGGCACAAGAGCTCACACCTGTTGAGATAAACAGTGATTACGTTGGCTTGACTCCTGTTGGAGAAAGGATTCTTAGCAGAGGTACTGGATGGTCAGAGATAGCAATTGAAGACCAACTCAAAAGCTATCTCCATCTGCTGCAAGTGTTGGGTTCAGCGGAACTCCCACCGGACTGAACAATCAAATTCAGCTACAGCACTGGTTTAATATAAAGGTGAGCACTTACTCCATTAACACCATCTAGCGATGCCCAAACGCTTGTGAACAAATATTGATCTGGAAAAAGCTGCTAACTGCCAAAATTCTGTTTAATATCTAAGAGACACAAGTCAGGACAGCGATTGATTAGATTTCACTGGCCTCTGTGAGTGGAATTCCAACAAACACCCAAACATCTCAATCTGCTTTCTTGCACTGAAGTAACCTGATAAGAGATGGTGTTACATACCTCTCTAACAGGTTATAAGTGAACACAGGCCACCTGGCACAGACTCAGGGACACTACTACAACATCACAACAGACCTGAACACAATGAGCTCGACACTATCACAGAGAACACAGCCCACCTGTTTTGACAGTACATAAACCATGTTAGTTATTAACACCTTCCAACAACCAGGAATTGTTCCAGAATGTTTGTACAATGAAAGTAACATTTCAACATTTATCCAAGAATACTTTGATAGCAGCTCCGAATTGTTCACACTCTATGGGAACTACAGAGGAATAAAACTAAGAATTGTATTGCCATCAATTCACTGTCACTGGATTCCAACCTCGAACTCCCTTCCTCTTTCCCCTGTGAATGTTGCTGCACCAGATGGTCTACTTAGTCTGATAAAGATTAAAATGTTTTGAAGTGTAATATGACCATTGCCAGTGACATTAACAGCTGATAATAGGTTTTCAAATAATAAGATGCAAAAAAATTCTGATTCTACATTGTGCCACGAAACATGTCCTGCATAACTGGGGCACAAAGAAAGTTTACAGCATATTTCCATCTGCCTCGCTCAATCAAGTATCTCTTGTTGCCAACAACCAATTTCAAAACTCTTGCTATCTGCCTTTTGTTCCTGAAACGTTCGTTCTGATTGGAACAACTTAGTCAGGGCTCTCAATTCTGAGGCACCTAATCGAATATTGTATTTCTGACCGATAAAAATGGTTTTGAAGCGAGAGATGAAATTGAACTTCTGAGATTCAGGGATCCGAACTGGACAATTTACAAATGGTCAGGACCGTTGACAAGTTAGTCAGAAATAGCACTGAAACAAACTGTACAACAGACTTAATCCAAGAGGATACATTGCTCAACTCCTCACGTCAAATATATTCACTGTACTTGAACATTCATCAGAGGAACTAACCAGTGGATTAATGTGAACGAGAATGTGTTCACAATGAACATAAATAACCACTGAGTTAATAAACTTAATAAGTCATTGTATTTAATAAAATGATTGAGGTGGGAAATATCGCCAATTAAAGCACAGATCCGGAGGCAATGGATTATTCTCTAAATTATTTTTACATATTCTTAAAACGTTCCTTGAACTGGGGAGATTTTGCATGCACTGCATAAAGTCAATACTGCATTTCAGTGTGGAAAGCATTTCTGTTGAAGGAATCAGGGCAAGGTCATTTTCTTGTTTACTGCTTTTAATGAACGAAAATGTTTAAAAAGGTATGAATTGAAAACATGCTTCTGTCTGCAGTTGCCCGCTTTAACAGATGTCTAAGTAAATGTGGGCACTGCTGCCTCATAGATCCAGGTACCCAGGCTCGGTTCCAGCCTTGGGTGACTGCCTATGTGGAGTTTACACAATCTCCCCTGTGTCTGTGTGGGTTTCCTCACACAATCCAAAGATGTGCATGTCAGGTGAACTGGTCATGCTATATTGTCCATAGTGTTAGGTGCATTAGTCAGGGGTAAATATAGGGTAGGAGAATGGGTCTGGGTGGGTTACTCTTCAGACGGTCGGTGTGGACTTGTTGGGCCAAATGGCCCGATACATACTGCAGGAAATCTAATCTAAACGATTGTCACACTTAACAAATGTGAGCAGATTCCTTCGGATCGCTACATTGCAATAAATCGGTCAAGTATATTAATTAAAATAAATATTACTCTATTTTCAGTGTGTGAATAAACAATGTGCTCCGTTATTCTCTAGTTCATGTCTTCTGCAAATTTGTGAACTCTGCATATGTCTGAACACATCGATGTAAAATGAATTCTCTGCGTTTGCAGCAAGTACTCCCATGGTTGTAAGAGTAGAGTTCCTACAGTATGGAACAGGCCATTTGGCCCAACAATTCCACACTGACCCTCTGAACAGTCAGCAGCCCAACCAGACCCATTCCCCATAATTTATATTTACCCCTGACTAATGCACTCTAACCGAGACATCCCTGAACACTACGGCTGTGCTAAATTGCACAAATCACCTGACCTGCGCATCTTTTGGATTGTGGTAGGAAACCAGAGCGCCCGAAGGAAACCCATGCAGACACAGGGAGAATGTGCAAACTCCACACAGGCAGTCACCAGAGGGTGGAATCGAATTTGGGATCCTGGTGCTGTGAGGTAGCAGTGCCAACCACTGAGCCACCATGCTGCCCTGCGAGTTCATGAGTGAATTATTTTAATTAATTCAAAATTTGTCCTTGGTCACATAATTCACTTTTGTAGTTGTTTCCGAAAGAATGACTCTTCAGTTGATTTGTTTTTGTAAAATGTAACTATTTAATTAAAATGCACAGATTGGGAACACATAAAGCACTGTGCAGATTAAATAATTCAGTTAATGTTTTATTTTTATCCTGCAAATCCAGTTTAATCAGGGACATAACAATAAATTAACTCAACTTACGTATGAAACTGATCAAAGCAGTGAAACTGATCTGTTCTTCATAGAATTGTGCAGAATTTCCAAATGGTCTTTGCGAATGATCTTTTCCAGTCAGAAAAATATGTATGTAGTGTACAGCGGAATTGAAAGGTGTTTCTTGATCAATTATAACACAGTCATGGCATTTTTGCTCAAGAGCAGAACTATTAGAACATTAGACTTTTGAAATGCTATTTATATTTCTCTCTGACTTGTAAACTGTTTAAAGACAGACCGTGAGATTGAACTAGATAGTGGAGTTCTGAATTTGGATTGGAAAGCATGGATTAGATTAATCCTTAATTATTACTTTTAGGTAAAAATGGCGCCCAAAGGTATCTGTTTTCCCTTCATTTCTAAAACCTTTGCGATTTGCCTTTCACTTAACAATAGGCTTTATGAAATTTCAACTCGCATGCTGATTGCATTGAATGAGGAACCTGGAGTGGTTCACTGTCACCAACCGTGTTAACATTGCAAAACAATGTAGAAACCAGAAACGGTTTCCCAAATATAACACATTTAATGTTACCCAAGCACAGTCCTTCCTCAACAGATGAACAATCACCAGATCACAACATGGTGTGTTTGCAGCAGAACTGGCTCTGCAAACATTTTCAACAGAACCAAGAACATGATTTAACCTCACACAAAAAAAATAAATTGAAGTCTAACAAAGCTGCTCAGAATCAAGCAAACTAATGATTAAATTGAATAGAAATAACAAGTCATAACAGCAACCTTGTTTGTGAGGGGACTTAACACTTAAAGCTGTAACGTTTCTGGCAACAGTTCAATTTATTTCCAACCTGCACACCCTTCTTGATCATGACAATCCTGTGCAGCACACAGTAGAGTGGTTGAAGGCATATATTGATTAATCACTTCATGGTCAAAACAAAATTACTGAATGGACAAATATTACCACATTATAATTTTAAGTTAGTTTCAATTACATAATCTGTTCAATTCTGCAGTTTCAGATTTTAGTTCCAAGTTTTATTTTGAATGAGGCTACTCAAAACAAAATTCAGTTAGTTTACAATTAGAACTGAGTTCTTTTTTTAAAAATTCAATGCATTAAAAACTTATCTTTTTCATTTCTCACACTTCTGGGTTTCTGCCATAAGTTGGTTTTCAGACCGTTACAAATGGATGTAATGTTTTCAATCAAGCAGAGAAAAATGTGTCATATAAGTTGAACAAATGCAGAAATGATTCATGAAAAACAATAGAACTTCACAAATATTGGTAATGAACAGTAATCCAGAGAGACAATCTCCTCACCAGAAAGAAAACACCAATTACAGAAAGCATGAAAATGCTGATCAATTCCACCAATTGAATAAGAATTCAATCAACTCAATTCAACAGAATCAAGGAAAATAAAATCAGAATCCAATCAACTCAAAACAACAGATTGGAATGAAACATAATCAGAATCCAACCAATTCACTCCAACAGAATCAAATAAAACAATTTCAAATACCAATCAACACACTTCAACAAAACCAAGTAAATACAAAGCCAAAATCCAATCAACTCAATTCAACAGAATCAAGTAAAACAATTCAGAATCTAATCAACAAATTGCAATATAGCACCGCAAGAAAATTTTATGACAGTTTCTAACCTGCTTGT
Organism: Chiloscyllium punctatum; assembly: GCF_047496795.1. Classification (NCBI taxonomy): domain Eukaryota; kingdom Metazoa; phylum Chordata; class Chondrichthyes; order Orectolobiformes; family Hemiscylliidae; genus Chiloscyllium; species Chiloscyllium punctatum. Next base: position 22,095,444 of record NC_092769.1, on the reverse strand, counting down.
CATCAACAAAATAAATGAGAAAATGTAATCATGGTAAGAACATATATTCAAGAAATGAATAATGATATTTTAGCATATTTTAATCATGTTTGGTAATATCTCAAACATCTTTGAATTCTTAGCGTTTGTTGTTGACAATAAAACTCACAGTCAGGGTGTCACTGACATTAAACATTATTTATAGCTGACTGTTTAAGAGACATTAGGTGTTTCAAGTAACCCAGCCACACAGAATGCCCATCTGATCAAAAAAAAGAGATACACGGAGCAACTGACGCCATCATCACCATTTTAGCTATTTGCTGAGCCTTAACTGAAGTCTATAATCAGTCTGAACAAATATCAATCCGAACCAAACCAAACTCAGCACAGAATCTGAGTTTCATTGAATTCAGAAATTAGTCACATGAATCGAAAATTTTTAAAAAGTTACGAAGAAAGTTCATAGTTCTTACCTGAAGACACTGTCACCATGGTCCCTTGGCCCCAGTAATCAAGATAGTCACAGTGTTACATTCTCTGGACTGTTTCACACAATAACTAGCTCTGCATAAAACAAATCAAAAGTTTACCATCATTTTAAATTTTCAGAACCACAGGCAAAATAAAGTCACAATAAATCTTCATCACATAATTGTGCAAGTGAATTCTGATCATTCTTGATAAATTTTAATACTGTTTTATACTTCACAGAGTAACACATGAGCTGATTCTCAAAATCCCCAAATGGTGTATCGACAATTACCCAACACTTTTACAAATTAAATAGTGATACTGGCATTGCACCCCACAGAATTAATACTGCACTGCAAGTTAAGACGGTTTGTAGATGTAATCACTGACGAGTTTCAAACAATGGAGGCTAAATAGGTTTTTGTATTGATCATAATTGCAGTGTCACTCCAGCTATCACAATGATGTAGACCAGTACACTCATTCTCTGTTCTTTACTCTCGCTCTCAATTTTCATTTGAAAGAGCCATTTCGTACTGATCATGTTTAGAATTAATGCCATAGTTAACATAACAATTAGCAGTGATTTCCTGAGCTGTCAGATATATTAAAACTAACATTTTGTCCGAGCATTTAATTGATGGAAGTGTTAGCAGTATATACGACATGCCCAAAACATTGTCCCATTGTGTCACCAGTTTGCTAGTTTAAATGGTACATTTCCTCTTTGATAGTTTTGTAAAAGGCAGCCTGAGGTCTGCTTCTGATCGCAGTTGGTATAATTGCATTTAAAACTCGTACTGACCGTCAGTTTATGATGGAATTGACAAAATGTTCACTCGAGCTGTTTTTGAATGGTTCCTCTCGCTGTGGTCTCTTGCACAGTAATAGATGGCGGTGTCTTCGATCTTCAGGTTCCCCATGTCCAACGCGAAAATGTTGTTTGAATTGTCTTTGGACGCAGTAAATCGATTCTTAATCGCTGGTGCATAGTTACTGTTGGATGAACTATAGTACTGAAGCAGCCACTCCAGACCCTGTCCGGGAACCTGTCGGACCCAGTTCATGTAGTAGCTGCTAAGATCGAAGCCGCTGGCTTTACAGGTCAGTTTCAGGTTGCCTCCGGGACAGCCAGTCTCTGCCTCTGGCTGAGTCAACACAATCTCCGACTGGACACCTTTCAAAAAGAAAACAAATAAACCATGAGCATTAATGCAGATTAAATGATGGCTGAGTCTTTTACATTCCTGCGGTAGACTAACATTGAGACAGTGATGACAAAGACAGACTTGAACAAAAAACACTCACATGATAAGAAAGTAAGGAATAAACTGAGAAAAATTGTCGACACAATCATTCTGATAACTTGTGGGAAGCGGTTCTGTCAAGATGATTTCTAAACAGAGCCGACCCAGGAGTGTTGAATTACGGTCTAGTACCCAGGATTTATATGGCCATCGGAAAGGGCAGGCTTACAGCTTCCGCCTGTTGGTTTCCTGCTGGAGGCTCAGACTGGATCCTGGTCTCAGCTTGTACAGCCCGAACACATGGGATCATGTATTTACGAGGTTACGCTTAAACATGGACATATACACATCTTGGGATATTTATTTTGCTGAATAGCTTCTTTGGGAGTGTTTTTATTTAAATGGTGGAAGTAAAATTGAGTATCTTCAGGTCTGTTTCACATGATAGTTGCAAGTATTTTGTTTAAAAAAAACAAATTCATTCGGATGTTAGCTCCCTTTATTTCTACATTCATTCACAAGCAGATAAAACTAAAATCAAAGTTCAAACATATTACCAGCTAGTAAAACAATTGAGCTTGTTTTCCCAGGACACTGCCAGTCTCTGTCCCAATACAAAATAACATGTAATTCATACTAAACATTTCAAAATTCAATTTAGAGAACTGAACACAGAGCTTGTCCAAAGTGTTTATATTTAGAATATTCAATTCGAAGTTAACTCCCTTTAATTCTACATTCCACCACAAGCAGATAAAGCTAAAAAGAACTTCAATAATATTATTAACCAACAAAATTAGTGACTTTATTTTTGCTGTCACTCAAAGTCTCTCTCACTTTACAAAATAACATACCATTTCTAATCTGCGTTTCTAAATTCAGTTTAGAACCTAATATGGAACATGTCTAAAGTGATTATGTTCAGAATGTGAGTGTGTGTCACTAAACAGTTTGGACTCGGAGATTAGAAGCACCTCCTTACATTGCAGAATGTCTCTCCCTGCATCTTTTTTTTCAAATTGCTCCGACCCTAAAGTGCATAGTAAAGGAAAGCTGTGTGCCTGAGAAACAAAAAAAATGAGTTGGCAGGGATAAATAACACCTCGGTAAACTTTTGAAAGAGCATCTAATGAACTAGAACAGGACAGTCCATACATCCATATCTAACTGTCTGGGTACATCAGGAATGTTTGGTTAAATTAGAGAGTATTACAATAATCATTACCACGGATGTCGGTTATAAACAGTATATGTCTCTGCTCACTGATAGCTCTGACAGGGGCAGATAACTCATAAAAATCAGTAAAAATTCGCTGTTACACGACACCAGTGTTAACCATGTATAAAGGGCCCACTCAGTTTTAATGAGATGCATGAATCAGAGAACGTTGTAACAAGTGATGTGAGTTTGAAACAATTCAATTTTGTTAATTTACTTTGAGATGATAACAAATGTTACTGCAATGTGGGATTTTGGATCCATTAACTTTATATTCAGGAGTTTTGAAGATACTCAATAAACAGGCTGAACTAACCAGAACGTCACTGCATTCAATGTCCTGTTTTCTGACAGTCACACAGTGAATGCTGTATTTAGTGACTTTCCTTTTTAAAGAAGAACTGCCAAGTGAAATGTATCCATTGTGAGTAAATGGGAAAATATCGTTTGTTTGGTAGGATTTTACTTTAGTTGATTCATTTTCCCTTTAATAGGCCAGATACAATAGTTGGCAGCAATTAAGCTGACTGCAGTAAAGGTCCTTGAGTTCCCAGTTTCATTTACTGGAAGCAGGTGGAGTTTCTGCAGTGGATCAAAGATATTTTGTTTCACTGTTGACCAGTTGGTGGAAAGCAAACTGTAAACCATAACCACCGCCTCCTCAGAAACAAATCGACTCAGCAACAATGCTGGAGGAAAGTTTATTTTTCAGTTGTGTAACTTGGAAAACTAGTCACTCCTCTCATTGAAGGAAATATTCGCAGAGTCTCAGACACAACCTTAACATCAACAGTTCATTTGAGGATCACTACAGCACTGTTTAATATTGAGAAAAATTGATCAATAGTCAGAGAGTCATGTAGTGATACAGCATGGTTACAGATCCTTCGGTCCAACCAGTCCATGCCAGTCATAATCCCAAACTAAACTAATCCCACCTGTGTGTACTTGGCCCATATCCTTCTAAATATTTGATATTCATTTACTTATCCAAATGTCTTCTAAAGGTTGGAAGATCATCCCACACAAAAACCATTCTCTGTGTAAAAAGCTGTCTCTGATATGTTTTTTTTTATTTTTCTCCTCTCATTGTAAAAACATGTTCCCTATTGTTGAAATCCCCCACCATAGGGAAAATTCGCCAATGTCTTCGTCAAAAATTGAAAACAATCCCAGCTCCAAACATTTACAAAATATCACTATGGATCTTCCTCGAGTCCAAAAAAAGATTGTCCCCTTTGATCAATGATTTGTAAAATTTACTCGTGTATCTACTGTGATAGACGTTTTCAAATAACTTCTCAAATGCAAATGGTTCACATCAATCGGATTAAAGTAACATTTCGTGCACTACCCCACACACACAAAAAAAGAACTAGTTTGTTAACATGATTTGCTCTGAGGAAGTCTACGATGGATTCTTTTATCAAACAAAATCATTTCCACTGTTGTGAGCGCTCGTCTATCTTCTGTGCAATGGTCTGAATTTTAAGTTGTGTCTGACTGCAGATGAAACTGGCTGATCTGGGTAAAAGTACAGTTTGTGCCTTTCACATTGTTGATGTATGTTGCTGACTTTAATTGAATAAAGAGGTCTTGTCCCAGGCATCGTCTGGCACCATTAATTAGACCATTAATTTCCACATCACGAGCCAGATTATCAGGTGGAGTTTATTGATATGTGATATTTTTGAAACGAAAGCTTCGTACATTTCCAGTATGAATCATGTCAATTAGAGCCATTCACCTTTCCACTCATGGCTTGATAAACCTATATGAGGTCGCCCCCCCGAACTCTCATCCTCCAGTGATAAAGGTTCCAGTCTATCTGGAATTCCAAGGTGGTTCTGTTCCCTCACATTCTGCTGTTTAAGATCCTCCTGTCACCCCAGGTCCACAGACAGTGTCCCTTGATTCCAGTTCAAAGAAATGAAAGGAACTTGTCCCGCCATATTTTTCAATTTTCTGTGGCTTCAAATACTATAAAAAATAAATGTTTGTGTCATTGCTGATTTATGGGAGAATGCCATGTACGCAATATCTGCTGAAAAACCTGCCATACCATCCTGAATCTGGTTCGCAGGTTCATCTGTTGCTCACAAACGCAACCAGACATCAGGGAACAATGAACATCGCCCACACCCAACCCTCCACCATTCCCCTCTGTACTTTGCACTTTGTGAAATCCGTGTTGTCGATAATCAGTTAAAAGAAAGGTTTTTTTAAAAAAAATTCTTAATTCATGTTGCTGATCTTGGCTGAGTAAAGGTATGTTGCTGTCAGCATTTCTGGGGAACATGTCTGCATTTTTTTCATGTCAGTTTACAATGATATTAAGTCAAGAATTGTCAAAATGTCCTGAGAAACAACGTTTAGAAATGGGCCTATTAGCTCCTCAGGGCTGTACCAACTGTTTGAATATTGATACAGTTCTGCCCCTACTTTTTCCCCATAAGCCAGGATTTACAGCATTGGAGATCATATCTATGTTGATAATGGATTAGACCCTACACAATGTTCCCAATGTTTACAGTGCTATCACCTGCAGGGTTATGGACAACATGCTATAAATTGGGTGTTGGCTGGAAGGCTCTGTCTTCACGTGATACAGGTGCGATGGGCGAAGTGATCTCTCTCTGTCGTGAAAACTTTCTACTACTCTAAATTCATCTTTCCTACTTTGTCTCGTTCAGAGGCTCTTCATACCAGAAATATTCCAAGCATTCGTTTCAATGAGATCAATACATTCCACCTGATAGTCTGGCTCGTGATGTGGAAATTAATGGTCTAATTAATGGTGCCAGACGATGCCTGGGACAACATCACTTTATTCAACTAAAGTCAGCAATATACATTCACAATGTGAAAGGCACAAACTGTACTTTTACCCAGATCAGCCAGTGTCATCTGCAGTCAGACACAACTTAAAATTCAGACCATTGCACAGAAGATAGACGAGCCCTCACAACATTGGAAATGATTTTGTTTGATAAAACAGTCCATCATAGACTTGCTTAGAGCAACTCGTGAATATTGCTTGATTTCTTTTTGTGTGGGGTAACACATGAAATGTTACTGTATTCCGACTGATGTGAACCATTTGCACTTCAAGTTATTTGAAAACGTCCTTTATAACAGATATGTGAGTAAATTTTAGAAATCATTGATCAAAGGGACATTTTTTTTTGAATTCAAGGAAGATCCATAGTGATATTTTGTAAATGTTTGGAGCTGTGATTGCTTATAGTTTTAACGAAGACATTGGCATACAGTGCACAACTTCACAATTTGCTGTAACATGAAACTTGCAACCACTGTGAACCTGGAAGGTGATGGTTCAGAATTTAACAAGGACCTAACAAGGTTCGTGAATGGACCAACGAATGATTCGTGAAATTTAACAAAGGCATTTCTGAAATGATTAAATTAGCTAGGATGAATGTAGAGACACAAATTCACATCTCTGTTTGCATTTCAATATACTATAAATCACTTTTCTATTATATCCTAAAATACTTGCGTCTTCGTTCATATTTAATAAACTCTATCTTGTTCCAGTGTTATGATAGTTTCTTTATTTACTTCACTCAAAACTGTATGCTGTATTCTTGCCTCAGTATTGACCAAACTCAGTTTGGTGCCAGCTTATGTCACTTGAGCTGCTTTTTCAGGAAGTGAATCGCTCCACCTGTTATGTCAAAATAATCTGTTCATGCTTAGTTCGAAATGAATCCTGTTAATATCATCCCAAATTCAGGCTCGGTTATTTTGTATTTATGCATTGGAAATGAACAGAATATGACTGATCTGTTCTTGGTGGAGTGGGAGAGGGAATTAAAGTGTTCAGCCACGGGGCCGTGGGGTTGGTTGGCACGGGTGTCCCAGAGATGTTCTCTGAAATGATCAGCAAGTTAGTGTCCTGCCTCCCTGATGTAGAAGAAACCATGTCAGGTGGAACAGACACAGTGGATGACATTTGTGGAAGTATAGATAAATTTCTCTGGATCATTTGGGGCCTTGTCGGAGGTGAGGGGGAGGTATGGGCGCAGATTTTGCACTTCCTGTGGTGGCAAGGGAAGGTGATAGGGGTGGGGAGTGGGCTGGTGGAGGGGCATGACCTGACGAGGGAGTCACGGAGGGAATGGTGCCACCGGAATGCAGATAGGGGTAGGGAGCGAAATATACCCGAGTGATGGGGTCTGTTTACAGGCGGTGGAAGCAGCGGAGGATGATATGATGTATGCAAGGTCGGTGCATTGGAAGTTGAGGACCAGGAGGGCTCCCTGTTGAGATTGGAGGAATGGGGTTTTCAAGGGCATCGTCGACCACGTGGGAGGGGAAATTGCAATTTTTGAAAAAGGAGGTTATCTGGGATGTTTTATGGTGGAACTGGTCCTCCTGGGAGCAGGTGCGGTGGAGGCAGAGGAATTGACAATAAAGGGATGGCATTTTTATGGGAGGTCAGGTGGGAGGAGTGTAGTCCAGGTAGCTGTGGGAGTCAGAAGGCTTGTAGTAAATGTTTAGTTGGTCACTGGAGATAGAGGTGGAGAGGTCTAGGAAAGGGAGGGAGGTGTCCGAGATGGTCCCTCTGAAGTTTAGGTCAGGGTGGAAGGTCTTATTAAAGTTGATGAACTGTTCAACCTCCTCGTGGTAGCATGAGGTGGCATTGATACAGTCATCAATGTAGCGGTGGTAAAGGTGGGCAATGATACCAGTGTAGCTGTGGAAGATTGACTGTTCCACATATCTGACGAAGAGGCAGGCATAGCTGGGGTCCATACAGGTGTCCATGGCTACCCCTTTGGTTTGGAGGAAGTGGGAGGATTGAAAGGAAATGTAGTTGAGGTTGAGCATGTCCTGCTTGGGTTGGCGTGACAGGAAGAAACGGAGATCTTCGAGGCCTCCATCATGGCGTTTGGATGTGTACAGGGCCTGGAAATTCTGTTCATTCTGGGGCTTATCAATTGCTTGCAGTTATTATGGAACTGCAAGGACAATGGCTGGGAACTCGGAGAAACCAAAGTTTAGGTCTTCTGCTTGAAGCAAATTTTGACCAGAATATTTAAACACCACAAAGCTCACTGTAGGAAATTCCAGTGCTGCAACTTTCAATAATATTTGAAACTTTGTTAAAAATAGGGATTTTTAGTCATAGTTTCTGAAATAATCAAGAAAATAATTAACCGTTAGAACAAGCTCTTTCAAAGAGAGAGGATTTGCAAAGTTTGAAACCATACAGTGCTGTGGTTTATTTGAATTCAATGTCGGTCAGAGTTCGATACTGACAAGGTGATCTCTCCATATATTGATTCTGTTAATCTGACACACCGACATAGCTGTCTATACAAAACTGTATTATTTGTTTAGTTGATTAAAATTTAGGAAACAGATCAAACAGAATGTATTCGGCTGGGGAGGTGATGGATACAGAAGGCAGAATCAAAAATTGGGAACATTAAATCTGAAGAGAGAGTAACAAGGTGTACAAGATCAAAGACATTACAAGGTGCATGTCGATATGTTCCAGACGTTAGTGAATCGAATGAGCTTGTTCGATGGTCGAGAGACTCGTCCAATGTCATCCTGGAATCAGACCGTGAAACAGAGATCGAAATGTCGATTTGCAAATGTCACTTCGATGTGATCGCTTCAGACTCTGTGTCCTGAAATAGGCCACATTGGCAGATGTTTCCGCCAGATTGCATCCCCTGGGTTTATTTTCTGATCAGAAGTGAGATGTGTGGCTTGCTGCTGGCACATAGAAACAGGAAGTTGCACGCCAGCTGAGAATGATCCATCAGGCGCTACTTTCCGTATTATCAGCACAAACAGTCTTCCTACCTCTGAGGGTGAACACACATTGACAGGGTCAAGAACAAACGGACAGATTGCTGTAGGTCTCAACATTGTATTCAACTCCATTCCCATTTCCCAGAATGAAACAGAAGAGACACAAGATTATTTCAGCTAGAGTAAATTATCTGTCAGAGAGATAAGAAGAGTTACCATCGGGTGAAAGGAGCTAAATGACAATATGTAGTTTCGCTCATAAACCTATGTTTAAAAGTAGAAAGCTTGAGGGAAGTTAATAAGTAAATCTAAGAGACAGCATTCATTAAAAGTTGGAAAAGTAAAGTTGAAGCAATAAAATTCAGCATGGTAACTCTTCTTATCTCTCTGACAGATAATTTACTCTAGCTGAAATAATCTTGTGTCTCTTCTGTTTCATTCTGGAAAATGGGAATGGAATTAAATACAATGTTGAGACCTACAGCAATCTGTCCGTTTGTTCTTGACACTGTGGAAGTGATATCATATCGGAAGTGATTGATTCTGTTTTCTGGAGAGGCAATGAGATGTGACATCGGGTGTAAAAAGTGGATGTAATGCTTCTTGACTTCAATCAGGTTTTTGACCAGATCTTGCATCTTCAGTAAGGTAAGGGTTCATGGGATCTGGTGCAGTTTGGCAAATGCATCGAAGGTTTACTTGTTGGCAGACGGTAATGTTCGAAGGTAGTCATTGTGAAGACATCTTGTGTCCAGTGGCTTATTATACGACTTGGTGCTGGATCCTTTGATGTTTGCAGAGTATATGAAAGGTCTAGTCAAGAATGGAGCAATTTTGATCAGTAAGTTCAAAGATGAGGTGAAAAACATTTGGTTTTGCAATTAGTGAGGAGGAAAGCCAGTGTGACATCAATGACCTTGCCTGTCGGAGAGAAGAATTGAAAACAGAACATTATATCCTAAAATCTGTGAAGTAAAGCATTTTCGAGACTAACAATTTAAGTGAATATATGATGTATTGTTGGAATCTACAAAATACAAAGGATAAGCGATCTTCTGGAATCCTGAAGAAGGGCTCATGCCCGAAACGTCAATTCTCTTGCTCCTTGGATGCTGCCTGACCTGCTGCGCTTTTCCAGCAACACATTTTCAGCTCTGATCTCCAGCATCTGCAGTCCTCACTTTCTCCTCGATATTGTGGCTAGACCATTAATTCAGGAAGCTGGGGTCTGAGCCCACAGTGCTGCCACATCAAGTCGTGAATTAAGGTTGATAATTAAACAACTCATTGAAGGAATAAGCTCCACAGATATTCCCTTGCTCTGCTTTGAAAAGAACAACACATCAGCGCAAAAGTTAAGGCTGAAGCATTCACAGCAACCTTCAGCCAGATGTGCCAACTGTCTGATCCATCTCAGCATCTTCCATAGATCACCAATATTACAGATACCTGTCAGCAGGGAATTCGCTTCGCTCCACGTGAAATCAAGACACTGTTGGGCGAGTGGCACTGGTTACTGCAAATGCTATGGAGCCTGACAAAATTCTGGCAATAATACTGATGACTTGTGCTAGCCAAGCACTCCCGGCACAGCTACAACACTGGCATGGACAATGTGGAAAATAGGCCAGGCATGTCCTGGGCACAGAAAACAGGTCAAACCACCCTGGTGAATTACTGCCCCATCAATCCATGCTCAATCATGAGATAGGTGTCGGAAAGTGCTTTCCACAGTGCTATCAAGCAGCACTAGCTCAGCAATAACCTGCTCGTGACATAAAATGTGGGTCATGCAAGGCCTACTCAGCTCATGACTGAATTACAGACTTGATTTAAACATGGACAAAGAACTGAATTCCAGAAATGAGGGGAGAGTGACAGCCCTTCACATTAAAGTCACATTCGACAGAGTGTGATATTATGGTGTCCTAGCAAAACTAGATTCAATGGGTATCAGTTGACAACCTCCCTGCTGCCTGCAGTCAGACCTCCCACATTGGAAGATGGCTCTGCTTGTTAGAGGTCAGTCGTCTCAGCCAAAGCAAATCTCTGTTGGAGTTCCTAAAGAAAGTGTTCTTGGCCCAATCATGTTCCGCTGCTTCAGCAATGACCTTCCCTCCATCAGAAGGTCAGAAGTGAAATCTGCATTGATCTAGCACTTTTTCTGTGACTCCTCAGTCCACATTCAAACGCAACAAAATCTGGACAATATCCAGACTTGAGCTGACAAGTGACAAATAGCATTCACACCACAAAACTGCGAGACAAAGACCATTGACAATAAGAGACAATCTAACCAAAACCCCTTGATATTCAATCGTGTTACCATCACTGAATCCCTCACCATCGACATCCTGGGTTTTATTGTTCATTAGAAATCGATCTGGACACTCCATATAAATACAATGTTTGTAACAACAGGACAGAGGTGAGGAATACTGCAGCGACTAACTCACCCTTCTGACTTGCAAAGCCAATTGACTATTTAAGAGACAGAAGTCAGGAGAGTAATAGCACAGCTCGCCCCTTGACTGGAGAGGAGCACCTTCAACTGCACTCAAGAAGTTAGGCATTGTCCAGGACAAAGCATCCCACTTGATCAGCAGCATATCCACAAGCGTCCATTGCCTCCATATCTGATGCTTAGTACCAGCCGTATGCTGAAAAATGAGTTGCTGGAAAAGCGCAGCAGGTTAGGCAGCATCTAAGGAGCAGGAGAATCAACGTTTCGGGCATAAGCCCTTCTTCAGGCATACCTGCCATATGCACTATCTAAAATACTGCACTGCAGAAACTTAGCCACTTCCTTAGACAGTACCTTCCCACTACCACTTGCATCTCGATGGACAAGAATAGCAGATGCTTGGGAACAGCACCACTGTAAGCTCCTCTCTAAACTACTTCTGACATGGAAATATATCATCGATCCTTTACTGTAACTGGGTCAAAATCTGGAACTCCCTTCCTCAGGCCATTTTGGAACATGTTATTTCAGAAAGGCAGCTTACTGCCATCTTCTGAAGGACACCTACAGACAACTGAAAGCAACCACCGTGTTCCATGAGTCAATAAACAAAATCATTGAAGCTAAGATGACAGTTTGAGAAAGTGGTTGAGGAGGCATTATGGGTATGTAATAAGCAATCGAAAGGTTTGGAGCAAAGTTCCAGAATCAGTCTCTACCATGGTAGCTTCAATTAATGAAAGAGTATGAAATGAAAATGCTGGGGTAATGAATGATAATCACAGACCTACCAAAGTTTTGAAACATGTTCCATGGTTCAGTATTGTATTTCAGAGGAGGATGTGTGACTTTCCTACCTGGCCTGCCTACCTGTTCAACAAAAAGGCGATGGTTCCTTTCCTGTGCCGAACCTGACTAAGAAAGTGAGGACTGCAGGTGCTGGAGACCAGAGTTGAGAGTGTAGTGCTGGAAAAGCACGGCAGGTCAGTCAGCATCCAAGGAGCAGGAGAATCAACGTTCCAGGCATAACAACTTCATCAGGTATCTTAATGAAGGCCTCATGCCCGAAACGCCGATTCTCCTGTTCCGGATGTTGCCTGATCTGCTGTACTTTTCCAGCACTACAGTCTCGACTGAGAAGCCATTTGGTTGTAATAAAGCTTAAGAAAGATCAACCATAATTAGCCGAGCAAGATGGCAGACCTTCAAAAAGGTAGCTGATGACCACCTTTTTGGGATATGTGACTAACTTTTTCATAAGTCAGTGCAGAATTCAAAAATGCAAATTATGGTGAGTCAGGCTGTTCAGACAGAGTCCGGTACACATTTAAGATTGATGATTGGATGCAAAGTCTCCTGTTGTGTTGCTGTGAACAGCAAGAGAGTTCTTGCCAGTATTGCACTCCAATATTTGTTCATGAAGTAAAGTGTCAGATTTATTGCATTTCTGTGCTTTCTGTGCATTTCCCACATGAGGATCACAGTGGTGATATCATGAGACCAGGATTCTCGAACTCCAGTTTGATGTTGAATGGCCAGGGTTTGGAATACCATCGTTTGCCCAGGGTGAAATTTGAATTTAAAGAAATCCTGGAATCGGAAAGAAAGCCAAATGGTGACCATGTCGCCCGAGTCAATGGAAAAATACAAAAACAGCTGCTGCACGAATGCCAAGGCATCTGTCACCTTTCCATGGTCTGGCCGACATGAGATTCCAGACCCACTGGGAAGTAATTGACTGTGTTCTGAAGTGGCTTTAGCAAGTTATTCAATGGGCAATTAGGGATAGGGACTCATCGCTGACCCGAACCAGAAACTAATACGTGTAACAAAACGTCACAACAACTATATCAATTAAATGTAATTGTTGCGGCAGTTCCTGATGTCATTTCAAGTATTTCATGTGAATGTTCTAACACACACTTTGAGTGATGTTGCACCGTCTAAACGGACTACAATATAAATCATTGGTCATTCAGAGTAGATCCAGTTCAACATTTAAGTTTAATTGCAGAATTTTCAGCACTGAATTTTTAACCTAAATAAAAGTTTTCAATCAATAAAATCTGTTGCAATTCGTCTTCATAAATTTGTATTCACTTCTACAAATGGTCAATATTCTAAAAACATACTTGTTTCGATTTGAATCTTACCAACAAATCACTTTGTTCATCTGGCTTTGCTGTCATCATCACTTCCTTGAAGCCAATTAAGCATTTATGTAAATAAACACAGAAATAGAATTCTCAGAATAGATTACAGAACCACAAAACCCTAATTTATATTTCCCCACAAGCACAACACACGAATTGTGGAAAAAATGCAAATAACTCAATGGATTCCAATACTAATTGATGTTAGGACTTTTAATACATAAGTTGTATGATTGTTGAATGACAGAGGTATCAGTTGTCATGTTTAGTCAAAAGTCTATAATTCAGAGATACATTGGCACAGCTAATATTTCTGTCTCTATTTTTCTCTCTTCCCCTCCTGCCTTCTCCCCTTTTTTCTTTCTATCTGATGCCGTGTTTTGCCTCTCCACAATCGGACGATGTTTTCCTTAATAACCTGATCCAACACCTCACCAACATATCCTCTCAGCCACATTCATCCATTTCATTCGAGAGATTTGAGTCAAGGTTTTCTCAAAAATCTGTCTGAGTATTGAGTGATCTGGAAATGCTTGATAGGAATGAGGCTGCAAGACTGTGATAGCATTTTCATTGTATCTCAGCAGTATTATTCTTGGATGAGAAATGTTTAATGGTTCAGGGCAATGCTTATTTAGACTATAATTAACCTTTACTGCACATCTCATGGAATGTTTAATATTGTAGAGGTCGATTTATTCTGTATCGACTCTGTGTTGTACCTACTCTGGGAGGATTTTTTTTGGGAACCCTGGACGCAGCTCTACTCTATGTCTAAACCAAAATATATTTGACATGATTGCATTGGACAGCACAACATAGAGGGAGATTTACCCAGCCCATTACATGAGCTGAACAATCACAGAAAACATTTGATGTAGCCGTGTAAAGGGGCTTGGACTCCTACCCACTGTCTTTCTGATTTTGAAATGTTTGATACCAGAATAAAAAGGGAACAACACTATGCACCGAAACTTTGCTATACAATCAGATTATCATCTACAGGCACATTCGCAAACCATCTATGAACAACCGTTGCAGTGTTAAATGGATAAGTGCTGAGAGAGATTTAATATGCAATACGTGTCTATTTCATGCAACACATGTCGACCGTGTGCTTGATATGGTAGTTTAAATGTAGTTTTGATTTGTCTTTAACCTTTTCTGTGAGAGTCGTGGTTGTGTTTGACAAATATTAAACAGAACTGGAGGACTCTATGACTATAAATGCGGTCACTGCATTCGAGGCAGAATGCAATGCCATCAAACAGGGAGAAAGATGATCCCTGTCTTTTTTCATGATGAGGAGAGATTGAAGCAGCTGGGCTTCAAACATGAAATTTAAATGAGGCCGATATAATTCTGAAAAGAGTAACTTAGAGCAAAGGACAATGATAGGGAACCAGAAGCAGCTTGTTCAGCCAATGGAGTTTGGTCTTCCAAACAATGACATCATGGCTGAACTGATAATCCTCACCTCCACTTCCCAGCGTTTTAAATGTAAGCATTGATTCAATTACCAAATCAAAACCTTTCCATTTCAGCCTTCGAAATACTGAATGACCCAATCTCGACAGTCTTCTGTGGAAATGAATTCCACAGATTCACAACATTCTGGGAGACAAAATTGTGTTCTGCCCGAAATTTGTGACCTCTAATTCAGAGATTCTACTCCCTGGTCCGAAACTCTCCCACAAGGGGAAACAACATTTCTGCATTTACACCATCAAGTTTCCTGAAAATAATAGATGTTTCAGAATGTCACCACTGAATCTTCTATGTTCCATTGAGTATAGGCCCAAATGACTCAATCTCTACTCTCAAGACAGTCCTGCATCCTCAGGATCAGTCGACTAAACCTCGTGTGGATTGTCTCTCATTCCAGTCTACCTTTTCTTTGTGATATGAGTCCCAAGAACAATTCACAGTATTCCAACTGTGGTAAGAATAGAGGTTTTTTTCAGTTTTAACAAAGATTATAGTCATACAGATATCCAACACAGAAACAGACCCTTCGGTCCAACTGCACTGACCAGACATCCCAATCTGACTGAGTACCATTTGCCAATCATTTGGCCTATCTTCCTCGAAATGTTACCTGTTCATACACCCATCCAAGTGCCTTTTAAATGCAGTAATTGAACCCATCTCCACCACTACCACTGGCAGCTTTAACCATACATACACGTGAAAAGGTTACCCCTCAGGTTCTTTTCAAACGTTTCTCCTCTCACCTTAATCCGCTGTCCTCTTGTTTTGGACTCTCCCACTCGAGGAAAAAGGCCTTGGCTATTCACCATATCAATGCCCCACATGATTTTATAGGTCTTGTTCAGGCCACTCCTCAGCCTCCTGTCCTCTCACTGCAGGGAAAAGAAAAGCCCCAGCCTATTCAGCCTCACCTTATACCTTAAACACTCCAGTTCCAGCATCATTCTTGGAAACCTTTTCTACACCCTCTCAAGTTTCACAAAATCCTTCATAGAAATGGTCAGCAGGATTTGTCTGTAATAATTCTAAATGTGGCCTCACAAACGTTCTGTAGAGCTGAGACATGACATCTCGACTCCTCCATTTAATGTTATGACCAATGAAGGAAAGCATGCCAAACACTATCTTCCCCACCCTGTCTCCCTGCAACTCCACTTTCAAGGAATGATGCATCTGCACCCTTTGGTTTCTTTGCTCAGCAACACTCCCCAAGGCCCAGCCATTAATTGTATAAGTCCTGCCCTGGTTTGCCTTACAAAAATGCAGCACCTACATTTATTTAATGAAGCATGGGTTCATGAGAGGCAAGTCATCTTTAACTGATTTATTGGAACTCTTTGAGGTTATATCGAGCGTGGTAGACAATGGGGAAATGGCGAACGTGGTGTATCTGGATTTCCAGAAGGCATTCAGCAAGGTGCTGCACAAAAGGCTGCTGCATAAGATAAAGATGCACAGTGTTACGGGCAATGCATCAGCAAGGACAGAAGAATGGTTAACTAACAGAACGCAAAAATTGGGGATAATTGGGTGTTTTTCTGGTTGACAATCAGTGGCTAGTGATGTGTCTCAGGGATCAGTGTTGAGACAGCAATTATTTACAATTGTTGGGACTGGAATTGTTTACAATTCAGATAGATTGCTTTGAGTTAGAGACCCAAGTGTAGAGTGTTGTAATTCACAGAAGCCACTTAAATGAGTGATAGGGCAAAATGTGCAGAAGGATATAGATAGACGAAGTGAGTGGGCAAGGGTCTGGCAGATGGAGTACAATGTTAGTAAACGTGAGGTCATCCATTTTGGTCGGAACAATAACAAAGTGGACTACTTTAAAATGGTGAAAAATTACAGAATGCTGCTGTGCAGGGGGACCTCGGTGTTCTTGTGCATGAAACACAAAAGTATGGTTTGCGAGTACAGCAGCTAATTAGGAAGACAAATAGAATAATGTCCTTCATTGCCAGTGGATAGAGTTTAAAATTAGGAGCTGCAGCTGTATAGGGCGCTGGTGTGGCCACATCTGGAGTACTCTGTACACTCTTCATCGCCTTACATGAGATGGCACTGGGATGGGGTTTGCTGAGGAGGTTGACTGTGTTGATTCTGGAAATGAGGGGGTGGGCTTACGAGGAGAGATTGAGCAGACTGGGATTATACTCATTGGAATTCAGAAGAATGGGGGAGGGGTTTTTAAAATTATAAATGGGATAGATAAGACAGAAGCAGGGAGGCTCAAAGCTTGGGAGAAGATTTGTATCTCGGTTGCTCGTTGTTGTGGTTCTGTTTGCCGAGCTGGGAATTTGTGTTGCAAACGTTTCATCCCCTGTCTTGGTGTCATCCTCAGTGCTTGGGAGCCTCCTGTGAAGCGCTTCTGTGATGTTTCCACCGGCATTTATATAGATTTGTATCTGCCACTTTCGGTTGTCAGTTCCAGCTGTTCGTTGCAGTGGTCGGTACATTGTGTCCAGGTCGATGTGTTTGTTGATAGAATCTGTGGATGAGTGCCATGCCTCTAGGAATTCCCTGGCTGTTCTCTGTTTGGCTTGTCCTATAATAGTAGTGTTGTCCCAGACGAACTCATGTTGCTTGTCATCTGCGTGTGTGGCTACTAAGGATAGCTGGTCAAGCCAAAGTCTTCACCCAAAGGGTTGTGAATCTCTGGAATCCCCTGCCTAGTGAAGCATCTGAGGCTAACCTGCTGAATGTTTTAAAGGTGAAGATAGATTTGTGAAGAGTAAAGGAATGAAGGGTTATAGTGCGAGGGTGGGTAAGTGGAGTCTCAGTCCATTGAAAGATGATCCACGATATTATTGAAAGGCAGAGCTGACTCATGGAGTCAGATGGCCTCCTCCTGATTGTATTTCTTATGTTTGGATGTTGTTATGTTCCAACAGGCCTCCAATTCAATACGTAATGCTCTCTAACTACTAAATAAAAACTGAAAGAACTGTGGATGCTGTGTATCAGAAACAAAAGCAGAAACTGCTGGAAATGCTCAGAAGGTCTGGCAGCATCTCTGGGGTGAAAGGCTCACCAGTTTATGGTTCCCTGGCTTTTCCATCCAACTTTCTTCAATAATGCTGCCCCATTAGTCGCTCTCCAGTCTTCTGGCATCTCATTTATGATTATCAACAATACAAACATCTCAGCAAGGGGTCCAGGAATCTCTTCCCTAGCTTCCCACAAAGTTCTGGGAAATACCTAATCAGGTCTCCAGGATTTATTTCCATTTTTCTACTTTAGACCTCCAACACCTCCTTTTCTGCAAAATGAACTCATTTTAAGATTACATTATTTATTTCCCAAGTTTCTTAGCTTCCATGCTCCTGTCTACTGTAAATATTGATGAAAAATATTTGCGTAGTGTTTCTGCCATCTCCTGTGGTTCCATGCATGGAAAGCCCATGTTGATCTTTAAGGGCTGTATTCTCTCCTTAGTTATTCTTTTAACCTTAAAATAATTTTCGAATCTTTTCGGATTCTCCTTCATTCTATTTGCCACAGCAATTTTATGTCCTCTTTTTTCCCTCATGATTCCCTGTTTAAGTATAGTCCAACTGCCCTTATACCCTTTTCAGGATTCACTCAATCCCAGCTGTCTATATCGGATGAATGCCCCCTTCTTTTTATGGACAGAAGTTGCAATTTCCCTCATCATTGAGCTTTCCCCATGCCTTGCCCTTCACACAACCAGAAACATACCATCACTGAACTCTCATTGTCTCATTCTTAAAGGCCTCCCACTTGTCAGCCGTCCCTTTAACTATGAATAACCTCCCCCAACCAACTTCTCAAAGTCTAATACCATCGAAACTGGCCACACTCTAATTTGAAACTTTTCATTTTTAAATCAATTCTATCCATATTCAACATTATTATTAAACCAATAGAATTATGATCACTTTCCCGGAAGTATGCCCCTATGGACACCTCAGTCACTTGCCCTGCCTTGGTTCCCAACAGAAGGTCAAGTATTGCGAACTGTCTAGTAGGTGCATCCACATATTGAATAACAACATTTTCTTGTGCACACTTAACCAATTTCTCCACATTCCAAGATCTTAACACCACCCCAAACTCTGTTTCGAAAGTTAAAATTCACGACCATTATCCGTTTTTTCTTACAGATAGCATAATGACTTGTAAATTTCCCATTAACTATTAGGAGGCCCATTTTACAATCCCAGCAAGGTCATCACCTCTTTCTTATTTTTATGTTTCATCCATATAACTTCACTGGGCAGTCTCCAAGACATATCCTCTCTACATCCAGATGTAATGTTCTTTCTAACCAAAAACACCACTCCATCTCCTCTCTTGCTCCTCTGTCTATACATTCTATAGCATTTATATCCTGGAACATTAAGCTGCCAGTCCTGTTCATCCCTGAGCCACATTTCTGTAATGGTAATGATAACCTTGTCCCACATTCCCATCTATGCCCTATGTTCATCTGTCTCACATGTTAGGCCTCTTGCATAAAAGTAAATGCAGTTTAGCAGCCTTACCTTGCTCTTGCCAAACTGTTATCTGCCTTGACCCCTAGAACTGCTCACCACATCTCACCTCAAAATTTCTATTTTTTCACGATCTTGTTGGTTCCCACCATCCCCCTTACTAGTTTAAAACCTTCAGCATACTGCTAGCAAATTTCCCCACAAGAATATCTGTCCCCTTCCAATTCAGATCCCTCTTATACAGGTCATTTCTATCCCTGAAGAGATCCCAATGATTGAAAAATGGGAATCCTAACCCCTGCAACAGCTCCTCAGCCACACATTAGCTGCTCTATCTGACTGTTCCTAATCTCAATATTCCATTAGTTTTTAAACAAACCCCAACATGACATTTGCCATCTTTATTGACAGTTGAAATTAAAAGCTAACATTTGTGGTTCGGAGATGCAGACTCCCTGTAGATTTCTGAATTCAATCTCTATCTTGCCTGTTAAAATACATAACTTCACTGTTTATGTCTGTTCTCATTTATTTCATCCACATCACATTATTATGCAAAGCTCCTTGTTCACTCTCTTGTCCTATCTGTATCCCTCCGCAAACTTCTTTTTGGGTCATATTCACCACTTGTCTCCGCTCCAACTTTTGAGTCATTCGCAAACTTGCCTACAATATATTCACTTTCCTCATCTAAGTCATCAAAATACTTTGTAATTCTTTTTTGTCTCCAGAACAGACGTATGTGGTACTCCACAGGTTGACATCCTGTAAAATAAAACTCTTAGTCAAACTTTTCTGATTGGGATTTCAAAACTCCTCTCTCCATGTTAATACAGTCCCTCCAAAGCCAAGGCTCCTTTCTTATTCAGTAATCTTATGCATGGGTGCTATCAAACACCTTCAGAAAATCAAAACATATTACAATCACGGTTTCCTCCATTTTCTCCAAGAATTCCGATACTTTTATCAGGCAAGATTTTCATTTTGTAAAGCCATTCTCAGTTTTCTGCTATAACATCCTTTTTAAAAGACTCCACCATTTTTTTTCAATAAATGATGTTAAACTAACATCAGTCAATCTTTTTTGTGCCTTAACTTTTGATGAGTGAAGGTGTTGGGTGAAGGATCTATTATCAGCCCTCACTTCCAACTGCTGGAGAAGCACTGTCATTGCATCTACTGTGAAAATCTCAACAAAATGTATCTATGTTCATTTACTGAGAAAGCAATTCCACAAATGTTCTAGCTCATCACCTTCTGCTGGCGGTCCCAGATTTTACGAAGCAACTCATTGAAAGTCGACAAGGCTAATTAGCAGCAAACCAAGATCAATATTTGAGCAAAAATATCTCAATTCCTGGTCACGTATCTTTTTGCATCTCTTTTTAGGACATTAGCTTCGACAATGTGGAATCTGTGTAAGAGAGAGAGAAAAACACTGTGCCTGAGCGTGTGTGTGTAAGAGAGTGAGTCAGAGAGAGAGAGAGAGAGAGACCATACCTCTGTGTGTGTGCGTGTGTGTGTCTGTCGGCGGCAGGGGGAATGGGGGTGGGGTGGGGGGTGATGTGAGGATACTGTTATCTTAAAAAGGTTATTTTTGTCCTGTGTTTTTTTGAAGAGAGATTGTAAGGGCAGAGGTGCTGAAGAGTCCAGAGTGTTTGTAGCTTTTTCTTTAAAAAACTTTAAGAATGGTAAAGGAGTGGCCAGTTCAGGTTCTTTTAGTTTTGATCGAGCTGCAGCATTCCCAAGATGTTTTGAGTTTCAGAAGGTTGCAAGCTTCAGTGAATGATTCCTAACTGAGCACTCGGGTATTTCTCTGGATGTTGTTCCCTCCTGCCTGTAAGAATACGAATTTGTATTTACCTTTTTGCCAAGGGGTGTGTTTATGAGATGTTACAACATTGGATCAGGAAATTAGTAAGTTACTGTATCAAGTAGTCGGTTATGTTTTCCAATCGTTTAATGCCACTTTCTTTTGTTTGTGTTTCAACCGGAGTGTTTAAGTGAATTCTGTTTGGCTTAATGCAGAGTGGTTTAACCATTTGCATCACATCTGGAACATCAATGTCACATTTGCCTTTAAACAAAGAAAACCTTATTTATCCCATCCATGCCTCAATGATTTTACAAACCTCTATAAGGTCACCCCTCAGCCACCGACACTCCAGGGAAAACAGTTGCAGCTTCTTCAGCCTTTCCTTGTCACTCAAACCCTCCAACCCTGGCAACATCCTTGGAGATCTTTTCTGAACCTTTTCAAGTTTCACAGCACCCTTCCTTTATGAGGGAAATTGCACGCAATATTCTGACAGTGGCCTAACCATTGCCCTGTATAGCCGCAACATGACCTCCCAACTCCTATACTCAATGCTCTGACCAACAAAGGGAAGCATACTCAATACCTTCTTCACTATGCTGTCTTCCTGGGACTCCACTTCCACAGAACTAGGAACTCCAAGATTTCTTTGATCACCAACACTCCCCAGGACATTACCATGAAGTGTGTAAGCCCAGCCCTGATTTGCCTTTCCAAAATGCAGCACCTTGCATTTATCGAAATTAAACTCCATCTACCAACCTTTGCTCTATTGGCCCATCTGATCAAGATCCCGTTATACTTTGAGGTAAGCTTCTTCGCTGCCCATTACACCGACAATGTTGATGTCATCTGCAAACTTACTACATATACCTTCTATGTTCACATCCAAATCTTAAATGTAAGTGATGAAAAGCAGTGGATCCAGCATTGATCCTTATGGCACATCACAGGTCACAGGCCTCCAGTCTGAAAATCAAACATCTACCACCATCCTCTGTCTTCTACCTTCAAGCCAGTTCTGTATCCAAGTGGCTCGTTCTCCCTGTATTCCATGAGAATTAATCTTGCTAGCCAGTCTCCCATGGGGAACCTTGTCGAACGCCTTACTGAGGTGCATATAAATCACGCCTACTGCTCTGCCCTCATCAAATCTCTTTGCTCCTTATTCAAAAAACTCAATCAAGTTTGAGAGACATGACTTCCCATGCACAAAGCCATGTTGACTATCCCGAATCAGTCTTTTCCTTTCCAAATACATTCTGTCCCTCAGGATTCCCTTCAACTGCAAGTCACCCCGCCCCCAATGATATCAGGCTCACTGGGCTATAGCTCCCTGGCTTTCCATAACACCTTTCCTCAATAGTGGCACCATGTTAGCCAAACCGCTGCCTTCCAGCACCTCATCGTGTCTATCGATGATAAAAATATCTCAGCAATGGGTCCAGCAATCACTTCTAGCTTCCCACAGAGTTCAAGCGTACACCTGATCAGGTCCTGGGGATTTACCCACATTTATGTGTTTTAAGACATCCAGCACCTTCTTCTCTGTAATGTGGACATTTTTCAAGATGTCACTGTTTATTTCCCCACATTCTATTTCTTCCATGCCCTTCTCCACAGTAAACACTGATGCAAATACTCCTTTAATATCCCCCTCCCATCTCTTGCAGTTTGATACATCGGCTGCTTTGCTGATCTTTGAAGTGCCCTATCCTCTCCCTAGTTACCCTTTTGTCCTTAATGCTTTTTTTGTAGAATCATTTTGGATTCTCCTTAACCCAATTTGCCAAATGTATCTCATGCCCCCTTTTTGTCCTCCTGATTTCCCTCTTAAGTATACTCCTACTGCCCTTATACTTGAAGAATTCACTCAATCTCTACTGTCTATACCTGACGTATGCTTCCTTCTCTTTCTTGAGCAAACCTTCAAGTTCTCGAGTCATCCAGCATTCCCCACACCTCTCACCCTTGCCTTTCACCCCAATAGCAACATACTGTCTCATTATCTCATTTTTGAAGGCTACTCATTTTCCAACCATCCCTTTACCTGCAAAAATCGGCATATAATCACATTTTCAAAGTTCTTCCCTCATACTGCCAAAATTGTCCTTTATCCAATTTAGAACTTTAACAGTTAGATCCTGTCTATTCTTTGCCAGTACTATTTTAAAACTAATCGAATTATGGTCACTGGCACCAAAGTGCTCCCCCACTGCCACCTGCTCTGCCTTATTTCCCAAGGGAAGGTCAAGCTTTGCACCTTCTCTAGTAGGTACATCCACATACTGAATCAGAAAATCTTCTTGTACACACTTAACAAATTCCTCTCCTTGGGTGCTCCAGTTTCCTCCCACAGTCCAAAGATGTGCAGGTTAGGTGAATTGGCAACGCGAAGTTGCCTGTAGTGTTAGGTGAAGGGGTAAATGTAAGGGAATGGGTCGGGGTGGGTTGGTCTTCGGAGGATCGGTGTGGACTCGTTGGGCCGAATGTCCTGTATTCCACAGTGTAAGTAATCTAATCTAATCTAATCTAACCTTATCTAATCTAATCTAAACCCTTAGCACTATGCCAGTTCCAGTCTACATTTAGAATGTTAATATTCCCAACCATAACACACTATTATTCTTATAGATAACTGAGATCTCCTTACAAATTTGTTACTCAATTCCCCGCTGATTATGTGGAGCTCTATAGTACAATCCCAAAAAGGTAATAGTCCCTTTCTTATTTCTCACTCCCACCCAAATGAATTCCCGGATGTATTCCCAGGAATATCCTCTGTCATTACAGTCATAATGTTATCCCTTATCAAAAATGACACTCCTCCTCCTCTCCTGCCTCCCTTTCTATCCTTCCTGTAGCATTTGCATCTTGGAACATGAAGCTGCCAGTCCTGCCCATCCTTGAGCGACGTTTCTGCAATTGCTCTGATATCCCAGACCCATGTTCCTAACCATGCCCTCAGTTCATCTGCCTTCCCTGCTTGGTCTCTTGCATTGATGAATATGCAGCTTGATTTATCACTCCTACGTTGTTCTCTGCTTTGTTCCTGCCTGCCCTGACTGTTTGACTTGCTCCTTTTCCCAACTGTACCAGTGTCAGATTGATCTCTTTCCTCACTATCACCCTGGGTCCCATCCCCTTGCCCACCTTATTAATTTAATTCCTCCCAAGCAGTTGCAGCAATCTCCCTGCCAGTATATTAGTCCCTTTCGAATTCAGGTACAATTCATCCCTCTTATATGGGTCACTTCAGCCCCAGAAGATCTTCCAATGAACTAAAATGTGAATCTTTCTCCCACACATAAGCTCCTTGGCTACGCATTAATCTCGGACACCACCTTCCCTCTCCTTCCTGGACCGCTACATCTCCATCAACAGTGTCCGACTCAACACAGACATCTTCTCCAAACCCACCGGCTCCCACAGCTAAACAAGGACAGAATCCCCCTGATCTTCACGTTCCACCCCACCAACCTCCGGATACATTTCATCATCCTCCGCCACCTACAAATGGACCCCAGCACCACAGAGATATTTCCCTCCACACACTTATCTGCGTTTTGTAAAGACCATTCCCTCCGCCACTCCCTTGTCAAGTCCACACCCCACACCCCACCAACCCACCCTCCCCTCCTGGCACTTTCCTCTGTCAGCACAGGAATTGCAAAACCTGTGCCCCCAACTCCCTCTCACTTCCCAAATGCCCCAAAGCAGCCTTCCACGTCCAACAGAACTTTCGCTGCACTTCCACACACATCATTTACTGTATCCGATGCTGCCGATGCAGTCTCCTTTACATTGGGGATACAGGTCGCTGACTTGCTGAGTGCTTCAGAGAACATCTCCAGGACACCCGCACCAACCAACCCCACCACTATGGCTGAAAACCTCTGAACCCCCCCCCCCCCGACTCCCACTCCGCTGTGGACATGCAGTTCCGGGTCCTCCTCTATCACTAAACCCTAACCACTCGTCTCGTGGAGAAAGAATGCCTCACATTCTACCTTGGGACATTGCAACCATACACTATCAATGTGGATTTCACCAGTTTCCTCTTTTCTCCTCCCCCTCACCATCCCCCCAATCCCAGCCCCAACCTTCCAAATCAGCACCACCATCATGACCTGTCCTATCTGTCAATCTTCCTTCCCACCTATCCACTCCACCCTCCCCCCGACCTTTCACCTTTACCCCCAACTCCATCCATCTAATGCACTCTAATCTACCTTTCCCCAGGCCCACCCCCCTCCCAGTTATCTCTCCACCCCCTTGGCTCACAGCCTCATTCCTGATGAAGGGCCTTTTCCTAAAATGTCGATTCTCCTGCTGCTCAAATGCTGCCTGACCTGTTGTGCTTTTCCAGCACCACATTCTCGACTCTGATCTCCAACATCTGCAGTCTTCACTTTTTCCTAGACGTTCATCTGCTTGATCCTCCTATTCCTAGCCTCACTAGCTCACAGCATCGGGAGTAATCCAGATATTACTACCCTCAAGGACCTCCTTTTAAAATTCCTGCCTAACTTTCTCTCTCCTCTCTTCAGCATTTCATCCATTTTCCTTCCTGTGTCATTCGTTCCAGTGTGCACAGTGACCTGCTGCTGGTCCCACGGCCCTTTGAGAATATTCTGCCTTGATCCTGGAAACAGGGAGACAACACACCATTCTGATTTCTCACTGTCGACCGCAGAAACATCTGTCTGTGCCTGTCTCGGTCCCAGAAACTTGACTGTTCATGCTGCGTTCTCCTGAAAGGCAATCACCCACTACATTTTCCAAAACAACATACTTGTTTGAGATGGGGTTAACCACAGGAGACTCCTGCACTACCTGCCTCCCTCTCCTACTTTTCCTGGTTTTTCTCCCTTTCTTAAAACTACCATCCGTCAGATGCCCCTCGTTCCTGTAAATTCCTCCTTGTCTCAAACTGCCGCTCCAAATGATCCATGCGATCTGATAGGATTCAGAACCAAACACACTGCTGACATAATCATCAGTATTAAGGAAACTGTCCCTAATCTCCAACAGCTGACAGGAAGAGCACATCACTCTACTCAAGGCCATCTTTGTACCTTAACAACCTACAGAAAATAGCATAGTCTTATGCACTAAAAAAACACAGTAATCCAGTCTAACTTAGTATGTATGTTTCATATTTTTAAGTTTTAATCAAAGGACAGATCTCAAAAAAAAATCACTATTAAAAATGACAGCAATATTACACTTAAAAACCATGCACTTATCTGCTCCTGTGCTGTGTGCTCTCCAACATAGGTTCCTCGAATGTCAGCAGTGAATTTCGCTGTTTGTCAATTTTTCTTCAACACACTCCACTATCCGGAAACGCTTGAACTCAACAGCAAAGGCAGTAACTGTGCAGATTCACAGCTGTTTCAGTTAGCAGTGTAAGTTTCTTTCTCTCTGTCTCTGTCTCTCTCCCTCTCTGTTTCTCTCCCTGACCATATGGTCACTACCTTTGTTCACTTCCTCCTTTTTAAAGTACCATTGTTTTGATCTTTTCTCCCAAACTTCCAAAACAATGCAACAGCTTAAAAACAGTAATTACTGCTTGTGGAATTCGAGGAACTCACTTCCAACACGTAAAATACTCCAAAAGCGAGCAGTTCTTACAGCCAAAACTTTTCCCATCGTCCATCTTGGATTACACAAATCCTGATAGCTTTTGCTCCATCTCCAAGTCAATCCTTACCACTCATTAATTGGTTCTCCCTGTTTCAGTTTGCTTACTTGTCTTCTAATCCTGACCAGTGTAGGGCAGAAATGTTCAATTTTGTTTTTCTTTTAGCAATGTTTTGGTTTTGTTCAGTTCTATAAAAATAATTCACTATCTTCTTTTTAAAGACCTTTCCACTTCTCTAATGGCTATATTTATTGTCTTCAGTTGTGAGGAATATTTGTCCCTATTCTCGACTGAGTGAATCCCTTCCCACACTTGGAGCAGATGAATGGCCTTTCCTCAGTGTGAGTGCATTGCTGAATTTCCAGTTGAGGTGGGGATCTGAATCCTCCTTCACTGTTCTCATATTTCCATACTTTCTCCCCAGCTTGACTGTGATTATATTTTGACATTTCAGATGATTTCATCCACACACAGGACAGGTGCACACTATCACCACTAGTGTCCCTGCTGATTATATCTGTGGGAAGTGCATCCAACACCAGCCCCTCGAAAACCGCGTTAGGGAACTGGAGCTGGTGTTGGATGAACTTCGGATCATTCGGGAGGCAGAGGGGGTTATTGGCAGGACTTACAGAGAGGTAGTCACTCCCAAGATAAAAGAAAAAGACAGATGGGTGACAGTTAGGGGACAGAAAGGGAACCGGCAGGTGGTGCAGTGATCCGCTGTGGCCATTCGCGTCAACAATAAGTATACCATTTTGGATAGTGTTGGGGAGATGACTTACCAGGGGAAAGCAGTGGGGCACCTGCTGCTCAGAAGGGAAGGGGGAAGAGGAGTAGAGCAGTAGTCGCTGGGGACTCAATAGTTAGGGGGGCAGATAGGAGGTTCTGTGGGGCGAGAGAGACTTGTGGTTGGTATGTTGCCTCCCGGACGCTAGGGTCAGTAATGACTCTGATCATGTTTTGGGGATCCTCCGGGGGGAGGGACACCAGCCCCAAATCGTAGTCCACATTGGCACCAATGACATAGGTCAAAAGAGAGATGGGCACTTGAGGCAGAAATTCAGGGAGCTAGGATGGAAGTTTAGAGCTAGGACAAACAGAGTTGTTTTCCCTGGTTTGCTGGCTGTGCCATGTGCTAGTGAGGTGAGGAATAGGGAGAGAAAAGAGTTAAACACGTGGCTATAGGGATAGTGCAGGAGGGACGGTTTCGGGTTTTTAGATAATTGGAGTTCTTTCTGGGGTAGTTGGGGCCTCTACAAGCAGGATGGTCTTCATCTAAACCAGAGGGTTACCAATATCCTGGGTGGGAAATTCACTAAAGTTATTAAGGTGTATTTAAACTAATACAGCAGGGGCATGGGAACCCAAATTGTAGGACAGGTACAGAAGAGGATAAAAATAGGGAGTTCCAAAATCAAGTATCTGACACTGGCAAGCGAGAACCTGGTTTGAAGTGTGTGTACTTCAATGCGAGGAGCATCCGAAATAAAGTGGGTGAACTGACAGCGTGGGTTGGTACCTGGGACCTCGATGTTGTGGCCAATACAGAGAAATGGATAGAGCAGGGACAGGAATGGCTGTTGCATGTTCCGGGATTCAGGTGTTTCAGTAAGAACAGACAAGATGGTAATAGAGGGGGAGGTGTGGCATTGTTGATCAGGGACAATATTACAGTTGTAGAAAGGATATTTGGGGACTCGTTAACTGAGGAAATATGGGCTGAGGTTAGAAACAGGAAAGGAGAAGTCACCATGCTGGGAGTTTTCTGCAGGTCTCCAAATAATACGAGAGATGTCGAGGAAAGGATGGAAAAGATGATTCTCGATAGGAGTGAGAGAGGCAGGGCAGTTGTCATGGGGGGACTTCAATTATCCAAATATTGACTGGGATCACTAAATTAACAGTTTGCTAGATGGGTCTGTTTTTGTCCAGTGTGTGCAGGAGGGCTTGTAGACAGCCCTACAAGGGATGAAGCCCTTAAGTTTAGTCCTGGGCAACAAGCCTGGCCAGTTGTTAGATTTGGAAGCAGGTGAGCACTTTGGAGTCAGCGATCACAATTCTGTCAGGTTTACTTTAGTGATGGAAAGGGATTGGTGTACTCCACCGAGCAAGTGTTACAGCTGGGGGCAGGGAAAATACGATGCAATTAGGAAGGACTTAGGAAGCATAGAATGGGGAAGGAAACTGCAGGGGATGAGCACATTAAAAATGTGGAGCTTATTCAAGGAAAAGCTCCTGTGTGTCCTAGATAAGTATGTACCTGTGAGGCAGGGAGGAAGATATAGAATGCGTGAGCTGTGGTTTACTAAGGAAGTGGAATCCCTGGTCAAGAAGAAGAAGAAGGCTTATGTTGGGCCAAAATGTGAAAACTCCGGGCGCTTGAGGGTCACAAGAAAATCAGGAAAGAACGAAAAAGAGAGCCCAGAAGAGCCAGGAGGAGACATGAGAAGTTGTTGGTGGATAGGATCAGGGTTAACCCTAAGGTTAGGAATAAAAGAATGATTGAGAGTTAAATTTGGACCAATCAAGGATAATATTGGGAAGTTGTGTGTGGAGTCAGAGGAGATAGGGGAAGCTCTGAATGAATATTTCTCGACAGTGCTCACTATAGAAAATTAAAACCTTGGCGAGGACGATACAGAAATATTTGCATCTAGACTAGAAGAGATTGAGGTTCACAAGGAAGAGATATTAGAATTACTGAAGAGTGTGAAAATAGACAAGTCCCCTGGGCCGGATGGGATTTATCCTAGGATCCTCTGTGCAGCAAGGGAAGAGATTGCCAGCTTTGGCATTGATCTTCAAATCATCATTGTCTACATGAATAGAGCCTGAGGACTAGAGGATAGCAAATGTGGTTCCCTTGTTCAAAAAGGGTATTTGAGACAAGCCTGGTAATGACAGACCAGTGAGTCTCACTTCAGTTGTTGGTAAAGTGTTGGAAAAAGTTATAACAGATAGGATTTATAACCATCTAGAAAAGAATAATCTGATCAGGGACAATTAGCATGGTTTTGTGAAGGGTAGGTTGAGGCTAACGAATCTTATTGATTTTTTTGACAATGCGATCAAACAAGTAGATGAGAGTAAACAGGTTGATATGGTGTATATTTCAGCAAGGCATTCGATAAGGATCCCCACAGTTGGCTATTGTACAAAATGCAGAAGAATGGAATTATGGGAGACATCGCAGTTTGGATCAGTAATTGGCTTGCTGAAAGAAAACAGAGGGTTGTCATTGATGGAATATGTTCATCTTGGTATCCAGTTACTAACGGCCTACCGCAAGGGTCGGTGTTGGTCCACTGCTGTTCATCATTTTTATAAATGACCTGGACGAGGGCTTAGAAGGGTGGGTTAATAAATTTGTGGACGACACTAAGGTCAGTTAATTTGTGGATAGTGACGAAGGATGTAGTAGGTTGCAGAGAGATAGGATGCAGAGTTGGGCTGAGAGGTGGCAAATGGAGTTTAATGCGGACAAGTATGAGGTGATACACTTTGGACGGAGTAATCAGAATGCAAAGTACTGGGCTAATGGTAGCATTCTTGGGAGTGCAGATGAGCATAGAGATCTCGATGTCCATGCACACAGATTCCTGAAAATTGCCACCCAGATTGACAGGGTTGTTAAGAAGTCATACAGTGTTTTGGCCTTTATTAATAGAGGGATTGAGTTCCGGAACTGGGGGTTATACTGCAGCTGTACAAAGCTCTGGTACGGCCACACTTGGAGTATTGTGTACAGTTCTGGTCACCACATTTCAAGAAGAATGTGGAAGCTTTGGAAAGGGTGCACAGGATATTTACTAGGATGTTGCCTGGTATGGAAGGAATGTCTTACGAAGAAAGGCT
Organism: Chiloscyllium punctatum; assembly: GCF_047496795.1. Lineage (NCBI taxonomy): Eukaryota > Metazoa > Chordata > Chondrichthyes > Orectolobiformes > Hemiscylliidae > Chiloscyllium > Chiloscyllium punctatum. The sequence goes on along the minus strand of NC_092769.1, from coordinate 22,064,849 downwards.
GAGGACCTTGAGGCTGTTCTTGTTAGAGAGAAGAAGGTTGAGAGGTGACTTAATAGAGACATGCAAGATAATCAGAGGGTTAGATAGGGTGGACAGGGAGAGCCTTTTTCCAAGTATGGGGTTGGCAAATATGAGGGGACACAACCTTAATGTTATGGGAGTTAGGTATAAGACAGATGTCAGAGGTAGTTTCTTTACTCAGAGAGTAGTAAGGGTATGGAATGCTTTGCCTGCAACCGTGGTAGATTTGAAAATTCAAGTGCATTTAAGCTGTCATTGGGCAGGCATGTGGATGTAAATGGAATAGTGTAGGTGGGATGGGCTTCAGATTAGTATGACAGGGTGACGCAAAATCAAGGACAAAAGGGACTGTACTGCACTGTAATGTTCTATGTTCTATTTATGAATGCCAGATACAAACCTTGATTTTCTATCTGTTCTACAGATCTGTTGCAGAGGAAGAATTAGGAATTCCAGTCTCTTGTTTTTCATATTTTGTTGAATTTACAGCGTGATGCAGTTGAGGTTTTATTATGAGGAAGCCAGAAATAATATTTTGGACATGGAGCTGAATTCTGCTTTTACACTCCACCCCTCTGCATGTATTATTCATAAGACTTGTATATAATTAATTTTGGCACTGTGCACTGCGACAGTTCAATTCAATGTGGGCCTGCAGCTTATTCTGTAAGAAATTTGCTGCAATAGTTAGAGCTGAAGATTTTTCCTTTCATGTGCAGGATGGACGTAGGCTCATTCATTAAGTTTGTTTCAAAGAGCTGGAGGGATGAGGATAAAGATTAAATTAATTTTTACATTATAAACACACTATAGAAGATCAATAGAAGAACATTCTCATTTCTACGTTGGATTGGAAGCAAATTTAAAGAACAAGGACTCATCGTTCTGAATATTGTTTTAAAAAGTGACATCATGTTGCAATAATGCATTGGAGGAAAAGAAAATGCTGTCTGTATTTGATAGAGATACAAAAATGCAGAGTGCATGTACAATATGAACAAGGATCAAGTGTTAATAAAAAAGTATGAGAAATCTTTTCATAATGTTCAAAGGAATCCAGATCCCAATTATCCTGAACAGTGACATTTGATTGCCCATCAATCTCACTTTTCCAACGATATGCTTTTCCTGCCACTGATGCACCTTCGGCACACCACATCTCCCTTCCTACTCATTCCTTACCCTCCTACTTCCCTTGCATTGCCCATTCTGATGTTACATACCCTTCCACTGATCATCTCCCTTTACACTTCTCGCTCTGTATGTCACACCACGTTCCCTGACCCTCCCTTTCCCTTTTTGCTCTCACACTAGATGCTGGAATCTGCTGATTTATGTGCGTCTACTGGTCATCAGTGAATGGTGGGTTTGGAATGATCAATGTCCAAAAGCAACAGAAAATAGGATGTTTGCCACTGTCTGATGCAAGGTGAACAGGATAGTTTTGTTCACTATTGGTACAGGCTGGAGCTTCTACCTGTCCGTGTGACACAATGTTTAACCAAACAGCCTCATCACCAACAGGACAAAAAATTTCTGACAGAATCGTAAGACCATGTATCAATTTTCTTTTGAATATTGCGAGGACATTGTTCTAACAAACAGTGTTCTTGTCTTTTGCTCTTTATTCTTTCAACTGATCTGCCCGTGTAATTGGAGGTGAGATCAGAGTGACTTCCCTTTCAATCGAAGCAGGACTTGACTAAGGGTGGAATCAAAGACCCTGAGCAAAACTGTGGTTAATGGTAATTAGAGAAAATTCTTTAATGGAAATGGGAACAATGGAAAAAGCGGTCTCTGCAAGGTATCTTCCAAGTTGCATGTCATATTGACGAGGAATTAATTTGCTCTTCCTTCACCAGTATTTGTTAAAAATCTTGGAATGTCCCTACAACAGCTCTGTGTGGGTTTGCATTACTTGTATTGAAGAGATTCAAGTAGGCAGCTCCCTGCCGACTTTTCCAGAGCTACTGGTGACGACAAATAAACTCTGCCCTTGTTAGTGCCTTCCAAAACCCTGGATGAATATGTCCTGTTCAAAACAAAACAGGATATTTTATGTTTGCACACTCTTATCTGAAGTTTTGGAAAGGTATGACCTTGCTGGATGAGTGAGATGCCAGTGACATCAGGAGCATGACAAGACATTGATAACACTTGGAATCGTTAATTCAGTTAGTTACTTACAGATAATTGATTGTGTGGTGTCAGTGCAACGGAGTTCAGCATTTTCATTATTCGTAATGTTAGTCATTGTCATATTTTAAATTTTTTCATTCAGAAGCCACAATCAAATATTCGAGAGCCAACAGAAATGGCAGCTACACTGTCCACTTTCAGATCAGATGAATATCCACAGTCCAAAAGACTAAGTAAGTTGGAAGTGCTGTAAAACCTTAACAGGTTCTGAGCAGAGAGAAACAGATTTAACTTATTGAGTCGAATATGAGTTTTTCCCAATAGGGTAATTTCAGGCTTAACATTCTAACTCTGTTTCTCTCTCCAGATACTGGCTCATCTGCAGTGTTTTGCCACTGTTGTCTGTTTATATTACAGATTTTCATTTTCCCCAGTATTCCCTAGCACAGTGATTCATTGGGGGTGGGGGGGGAGCGGGTGGGAGTGGCATGGTGTGTCAGTGGTTAGCACGACTGTCTCACAGTACCAGGGGCCTGGTTTGCTTCAACACTCAAGACTATTTGTATTGAGTTTTCACATTCTCCCCCTGTCTGCAAGTGCTTTCTCCAGGTGCGCCAGATTCCTCCCACAGGCTAAAGACTTTCAGTGGATTGACTATGCTAAATTGCCCATCTAACACAATTTTGAATAAATGCAAACACACAGGTACCACAGACCAGTGGGGAAGACAATTCCAACTCAAACGGTCCTGAGATAATTTCTCTTTATCCCTGTTCTTACCGAGGTTGGAGAGTCATTGCATCTTTTTCTAGTCCCACTCCTCCAATGGTCACGACAAATTATCAGTGTAACCAAGTGTGTGATATGGCAAGTAATATCAGTCTCAGACTGGGTCAGGTACAGTGTTAGGAACATATCAGGCAGGTTTCTTAAATTTGTAAAAATAATTAATCTAAAACAAATGCAAACTTACTCAAAAAATGATGGAAAGATAAATGACATATAGTTTGGACATTGACGATACGTGTATCATTCTTTATTTTCCTATAAATCTGAGACACACACACATATGTCAGAAAGTAAACATAAAAAAAACTCTGCAGAATATTAGTTTGGAAGACTTTTGTCCAGATAATAGATAATTTCATGGCAAAAGAAAAAATGAAATGTTCTTAATTGTTATTCTGCCTCACAGATGCTAATGGCAATAGGGTTTCTTCCTGGAATACTTGGACTTAGCTGAATTCCCTTCTCTGCTGGCAGTGGGGAGATTCCAATGAATCCTCAAAAGGAACCCTCCATCAGTGGGAAAGATGCCTGATAGATTTTCTGCTCTCTGTTAAAAAGGCATACGGTGTGTTAGATTTCATTTATCGAGCAATTGAGTTCAGGAGCTGCAATGTCATGTTGCAACTATACAAAACTCTGGTGCAACCACCCTTGGAATACTGTGTATAGTTCTGGTTCCCATATTACAGGAAGGATGTGGAATCATTGGAAAAGGTGCAGAGGAGATTTATCAGGATGTTGCCTGGTCTGGAGGGAAGGTCTTATGTGGAAAGGCTGAGAGAGGGTTTGATGGAGACATACAATATAATCAGAGGATTAGATAGGGTAGACAGTGAAAGTCTTTTTCCTAGGATGATGATGTCAGCTTGTACGAGGGGGCATAATTACAAATTTACGGGTGATAGATTTAAGACAGATGTCAGTGACAGTTTCTTTACGCAGAGAGTGGCAAGGGCATGGAATGCCCTACCTGCTAATGTAGTCAACTCAGCCACAATAGGGAGATTTAAACGATCCTTAGATAGGCACATGGATGATTTGTTTTAGGGTCGGGGGATGAGCTGAGAGGAGTTCACAGGTCGGAACAACATTGAGGGCCGAAGGGCCTGTTATGCGCTGTATTGTTCCATGTTCTATGTTCTATATGTTATTGTCGAGATGAAAAAATAAAACGATGGATCATTGGCTGTGGCTGTTCAGACAAGTTACATTTTCTTCCTCTCGGAACTGAAACATATAATAATGTTATCTGAACACCAACGTGAACCATGTAATGTCTGGTTAAACATTCCCCTGATTGCATACTCCATCCCTGTTACCTGCTCCATTTAGGAGTGAATTGTAATTTATCATTTGAAAATATTTTTATATGTGGCTTCATAATTATTGTACAATAAATTCATGTCTTCAAAGTACTGTGTCAAATGAATATATCGTTTTATTAAATTAAATCCTTAGTTTTATTCTCTCATTCCTCAGCTACGCTCAGTATGTTCTCCTCAGGGCCCTTTATGGTTCAATGTGAACATCTCGTAATCTCAGGCCTGAAGTGCCTGACCTTGTAGAGGCCATGAGGGGCATGAATATGGTTATTTTCCATGATCGGAGGAGTCCAAACCAGTGGGCAAAGATTTAAGGTTCGAGGGGCAAGATTAAAAAGATGCCTGAAGGGGTAAGTTTTTTACACAGAGGTAGTGTGTGTACGGAATGAGCTGGCAGTGAAGGTGATGGAGGCTGGTACAATTACAACATTTAAGAGATAATGGATGGGAATGTGAATAAGAACCATTTAGAGGAATATGGGTCTAATGCTGGCAAAGATTACGATATCAGATTAAAATATCTGGTTAGTGCAGATAAGCTGTACTGAAGGGTCTGTTTCCGTGTTGTATGACACTATGATTCCATCAGGCCTTCATTCCAGCAAAGTGTAAAGTGAAACATCAGTGAAAAGCTTCTAAAACCATTGCATATTTTTCTTTCAGTTTAGGGGTTCATTACTAGACACAATACATCAGATTTAGTCTGCGTATTATCATGTACAAATGCAGTAATACATCCTAATGGTTGTACCCAATAGACTTTACATAAAACAGCAAGATTCGATACCCTTTTCTAATCATTGGCTGAATCTGCTGACTAGGTTTATGTGACTCATGTACCGGAATGAACTAATCCTTCTGTACCAATGAGTTCTGTGATTTTCTCTCCATTTAAGTAGGTTACTGTTATTTTCTCTGTTCAACACAACACTGACTTCTCTTAACCCACATTATATTGTTTTCTGCCAAGGTTTTGCTCACTAACCTCCCCGTCTGTATACCATTGCAGAGTCTCCATGTCCAGTTAAATGACTATCTTGGTGAATGAGCTAACTGAGCTCCAAGCCAATCAGTCCTCTCATCCACGTCATTGGTATAGATTCCAAATATTTGATAATCTCACACTGATCCCCGAGGAACTCCACAGAGTTACAACTTTACAATCTGAATATCCTGAATGTTTATTCCCCAATAGTTAACTGGGTTTCCCCTGTTGTTGGGCAGCAAGCAAGAAAGGTTGGATGGCCTTATCCTACACTGTGTAATGTACTTAGTGGGCTGAATGACTTTAATCTATTCATGATTAAATACTTAGAGGGCAGAATTGACTCCTTCTGTCTCATTATAACAATGCTGACAGGCTGAATGGGATCTTTCTTTACCTCTGTAACATTACAGAGTGCCTGAGAGAACAACACGTGTTAGGAGCAGCAGCCGACCATTCAGCCCTTTGAGTCTGCTGCACCATTCGGAATGTGCATTGTTGATGTGATTGTAACTAAACATAATTTTCATGTCTGTTCCCAATAAACATGGATTCTCTAGTTCATCAAAGTTCTATGGAACTCAACTTTGAGTGTTTTCTGTAATCCAGTCTTCACTGCTCCCTCGGGATGAGAACACCACAGATTACACAACCCTAAAGAGAAAGGAGCATCCCTGTCTCAGCCTGAAATGGAACGGTCCTTATTCTCAAAATGTGTTCCCCTCAAACCAATTACCACTCTTTTGATGTATAAGGGGTCGACAATTAGAAACAGATATCGACCACTCAGCCTGTCAAACCTGTCCCCATTCCCATTAACTCTCCTAAACCAAATACTTATCAAATTCAGTCTCCACTGACCTCGTGGAAAGACAATTCCAGGAAAGATCATATGAGCAATGAACACTGGAGGATAATGAGGCCATTCAGCCCATCTTTTCTGCCATGACATTTGATCACGGCTAAAGTATTTCTGAACCCCATTCCCCTGCCTTCTCCGACTAACCAATGATAACTTATTAACGAAAAAATAATTAATTTTACCTGTACTTTCTCCCTGTGTCTGGAGGGTTTCCTCCGGGTGCTCCAGTTTCCTCCTACAATCCAAACAAAATGTGCAGGCTAGGTGAATTTGCCATGCCAAATTGCCCGTAGTGTTAGATGAAGGGGCAAATGTAGGGGAATGGGTCTGGGTGGGTTGCGCTTCAGCGGGTCAATGTGGACTTGTTGGGCCGAAGGGCCTGTTTCCACGCTGTAAGTAATCTAATCAACCAGTCTTAAAAAAGTATATAGCTCTATTAAAGATCACATGTGCCTATATATGGGGTTATGTTAGTGTGTTTGTGTGTAAATGTCCATACCTACGTGCGTATCTCTGTGGGAATGTGTTATGTGTGTTAGTGTCAGTATCTCAGTTTGTGTGTACCTCTATCTGTATCTCTGTGCAAAGTTGTTGTTGAAGTAAATAGATTGAACTTGGAATCAAAGTCTTCCTTCTGCTCTCTCTCCGTCTGTCCCTGTTGTTCATAGAGTTCATAGAATTGCTACCGTGTGGAAACAGGCCCTTCGACCCAACAGGTCCACACTGACACTTCGAAAAGTAACCCACCCAGACCTGTTCAAATGCTATCCTACGCTTACCCATGACTAATGCCGCTAACCTACACATCCCTTGGCACTATGGACAATTTAGCATGTCCAATTCACCTAACATCCACAACGTTAGACTGTGGGTGGAAACCATATCACCCAGAGGGAACCCACGCAGACATGTTGCTAATGTAAAACTCCACACAGACATTCGCTTGAGGGTGAACACGAGCCCGGGTGCCTGGTGCTGTGAGGCAGCAGTGCTCGCCTCTAAGATTTGTGATTAGATTCATACAATACCTCCCTCTGCTGGACCATCCACACCACTGCATCGGTGTCACAGTTTTTAAGATAATAAATCCTTTGCTGTGAATCTGTCAAATTGCATGGCCGTTTGATTTTTCAAATAATATCTTTGGAAGCACAGAGAAGTCTTTTCTGATACTAAACAATGTTGTTCCTGTGTCATTACCAACATTACTGGACCTTTTTTGGGACTTTTCAATACTTTCTCACATAATTTTTAAGCATTGCAAGTCACAGAATGAGAAATCAATTCATCTCATCTCCTGACAAAATGGTTCACTAGGAGGCTAGCATTTCTATTCTTACAGGCCTAAATATATTTGCAACACTCCACCTACCAGCATTGTGTGTGAGTGTGTGTGTGGGGGGGTGGGGAGGTGGAGGGGGTTGGGGCAAGGTGTACGTGTTGATGGTGTTGTCAGTTTGGATGGTGCTGTGAGCTGCTGCCCTCTTCTCCCTCCCAGACTGAATTCTCGAAGGTTTTCACTCTCTGCCACTGTCACTACAGTAGGGTGGGGAGGCTAGCTGATGGAGAGATTGTGTCATTTTAAACACCACAGAGACTGTCAGACCTGCACCCACGTATAGATACCCACAGAGTCAAACACAGATACACAGGTAAATGGGTGGGGTTGGGGGAAATGGATATCGGGCACGCCACCACCAAGCTTCACTCTTTGTGTCCTATTCCGAGCTGTTTGTCCTGGAATAGGAGACGGTGAAGGATGGAGTGAGGGTGAGAGTGGGTGACCCTGCTGTTAGTGGTGATGTAGGTGGGGGGGAATCGTGACGTGTCCAGAAGAAGTCAGTTAACAGTGTTGTATCCATCCAGTGCTATTAGAGAGGGAGATATAGTCGAGGGGAAAGAAAAAGAGAGAGAGAGAGAGAGATGGTGCTGCATGCTGGGTGGTGATCCCAGACCATGCTCGCTGTATCTAGTGGTGTGGCCCCCGCTGGGAAGAGAATGGTCCCCCTCTGTACTAGACAATCCACCAGAACCTCTGTGCCCCTGTCAACAAACCATGGTGTAATTGCTCCTTTTTTTATCTGCCATGGTCAGGATAAATTCTGCAGGGCAGTGCCAGCCTAAGAAAGCTCGATCATGTGCCAATTGGCCTTTTAAAGATGGCACCAGTGCCAAAGATCATGGAATACCAAATGGCATGCGGTTGATAGTGATTACCTTCAACTTTGATGGGTGGGAGAATCGGGCTGGTATTGAATGAGAGGGACACCATGGGGTGGGGGGGGGGGGAGTTAATGAGGTGACGCCAATAAGATCGCATGAGGAATCTATCTTAACGTCAATCCCTCTGTCAATGAAAATGGCGCTGAGACAAACTATTATTCGTTTCAAACCGATGAGCCGAAGACTCTGCTGATCCCAATCCCAGTTACAACGCTGCAGCTGTTTGACCAATGCTCTCCATCACAGAGAAGGAGCTAAACGTCACCTTACCCTTGGGAATTAAGGCAGTGGGGAGGGGGTGGTTTTGGTATCAGTGAGGGAGCACTTTATGACAATCATCATAATTCTATTAGTTTTAAAATAGAGATGGAAAAGGATGAACCACGTCTAAAACTTAAAGTTCTAAATTGTTGAAAACTAATTTTGATGATATTAACTAAGAATTTTCCAAATACGATTGGGACAGAAAAGTGGGTCAGTTGGGAAGTGGGAAGCCTTCGAAAATGAGATGTCAGGAGTACAGAGACATTATGGTCCTGTTCGGGTGAAGGGTAAGGCTGGTACGTGTAAGAAATGCTGGAGGATTGGAGAAGTTGAGGTTCTGGTCACAGATAAAAGGGAAGCATATGTCAGGTATAGACAGCAGGAATTGAGGGTTGTTTTCTTAATTCATTCACGGGATGAGTGCGTCCCTGGCGAGGCATGCACCTATTACCCATCCCCACAGGGCAGTTCGCAGTCAAGCGCATTGATGTGAGTCTGGAGTCACATATAGTCCAGTCCAGGTAAGAATGGAAGTTTGTTTCCTTAAAGCGTGTCAGTGAACCAGATCGATTTTTCCATCAATCGGAATGGTCATCATTAGCCTCTTAATTCCTGATTTAAAGTGAAACACGAGAAGAGTCGGAAGGCAACAAGAGTAAACTTGCGGGAAATTTGGAGCATAAAAAGGGGGCATGCGATAGCTTTGGCAAATAGAGTTAAGAAGACTCCAAAGGAATTCTACAAATACATCAAGGACAAAAGAGTAACTGTGGAGAGAATAGGACATCCTTAAAGATCAGCAAATCTGCCCATGTGCAGAATCCCAGGAAATGGGGGAGGTACTAAACGAATATTTTGTATCAGTGTTTACTGTGCAGAAGCATATGGAAGCTAGAGAAATTGGGAATAAAGTAGTGACATCTTGGAAAGTGTCTGTATTACAGAGGAGCTGCTGGAGGCCTTAAAACATGCAAATGCAGGAAAATCTCCTGGCTTTTATTAGATGTACTCTAAAACTCTGCGAGAAGCTAGTGAAGTGATTGCTGGGCACGTTGCTATCATTAATAGCCACAAGTAAAGTGTCGGAAGACTGGAGGTTGGCTAACGTGGTGCCACTACTTAAAGGATTTAAGAAGGGTAATAAGAAAAGTTAGTGAGTCTGACGTCAGTGGTGGGTAAGTTGTTGGAGAGGATTATGAGTCATTGGATTTTCACGCATTTTGAAAGGTAACAACTGATTAGGGATAGTCAACATGTCTTTGTGCAAGCAATATGGTGTCTCACTGACTTGGCTGAGATTTCTTTGAAGAAGCGAATAAAAAGATTGAGATAGAGTGGTGTATATTGTCGATATGGACGTCCCAATGTTGAATAACATCGTGCATGGTCATCTGTTTATCAGGGTTGGTTCATATGAAAGCCATGTGGATACAAAACTGACTCAAAGGTAGGAGGCAGAGGGTGAAGGTAGAGGGTTGCAATATCCTGGCAAAGGTTAGCAATGCTCCCCATGCTGTGCAGATTATCCAGTTTATCGAGTAATCCCCTAGCACGGCCTACACAGCTCTCCATATTAGCCATTACCTTATCCTAGTTTATGGTGTCTGGGCTGGTTCTGTGAAGTAGCTTCAGAACTTGAGGCAATGGACCATTCTAGCGGACCTGGCAATGTTTGCTTTCTTGGGATTGGACACACCATTGTCTCCCTTATCCCGTTATCCCAATCCCCCCATCTCCTTATCCATATTTTCAGCAAGTTATCAGGTAATAAATTATTTGCTTTTTTTTTCTGTATCTTTGCTTGGCCTTAGTTTTCGACTCCATCGTGTATCGAGTGCTGGCATGGTGAAGCTCAGAAACATTGAAATGGTGTGTGTCAGACTGTTGTTCACTTCCCGTTGTGACCTATGTGGTGTTCCATTGGCAGGAGTGTTCCAGCAGCTGTGACTCAAGTGATTGAAACTTGGTATGGGCCTGCCCACGCACTCTCTCTCACGTACACATAGTCTCTGTCTCTCTCCCCTTCACACAGACACGCCCCCCTCTCTCCCACATACACACACATGTGTGCGCATATAAATTTGCGGGGAGAATTTGCATTTGACCATTTGTATTTGCAGATGCATTTTATTTTGTTCCAAAAACATATAATTTGTATTCAGTCAGTCAATGTGATATTTTATAAACTCCTAATTTGTGAATAAAACCAGTCTGACTCCAGGTGAGGACACAGACAGTGTCCAAACAAGGTCTCACACTTAGAATACATTGTCTGACTGCAAGTGTTACTTCATTTACCTGAAAGTATTTCCAGGCAGTGACTTGAAATAAATTCAGCGATTTGCATAATAATCAATCAAATTTGCACCCCCATTCTAACTGATTCAGTATTTAAGAGCCATCTCAGTTGTGTGGACCATTCATGTGCACAAGTTGTACAACCCTTTCATCTTTTCCTTATAACATTTGTGTTTAAGGTCTTCCTCTATCTTAAACCTGATGAAGGAGCAGCGCAATGAAACCTTGTGCTTCCAAATAAACCCATTGGGCTCTAACCTGGTGTCGTTTGATTTTTGACTTTGTCCAACCAAGTCCAAAACCAGCGACTCCTTATCATGGTTTTTACTGGTTAGCTAATCCTCTCCTCCAACAAGTAAGGTGTGGACATGAATTGATGGGTTTCTGAAGAGAATATTGACAAGAATTATTAGAGTGAACTGTCAATGGAAAAGGTAAGAGTAACCAAGAGCAGCTTCGTTGCAGTCTGAACCCAGAGGAAGGAGAATAGAGAACAGAACAACAGCAGAACTGTGAAGCAATTATTTCAGTGATGTCCTCACAGAAGAAAACAAATCAAATCTTCCCAGGAAGACTGGAAAGCTTAAGTCTCGAGAGAAAAAGAATGAAATTGATAAATAAATGCTTTGGGAGAATTTATTGCGACTGAAAGTATGGTTGAATGTAGAATAGAGATGGAAGGTGAGAAGGGAAATTTCAATAACAGGGTCCTATGCTTAAACAAAATAGACAACAATAGGATGAGGGAAGAGTTGGCTAAAGTTAACTGGAAGCAAATACTTTACAGTGGAACTGTATATGAACAGTGGATGGCTTTCAAAGCAATTTTTCCATGTGCTCTGCAACAGCATATAACAGTGAAATGGAAGGACTGTAGGAAAAAGGATAAGCTGCTATGGATGACTCAGTAAATAAGGGAGGCTATCAAATTAAAATAAATGGCATAAATAATGGCAAAGACCAGTGCAAAACTAAAAGATTGGGAAAACTTTAAAGGTCAAAAGAGCAACAAACAAACTGTCAAGAAATATAAAATAGATAGATTATGAGAGTAAGCTACCTCAGAGTATAAAGACAGATAGCAAAAGATTCTATAAATATATAAAACGAAAATAGTGGCTCAGGTAAGCATTAGTCCTTTAGAGGGTGAGAAGGGGTTTCAGTAATGGGATATGAGAAAATGGCCAAGGAATGGAACAGATATTTAGTCGGTTTTTCACAGTGAAGGACACCAATAACATGCCAGTAATTGTCAAAGGGAGGAAGGTAGGTGAGGACCTGGAAACAACCATTCCCAAGATGGCGATAGTGTTGGGCAAGCTAATGGATCTAAAGGTAGGTTAGGCTCCAGTACCTGATGCAATGCATCCCAGGGTACTAACAGAAATGATGGGAGAAATAGCAAATGCATTTGTGGAAACTTTTCTAAATTCACCTGACTCTGATGCAGTTCCAGCAGATTGGAAAACAGGAAATCAGACACCACAGTTTAAACAGGGAAGCAGGAAAAAAGTGGCGAATTATAGACTGGTTAGCCTAACATGTGCAGTGGGTAAAATATGTAATCAAGGAATAAATAGCATGCATCTAGATAGAACTTGTTGCGTTTGACAGACACTGCATTTGTTCATTAAAGACAGGTTATGCTTATCTAATTTACTAGAAATCTATGAAGACATTATGTCCACGGAGACCCAGTAGATGTGGTGTACCGAGATTAACAAAAGGCATTCGACACAGTGGCACCATAAAAAGCTGCTGCGTAAGGTAAAGATGCATGGCATTACAGGTAATGTATTAGCATGGATAGAGGTTTTTAAATAACAGGAAGCAATGAGTGGGAATAAATGAGTGATTCTCTGGTTACTGATCAGTGACTAGTGGTGTGCCTCTGGGATCGATGCTGGGACCGCGATTATTCACAGTTTACATTGACGTTTTGGAGTTGGGGACCATGTGTAGTGCCTCAGTGATAGCAGATTATACTAAAATGAGTGGCAGAGCAAAGTGTGCAGAGAACTGATAAACTTTACAATGGGACATAAATATTATAAGTGAGTGGGCAAAGGTCTGGAGTACAATTATAATAAATGTGAAGTCATCCATTTTGGTAGGAATACGAGTAAAAAAAGACTATTATTTGAATGGTAAAAAATGCAGCATGCGTCTGTGCAGAGGGACCTGGATGTCCTGGTGCATGGATCACAGAAGTTGACCTGCAGGTGCAACAAATAATTAACAAGGCAACTGGAATTGAGTCCTTCATTGCGAAAAGGATTGAGTTTAAACACAGGGAGATTATGTTGCAGCTGTACAGGGTGCTGGGGAGGTCACACCTGCAATACTGTGTGCAGGTTTGGTCTCCCTACTTGAGAAAGGATGTCTTGGCTACAATGGATACAGAGGAGGTTCGCTATGTTGGTTCTGGAGTTGAGGGGGTTGACTTATGTGGAGAGACTGAGTGGACTAGAATTATATATTGATTGCAATTTGAAATAATGTGGGAGGATCAGACAGAAACATATATGATTATGATTGGAATACATAGGATAGAAACAGAGAGGAAGTTTCTAGTAGCAGGCGAAACTTCGGCAAGAGGGCAAAATCTCAAAATTAGGTGGAGCAGATTTAGGACTTGAATTGAGAAGGAACTTCTTGACCAAGAAGATTGTGAATCAGTGGAATTCCCTGCCCACTGAAATAATTGAGGCTTTATCATTGAATGTTTTTGAAGCTCAGATAGATAATGTTTTGAGCATGAAAGGAACAATGGGTTATGGAGAGCGGACAGGTACAAGGAGCTGAGGCCATGAAATGATCAGCCCTGATCTTATTGATGCTCATAGATTTCATGTAATGGGTCAACATGAAATGGGAATCATACTTGAGAAAATGACTGGTTGATACGTACGGAGAAGCAATGGATGCAATGCATTTGGATTTTCAGAATGATCTTGATACAGACTCTGGCCTAGTATGCAAAATTAGATGTTACAGGATTGGGGTAAAATATTAACATGGTTTTAGAATAAGAGAGCTGACAGGAAACAGTGAACATGAATAAAGCCATATGTTTTGAAGTGGAAGCCACATGTTTCGAAGTGTGTCGCAAGGATTGGTGCTTGGGTCTCAACTGTTCCCAATGGATGTTTAACATTTAGTTGAGGCAATGAAATGCACTATTCCCAAAACTACTGCAAGCACTGAACGAGGTCGGATTGTGCGTGGGTGAGGGGATGTAGAAAAGCTACAAGGTGATTGATACAAGTGGAGTGAATGGGCAAATACGTGGCAGATGGAGAGCAATGGGGTGGATGTGACGGTGCATATTTTGGTGGGAACAATAGAACAGCAACCTATCATTTGAAAAGAGATTCGTTGAAACATGTTGATCTTTAAAGGGATTTATGTTTTTGTTTCTTCTGTGCAGCCGACCGAGGACCATGCAGGGCAGTGAGTTCTGAACCCAGAAGTCAATACTGGGAATGGCATTGGCACACTGACCAGTGAACACAGACCCAACAAGAGGAGACCTGTAACATTGAAAAGGACCTGGATCTCCTTGTACACCAGTTACTGACAACAATATTGCAGGAAAGAAAGCAGTTAGGAAGATAAATGTTGTGTTGACCTTCATTTCAGGGATCTTTAAGTCCAGGAGTTAGGGTATCTTACTGCAGCTGTACAGGGCCTTGGTGAGACCCCATCTCGAACATTGTGCAGTATTGTGTGCAGATTCGGTCTCCGTAACTCATAAAGAACAAACCTAACATTGAGGGAGAGCAGTGAAGGATGATCAGACTGACCTCTTGGATCACTGGCTTGTTGTGGGGCAGCTCTTACATTGACTTGATTGGGCCTGTAATCCATGGGCTTTAGGAAAACGAATGGAGATAACAATGAAATATATAAAACCCAGACTAGGCGAGACAGATTGGAAGCAGGGATGGTAATTCCACTGGCTGGGACGGATAAAACAAGGAGCCACAGTACTAGATGCAGGCAGGTCACTCTGCATTGAGATGATAATAAATGTCTGCACTCACAGAGTGATGAACCTGGGGAATTCTCTCCCACATAAGGCTGTGGAATGCAGGACATTGAATAAAAATATGGATTTCTGGACATTAAAGGGATCAGAAGACAGCTGGAGTACAGCTGTCCGAGGATCTCAGATGTTAAGAAGGAGGTCTCTGCAGTGTCAACAGGACTGCGTTTCCCATTCCCTTTTTCAATACCGAGTTTTCAGTCGATTTTATCCTTCCAAGCCTCGGAGCAGTTTGATACATTTGAGTGTCCTGCTTGTCCATTGAAGAGTGTATCACATGTCTCTGTCTCTGCAGTCAATTTTAAGCCAGACTAGGAAAGCACGGGAGATTCACTTCCTGAAAGTACATTGGGGAAGGAAATTCTGTTTACAATGGACATTGGCTTCAAGGTCACTGTTACTGACACAAAACTTTAATTCTTGATATTTTATTAATTGTTTTAACTTCCACCAGCTGCCAGAGCATTAGCCTGGTCTGTATTAGTAATCCAGTGACATTTCCACAACAGCACCATCTCCACATGGGGACCTATCAGATACCACACTGAGCAGGTTATTTCTGTGCTGCTTGACAGCTCTGTCAGAAAAAAAAACAACCACTAATTTGACTTTAATGAAAACACTGATGGTGTGATAATTAGTCAGATTGTAACTATTTCTCTCTTTGAGAACTGGACGTAGCTGAGTAATTTTCCGCATTCCCAGGGAGATGTCAGAGTTGTCAGCTTGGTGGAAATGGTCGACTGAGGGATTATCCCAGTCAAAAAGTTACAGATTGTGTTTGAATATAATGCTGTTTCAGCTGCTGCTACTGCTGTGGTGTACAGCACCATAACCATGCCAGGAATTCTGTATTTAAGAAAGTTCAACGAGTTGTACCATTGAAAGTATTTACAGAGGAGATTTTACTTGGAAAATAATTGAGTGCAATGAAGAATTAGTGATGAAAGAGGAGTTCTCGAGTCATAGACTCTTAGAGTCATACAATATGCAAACATACCCTTTGGCCCAACCCATCCATGCTCACAGGTTTCCTAAACTTCCAAACCTTTCATATTCATGTACACATCAGATTGTATTTCAATTGTTGTAATTGCACTCACCAATACCTCTTCCTCTGACAGCTCGCTACATATATACACCAATCTCTGTGAGAAACAGCTGCCCTTAGATCTCTTTTAAATCTCTTCCCTCTCACCTTAAACTTATCCTCTCAGATTTTGGACACTCCCACTCTGGTCTATTTATCCTATCCCTGTCACTCTTGATTTTATAAACGTCTGTAAGGTCATCCCTCAGCCTCCTACGCAAAAGGAACAAAATCCCTGCCTCTCCATATATCTCAAAACATCCTGTCTCCGTCACATCATTTTAAATACTTTGTCCCCTTTCCATGTTATAACATCCTTCCTAAAGCAGGGCGACAATAATTGTGCTCAGTACTCCAAATGTGGCCTTGTACAGCCACAACACGATGTCCCAATGTCTGTACTCAATGCTCTGATTGAAATAGGTAAGTGTGCCTAATGCCTTCTTCACATCACTGTCTATCTGCGACTCCACTTTCAAGGAACTATGTACCTGCACCCTGGGTCACTCTGTTCGAAGACAATCCCCAATGCCCTACCGTTAACTGTATTAATACTCCCCTAGTTTGTCTAACAAAATGCAACACCTCACAGTTACCTGCATGAAGCTCTACCTGCAAATCCTCAGCCCAATTTCCCAGTTGATCACGATCTCATTGTTTTCTAAGATAACCTTCTTTACTGTCCACTATTAACACCAATTGTGTGGGGTTTGTCGACGAACCTATTATCCATGGTTCATATATTCTCATCTAAATTATTTCCAAAAACAATGAACAGCAGCAGACTCTTCCTTGTGGTGCACCACTGGTCACGAGCCTCCAATTTGAACAACACATCTCTCCCAGCATCATCTACCTCCTACTGTCAAGACAATTTTGTGTCTAATTGGCTAGCTCTCACTGATCCCCTGTGAAGTAACCTTATGAACCAGGCTACCATGAGGAACATTGTTGGGCCTCACTGAGGTCCACATAGACAACGCATGCTGCTTTAACTTCATCTATCTTTTCGATCACCTCTTCAAAAACTGCAATCTAGTTTGTGAGATATGGATTCCCAGACAAAAAGCCGTGCTGAATATCCCTAATCAGTCCTTGCCTTTCCAAATGCATGTAAATCCTGCCTCTCAGAATCTCCTACAAACACACACCCATCCTCGACATCAAACTCACTGGTCTGTAGTTCCCTGGGTTTTCCTTGCAGCCTTATTACAAATAATATAAAAACATTCGCTGTCTTCCTGTCCTCCAGCACTTCAGCCAAGGCTGCCAATGATACACATAAGAAAGTCAAGTGAACTGCAGATTTCGTAAACCAGAAATCGAAGACAGGAATGTGCTGGAAAAGCTCAGCAGGTCTGGCAGTATCTTTGCAGAGAAATCAGAGTTAAAGTGTTACAACACAGGGTAAACCCCACCCCCACCCCCATCCCGCACGCCAATTTAAACTTGCAAGACAGAAAAGACAGTGCTGTAATCTGTAAAAATTCGGAAGGCCAAGAACCATCCTAAAGGTCAGTATTTAAAGTAAAAATTAACAACTTTGTTTTTAAACGCTAACAGAGAATAATTACCGAACAACTATTTGCAACTCCTTTCTCTGACCTATCTTTTAAACGCTAACAGAGAATAATTACCGAACAACTATTTGCAACTCCTTTCTCTGACCTACAATACAGGCCCGATAAAACCCCCAATTTAGATTTACCAAAGCAGACAAATTTCACCACCTGCCAGCTGCCGAATCTTCTCTTTGTATCTTCCTCTGTCTTCTTTTATTCTCCGTAGTGTTTCTGTTTCACAGGTCATTGATAAATATAGATGAATTTAAGAGAGCTATTCTCCGGGCAGTCTGCAGATGTTGGTGACGTGGCAGTTCTCCCCGAACTGGTCAATTTCGTTTACCGCTTGATACCACAAAGCATCGGCTCATTTCATTTTAAAAGAAATATTGCCAAATGTCAAATTTAAACTCGATTGTAGTTTAGCTTCTTGGGACATAATGTAAATGGATTGAACAAATTTGATTTTATTTTTTGTCTCATAGCAACCCAGGTACTGCAAGCTGCTGAACCAAATGTTACATTGTAAATTTTCCAGAACTCACTGTGCTTGTAAATCCTTCAACTCTCTTAAAGGTACAATACCCTTAACACGTTCATAACACCTTATCTCTCAAAAAAGAACCATCATAATGAAAACACGGTCTCATTTGTTTTTCTATTCTTTACATTTGTTTTTCTATTCTTTAAACACATTACCATAACATACAGATAACTGAAATCTAAGATCACGTTAATTTTTCCCATATACCTATATTTTACATTGGATGAATGCAAATTTCGTCTAAACTTTATCAGTTAAATCTGTGAGAACGCATCTGTGATTACATCCTTACGACATGCTACATGTCTATTTTTTAAACTAAAAGTCTGTAACTTAAGACTACAATGAAATAGCCTTTATGCGTTCAACGAATGTAAGCAGATTGGGATCTGTGTACACAACCATCTCCAACACGCTGTTTGTGAGTACACATTAAAATGTCGTAAGGCTAGTGCCAAACTCAATAATTCTTTCTCAATCATGGAACATGTTCTCTGGTGGATGTTGAGTTTCTTTGAAAAGTACAATCCCATCTCATCATCCTGTAGGAGGATAACACCAACTCCTTCGTCACTAGTGTCGTTGGCAACTTTGAAAGGTTTTGAAACGTTTGGTATATCTAAAACTGGTTTGGTGGTCAATATTTCTTTTTAATGGTCGAATGCCTCATGGCATTGTTCTGCCCATCTGTTCTTTTTCAGCAAATTGGTTAATGGTGCCACTACGCTGTTGACCTTTGGAACAAATTTCCGATATAATCCGCTGACTCCTAAGAAGCAAAGCATTTTTTTCTTCGAGGTTAGTCGTAGAAATTCCTGGGCAACTTTTGTCTTTGTGTTCCATGGGGTCAACTTTCCATGACCGATGTTTTGTCCCAAGAACATCACGTCTGCTTTCGTGAATTTAGTTTTGTTTAATTTTATCACCAGTTTTGTTTCACATATTCATTCAAAGAGCTTTTCCAACTGTACCAAGAGATCTTTCCAGGACTTAGTAAAGATCACTACATCGTCCAAACAGATTGCACAGTTTATTTATCAGGCTACAACCCTGTTCATGGGTCTTTGGAATGTGTTGGGTGTGTTCTTCATTCCAAGGGGCATCACTTTGAATTGATACAGTCCATTTGGCGTTACAAGTCAGAACTTTATTTTACTGTCTCTGACAAAGGTACCTGCCAGAAACTACGCATCAAGTCAAACTTTGTGGTGTAACTGACTTGTCCAACTTTCTCGATACAGTATTCCAATGTAAGTATTGGATACAAGTCTGATTTTGTAACAGTGTTGACCTTCTAATAATCCAACCAAATTCATTGAGTCCCATCCGGTTTGGGAACGAACATAATCGGCGAGCTCCACTCGCTCGGGCTTGGTTCGATGATGACCTAATTGAGCATAGCCTCCACCTCCTTCTGGACCTGTCTACTTTGAGACGGTTAAGCCGATAGTGGTGTTGATTTATCGGAACAGTATTCCATGCGTCTACTTCAGGTACAGTGGCATTAGTTCTCCCCATATAATTCTTACATAAGCCCTCATATTGCAATTAGAAACGTTTCAACTGCGTTCTATACTCCTGAGGCAGATTTTTTATGAACCTATCCCACTGCTCAAGGACTTCTACATTTTTTAACATATTTTGAGGCACATCAAAATCCACACCATTTGGAATTGATTCCTCACTCTGTTCCTTCAGCACCTGTTCCTTCAATTCTTTCCCTCCTGTACTTTTCCGGAGGACACACTAATTTATAAGCTCATGAAGGGGTTTATGAATGTGGGAATTGGTGACAGAGGTCCTCGTTTCATTACTGCCTGTGGCCTACCTGCTATTTGGCACGCATAACACGTATGCCAGAAGTTAACCATATCTTTGTGCATTCCAGGACAATAAAAATGTTTTTGTCCCTTAACCTGAGTCTTTTGTCCCCCTTGGTGACCTCCCATAAGTAGTTCACGTGCTACCCGTAACACTTCCTGTTTTCTATGCTACCAGCAACACAATCTGGTGCACTTCAGCACACTACCCCTCTGCACTAACGTGCCGTAGTCTCCATTTCCGTTTTAGGATTCTATATTCCTGATAATAATCCTCAGGAATAACTCTGCCTCACTTTCAGAGTACACATCCACATATATATCTTTTACCATCTTGCCTGTCTGTTGCAAATCCCTTCGCCTTTCAGGACTAAACACCTTTGTCTGAACCTCTCTTTGTTCATGTTTTCCCTGCACCATTACATCAAACAGGATATCAGCTAACAGAACCTTAACTCCTTCATCGTTGTCTTTAGTTTGTGCTTCCTGCTGTTACTTATGATAGTGGGATCTGGTTACTGTACAGTCTGGGAAAATGCCAGTATATTTCTGTTTTAACTCCTCAGTTTCTTAGTCTTCTTGGGCTTCTCCACAACAAGGGGTATCACTCCCATCTTGGACCCTGCTAAATCATCCTCGAGAACAAACCGGATTCCTGGAGCTCACACTCTGTCAGTCACTCCCACGGTTCCTTCCCCAGACTTGAGAAGGCACTCCAACCTCATCTTATTCTGAGGAAAGCTTAATTTCTGTTCATATATCCCACAAATTATAACACTCTCGGGTAACAGATCAGGAATACTGCAAAGTAGCTCATCTCTTACTATTAGAAACTGGTTTGATCCTGTATCTCTCATAATTATAACTTATTCAATTTCCCCCACTGTTGTTTCTGAGTAAATATTACTCATTGATGCAAATTCCTTATAGAAATCAGGTACTAACTTCATACCCAGCCCCTGCCAAGGCTGTGCACTTTCCTGCAGCTCTTAGATTCTTGTTGGGGTTTCCTTTAAGACTTTCAGTAATGCCACTGGCTTATCTTCTTTTACCACATCTTTTCCCACAGTCCCTTTCTTAACGATCAGCGCTGTGACCATACATATCCCTTCTTATGGCAGTGAAAACATCTTTTCCCAATGCCCTTTTGAAACCACCGGCACTGTAGCTTTTTGTGCCCCACTCTATTAAATGAAAGCACCTGAGGCCTCTTGGGCATCTTCTTTAACCTGTGGTAAACTCTTATTCTCTACTGTTTCTTTTACAGTGTAGCATCTCCACATCTCCCAAATGCGATCCTTCACAGGACGAAATTCTGGTTGGAAGCTTGTCTTATGCAGCAACATGTATTCATCTGCTAATTCTACTACCCTTCTCAATTTCTGAACTTTCTGTTCCTCCACGTGAATTCTTATCATCTCTAGAAGTGGATTTATCAATTCGTTCAGCAGCATAATCTCCATTAGAGCCTCATAGGTCATATCTACTTTTAAAGCAAGCATCCATCGATCAAAATGCCGATGTTTAATTACTTCAAACTCTACATAAGTCTGACCTGATTACTTCTTTTATGTTTCTGTACTGCTGTCTATATGATTCTGGTACCAATTCGTGAGCACTTAAAAGAGCTTGTTTGATGTCTTGAGAATCTCGTGACCCTCATCTGACAGCAGAGAAAATACGCCACTCACCCTGCCTACCACTTTAGTCTGAACTAGCATTACCCATAAATCCTTGGACCACTCCATATGCCAAGCCAATTTTTCAAATGAGATAAAGAAGGTATCAACATCTTTCTCATTAAAATGATGCAGAGTATTGACATAGTTGCTACTTTCTCCCCACCCCCACCCTCCTCTAGCTTATCTCTCCATGCTTCAGGCTCACTGCCTTTATTCCTGACGAAGGGCTTTTGCCCAAAACATCGATTTCGAAGCTACTGGATGCTGCCTGAACTGTTGTGCTCTTCCAGCACCACTAATCCAGAATATAGTTGCATATAACACTACCGTCTCTTTTAATCTCCATCTTTTTAATGTGTCTTTGCTGATTAAATCACAACTTCTCAAGTTCAAATTCTCTCTCTTTTTGGTCAGCTAAGAACCTTCTTCTCTTTTTCTCTCTCTCTGTTTTGTCTTGCTTTCTGTTTCTTCTCTCTCTCTCTTTATCTCCCTTTGTTTATCTTTAAACTGCATTTTCCTCAATTGTAATTTAAGTTTTTTTGTCACTCTACTGCATTTGTATGTGTTTCTAACACACCTTAGTATGTGAGAAATTCCCGGACAATTTCAGCTTTACTTTTGTCCTTGATTAAATCCAAATCTAACTTCCTTGAAAATTCTAAATGCTTGGCCTTTATCTTTCCTTCTAAGATTTCGTAGCAAATTTGAGAATCATCTTCAAACCCCTCTTAACTGTTTAACAGCCATTTTTCTCACTTTTAATTTAAACAAACACAAGTCATCGGAATTAAACAAGTTGTCTCACTGGCGTTTTACTTAAAGATCTCTGACACGAACGTGCAAATGTTTAAATATACTTTGTTTTCTTTTCATCCCTCAAATCTATACAAATCTGCTCAAACCTCAGACTGGATCTGTCTAAACCTGTTCATATCGTAGACAAAAGCCCCCAAGCTGTTACAACACAGGGTTAACCCCTCCCCTAATTTAAACCAGCCACAGAGAAAAAGTTCATGCGATAATCCGTTAAATTTCGAGATGCAAAGACCCATTTACAGAGGTCACAATTTAAAGTAAAATTAACAATTTTGCTATTTAAGTACAACAAAGAATAATAAAACAAACAATTATTTAGAACTCCCTTCGGTTAAACGTATCTTTTACCTCCCACTCTACAATACTGGTCCGATAAAACAAACAAAAAATAAGGTTTACAAAAAATTATCATGTTTCTAAACCAGTGCACTTTGTCGATTCTCCTTTGTAGACTTTCCTCTGTAGGGTTTTCTCTCGATTGGCTTCGATGTTCTGCTGAGCAAACCTCTTCCAGACAGGTACCTTTCAGAAAGTCCTTCAGCTCGCAATCTATCTTTCTGTATGCCCTTGGCAGTACTTCCCCCTAAATGTTCAAAATGTCCAGTTTTACACCTCTAAACATCGGACCATTTCATTGATTTTGATGTCATCAAGTATTTCAAACTCAATTTGATTTCAGTTTGTTGGGGCAAATTTTAAACTGTCCAAATTTGAATTGGTTTTTGTTTCGTGCCAACTCAGCTATTGATTGCACAGTCAAATGTTGCATTTACCTTCTTTCAGAACACTTTGTGCCAGCTTCCAGTCTCTCTTAAATATAACATATATCTCTACACCTTCATAACAATAACTTTTATCTGCCCTGCATAACTTTCCATAAATTTGATCAACTTAGTAAGTTCACACATTCGCCTTTTCTGTTCCAAAAAGACCCATTTTCTCTCTTCCTTCCTTTCCTAAATCCTTCTTTCCAATTATCATTCTAATTACTTACAATGTTACTAGTATTCTTCCACAAATAATTATATTGTGTGAATGTGTGTGTGTATGCACGTGTGTGTGTATGTGTGTGTGCTTGCATGTGCGTCTGTGTGTGTGTTTGTGTATGTGTGTGTATATGTATGCACGTGTGTGTTTTGTGAATAATTTTCTGTAATTGGACTGACATGGAAGAATGAGATGTTATCACATTCCCATATGAAATAGTAAATGTACAACGTTTCCAAGCTTTCTGATATCAAAAAAGATGTAAACACCACCTTTATTCATGATTGGAAAAGTAAACAAATGATGTTCACGGACGGAACAGCAGTAATGTAATGAACCTTTACTGGAATCATTAAACGACCAAATATTTAGTTTTTGCATGAGAGTTTAAATTCAGCTTTTCTTTTTCAATTGTGTGATGCATACGTTTTTATCAAAATGCAATCAACATCGGTGACAAAACCAGAGGTTTCTGGAAATGCTGAGTAGTTCTTTCAGTATCTCCTGTGAGAAAGCTCATTCAACATAACATAGAGAATGGGTCTGGGTTGTTTGTGATTTGCCAATAGTGGTCAGCGATGTGCGGCTTAGCTGCATTAGTCAGGGGTAAATGTAGAGTAACAGAGTAGGGGAATGCGCCAGAATGGTTTACTCTTCAAAGTGTCAGCGTGGACGTGCTGTTTGAAATGGCCTGTTTCCCCACCGTAGGCATTCTATGATTCTATGATTTCTTTATAAAAAGACAGGTCGGTGCGAGGATCAAGAATGTCTCCGAGCATGCTCAGGGCGTATTTAAATGAGAGGGTAAACAGCCAGAGATCGTGGTTCACATTGACACCAATGATATCGGTAAGAAGAGTGAAAGGTTGAAAGTTCAGGGAGTTAGGAGTGAGTTTAAAAGGAGGATCTCCAGGGTTGTACACTTGAGATTACTCCTTGAGCATCTGGAAGTGAGTCAAGGAAGAGGAAGATAGTCGAGTTGAATATGTGGCCAAGAGCTAGTTTGGAAGGAGGGTTTCTGATTTTTGGATGATTGCGATCATGTCCAGGGTAGGTGAGAACTGGACAAAAAGGAAAGTGTGCACTTTAACTGGGGGGGCCCCAACGTCCTGGAAGGGAGGTGCGATCACGTCGATTTAAGCTAATGTTACAGGAAGCTGGGAACCAAACAAGCCGGTCAGAAACTGAGCAGAATGTAAAGGGTTGTCAAATAAACCTGAAGAGCCATTTTAATGACCATGCTGAGGGAACTAATCAAAACAATTTAAAAAAATATGAGTTGCAAGTTGGAGTAAGTGATAAGCTCACTATTATCAGTAATCAATAAATAAGGATGGAGAGCCTGTGCACACAAGTATGAAAAGAGAAAGATATATCGATAGAACTTATGTTAAAACGTTTTCTAACTAAATGTGTGCAGTATTTGGAATAAAATGAATGAGCTGATAGCGCTAACAGGTATGGCATGGTGGGCATGACTGAAATCTGGTTACATGAAGGTCAGGACTGGGGTGTTAAATGCCCAAGGCTACTCAGTATTCAGATAAGAAGGAACAGCAGGTGGAGTGCCTGTATTCATTCAAGATTATGTCAAGGCTGTATTAAGAAATTATATTAGCACGTGGGACAAAACTGATGAATCAGTCTGGTTTGAAATAAAACACATTGAAATAAATCTATTGGTAGGAGCATTTCCAGCCCACAAACTACCCCCACGCCACCCGGACAAATTACTTTCAAAGTAGGGAATAGCATGAACCAGGAAATAACGATGGCTTGAGACAAGAGCACAAGAGTGATTATGGGAATATGAGCATGCAAATTGACTGGATTAATCAATTTGGCAACGGTAGCTTCAAAGAACAATTCGTCGAATATATGATGGATTATTTCTTTGATTAACATGTAATGGAACCAACCAGAGAACTGGCTTTGGTATTACATAATGAGGAAGGAGTGATAAATCATATTGTAGTACAGAATCATCTTAGAAAGAGTGACCACAATATGTTTGAGTTTCATATTCAGACGGTAACAGCGAAGACAGAATCACATAGGAGAGATTTAGTATTGGACAATGATAATTTTACGGGCCTGAGAAAGGGCTTGGCCTGAATGGATATGTCAAAATGATTAAAGTACAAGACATTTGTCGAACAGTGGCAACTACTTAGGAAGATAGTCAAAACCCCTCAAATAAAGTGTAATCCTGAGTGGAAGAGGAATTGTAAAAAGGTGAAAATCAATCCATGTCTTAACAAGGAAGTCAACAATAACATGAAGGTTCTTGTCTGGTGGTATTATCACTGACTGCTAATCCAGGTGATGTTCTGGGGACATGGCTTCAAATACCGCCGCGGCAGATGGTGGAATTCAAATCCAATATGAACCTGGAATTAAGAGTATCTTGATGATAATGAATCCATTGCTCATTGTTGGAAACACCAATATGTTTCATTAATGTTCTTTATGTCCAGAAAACACCATCATTTACCTGGTCTGAGCGACATGTGACTTCAAACCCGTACAAATCTGGTTGACGCTTAACTGCCCTCTGGGTAATTAGGGACAGACAATGAGTGCTGTCTAACCAGCGACATGCTCATCCTTTAATGACTTAAAGAAAAACACTTTAATTGTCAGCAAACGGCGACTAAAAACATCATCAAAACGGCTATGAAGGAAAATGAGAAGTAAACATAAGGAATGATAAAGAACACTTCTCTGAAAAGTCAAAAAAGTTAAAAATGCTGAAATCAAATTTTGTCTTTGAGGGGATGAAAATGGCGAGGTAATAATGGGAAACCTAGAAATGGCAGAGGCAAAACCAACACTTTCTGTTTTCACAGTGCAAGATAATTTCTTCCCAAAATTTAAAACAATTGCAAAGGATCATGATGGAAGTACGATGACGAGGAAGAAGATATTAAATACATTGATGGGATTATAGGCAGGTCAGACCCTCGGCCTGCAGTATATCATATTAAAGGATGTAACAGCAGAGATAGTGGATGTGTTAGGATATTCAAAATTTCCTTGAATTCTGGAACGGTACTGATGTATTGGAAAATTAATAATGTAGTACTCGTTCCCAAAACAGGAGATAGGCAAAAGTTCACAAACTGTAGACCAGTGAGTTTAACCTCTGTAGTGGGGAAGTTTCTTCAGTCAACCGTAAAGTATGAAATGACTGAACACTTGGAAAAACAAAGATCAATTCACCAGTGTCAGCACAGTTTCATGATGGGCAGGTTGTGCTTGACAAACCTGCTGGAGTTCTTTGAGAATGTATCCAGCAAGGTGGATAATGGGGATGCAACAACTGCTGGACATCTGAACTTCAGAAGGCATTTGACAAGGTGCTGCATGAAGGACTGGTCTAGGCGGTTAGAACCGAGGGGTTAAGGGTAGAGTATTGAATTGGATTGAGGATTGACTGACTAACAGAAAGCAGAGCATCGGGATAAATAGTCTTTACCTGGCGAACTGAAACTAGTGAGGTGCTGCAGGGTTCAGCTCTCAGACCTCAATTGTTTCCAATCTGCCCAAATGACCTGGAAGGATGGACAGAGTATAGCAACTAAATTCACAAATGGTTTTAAACTAGGTGGTAAAACAGGCTGTAATGAGGAGCTAAAGAGTTTACAGATGAATAATGGTACGGTTAGAAAATGGGGGGGATTGCTATATCTGGCAGCTGGTGTTTAATGTGGTTAACTGCACCATTGAATTTCCTACCGCCAGTCATAATTTCTATTTTCTTGTGTTGCAATATCTACAGATCTTTGGATTTTATTCACCGTTGGTGGCTGGGGTCACAGGAGTCGAGAGGTTTGGTTGTGGGAGATGCAGGTTGCTCTTTGTGTCTGGAACAAGACATCGCTGTGGAGAAAAGACCACAGTCAGGCCTTGTTGATTCCCACAGCAGGCCTGGCAACCAGATGGACTATCCCTATTCTTATCTCCTGATGTTTAATTGCCTGGAGTGATCCACATCAAAATGTTGCAGTCAGATAGACAGTCCGTAATTAATATGCTCATTTCATAATAAAGGGACAAATGACCACTTAAATCAGAATTAAAGAATTGGCAATTCTTTTGAGATTTAATGACAACTTGCTGCAACTGCAGGCTGGGAACTGGGTGATGGGACATCAAGACACGTCAGCATTGTTGCAAATTTATAGGTTAGATATTGAGTAAACATGTTATGTCATCAATTCTGTTCGAAAGTGTCGATACTCTATATCTTATGAAAAATGTATTGAAGGTATTTTGGGAAAATACAAATATTGAATTGATTAGAAAAGGAAGATGTGAAGTGGATCTAAGTCAAAGAACGTATAACATAGAACAATACAGCGCAGTACAGGCCCTTCGGTCCTCGATGTTGCACCGACCTGTCATACCAATCTGAAGCCCATCTAACCTACACTATTCCATGTACGTCCATATGCTTGTCCAATTACGACTTAAATGTACTTAAAGTTGGCGAATCAACTACCGTTGGAGGCAAAGCATTCCATAACCTTACTACTCTCTGGGTAAAGAAACTACCTCTGACATCTGTCCTATATCTATCACCCCGTAATTTAAAGCTTTGCCCCCTTGTGCTCGCCGTCATCATACTTGGAAAAAGGCATTCCCTGTCCACCCTATCTAAACCTCTGATCATTTTATATGTCTCTATCACGTCACCCCTGAACCTTCTTGTCTCCAATGAGAACAGCATCGAGTCCCTCAGCCTTTCCTGGTAAGACCTACCCTCCATACCAGGCAACATCCTGGTATCTCCTCTGCAACCTTTCCAAAGCTTCCACATCCTCCTCATAATGTGGTGTCCAGAACTGAACACTATACTCCAAGTATGGCCGCACCAGAGTTCTGTACAGCTGTAGCATAACCTCATGGTTCCGGAATTCGATCACTCTATTAATAAAAAGCTAAACCAATTATGCCTTCTTAAGAACCCTGTCAACCTGGGTGGCAACTTTCAAGGATCTGTGTACCTGGACACCGAAATCTCTCTACCCAACTACACAATCAAGAATCTTACCATTAGTCATTATTTTGCATTCCATTTACTCAAACCAAAGTGAATCACCTTTGTCCACACTAAACTCCATTTGCCATCTCTCAGCCCAGCTCTGCAGCTTATCTATGTCTCTCTGTAACCAAAATATCCTTCGTCACTATCCACAACTCCAGCGACCTTAGTGTCACCTGCAAATTGACTAACCCACCCTTCTATGCCCTCATCCAGGTCGTTTATAAAAATGACAAGGAGCAGTGGAACCAACACCGACGCTTGCGGTACACCACTAGTAACTGGACTCCAGGATGAACATTTCCCATCAACCACAACCCTCTGTCTTCTTTCAACAAGCTAATTACTGATCCAAAGTGCTATATCTCTCACAATCTCATTACACCGCATTTTGTACAATAGCCTACTGTGGGGAACCTTGCCTGGCTGAAATCCATATACACCACACGAACCGGTTTGCTTTCATTTCTCCTGTCTGGTCATCTTCTCAAAGAACTCAACAAGGTTTGTGAGGCACAATACCCTTCATAAAACCGTGCTGACTATCCCTAATCAAATTATTCCTTTCTAGATGATTATAACTCTTTCTCCTTTTCCAACACTTTACCAACAACGGAAGTAAGGCTCACTGGTCCATAATTACCAGGGTTATCTCGACTCCCCTTCTTGAACAGGGAACCACTTTGCCTTCCTCGAGTCTTCTGGCCCTCTTCCTGTAGACAATGATGATTTAAAGATCAGTGCCAAAGGTTCCCAGAGGTTCCTAGGATAAATCCCATCCAGTCCAGGGAACTTACCTATTTTCACATTCTGCAGGATTTCTAATATCTCTCCGTTGTGAACCTCAATCACACTTCGTCTAATAGCCTGTACCTCTGTATTTTCCTCGACAACATTGTCGTTTTCTAGAGTGAATACTGTCGAAAAATATTCATTTAGTCTTTCCCCTTTCACCTCTGAGTCCACACACAACTTTCCTCTACTATCCTTGATTGGCCCTAATCTTAGTCTCGTTATTCTTTTATTTCTTAAATACAGTTAGAAAGCCTTAGGTTTTACCCTGATCCTATCCACCAACAAATTCTCATGTCTCCTCCCGGCTCTTCTGAGCTCTCTCTTTCGACCTTTCCGGACTACCTTGTGACCCTCAAGCGCCCTAACTGTCCCTTCACATCTCATCCTAACATAAGCCTTCTTCTTCCTCTTGACCATCGATTCCACTCCCTTCGTAAACCACGGCTCCAGTGCACTACAGCTTCCTCCCTGCCTGACAGGAACATACTTATATCGGACACTCAGGAATATTTCCTTGAATAAGCTCCACTTTTCTAATGTGTCCATCCCCGGCAGTTTCTTTTCCCATCCTATGCTTCCTAAATCTTTCCTAATCGCATCGTAATTGCCTTTCCCCCAGCTGTAACTCTTGCCCAGTGGTATACACCTATCCCTTTCTATCACTAAAGTAAACATAACAGAATTGTGATTACTATCACCAAAGTGCTCACCTACTTCCAAGTCTAAAACCTGGCCGGGCACATTACCCAGTACTAAATCTAATGTGGCGTCGCCCCTTGTTGGCCTGTCTACATACAGTGGCAAGAAGCCCTCCTGCACACAGTGGACAAAAACTGACCCATCTATATTTCTCATACACTATCGTTACCAGTCAATATTTGGAAAGTTGAAGACCCCCATGACATCTACCCTGTCTCTCTCACTCCTATAAAGAATCATCTTTACTACCCTGTCCTCTACATCTCTGGAACTATTTGGAAGCCAATAGAAAACTCCCAACAGGATGACATCTCCTTTCTTGTTTCTAACCTCAGCCCATTCTACCTCAGTTGACGATTCCCCAAACATCCTTTCTGCAACTGTAATACTGTCCTTGGCTAACAATGCCACACATCCCCTCTTTTAACATCCTCTCTGTTCTTATTGAAAAATCTAAATCCTGGAACCTGCAACAACCATTCCTATCCCTGTTCTAACCATGTCTCCGAAATGCCCACAACATTGAAGTCCCAGGTGCCAACCCATGCTGCAAGTTTACCTACCTTATTCTGGATTCTACTGGCGTTGAAGTAGACACACTTCCAACCAATTTCATGCGTGCTAGTTCCATCTTGCATCCCTGAAACTTGATTTCGGACCTCCCTACTCTCAATCTTTTCTATACTTGAACTACAATTTTGATTCCCATCCGCCTGCTGGATTAGTTTACAACCACCCAAATAGCCTTAGCGAATTTCTCCCCCAGGATATTGGTACCCCTCTGGTTCAGATGAAGACCATCCTGCTTGGAGAGGTCCCACCTACCCTAGAAAGAGCCCCAATTATCCAAGAATCCAAAACCCTCCGTCCTGCACTTCCCTGTAGCCACGTGTTCAATTCCTCTCTCTCCCTGTTCCCTGGCTTACTAGCACATGGCACGGGCAACAAACCAGACACAACAACTCTGTTCATCCTAGCTCTAAGATTCCATCCTAGCTCCCTGAATTTCTGCCTGAAATCCTTGTCTCACTTCCTACCTATGTCGTTGGTGCCTATGTGGAACACGACTTGAGGCTGCACCCCCTTCCCTTTAAGTATCCCAAAAACATGATCAGAGACATCACGAACACCGGTACCTGGGAGCCAACACACCAACCGTGAGTCTCTCTCATCTCCACAGAACCTCCTATCTGTCCTCTAAACTACGTAGTCCCCAGTGACTACTGGTCTGCTCCTCTTCCCCCTTCCCTTCTGAGCAGCAGGAACAGACTCTGTGCCAGAGCCCTGTGCCCCACTGCTTTCCCCTGGCAAGTCATCCCTCCCAACAGTATCCAAAATGGTATACTTATTGTTGAGGTGAATGGCCACAGGGGATCCCTGCACTGCCTGCCGGTTCCCTTTCCATCTCCTGACTGTAACCCATTTGTCTTTTTCTTGTACCTGAGGAATGACTACCTCCCTGTAACCCCTCTGAATAACTCCATCTGCCTCCCGAATGATCCGAGGTTCATGTGGCTCCAGCTCCAGTTCCCTAACGCGGTTTTCGAGGAGCTGGAGTTGTGTGCACTTCCCGCAGATGTAGTCAGCAGGGACACGAGTGGTGACCCTTACCTCGTACATTCTGCAAGAGAAACATTCAACTGCCCTCATCTCCATTCCCATTATTCTAAATTCCCAAAGAGACTGTTGAAAAATAAGGAATAAAAAATAAACTTGCTACCTTACCAATCTGGCGCACAGAAGTTTTTTTTTTGGTCAGAGGAGGAGATGGGTGGGAGACACTACCCGAGAAGTGTTTCGGGTAACACAACCACACAAATATATGACTTCCCAGAAGTAGTTCGCTCCTCCCTCACACCTCTCAGCAAATGGTGACCCGACTCCCAAGGTAAGTCCCTTTTAATTCTTTACATAGGTCACGGCATATCAAGGAACGGGCAAATATTGGTCTTTGGATCACATTTGGAAAATGTGCCTGTGTTAGAGCACAATGACGAGTGGAATCGAAAAACAGTGTATTATTTCAATGAATTTAGTTCAATGAATTATTTCCTTATTATTGAGTCTTTGAGTAAGGGCTACTCTTTGTTTTCCTTGTCTAGACCCCTCATGTTGTTAAACACTTCCATCAGGACCACCTCTCAGCCTCCTTTGCTTAAAAGTAAAATCAAGTAGACCCAGCCTCTCTTCAGTTTGAGTACACTCTTGTCATGTAACTTCTGAAAGGAATCAGTGTTAAATTTCATTAGCGATTGATCTGTCGACCTGAACAACAGGTTTATACCATCCTGTACCCTCACATGGTCCTCCTCATTGTGAACCACCAGCTCATCTTTGCGTCATCCACAACATTATTTATCATTCCCTCCAAACTCCATCCCTAACATTCTCATCATCATCGTTTATGAAGTTCACAACTAAGCCCTGAATCTCTCCTGTTCTTCAGATGTTGTTCACTGGGAAAGCATTGAGAATTCCAGTCTCTTGTTTTTTCCTATTTTGGTGAATTTACAGCGTGATGCAGTTGAGTTCTTTTTTACAATGGAGCCACAAATATTATTTCGGACAAGCTGGATTCTACTTTTATACTGTGCTCCTCTGTATGTTTTATCGATTAGCTTTTGCGTAATTAGTATTGGATTAGGTTTAGATGGCTTTCACTGCAACATTTGTATTCCACGTGGACCTGGATAATGTTCTTTGTATCGTTCCCTGCAACAGTCAGAGCTGAAGCAAGTTTCTGTGTCTACGATAGTGACAGATTCATAATTTTGTTTGAAATAGTTGGAGTGATAAGGATAAAGATTCAACTAAATTCTATATATAGACTTACAGAAGGAGATCAAATCATATCGTCAAGTTCCCCTTGAACTGGAAACAAATTAATAAATTATATGCCCACTTTTCTACTTCTTGTAAAACATTTTCAAAAAATGTTCTTCGAGCATCGTGGATCTTCTAGCTGCCCCTGGGAATGCATGCAGTTAAATATTTAATATAGTCTTTTTGCAGTTGATGTTGTAGTTTATTAATTTAACATAATTATTTCTATTTTGTTTAATAATCATTCAAAAACAAACAAAACAGCAAAAAAAACTCATGATTTTCATTTAAATGAACTTTTTTAAAAAAGTTATTTAAGGGTGGTTTACAAAGAAAACGAAAAGTCTATTTTTGTTTTAAAATGTTTCTGTTATTATACTGCAGAAGGTTTTTTGTTTTGTAAAATTAATTAATTAAAATAAGGAGGTGTACCTTCAGTCTGGAGAATCATACACATTTTCAGCTCTGGAGAAGACTATTTTCTTCTTGAACTTTATTGAAGAGGAATATTTTTATTAACTTAATTAGTTAAATGGGTTATTTTGTTTAATCTTTCTATGTTTGATACGTGTATGTATATATTTTTCAATTTTAACATTGTCTGTAGGTAATGAAAGGTAACAGAAGGTGCCGTAAAAAAGTTCTGCTTTTAGGCATAATATTATTAAGGTCTCATAAGGCACAGAGAGGACGGCTGGAAGATTTGGAAAAAAAATATTATCCAGCATATCAGTCATATAAATGTGTGGCTCTCAGGAGAGATAAGAAAGTAGTTCAAAATTCTCTGGTGGCTATTCCTCTACAAAAATGCTTTTCAGCTTTTAGAACAGCTGAAGGGGATTGTCTCTCTGAGGAAAATGGAAGAGCAGTCAATTATTGGACAATAGGAATGATTCTTAGGTTCAGCAGCTTTTGAAGAGATTTAGTAGAATTATTGCTTCAGTGAACTTTTCTATCAGGGGCGCTAACACAAGATTCTGTGGCAGTGACCGTTAATTCAGGATGATTTGTTTATTTTCAGGTGCTAAGATTAAGAACGTCTTTAAACCTTTCAAGCACATCGTTCAAGGTGAGATTGAGTAGAGAAACATTACTGTAGATATTGGCAGGAATGATATTTTTAGGGAAAGATTAAAGCAGTACAGAGTGAACTTAAGAGGTGAGGTAGAGTATTAATAATAAACCCTTTAAAGCAATACTTTCTGGCTTACTCCAATGCCAAACCCAACTGGGAAGGAACAAAAGGTTAACAGAGAAAAACAAACGGCTGAAGAGCTACTGTGTTATTGAGGGATTTCGATTTTTGGGAAATTGGAATCTATTTTAAAATAGAAATGACCTGTTCGGAAAGGATTGTTCTAATCTAAACTGGAAAGCAACCAATATTTTAGCAGGGAGATTTGCTCCTTCTATGTAGGGAGACTTTATGTTAATAGAGTTGACAAGGGGGATATTCCAAGTAGAATTACAAATGGTAGGATGGATGGAGAAGTTTATGAATGTGAGGAGTGCATAGCAATTAGAAAAGAAAAATGAGAGAGTCAAAAGTATATAGTAATTCTGAAGCAGAAAATTGCACTTATTTCAAGTGAGGGGTCTTACAGGGGAGGCTGATGAACTCGGGGCATGTTTAAGAACATGGGATCGGGACACCATATGTATTACAGTAAATTGGTCAATCAACATTTTGGGCAAAAGCCCTTGATCAGAAATGGGCTGATGAAAGGCTTTTGCTTGAAACGTCGATTTTCTTGCTCCTTGGATGCTACATGACCTGCTGTGCTTTTCCAGCACCACAGTCTCGACTCTTACTTCCAGCATCTGCAGTCCTCACTTTCACCTGAGAGACGTTCAAGACGAGCAATTCAATGTTCCAGGTGTTAAGTGTCAGAGAAAGGATGAAAACAGATATGCAGAGGGCAGGGAGGGGGCAGTCTGCAATTTTTGATTAAGGAATAAATTATTGCTGGAACTGGGAAAGATATTTCTGAAAAATTATTCAGTTAAAATATGCAGGTAGTATTAAAAATAAGAAAATAAAGTTCACTTTGAACAGATAGCACTAAATGCTCTTTTGTGACAAACCGTCCAATGAAAATATATTGGTCGAAATTAAAAATACGAAAGGAAAGAACACATTGATTGTATTGTACCATATGCTCTCCAAGAGTAAGAAATAAATTGAGAAACAAACATGTTGGGAGATCGCGGATATATTTAATCGAAATAAGATTGTAATAATGGGATTTTTAATTTTCTTAAAATTGATTGGAACTACCACAGCGTTAAAGGGTTGGATGGTGAAGAATTTGTCAAATATGTTCACGAAAATTTTCTTCATCAATATCCAGATGATTCTAACAGAGAAGGAGCAAAACTAGGCTTCTTTTGTGCATTAGGCAGTGCAAGTGACTGAAGTAAATGTGAGGGAAAGTTTTGGGCATTGCAATCATAATTCTATTAGTTTCATAATAGTTATGGAAAAGAATAAGCCTTTAATTAATGATTTTTTTTAATTGGAGTACCATAAATTTTAATGGCATGGGACAAGGACTTATCAAGTTTGATTGGAGTAGACTGTCAGCAGGTAAAAGAATGTCTGACAACTGGGAGGCGTTCAACAGTGTGACGATGGGAGTTGAGAGTCATTATATTCCTGTTAAAGTGAAGGGAAGATTAAGGAACAATGGACAACTACAGTTATTGAGCTTTTATTCAAGAATCAAAGACAACCTTACTTTAGTTATAGACGACTTTATTCAATTGAATCTCTTAGTCAATATAAAGAGTGTGGGGCATTATTTCGAGAGAAATCAGGAAAGCAAAAAGGCGATATGAGATAGAATGGGCAGATAAGGTTAAGGATAATCCAAAAATATTGTGCAACTACATTAACAGCAAGAAGGTAACCATAGAGAGGGTTAGGCCTCTCAAAGATCATGAAGGATATCGATGTTTTGAACGCAGGAGATGGGGAATAAAATAATTCCATTCCTGGTGCAACAGACAGCAACAAACACGCATTGTTGCCTGCACCTCACATTCATCCAGCTTGAACTCTATCTGCTATCTGTCAATCTATTGACCCATTTCATCAAGATCCTTTTGTATTCTTAGAAATAATTCTTCACTGTCCAATGTGCCACCAGTTTTGGTGTCACCCACAAACATACAAACCATGCCTTCAATATTCTCACGCAAATCATTTACATAAATGACAAACAAAGAAAACTCAGATCCAACCTGTGTGGAACACTGCTGGGCACAAGCCTTCAGTTCGAAAAGCTACCGCTCACCATTACTCTGTTTCCTGCTATTGCACCAATTGAAAATGCTGGAGAGAAACCCCACAGTTCAGGCAGTATCGGAGCGGAGAAAAATGGAATTAACTTTTTTTGATTCCAACACAACTTGTTCAAGATACGTTCATATAAGACTCGATATGTTCACTCTGGTTCTCTGCCCAGATCTTGTGTCAGCTTTTGCTTTTCTCCTTCATTTTTCATTTGTATTTCAGACTTCCACTATCTGTAATATTTTGCTTTTTCTTGATTGGTCTGGATGTTGGTTATATTTGGACAATATGCTCCATTCCTGTTCCTATCACTTGTGCCAGTAACACAAGTATTACACTGGAGTCTGTTTCTTCTTTAAGTTTTGAAAATAAATGCGTGGATCTCACCAATGTGATTTTGATTTGAAAGGCCTTTTAGAGACAGCTACACTTGATGAACAGTAGGAATAGTTTATTAATTATGATATTGTCTGTGTGTTTTATGACGAGACTTGTCTCCTCAGTCTCTGAACATTTTCAATACGTTTCTATGAATAATTACAGTAAATATGGTTGTCATGCAGCCCATCATCACTGTACCAGCTCAGTATGAGCTGTGTCTTCACTCTTACTCTGCTGCAACTCACTGTAACCCAACACATTCTGTAATCTGTGTCTGTTTTTTATTTGTGTACAGCCCGTCCCGATATAAACAATATTAACAACCTGTTAACCTGTGATTAAACAGTCTATATATAAACTACAATGATGTACATCACATTTGAAATTATCCTATTCCGTTCACATTGTCGTTCAGCATTCCATGTACCAAAGGTCGTCTGTTATCTTGCTCTGCACTGCATTTCATTCCATTTGTCAGAACCAGTGATGGCTGAATACTAGTGACTGGGAGATATTGCTGCACACCCCTCAGGTCTCCTCAGCCACTGGCCGCAGCCCTTTCTGTCTCATAGCCATTATCATATTCATTCCATCCCTTACTCATTAATTCATGACTTTTAATAAACAAGGTTATTGTACATTGTTATGGGCCAGGACCGACCACTCAAAACATTCTTAAGCGCATAGCCCAGTCTTTAATGTTGCCATTTGTTGAAGAGAAGCGTATAGTGGATATTCCCATAAAGAATTAGTTGGTCTGACTGCCGACTTTTAAACAAACAGAATGTATTTGTAAAAATAAGGAATGAAACACAACGAACCGAAAATACCGTACCTGAATAATTCATTCTATCCAAAACTGGCAGGCGACCTCGAATTAAGGATGCTGATCCAAATTACTTGCAACAATCCCAATAAACAAACCCACGAGAACAAAGAGTAAAAATTACACCAAAAGCTTATAGTTTATGAAGTCAGAGTACTGAAGGAGGGGGAGAGGGTCCAGTTTCAACAGTGAACCTGACTCAGCTAACCCTCGAACTGAACTGACCTGTGCAGCAGGAGAGCTGGCCACATCCCCTTGATTATACCAGTTTTTTTAAAAAGGCTTGACAGCCTTCTTCCCGAGGTATTATCTGTTAGGTTAAAAAAAATGACCCTAATGAAGCATTCAAAATTGAGACATGTTGGAAAATTGGGTCATTTAGAACCTCTCTAAAAAAAATTCAAGGACAACATAACCTTGTAAAGATACCACCTATGTGACAACTCCTCCAATATAAAACTGAATCTTCAATATCCAAGATGGCTTCAGTTTTCAAAACTCCAAAAAATGGTAGTTTGTACTCTACAATGAGCATGTACATTCGTTTACTATAAATATGCAAACATGTACAATTACATCCTGATTCAGTGTGTGGTACTTCCATCACTGAGTGCCTCCATTTGTCACTCAAGTCTCAACAATGCATTGGAAATCATGTTTTCAAGACTTGCCATGTGCACAATTTTCAAATTGAATGGCTGTAACAACAGGCTCCAGCGAAGCAGTCTCGCATTTTTGACTTAACATTTCTCAAAAAGACTTCATTGAGTTATGATCAGTGTAAATGGTTGTCTCCGATACGTTGCTGTTAATATAAACATTGAAATGTTGTCATACCAACACAACGCTCACAGTCTCTTTATCAACTTTTGAATATTTCTACTAATGATCATTCAACTTCTTGGAGGAATACCCAGGAGGTCTCTCTGTCTTCTCGTCATCTTCCTGCAGGAGTCCAACACTGAAATCCACATCGTTCGCATTTAAATCCACCTTGAATGGTTTTGCATAATCAGGTGTGTCTGATCGTGGGCAATGGTTAACACATATTTCAAATGCCGTCAAATGCCTTCTGACAGTCCTCTGTCCACTGAAACTTCTTGCCTTTCTTTAACAATTCAGTGAGTGGAGCAGTCACACTGCGAAAATGAGGCACAAACATTTGATAAAATCCACTTAGTCCCAGGAACTGCTCCTTTTGTCAACAGGATGCGAAATTCCCCAATTACCTTCACTTTTAAATCTCATGTCACCATTTATTCTATGTCCAATAGCATGGCCATGGAAGGTGAGTTTTGCTTTGGAAAATTCACTTTTCGCTTGGTTTATCACCAAGCCTGACTTCCGAAGTCGATTGAACAAATTTGATAGATGCTGTAGTGTTCCTTCCATGAGTCACTAAAAATCACAAGGTCATTCAATGTACACTACAGGTTGGATAATCCGACAATTTATTGGTTAGTCTCTGAAATGTGGCACATTTTTCATACCAAATGTAAGTTGCTTGTCCCACATTTTCAACACAGTTTTCCAACCGTGGAACTGAGTATACATCAACCTTTTTAACTGCATTGACGTCACGATACTCCACATATAATTGTTGGGCACCATTTGGCTTTGGCACCATGACTATAGGTGATTTCCAGTCACTGTAACACATGTTGATTATGTCATCTTAGAGCTTGCATTCAATCTCCTTCTGAGCCTGTACCAACTTTAGAGGATTATGCCTGTAAGGATGTCAGTTAATCGTAAAGATATCTCCTATCGCTACATTATGTACAATTAGGTGAGTACTTCCAAGTTAATATCTGCGTAATTCCACATGTGATAGTAATACCTCTTTCTGATCATTCCAATTTTAGACAAGTACCTCATTGTCCACTTTAATCTGAGGAATGTCCGATTCAGAATCCTCTGAACTTGGTTCTTACTTCTGTGCTGTAACCATTAACACCTTGTTCTCTGGCTTTCCTTCCCCCTTCAAAGTACATTTTGAGCATGTTCACATGACATACGCTGTGAGATCTCTTTCTTTCTGGAGTCCCTATCAAGTAGTTATTAGATTAGATTACTTACAGTGTGGAAACAGGCCCTTCGGCCCAACAAGTCCACACCGAAGCGCCATCGACGGAGTGTGGGAGGAAACCGGAGCACCCGGAGGAAACCCACGCAGACACAGGGAGAACGTGCAAACTCCACACAGAGAGTCGCCTGAGGCGGGAATTGAACCCGGATCTCTGGCGCTGTGAGGCAGCAGTGCTAACCACTGTGCCACCATGCCGCCCACACTCTATATCCTCACTCTATATCCGTTGAATTTGATAAGGTCCACAAACCTTATTTTTCAAGGTTCACCTATCACTGAAAGTAACAGGAATACCTTATCCTCGATCGCAAAATTGCATTTTTTAATTTCCTGTCCGCTTCCTGCTTTATTGCGTGCAGCAATACTTTTAAATGCTGTCCAGCCAACTCTCCAGCACTATTAATCGTTCCCTAAAGTTTGAGACCTAATCCAAATGTGTGGCCTTTGAATTCTGATTTACTATTTTCTCCTTAATCAATATTAATGGTCCTCTCACTTAGTGTCCAAAAAATAATTCAAATGGATTGAATTTGCTCTGTTAATTTGGTGCATCCCTGATCACAAAACTCATCTGGATAATCCTGATCCTAAGCCCTCACATGGTCTTTAATGTTTAATGTCACCTTTCTAGCGCTCCCTGCAATTTTGCATGGTATGCAGTCGATTTGAATTGCTCTATTCCTAAGACATCATAGTGAATAAATTAAATGTGAAGTTTGAACCTTTACCTCACTGTATCTCTACTGGTAGTCTGTGTCTTTTTTTTTAGAAAAGAGTAATTCCTTTGCAATTCTTTTAGATGTGATACTGCATCTTGGGATGGCCTCTGGAAATCTATTCGATACATCGATTATTGTTAACAAATACTGGTGCCCACCTTTTTGTTTGAGTTAGGGGACCTAGCCAATCAATCAAGAGTCTTGTAGAAGGTTCTTCAAATGCAGGAATAGTTAAGAAAGGTGCAGGTTTTATTATCGCTTGTGTTCTTTCCAATTACATGATACGTATGACTCAGCTGGCAAAATTCAACTACATTCTGTTGCAGTCCAGGCCAGTAAAAATGTCTCTGACTTTCAGCCTGTGTTTTCCTCACTCCTCAGTGACTTCTAGGTGGTAGCTCATGCACCATTCACATCACCTCTTTTCTGTATCCCATTGGCAATACGATTTGATGAACCTTTGCCCAATTATCATCTCCTTGAGTATGTGATAGTCTCCATTTACTCATTTGGACATACGTTTTAGGGTAATAACACTCGGGGATGCATTCAAAATTCCTAATGTATATGCTTTTTAATAAAATTCCTTTAACCTTTTATCTTTCTGCTGTAACTCAATTAGTTGAAATGAACTAAAATATTTGCATGATGCCCTGTTTGCTCAATATGTTTTTCACAACTATGTGATGCAACAAAGTCTCGTTCAATGCCACTTCAGCTTCCTTATCTTTACATTTTTGATGTCTCCTGCTTCAATTGGTCACATTGGGGCTTCGTTACCCACACTCAGGAAACTTCCAGCATAAAACTCCTGCAATTCTTCAGTTGCCTGCGTGTCCACTGGCGTTTCAAACAGAATTAGCAGCACACCGACCGGTGAATCAGCTGTATTTTTTGCAAGGATATATTGTATCCCTGGAGCTGAATGTTTGTCCAATACTTCTACCACAATTTCTCCACACTTCTCTGGACATTCTATCCTCGCTTTACATCATTATGCACTTTTTGTCTCAAGGTGAATTCTCTTTAGCAGTACCTTTTCTGGAAATAATCCTTCTGGAGTATATATCTCCTGCTCTTTCAGCATCACAGACTAAGAGGGTCCTGTGTCCCTTAATATTGCATCCTCTTTACATGCTCAATGACTGTAAACTTTCCCTTTGCAGGTATATTTTCTAAGCAGATCTGCCACTTCCTCTTTAACAAACTTCTGATCAGTTTATACACTCTGATGCAGCTTTCTAGCTTCCACTGTGCTTTCTGTTACCACCCCAACAAAACTTCCAAGTTTATCCTGTTTTCCTGCATCTCTTTTTTTGCCTAAACCCTCCAATGCAGTGATTCATGTCACCTAATTTATTGCAATGAAAGCACCGGCGCTTTATAACTTCTTTGTTTCCTTCAAGTGTTTACTTTTTAGCCTGTTTGAAATTTTCCTTATTACCTTTTTCGAGATCTGCCTTTCCCTCCCAAGTGAGGATTTCTCTTTGCCCCAGTTTCTATCCCTCATGGAGTGAAATTGATTCTAGAAGCCAAACCCTGTTTTATGGACCAATTCATAATCATCAGCCACTGAAACTGCCAGCCTTGCCGTTTTAACTCTCTCCTCTTCCAAATGTGTTTGCACTGTGTCAGGCAGTGAAACCTTGAACTCCTCCAAAGTAATTGTCTCTCTCAGAGCATTGTAAAGCTCTTTTCCAGCTATCAAAATTACTTTGTTTGATCCTTTCAAACTCAATATATGCTTGATCAGGATCCCTCTTTGTATTCCTGAAATGTTGTCTGTCGGATTCTGGTACAAGCTCATATGAACTTTCTTTCCCTCCTCATACACCCCAGAGCCCTCATCTGATAGTGTTGTGTTGCGAATACTTGCCGAACTCAACCTTAAAGTTTTGTTTGGATCAACAAAACCCACACGGTCACTGGCCA
Source organism: Chiloscyllium punctatum (assembly GCF_047496795.1). NCBI lineage: Eukaryota > Metazoa > Chordata > Chondrichthyes > Orectolobiformes > Hemiscylliidae > Chiloscyllium > Chiloscyllium punctatum. The sequence continues at coordinate 22,022,791 of NC_092769.1, read as the reverse complement.
CTGCAATTATTTAGCCACTTTTTCAAATGAAATGGAAAAGGTTTCCATATCCTACTCATCAAATTTAAGCAAGGCGTGAATATACTTAAAACGTTTCTCACCAGGCTTTTGACTACCATGGGTTTGCTCATCCTCACTCTGTTCTTCACTAAGCTCACCTTCAGCCTTCATTCCCATCAATTTAAGCTGACTTTCCATTCTAAGTGTCCATCTCTGAAGCACAAACCCTCTCTATTTTTCTTTCTCTCCTGCTGAGGACATTCATTTTTCTTTCCTTCCTCTGCTAAACCTATTCATTCTCTTTCTTTCTCTTCTGATTTTAGCCATAACTCTAACTGCTTCATTTCTGCTTTTAACTCAAGCTGCGTCATTTGCAATTGAAGTTTGCTTTTCTCTCCAATTCCTGATGGAGTTTTCAGCAAATTGGAATGCTGGAATACTGCTGCAATTATCTCATCTTTCCTCACGTTAGGAGGTAGCTTCAACGCAAGCTTGCCCACTAATTCCCACAGCTTGGACTTATGTGCATTCTGTTAAAAACCCCAAGGTCACTTCTTCTACCTTCAAACCATCCTTGGTTCCTGCAAAAGTCATTGCTATCTAAAGCTCTTTGTCCTCACCAAATCAACACACGGAATAGGAGACACTAATGCTTGCTACTTGCTGCCGAAATCCCGCAAGTGTCCCCCATTCTGTTATGGAATAGGTCCGACCCCACAGAACATTTTAATCAACCGTTGTGGTTCTGTTCGCCGAGCTGGGAAATTGTGTTGCAGACATTTCGTCCCCTGTCTAGGTGACATCCTCAGTGCTTGGGAGCCTCCTGTGAAGCTCTTCTGTAATCTTTTCTCCGGCATTTATACTGGTTTGAATCTGCCACTTCCGGTTGTCCATTCCAGCTGTCCGCTGCAGTGGTCGTATATTGGATCCATATCGATGTGCTTGTTGATTGAATCTGTGGATGAGTGCCATGCCTCTAGGAATTCCCTGGCTGTTCTCTGTTTGGCTTGTCCTATAATAGTAGTGTTGTCCCAGTCAAACTCATGTTGCTTGTCATCTGCGTGTGTGGCTACTAAGGATAGCTGGTCGTGTCGTTTCGTGGCTAGTTAGTGTTCATGGACGCAGATCGTTAGCTGTCTTCCTGTTTGTCCTATGTAGTGTTTTGTGCAGTCCTTGCATGTGACTTTGTACACTACGTTGGTTTTGCTCATGCTAGGAATCGGGTCCTTTGTCCTAGTGAGTTGTTGTCTGAGAGTGGCTGTTGGTTTGTGTGCTGTTATGAGTCCTAGTGGTTGCAATAGTCTGGCTGTCAGTTCAGAAATGTTCTTGCTGTATGTAGTGTGGCTCGTCCTTTGGGTTGTTGCATGTCCTCATTCCATTTCTTTCCCTTAGGCATCTGTTGATGAAATTGCGGCGGTATCTGTTTTTGGTGAATACATTGTAGAGGTGTTCTTCTTCCTCTTTTTGCAGTTCTGGTGTACTGCAGTGTGTTGTGGCCCTTTTGAACAGTGTCTTGATGCACACACTTCTTTCGTGTGTGTTGGGGTGGTTACTTTCGTAGTTCAGGACTTGGTCTGTGTGTGTGGCTTTCCTGTGTACCTTTGTGGTAAGTTCTCCGTTCGTTGTTCTCTGTACCATGACGTCTAGGAATGGGAGTTGGTTCTCCTTTTCTTCCTCTCTCGTGAATCTGATTCCCGTGAGTGTGATTCCATGAACACCAACTAGCCACGAAACGACACGACCAGCTATCCTTAGTAGCCACATGCAGATGACAAGCAACATGAGTTTGACTGGGCCAGCACTACTATTATAGGACAAGCCAAACAGAGAACAGCCAGGGAATTCCTAGAGGTATGGCACTCATCCACTGATTCAATCAACAAGCGCATCGACCTGGATCCAATATACCAGCCACTGCAACGGACAGCTGGAACTGACAACTGGAAGCGGCAGATTCAAACCACTATAAATGCCAGAGAAAAGATCCCAGGAGGCTCCCAAGCACTGAGGATGTCACTGAGGGGACGAAACATCTGCAACACAATTTCCTAGCTCGGCAAACAGATCCACAACAACGAGCACCCAAGCTACAAATCTTCGCACAAACTTTGAATTTTAAGCAACTAGCCCAGACAGTAACTTTGTTATTTCTTAAAAGTTAATGTAGAGTGGATCTTCCTTGAGTGAATTCGCTGGTCAGACTGCCGAGTTTTAAACAAATAGCATTTATTTACCAAATTACCGAATGAAACACAAGAAACCAAAACTAGAATACCTGAATAACAAATCCTATATAAACTGGACAGACTATCCAGACTTTCGGATCCTGTTCCAAAATACTTGCAACAATCCCAATAAGCAAACCCCTTAGCATCAAGATTAAAACTGACACAATGGCTTACAGGTTATAAGGTCAGAGGACAGAAGGAGGGGGAGAGCGTCCAGTTCCAACAGTGACCCTGACTTAACTAACCCCAGAACTTGTCAGACCTGTCCAGTTAGAGAGTTGGCCACGTCCTCTTGATTATACAAATTTCTTATTAAAGACTAGAAAGCCTTCTGGCTGAGGCACTACCTGTTAGAAAGCAACAAAAGGATCCCAGTGAAACTTTCAAACTTCAGACATGTTGGAATCTTGGTTCATTTAGTCCCTATCTATAAAAATAAAGACAACATAACCTTGGAAAAGGACCGGTTTTGTGACAATATGCCACATAGGGCTTTGGACTGAATTCAAGAAATGTAAGTCTTCCTGCTTTGAAGCCAATAAAGTGGATTCGAATGTTTGTGAGTTTACATAAAACAAAGCTGAATCGCATTGTGTGTTGAAGGTTCCACATTGTTTTGTTAGAGCAATTAGAAGAATGTCCTGACAGATCCACACTTCCTGTGTATGGTCAGGGCAAATATTCCTCATGAGAATCTATTGGCTGGCGTCTGGTCTAGTTGAGGAGAGATCAGCACTTTAACGACATCTAGATTGCTTATGTTGTGGGTGGCTGTGATGAGGGGTGGGGGTGGGCAGTGTTCAGGTGGTTACAGCATTGCAAACGGACAACACAGCAGAAACACCTAGCTTGTGATAAGGAAACATCCATCATTCTCCCTCATAACTAACTTTATGAGAGCAATTGGTGATGGGAGATGTGATCAATAGTCAGTGATGTCAACATTCAATCAAGTCCAGTTGTTATTTGTACCATACTGAAAGGGGTTAACTGGATCTGTTTGTTCAGTGACTGTGATTGATGTCAGTCTCCATGGATCCTAATGATGTTGCTGGATAGTTTCCCTTTTCTATTCGTCAGGGGCTTCTCGCAATGATTTATCCCTTTGTAGCAGCAGATGCATCATCTGCAACACTAACAGGAATCAGCAGTTTCAGAGAAAGGGAGAGGAGAGGTCAGAATCTGAGAGTAGACTGGAATGTCTAACAATGGATCAGAATCTGAGAGTTGACTGGAATGTTCCAACAATGGTTCAGAATCTGAGAACAGTAGACTGGAATGCTGCACCAATGGTTCAGAATCTGAGAACCCGAGGATGGAATGCTGCAACAATGGACAGGAGTTTATCCTCGGGTCTTTTCATTGTTTCCATGTATTGGAAGAGATTATCTTATCGGGTATACGGTGGACTGCTGATTATTCAGGCTGGTTACTATCCCATGCTTGCTATTGTTGGTGTTCCTGGTAAGTTTCCCAACTCTATCTATTTATTAATCCCATAAGCCATGGTGAAATTCAGTGCTATTTCTGTTAACTGTATTTGGCAAAGTTGGAAACTACTGCCTTCAGTTTCAAATGCAAATCCATTCATTACCACAAATTTCAAAACCGCCCACACACACACATCTGAGGACAAGACTGTTCACAATCCGGAAGTATCTATTTGCCCTGAATTGATTTATGTCTTCACATTCTCTCCATCAACAAACAGACACACTACCAGCTCCGTGGTATCCCCATTGCACAGCTTGACGTTTGTTCAGTTGCTCAATACACCATTATACGTGCCTTGGAAAATTTCAGACTTCATGGTTCCAGCTCTCTTCTAATCATTCTTTCCATTGAAATGTTTCCATCATGCCCTTGTTCTTGTCTCTGAAGTAAATTCATGTCAGGGACAATGTGTCAGAATAGTAATGTCGCTGGCCACATCATTCAGTGGTCCAGGTTATACACTAAAGACATTGTTTGAAATCCTATCTCAGATGATGAGAGAACTTAAACTCAAATGACAGGAATTGGAAATAAAAGTGAATTTCACTAATATAACCCAACTACCATTTTGTCGATAAGTTAATCTATTTTACTGATGTCCTTTAGTAAAGAAATCTAACATTATTACCTGGTCTGGATAAAGACGATATTAGGTCCACAACAATGTGATTGACTCTATACTGCCTTAAGGAATAGCCTCACAGTAAAGGTCATTTAGTGAGGTCAACTGTGCCCTTAACAGCGAAGAAGACAACCTATCCAATGACAACACTAAACGTTGGGAAAAACAGAATGATGCGAGAGATCAGGAGAATGATGAAGTGCCAAAGAAAGCGAGCAGATTTAGCAGCCTCGGATCGAGAGAAACATAGAATTGACATTTCGAATCTAATGACCATCCATCAGAACTGCGCACAACTGGGGAAATAGTGTGAATGATGTTGGTGACAGGGATGTCTGTTGTAAATGGGAGAAGGTGGGAGTTGAACAGATAGAGAAAGAGAGAGATAGAGAGAAAGAAGCAAATTGAGGAATTGTTCATGACCAGCTGGAATGGAAATAAAAATCAAGATCAATCTTATTTATTTTTTTCCTGTTTCCATATTAACGAAATAATGCCCCTGTATGGTATACATCAAAGTCACGGTTTGAATTGAGTTATGTCCCATTGTATCCCTTTCCTAAGAGTAATGATCTTTTAAAAAATTCGTTAATGGGATATTGGGACAGCATGGAATTACCTTTCCACGTTGTCCTTGAGAAGCTGTTGGTGAGCTGCCTTCCTGACCCACTGCAGTGTGTGGGCTGTAAGCATTCAATGCTTTGTTCCGTCTGGTTTAATTTCATTGAGACTTTATGGTGAGTGATATAACTGAGTGGTTGTGATTGGACGTTTCAAACAGCAGCCGAGAGTTCACAACATTGTTATGGGTCTAGAGTCACATGTGAGTTCAATCAGGTGAAGATGATAGATCTCATTCCTGGAAGGGCATCAGTGTGCCAGGTAGGCTTTTCTGACAATCGTTTCATTGTTTCTTAATTCGTGATATTTTATTGAACTCAAATTCCAATATTTGCTGCGGTGGGAATTGAATCTGTGCTCCGGGTCATTACCTGGGTCGCTGCATTAATAATCCGGAGATAATACAGCTAGGCCATCGCCTCCTCAGCATCTCCAAACATCTCCAATGGCGGTAGTGATGTTGCTGTTGGCGTGGCTGTGCTGAAGTATTGCGATTTGCAAGGCAAAGAAATTATTTAGCAAAGCATACCATCCTTCTCCTTTTGTATTTATGAGAAGGGGAGATGATGGGAAGTGCTCTTGGTGAAAAGGAGCTGAATGCCCTTGGTCATGAGTCACTGACAGAATTCAGACAGTGAAGCAAGTAATCAGCACAGGATATTGTATCATGTCCTTCATTGAAACATGATTCAAATATAGGAGTGAAGACACCTCCCTGAGGTGTAGAGAGATATTGAGACATCATGTGGGGCAATGTGAACAGATTTTCTCTCCATTATAAGGAATAATCTCCTTGCCACAGTGAGATAGTGTAAAGGAGTTTGATCAGACTAATCCCTGCAGTGATGGTACCATGAGGAGAGTGTGAAGGAAATGAGTGTTTAATCTGTAATGCTGCAAGAGATTAAAAAGTGATTGCAATAAAACTTGAGCGTTTTGAACCCGGACTCATTATTCCCATAACAAAACAATGATAGCGTGAAATATCATGTGTTTTCCTGCAGTATATGTTTCCATATGTGTACAGATACGTTGATAGGAAAGGTTTAGCAGGACATGGGTCAAGTGAAGGGAAATGGAGTTCACGTGAGTGGACATTTTGGTTGGCATAGTACAATTTGGGCGAAAGGGCCTCACTTCCTGCTGTTAAACTCTATGACTATCTGATAGTTTACACTCTCTGTGGAGACCCCATGTTCGTTGTAACAGAGCTGCAGATTCTGAATGAACTCTCACCATCTCAACGTACAGTTGAAGTGAGACCCTGCACGAAGCATCATGTTGTTCACAAACATGTCAGCAGCAATACTCTTATAGAGTTGGCCATTCCCAAAAGTTTCTGATCTCCAGGCAGAAGACAAGCCTGTCTTCTCGGAGATGGCAGCTGCCTCCTTGCCACTTGGGACAAGCCATCTGATGTGCTCCTCTCCATCAGCAAACCACATTAATGTAACGCATGTGTAGCTATAGCAATGGAGCCAGGAGGAACAACTTGGGCCAGTCTGTCTGTGCATTCTCTGCTTCATTGGTTTGTCGTGTTGCAGCATCAATGACATCCTACTATTTCAGTGTAACAGTTTGGAGGGGCTGAATGGTTTCTTATTTTCGTGTGTCAACCCCTTGAGGGGTTTCATGTCCTCCTGTTCATCCCAGGGAAAAGGTTCATTATTGGGTGACTCATGGTAGCTGCTAACCAGCGTGTTGTGCTGACTAGACTCCTTAAAGTCCTGTGTAATAATAGACAAACAGGAGGCTGGAGAACGCAACAAGCTAGGCAGCATCAGGAGGTGGAGACGTCAATATTTCCTGTATAACTGTTCATTAGGATTGGGGGTGGGGTAGGGGGAGCTGCAGATAAAAACAGAAGGCAATGGCCAGTGTGGGGAGAGTAGGGGAAGGGGAATTGAAATGGTTGGTGAATGGGAGCTCACGTCAGCCACTTTGGACCCGTGAGTTATGGTTGGGAAAATATGTCCTTAGTTTATGTTTGGTCTCCCCAGTGTAGAGAAGACCACATCGGAAGGACCTGATGCAGTACACTAGGTTGGAAGGGAGGCAGGGGAATCTCTGTTTCACCTGGAAGGACAGTTTGGGGCGCTGGATAGAGGTGAGAGAGATTGTGTGCCAGCAGGTGATGCATCTTTTCCGTTTGCAGGGGCAGTTGTCAGTGGGGATTGGAGGGTTTGTTGGGGAGTGTGGCATGTGGGGATTAGCGAAGGGAATGGTCCTTGTGAAAAATGTGCCAGGTTTGGGATCCAACCCAGTTTACTGTATCTGGTGCTCACAATGTGGTCTTCTCTACATCGGGGATCCTAAGCGCATCTAAGCAGATGTTTTGCTAAGCATCTCAGCTGGGCCCTCAAGGGCTGAGCTGACCTCCCAGTAACTGCCGATTTCAATTTACCCTCCCACGCCTTTCCAACGTGGCCATCCTTGACTTCTTCCATTGCCACTATGAAACCAACCGCAAATTGGAGGAACAACATTTCATCTTCTGCGTGTGCAGCCTACAACCCGGGTGACTCAACATTGAGTTCTCCAATTTCAAATAACCTCCCCTCCAAACCCCCAAATACATTCCCAGCCCCTCCTCCTCCCGTCCATTCCTCTGATCATCCCTTCTTCCATCTCCCAACTGGATTCATTCCTCCCATCGACCAACCCGGGCATAACCTCTACTTTTATTTACCTATCCCCACCTCACCATCCTGTCTCCAACTCCCCCAAACTGCCTCTTTAAATGTAAACCCCCTTAAATCCCCCACACACCCCCAGCCCTGAAGAAGGCTTTGACTCAAGTCTTTGACATCTCACCTCCTGATGCTTCCTCTCTTGTTGTGTTGTTCCGGCGTCCTGACTGTCTACTTTGAATTCCAACATTTGAGATTTTTAAAAAATCTCTTCTTGCATAAGAAACAACAGAGAGTGAATGGGCTGTGTCTCTTGTTATCGAATAGTTTCGATGGGCTGAACGGCTTTCTCACATTCCAATGAAATCAGCTTGAGATGCTGAATGAGCTCCTCTTTCTATACTTTGGAAATGTTCATGGTCGAGCAGTGCTGACACACGAATGTTAACTGCACGTTAACAACAGGAGCTTGAATATTGTCCAGGTTTTGATGCTTTATGTGATCTTCACTGAACATCTTCACTTCTGATTGAATGACGGAAGGAAAGACATTGATGAAGCAGCTGAAGATATTTGTGCTGAGGAAGGTACCCTGAGGAACACCTAAAGAGATATCCAGGGACTGACAGGATTGATGTCCACCAGCCACATTGTGTTCTGAATGACGCAACCAATGGGGAATTTACAACTGATTCCTATTAAGTTCAGGTTTGTTCCGACCCTTTGAAACCTTGCTCATTCAAATCTTGATGTAATGTCAGGGCCAGTCGCTCTGACGCTGTGTTCATATCTTTTGCTCATGTAAATAGGCCAAGGTATATGTGTGGGGGTTCTTTCCTTCTCTCAGAGGATAGTGATTGTTGGGGCCGCTCTATCCCAGACATTTGCATCCCTGAAATGATTGGGAGGGGTAAGGAGGGTGTCAATTAATTTTGAGAGAGTCGAGGGCTACAAAGATTTGGGCATGAAAGAGAAATTGCTGCCAAGAGGAGGTCAGCCATGACCTTACTGAAGGGAAGGACAGATTTCAGGAGCTAAGTAGACTCGTGTTATTCCAACATTCCCCAGAGTCCAGTCAGTTTGTGGTCTCTCCTATTTTATGTGTTATTGACCTGAAGTAGCTGAATAGACTGATCCTATTGCTGCATAACAGGATACTGGTGCTCCATGAGAAAATCTCGGTACAATTGTATAGCTTCGATGAGCTGATTGGCCTTCGCCTGTAATTGTATATCAGGCTCCCGCGTTTGAAAAGCCTTATCTTGTCCTGGTGTAACTGAAATCCATATTGACTAAATCTACCACCATAGCAGGAAGTGAGCACTGCAGATGCTGGAGATCAGAGTCCACAAGTGTGGTACTGGAAAAGCATGGCAGGTCAGGCAACATCCGAGGAACAAGATTATCGATGTTTTGGACATTCCTGATGAAAGGCTTATGCCCAAAATATTGATTCTCTTGTTCCTGATGACCTGCTGTGTTTTATCCAGTGCCACACTTTTCGACATCTACTGCCCCAACCTAGTCAACTTTCCTGGTCACGTCATCAAATAACTTAACGAAATTTTTCAAGCATGATCTCCCACGCACAAAGCCATTCTCAATATTCCTAATCAAACCTTGTCTTTCCAAACTAATGTACATGTTATCCTACAAAATTTTCTCAATTTTAAAAGATGTTAAACTCACTGTTCAGAGTTTCAAGGCTTTGTTTTCAGTCATTCTTAAGTAAGGGCTCAATGTTTGATATCCTCCAGCCTTCCAGGATCTAAACTCTAGTTAATGGTGATCAAAATCATCATTCAGGTCCCACGCAAATGCTTCTCTAGCCTCTTACGGTGTTCTTGGATATATCTGGTAAGGAACGTTAGATTTATCCAATCTCAAGCATTTTAGTACGTCGAATACCTCCTCTACTGTGATATGGACTGTCCCTAAGAAATCACCATGAACTTCGCCAAGTTCCTAAGTATTCATGCCTTTCTCCATGTTAAACACAGAGGAGAAATTTCCGTTGATGATGTCGCCCATTTCTTATGGTTCCACACATATCTGTCACTTTGGTCTTTGAGGGGTCCTATTTTCTAGCTAGTTATTGTTTTTCCTTTAATATACAAAAGTACAATTTTGGATTCATCTTAATCTTCTCAGCCATGGCCCTTTTTGTCCCCTTTTCACACTACTGATTTCCTTCTTCAGTAGATTCCCGTTTCCCTTATATATCTCCATGGATTCACTTGATCCAGCTGCCTGTAACGGAGCTGCTTTATTTTTCTGGTCAAAGCCTAAATATCTCTTGTCATACAGGGTTCCCCATTCCTGCCAACTTTTCTTTCACCTCCACAGTAACAAATAGACCTTGAACTCCAGTATCTCACGTTCAAAGGATTCCCACCTGCCAGAGGTCCCTTTGCCGGCAACGAACTATTCCAGCAAACCCCTGCAAACACCTACCTAATTCCATCTAAATTCATCTTACCCCAATTTAGAAATTGAAGCGGTGGACCAGTTTTGTCTCTCAGCATAAATATGTGAAAATTAATACAACTATGGCCATTTGTTCCAAAGTACTCCCACACTGTCACCTCCGTCACCTGTTCTGTCTTATTTCCTAAGAGTAGGTCGAATTTTGCCGCTTCCCGAGAAAGCCAAACAACATACTGCTTGAGGGAAATTTTCTGGCGAATTTAACGGATTCCACCCCACCAAATCCCTTAACGCGCTGGAAATGCCAATCAATGTTATAAACATTAAAATCCCCAATTATGACAATCCTTTTGCTTTTGCATATCCCACCTCTCTGCCAGTATATTAGTTACTCTAATTCCTGGTGACTATTTCGGGACCTATAGTACAGCCCCTATAACATCACCATACACCTTCCTATTTATTAGCTCCATCCACAAATCCTCGCTGTTTGATCCTTCAGTTACTTCATCTCTGATTACTGCTGTGATATTCCCCTTAATCAGAAATGCAACTCCCCCACCGCTTTCCACCATCCCTATCCTTCCTAAAGCAGCTATACCCTGGCACATTAAGCTGCCAGTTCTGTCTCTTCCTTAGCTATGTTTCTGTAATGCCTGTAATATCCCAGTCCCACATAGCTATCAATGCTCTGAGTTCTTCGTCCTTACCTGTCAGTCCTCTTGCATTGAAATAAATGCAATTTAATAAAAGCAGGCATTCTTGATCCCTGTTGTGTTCCAGCCTGACCTGTCTTTTCAATTTACTGTTTCTGGTTACTATATTTCCTTCCAGCCTCGCACTTGCCTCCCTGCTCTTGAAGATCTCACCCATTGCCAATCTCGTTTAAACCCTCCCTTGGAGCACGAGCAAACCTACCTGCCAGGATATTGGTTCCCCCCTCCAGTGCATGTGCCACCTGGCCCTGTTCAACAGGTCAACTCTGTCACAGAAAAGACCCCAATGATCTAAAAATCTGAGTGCTTTCCCCCTACACCAATTCTTTAGCTAGGCATGTATCGGCCAAATCCTTCTATTCTTACTTTCATGATCTCATGAAACAGGAAGTAATCAGGGGATTACCACTTCGAGGTCTTGGATTTTAACTTTTCCCCTAGCTCTCTGTAATCACTCTGGAGGACCTCATTCCTATATCTACGTGTATCATTTGTGATGCCAACGTGCACAAAGATTTCTGGCTGCTCACCCTCCCCCTTGACAACGTTTTGCTGCCGCTCGGAGACTTCCTGCAACCTGGCACCTGGGACGTAGCACAACTTGCTGGATTCCCGTTTGAGGCCTCAGAATCTCCAAAGTGTCCCACCAACAATCGACTCTCCTATCTCTAAGACACTGTTTAAATTTACCCTTTCCCGCTATGCTCCAAAACCAGTGGTAGTACCACTAATTTGGCTACTGCTGCTTTCCCTTGAACGGTCATTCCCTCCAACAGTACCAGACGTGGTATACTTATTTTTGTGGGGAATGGCCACAGAGGTCAGCTGCACTCTCTGCCTACTCCCTTTGCCATTCCAAGCCTACTCTTTGCCTGTAACATGATAGGGAGCAAGGACCGACTGTTGGATTAAATTGTGTTTATTTAAATGCAACAGGGCAGACAGGTAAGACTGATGAACTCAGGGCATGGATGTTTATGTGGGACTGTGCCGTTCTAGTCAGAACAGAAACATGGTCAGGGTGGGTCTTGGGCGTGACCACCACACTAAAGCAGTTATATGTGAAGTTTGCAGCATCTCTGATAATCCTGAGTGCATCCAGCTCCAGCTCCCAAACATGGTCTCCCAGGAGCTGCAGCTGGGTGCACTTTCCACATGTGTAGTCAACAGGGACGGTGGAAATCTCTCCGAGATCCCATATCCCACAGGATGTTCGTGCAACTGGCCTAACTGCCATCTTGATTGCTGTAATAATAAATTAAAAGGAGTTTATTTGAGCTTGCCTGTACTTTTTTTCTGAGCTGCTGCTGTCTGAAGCCTCTCAAACTAAATACTTACTACTTACTCTGCTACCAACTGCATTTTCTACACTCCTCCACCTTTACTTTTGTTTCGGGAAGAAGGGAGACACTACAGTAATGCAATGTCTGTGCCTTAGACATTCCTTGACACCAAGCCCATGACGACCTGCTCTCCAGAGCACGTTATTACTTGTACTTGGAGGGTGTCTTGCTGAGTCTTCCTCCTGCTGGTGGTGACTGCCATCAGCCAAATATTCACCCCAACAGCCAATCTGCGTTGTCGCAGTCCCCTGGTCCTTTCTGTCTATTACTACTGCATTTATGAAATCATTGCATCCGTCGATTGCATTCCAAACTGTGTCTCACTCCAAAGGGAGAGAGGTTTCGTTCCAGTGAACACAGGGCTGTTGCAAAAATAATGGCATTAGACATTGGAGCAACATTCTTGCTATCTGCCCACTAAGTCTGCTTTTCTGTTCAATTCCATTATATTTATTCTGATAATCCCCATTCTACTTGACTGCATTTTCCCGATAACAAACCCTTGTTTAATAATCAGTCTGCCTCAGCCTTCAAGATGTTTAATGATCTAACCTCAACAGCCCTCAAAACTTTCTACAATCAATTCACTCTCACTATTGGGAGACTTGATGGTCTTTATTCCCATATCTTATTTCTAGCACTCTGTGTGAGAGTTGTGCCAACGTAATTTGTTATCATGTCCCATCACACCTTCGCTGTGGCCAGAGACAAGAGAAAAATAAAAAAAATTCAGAGCTTGTGCTCTTCTCCCTCATTTTCCACATCAGCCTAAGTTACTGCTCACCCGGATCTGGGGATTTGTCCACTCTTTACCCTAAATAAACATCCAATTCTTCCTTGACTTCTGTATCTAATCCACCACACCCGACCCCCCCCCCCCCCTTTTTTTCTGCTGTTACCCTCTGCCTCTTAATAAACTGATATAATGTCTTTGGATTCTTGTTACTCTTACCCACTAATGTTTTATCACGATTCCCCTTCTGCTCTTCTACTGAAGTTTTAAGATTAGCCCGACTCTTTCTATATTCATTTAGTGCATCCATTGAGCTGCTCACTTTGTACCTGCTTTAAGCGTCTCTTTCGTTTTTAATTCTGATCTGATGTTTTTTATGACACCTGAGGTTCTCTGGGCTTGTTTTCCAAATTTTCATCTTTCGTGTAACACATTGCGCGGACACTCTCATTAATTCCATTTTAATCAAGTGATCCCCCAACCCCCTATCACATGCTGTTCTGCTACAGTTTCACCCAGCAGCCACTGTACTCTGGACAGTTTCCATCATATTTTTTCATAAAATCGGTCTCCCCAATCCAAAAACCTTTTATTTACCAAATAGTGCATTTTAAAAAATCTTTTCCTTACCAAACATAAAATGTATGATGTCATGGTCACTGGCCTTATAATGCTCTCCCAATCCTGCCTGCAATATCCTGAGTGGCTTCATTCCCGACAGTGCAGCACATCATTATCGCACCCATTGTTGTATCTGCTCCATGATGATACAAAGAATTTCTGGAAGAAATTTCAAGGCATCTGTCCCCTCTTAAACTATTATCACTGCCCGAATTAATGCTTGGAAATGAAATGCCTGTGTATAATAAACCTATTATTGTTTTTACACACCTCAGTAAATTGGTTTTATATCTGCTCCTGTACTTCCTTTTATCTGGGAGGTCTATAATATATCCCCAGCAGTGCCTCTGCCCTGGTTTTGATCCTGAGCTCTAACAACCAAGCCTCATTAGAAGATATTTCCAAGATATCGCACCTCCTTACTGTAGTAACTGACTCCATAACTAATCATGCAACACCACCTCCTATTTTACCCCTCTCCTGTCCTGCCTATAGTTCTTGTACCACAGCACACTGAGTTGTCAGCCCTGACCTCCCACAAACGCATTTCTGCAATGGCAACAATGTCACATTTCCACATGTCATCTTGTTCCATTATCACATCTGTCTGTCCGATAACATTCCCAGCATTAAGCTAAAGCACATCCACCCTGGAATATAACACTTGGAATACTCTGTACCTCGGAGTTCTTCAGTCATTCACTGTTCCTTATCAAGCTGCCCAATTCATGAACCAATACTGTAACTCAGGGACTGAATTAGTTTTTGTTGAAATGCAATTTCGTTTTTAATAAATGTATTAATGTAATGCAATTTTCCAGAACTGAGCAGTCTGCTCCACATACAATGAGATTCTGCTGATTAAATCCCTGCTCAGTGTGCAGAGGGGACAGCTTTCAGTAATAGGGAAAATGAGGACGGCAGATGCTGGAGATCAGAGTCGAAACGTGTGGCACTAAAAAGGACAAACCAGTCAGGGAACATCTGAGGCGCAAGAGAGTCAAAGATTTGGGCTTCATCCCTTCATCAGGAGTGCATTCATGCCTTCCCATATTTTCCATTCCATGGTTCACAGGATATTGGGAACCATACATGCTCAGTGAAGCAGCACGGTATATAGCCCTGAAATAGAAAACAGTCAATCAGTTGGTTGGACAGGGAGTAGACAATTTCAGGTGAAGTACAGACTAATTGAAGTACAAACACAAGAATAGATAAATATCCTGGGCCAGAGGAGAAACACACTAGGTTGCTACAGGAAGAGAGGGAAGAGATTTCTGTGCCTTTGGCGATGATCTTTGCGTATTCACTCTCCATTGGAGTAGTGCCAGATGATTGAGGGTGGCAAATTCTAGTCCCTTGTTCAGGAAAGGGAATTAGGATAATCCTGAGAATTTCAGTCCAGTCAGTCTTACATCAGTATTGGGCAAAGTAATGGAAAAGATTCTGAGAGACAGACTTTATGATTACTTGGAAAATCATAGCTTGATTAGAAATAGTCAGCATGACTTTGTGAGGGGCAAGTCATGCCTCCCAAACCTTATGGAACTCATTGAGAATAGGATCAAACATATTGAAGAAGGTAGAGCAGTGGATGCGGACTGCAGGGATTTTAAAAAGGTGTTTGAGCACGCTCTCCATGGTACATTCATTCAGAAAGTAAGGAGGCTGGGGATACAGAGAAACCTGTCTGCCTGGATACAGAATTGACTGGCCCATAGAGACACTATGTGGTAGTAAATGGGAAGTATTCAGTCTGCAGCTCAGTGCAAAGTGGTGTTCTGTAGGATGCGATTCTGGGAACTCCGCTGTTTGTGGTTGTTATAAATGATTTGGATGAGGAAGTGGAAGGGTGGGCTATTACATTTGTAGATGGAATAAAGGTCGGTAGAATTGTGGGTAGTGTGGAGGGTTGTTGTAGTTTGCACTCGGACATGGATTGGAATAACTGGGCTGATAAGTGGCAGGTGGATTTCAACCTGGAAAGGTGTGAAGCGATTCGTTCTGGATAATCAAATATGAATGAAGAATGCAGGATAAAAGATAGGTAGGGCTCGTCAGGTCCACAACAATTCACCCTCCTGTCTAGGCACCTTCCCCTGCCACCACAGAAATGCAAGACCTGTGCCCACTTCTCTCCACCCCCCCCCTCCCCCCCCGCCCCCCGGGCCTAAAGATCCTTCCACATCAATCAAGGTTTCACCTGCAGTTCCATACATGCCAGCTACTGTATCCGTTGCTCCCAGTGTGGTAGTCTATACGTTGGGGAGATAGGACTTCTACTCGCAGAGTACTTCAGAGAACATCTCTGGGACACCCGCAACAACCAACCCCACTGCCTCGTGGCCGAATGCTTCAACTCCCCCACCCACTCTGCTGAGGACATGCAGGTCCAGGGCCTCATACATCGCTACTCCCTTACCAACTCATCTTCGACTTCGGGACACTCCAACCCCATGGCATCAATGTGGATTTCACCAGTTTCCACACTTCCCCTCCTCCAACCTTATCACAGTTCCAAACTTTCAGCTTAGCACCGCCCTCATGATCCATCCTATCTTTTTATTCAAAGTTGGACAGGGTTTTTTTTAGAATCCCTCCAGAATGGAAGCAGGCCCTTTGGCCAAACAAGTCGGTACCAAACCTCCGAAGAATAACCCATTTCTCTCTGACTAATGCACCTATAACTATGGGCAACTTTACATGGCCAATTCACCTGGCCTGGACATCTTTGGACTGTGGGAGAAAACCGGAACACCCGGAAGAAACCCATGCAGATACGTGGGAGAATGTGCAAACTCCACACAGAGAGTCGCCTGAGGCTGGAATCGAAACTAGTCCCTGGCACTGTGAGCCACCATGCCCACCTGTCCATCTTCCTTCCCATCTGTCTGCTCCACCCTCCCCTCCGATGTATCACCATTACCCACACCTCCATCCAACAATCACACTCTCAGTTACCTTTCCCCAGCCCCAACCCCTCCCATTTATCCCTCCACCCTCATGGATCCCAGTCTTATTGCTGACTAAGGGCTTTTGCAATAAATGTCGATTTTTCTGCACCTTGGAAGCAGTGACAGCAACATTCTGCAGTTTGAAACTCAGATTGAATGTATAAGGACAGAGTCACATATGACGGTTTTAGTGTTGAGCAATGATATTTATATTGGGCTAAGGAAGGAGTTGGCTTGGGTGGACTGGCCAGGAAAAAAAAAACAAAACGATCAAGGGCAGGACAGATAAATAAAAAATGTAAAGACACAACAAGATACTAAATGACCTCTCGATTAAAGTATATTGGTGAGAGGAAGAAGAATTGTGCACTGGAGAAAAATCATCCATGATTTAACACGGAAATCAATAATAGCTTGAGGCAAAAGTCTCAGGCAAATCACATTACACAAGTTCGTCACACTCTGGAGGACTGGGCAAGGCAGTGACACAGTGGTGTCATCGCTGAACCTTTAAGCGAGAGACCCAGCTAATTTTCTGATGACCTAGATTTGAATTCTGCCATGGTAGAATTCAAATGTGGAATTAAGAGACTGATGGTGATCATGAATCGATTGTAAGGGAAAATTCATCTGGTTCACTATTGTCCTTTAAGGAAGGACACTTCCATCCTTACCATAGATTCGTCACTCTCTGGTTAAAGACGTTTCTCATTATCTCCGATATAAAAGGTCTTCCCTTAACTATGATACTATTCCTTTGGGTCCTTTCTCTCCGAAGAATAGAAGCATCTTTCTGACATCTACTCTGGCCAGCCATTTATTACTTTGCATGATTCAATTAGATCCCCTCATCCTTCTCAACTTCAGCGAGTTTAATCCCAGAGATCTCATATGTTAGGCTTTTCATTCCTGAGGCCATTCCTGTGAACTGCCTCTGAACACGCCCCGGGGCAGTATATCCTTCCTGAGATATGGGGCCCAAAATATCACACAACAATCCAAATGTGGTCTGATTAGAGCCTTATAGTGTCTCAGAATTACATTCATGCTTTTATATTCCAGCCCTCTCAAAATAAATATCATCATCGTATTTGCATTCGTGACCAGCCTTGCCACCTGAAATAATGAAATTATGATGGACAATAACAAATTACCATGGAGTTACAAAAATGAACAATGATTAAAGCATTCTGGGAAATGGATCCCGTCCTTGAGTAAACTCTCTGTGCTAATCCACATGCTGCAGAATCCAGACAGGCTGCAGGTACCCACAGACGGTTTGTAAACAAACCTGACAGCTACAGACCTTGCAGTACAAACCTGGAGTTGAATTTGAATGGGACAACGGGATGCCTCCCTTGGGCCATCAATGTGTCGCCCCCTGGTTGGGTCTGATTGATCAGAGTTATCCAACATAGTCATTCTGTTGACAGATCTTCCATATCCTCCCAAACTGAGGTGAAGAATCTGAAGAATGAGAATCACCGCAAAACCACACTTAGCACAGTAAACTGAGAATAACCAGCAAAGCAGAAGATATCTCCAAGTGCATCGTAAGAAGAAGAAATCAGCACGTGCAGCCAGGCAACGTTCTGTTGGGGTGGTATAAGATCATACAAAGTTAAGTTAAAGCAAAATGTAGTTTGTAGTGTGTTTCATTACATTATAGTCCAATTTATTGTTCTAATATTAATTGTGTTCAATAAATAGATGCTGTTGTTTATGAGTCGACTCACAGTTCTTTTGGTGAATATAAGATTTTAAAACACACTGATATAAAAGATATAAAAGTCATGATATAAAAGTTTCCTGACAATTGGTTCGCCTGCAAGGTTACCTTGAGACAATCTTGGTCGAGAACTTCAAGTCTCTTTGCACTTCAGACTGAAGAATTTTTCCCGATTTTAGAAAATAGTCCATGCCTGTATTCCTCTTAGAAAAGTGCATGACCTCACACTTACCCCCATCGTACTGCCACTTCTTCGCCCACTCTCCTAAGGTGTCTAATCCCTTCTGCAGCCTCTCCACTTCTGCAATGCTACCTGTCTCTCCATCTATCTTTATATCATCTGAAAAGTTAACCAGAATGCCCTTAGAACATTCATCTAGATCATTAATTTACAAAGTAATAAGTCGTCGTCCCAACACTGAGCCTTGTGGAATATCACATGTCACTAGCTACCATACTGACATGATCATTTTATCCTCACTCGCTGTTTTCTGCCTTTTTAACCCTTGTTGTTTCTTAATTCCACCCACACAGATTCTACACCATTTGTCCATATCTCAGTGATGGGAACTGAGTGATGGGACTGCAAAACACTTTAGCATTGTCGCTAATTTATAGCTTGGACATGGACGAAAAATATGACATTGTGGATTCCACTGAACTATGGCGACAACCTATGCCTTTGGCGAAATATTCTGTTTGTATTATGGAAGAATATAAACATGTGAATCTGCTTGAGAGGACACAGACAATTTCAAATGTTTGTATTCTTCCATAATACAGACGGAATATTTGGTCAAAGACATAGGCTGTCGCCACATTCCAATGGACTTGACAATGTAATATTTTTACTTTTTAAATTTGTATATGAAGAATACAGAAGTTAATGAAGAGGTATAAATTGGTCAAATGAACAACAAATATTGGTGTATGGAGCATAGATTGGAAATGTGTCTGTGTTGAATTATGTTGGAAGTTAAATGGAAACGCACGAATTATTAAAATGGAGAGATGGGATTGAGGCACAGAGGAATCAGGCACCTGGAACACAAAAAATGTCGTGTACATCAAGGTTTTAAAGAGGCCAGACAAATGTTGAAACTCTTTTGAAACAGAATTCATTCAGAAGAAGTGAGACCACATCGAAAGAGCTATGGCCACAATGACATGCAAAGCAGTCCAGAGAAGATTCACTCAACTGACTCCTGTGAAGAATTGTACTTCAGGAGGAAATATTGACCAGACTGGCCCTGGATCTCCTGGAGTCTAGCTGGACAATATGTGATCTTGTTTAACCTCAGAATATTCCGAATAGTCTTTTTAAGTTGATTTCTGAAATAATACTTCAGTTTATATGAGAGATTACAATAAGTGGATGGAAAGTAAATCTGAAGAATATCTCATTTCATAAGATGTGGGTTGTTTCAGCCCTCTGAAAGTGTTGCGTGTTTGTTAAACTATCCTCCCAGAGAGCGATGAAGGCTAGGAAATTGAATATTCCTCAGGCAGAGGCAGGCAGATTCTTGACTAAGTATGACCAACTAACGTTGTATAGAGAAGGAAGGAAGACTTATGCCTGGTGCCAGTTTCTACTGTTTTGTTGTCTTCAGCGATCGAAAAATTAGGAGACCACTCTCATGAACATGAAGACTTTTCCTTTCATATTGATGGACACAACTTTCCAAATATGTTTTTTAAACAAGGGAAAAACTCCTTTGAAACTGCTTTAGAAATTAGATAATGTCGTATAGATGTCTCAATAGTGCAGCTTCCTTTCAGTTGTTGTTGTCAGGTGAGTTTCGTTTGAAAATCTGTTGCCTATGTTTAATTTCCACTCATAATGTGTAAGTGAACTCCAGTGGTTCACTTGGTGCAGGACCACTAACATTTATGTTTCAGAGAGAGTTACAGGATTCTGAACAAGTGATAGTGAAGGGAAAATGGTTTCGATTCAAGTCAGGATGCAATGTGACCTTGGAGATTATATTCTTCACCAACTGATGCTCACAAGCTATGGAAATGGTGAGATATTTCTTGTTTTCAAGAATTAAAGTGATAGAGTCTTATGTGGCACACAAACAGGCCATTCAGCGCAACATGTCTACATCAATCAGAAAACACCAAACTACATTAATGAAAGTTACCTCAAGGCGCATGGCCGACTCTGCTCTGGCATTTTGTGCTCATTCAGCTGCTGATTAAATGCTGCATTAACTTGTGTTCGTCGTGACCTGGGCTGTCAGTTGGCCTTTTATTTCAATGTATTCACGAAATGGTGTCTGCAAATGCATCACACTATTTCAAAGTCCGCAACAAGCTCATCTGATCAATAAACATGGTTACATTGTTCAGTTATTATGAGGAAATTGGATTTTTCAAAAATTCATTTTGGATTTTAATGGAGCTAGTCCAATATTAATTGCCGTTGAGAAGTTCCAGCCGAGTTGGTGTTGGTCATTCCAAGTGGCTTTTGGGAGGAAGTACCAGCTGTGCATCTCATGTGCCAGTTTAGCTGGGAGTAAGTATTACTGGTGGTGGATGTAGTGTTAAACAAACCGCAGTACTGTGATGAACAGCTAGCAGAAAAACGGAGGAAAACTGACTCTTTGTCAAAGCGAATATATGGCAAGGAATTTAGTATTCTGCTGAGAAATAACAACTTTGCAACTAGAAGTCTATATAACGTTGAAGGAAAGTTTGTTTGTATGTTATTGGTGTCCTTAAACGAATGTTGTCAATCAGCTGGAATAATGTCGGTGGGCTTATTGAACAAAACTTACACTGAGCATGTGAATTAGCTTGGATATTTTCAGGGATGGACGGGCTGTCCTCGGTTTAGTAAGTGCTGATGCTCCATGGGATGATGCTGATTTGTAATGTCCCCACTTACTGAGCACAGTTCAATGGAACAAACCAACAATTACCATTGGGTGGTGCTTCACAATATATCATGGAATCGTAAAATAAAGAAGCTGCCTATCAAATCTGGCACGAGCAAGTGCTGATACAAGTGTTTTGCCAAGTTTGTACGGTTTCCTTCCTCAACCACCCTCACAGGCAATGCATTCCAGAAGCATATCACCCGCTGGATTCAAAACAGATTTCACAAATCCTCACTCAATCTCTTGTCTTTCACTTTAAACGTGTATCCCCTTGTATTTAACCGTTTGACTAAGGGGAACAGCTGCTGTCTGTTCACTGTGTCTATACCTCTCATGCTGTTATACGCCTTTGTCAGGTTCTCACCATAACCTTCTCTGCTCCAAAGGAAAGCAAAAGCAAATCTAGCCTTGCTTCATGGTTTGAGTGCTCTCTTCTGTTGTTATTCTTTCGATGTGCAGCATCTCATCTGAAGCAGTGTTAAGTTTTTCGGTCATTGATCTGGCCATTGGAACAATCCGATTGTACCCTCCTGTAACCTAACATTTTCGTCCTCACTCTGAACCACCGGAATAATCATTGTGTCATCCACAACATTGTTTATCATGCTTTAACCCCCATCCCCATTTCCCACATTCTTATCATCAACGTGTATGAATATCAGAAACACAGCTCGATTTTCTACCTGTTCTAAAGTTGTTGTTGCAGAGGAAGTATTGATAATTCCAGTCTATAGTTGTCCCTCTTTTGGTGAATTTGTAGCATGATGCAGGAAATGGAGCCACAAAGAGTATTTTGGATATGGAACCGAGTTCTGCTTTTATACTCCGGCCCTCTGCATGTATCATTCATAAGGCTTGTACATCATTAACCTTGTAGTCGCTTTTGGCACTGTGCACTGCAACATTTCCATTTTATATGGGCCTGCAGCACATTTTTAATAACATTCGCTGCAATCCCGTCAGAGTACAGTGAACTTTTTTTAATCTTCAGGATGGACGCATGCTCATTCATGAAGTTTGTTTGAAAGAACTAAGGTGATGAGGATAAAGATTCAATTAAATTCTGCATTATAAGCATGCAGTAGAAGATCAAAACACATTCTCATTTCTACATTGAATTGGAAGCAAATTCATAGAAAAAACTAAACACCTACCTTTCTGGATATTGTTTAGTGACATGATGTTGAGATAATGAATTGGAGAGAAAGGAAAATGTCTGCACTTGATGGAGGTACAGAAATACAGCGTGGATATACAATATGAACAAGAATACTGTTAATATAAGAAGTATGAGAAATATTTTCCTCATATTCAAAGGAAACCAGATCCCAATTTTCCTTAACAGTGATGTTTGATTGGCCATCAACCTCAGTTTTCCAACTGCATGGTTTTCCCTGCCACAGATGGACCTTCTGATACACCACCTCTTCTCCTTCCTACTCTTTCCTTACCCACCTACTTCCCTTGCATTGCCCCTTCTGCTGTGACATACCCTTCCACTGACCATCTCCCTTCACACTTCTCGCACTGTAAATCACACCATTTCCCTATCAGTCCCACCTTCCCTGACTCTCCATTTTGCTTTTTGCTCTCACACTAAACGCTGGAAATTGCTGACTTCTGTGCTACTACATGTCATCAGTGAATGGTGCGTTTGAAATGATCACTGTGCGACAGCAACAGAAAACAGAATGTTTGCCACAGTCTGATGCGCCGTGAACAGGATGGCTTTGTTAACTGTTGCTAGAGTGGAGTTTCTTCCGGTCCCTTTATCACAACACTTAACCAAACAGCCTCATCACCAACAGGACAAGCATCTTGGGACTGAATTGGAACTCCATGCATCAATTATCTTTTGTATATTGTGAGGATATTGTTCAAACAAACAGTATTCTTGCCTTTTGCTCCTTGTTATTTCAACTGATCTTCCAATATAATTTGAGGTGAGATCAGAGAGACTTCCCTTTCAAGCGAAGCAAGACTTGACTGAGCGTGGAATCAAGGATCCTGAGCAAAACTGTGATTAATGGGAATTAGAGAACAATCTACATTGGTAATGGGAACAATGGGAAAACAATCTCTACAAGTTATCTTCTAAGTTACATGCCATCCTGACTAGGAACTAATTTGCTGTTCCTCAACTACCAGTTGTTAAAACATCTTGGAATGTGCAGCTCTGTGCGTATGTGCATCACTTGGACAGAAGAGATTCAAGTCGGCTGCTCCATGTCGCCTTTTCCAGAGTGATTGTGTTTGACACGTAAAATCTGCCCATGCTAGTTCCTTCCGAAATCCGTGGATGACTATACCCTGTATCAATGTATCTTATGTTTCCACAGTTTCAACTAAAGTTTCAGAAATGTAAGACCTTGCTGAATGACTATGACCCTAGTGATATTGAGGCAATGATTGGGGTCCTTAATTCAACTGGTTTCCTTTTGAGGATTGATCATGTGATTCGTGGCCACTGAATTGAATATTTTCATGGTAATTTATGACACGGAAAATGTTATGAATATTTAGGACTCTGTTAAATAAAAAGTTTTTATTTTTTCATTCAATGATTATAACCAAATACAAGAGTTAACTGAAATGGCAGATTCACTGTTCCCTTTCATATCAGAAAAGTATCCACACTGCAAAAGCAAAAGGAAGCTGGAAGTGCTGGAAAACTTCAACAAGTCCAGCAGTATCTGAGCAGAAAGAGAATTAACGTTCTGAGACCGATATGACTTTTTCAAAGCAGAATCATGTTCGTCTCAATATGTTAACTCTCTTTTACTATCAAGATACTGACTCATCAGCTGTGTTTCACCAACATTTTCCTTTCGTATTTGAGACTTCCAAGTTCCCACGTATACGCTAGCACAGTGGCATATTTGGGTGGGTGGCACGGTGGCTAGCACTGCTGTCTCGAAGCACCTGAGAACCTGCGCTCAATTCCACCCTTGGGCCACCGTCAGTAATCAGCTTTCATATTCTTCCCGTGTTTGCAAGTGTTTCGTCCAGGTGTTTCTGATACCTCCTAATTGACCATGAAAAATTGTTCATGTGCAACTATTTGCTTTAACTATGGGAGATAGAGGAATTGTGTAGGAGGGGGATCTGCATGCAATGCTCTTCCGTGGATAAGTGTCAGCTCGATGGGCCGAAGGTTTTATTTTAACACTTTAAAATTATATATCATTATTATAACAAAGGCGGGTGGTTACTGGGGCAAAAATCTCTGCATCAGCACATAATGAGCTATATTTCTACTGATGTTCTTTCCATGGCCCTGCACATTGTGTTATCCATGTCGGGGTTTTTAATTCTGAATATCCTGTGCATCGAAGAGCCAGGAGGGGACATGAGATGTCGTTGGTAGATTGGGTCAAGGAAAACCCGAAGGCTTTCGATAACTATATCAGGAATAAAAAAAAAATGACTAGAGTAAGATTAGAGCCTATCAAGTGTAGTAGTGGAAATTTGTGCTTGGAGTCAGAGGAGATAGGGAAAGTGCTACGTGAATTTTTTCATCAGTATTCACACGAGAAAATAGTTGCTGTCGACGTTAATCCTGAGAGACAGATCAGTAGATTAGATTGGATAAAGGTTCAAAAAGAAGAGCTTTTAGCAATTCTGGAAAGTGTAAAAATAGATAACTGCCCGGATGGGAATTATCCTAGGATTCTCTGGGAAGCCAGGGAGGAGATTGCAGAACCTTTGGCTTTGATATTTATGTTGTCATTGTCTACAGGAATGGCGCAGGAGGCTAGAGGATAGCAAGTGTTGTTCCCTTATTCAAGAAGGGGAGTAGAGTCTAATTATAGACAAGTGAGCATTACTTTGGTTGTGGGTAAAGTGTTGAAATTGTTAAAAAGATAGTGTTTATACTCATCTAAAAAGGAATAATTTGATTAGGCATAGTCAACACGGTTTGATGAAGGGTTGGTCGTACCTCACAAACCTCACTGATTTTTTTGAGCAGGTGACCAAATAGGTGGATGCGGGTAAAATGGTTGACATAGTGTATATGACATTCAGGAAAACGTTTGGTAAGTTTCCCCACGATAGGCTTATTGCAAAGAAAAAGGCGGCATGGGCTTGAGGGTAATTTAGCGGTTTGGATCAGGAATTGTCTAGCTGAAATAAGACAGAGTGAGGTAGCTGATGGGAAATGATCATCCTGGAGTTCAGTTACTAGTGGTGTACTGCAAGGATCTGTTTTGGGCCCACTGTTGTTTGTCATATTTATAAACAATCTGGATGATGGCGTAGAAAGATGGGTTTGTATATTTGTAGATGTATCTAAGGTCGCTAGAGTTGTGGATAGTGCCAAACGAGGTTGTGGGTTACAGTAGGACAGAGATAATTTGGAGGCTGGGTTGTGAGGTTGCAAATGGAATACAATGCAGAACAATGTCAGGTGATTCATTTTGGATGGAGCAACAGGAATGTAGCGTATTGGTCTCTTGGTAAGACTCTTGGTACTGTAGATGAGTAGAGATTCATCTGTGCCCATGTACATAGATCCCTGAAAGTTGCTACCCAGTTTGGTAGGGTTATTCAGAAGGCATATGTTGCGTTTGCTTTTATTAGTAGAGGGATTGAGTTTCGGAAACGTTGTGTCATGTTGCAGCTGTACAAAACCCTGGTGCAGCCGCATTTGGACTATTGAATACATTTCTGGTCACCTCATTCATGGAAGGAGGTGGAATCTTTGGAAAGGGTTCAGAGGAGCTTTACTAGGTTGTTACCTGGTATGGAGGTAAGGTCTTACGAGGAAAGTCTGATGGACTTGAGGCTGTTTTCATTTGAGAGATTTTGAGAGGTGACTTAATTCAGACATATAATCAGAGATTAAAGAGGCTGGATAGCGAGATTCTTTTTTCTTGGATGGTAATGGCTAGCACGAGGATACCGCCGCTCCCTCACCACCAGACACCTGGAGGAAGAACGCCTCATCTTCCGCCTAGGAACACTTCAACCCCAGGGCATCAATGTGGACTTCAACAGTTTCTTCATTTCCCCTTCCCCTACCCCACCCTAATTCCAAACTTCCAGCTCAGCACTGTCCCCAGGACTTGTCCGGACTTGTCCTACCTGCTGATCTCCTTTTCCACCTATCCACTCCACCCTCTCCTCCTTGACCTATCACCTTCATCTCTTCCCCCACTCACCTATTGTACTCTATGCTACTTTCTCCCCATCCCACCCTCCTCTAGCTTTTCTCTCCACGCTTCAGGCTCACTGCCTTTATTCCTGATGAAGGGCTTTTTCCCAAAACGTCGATTTCGAAGCTCCTTGGATGCTGCCTGAACTGTTGTGCTCTTCCAGCACCACTAATCCAGAATCTGGTTTCCAGCAACTGCAGTCATTACTTTTACCTCAAAGACCTGATTGGCAACTCCTGTTTCCTGTTTAACACCGCAGATGTGCTGATGACACTCCTTCCCTCCTCGTGTAATAGGCAGGAGGGACTGAATGGGCTATCCCTGTTCGCATTTAATAGTTTCAATGCGTTGAATATATTCTGTTGAAACCAGCTTGAGAGGCTGAATGAGCTCTTGTTATTTAACTGTGGAACACTAGAAAGAGACATTTCTAGTAAGACTGTTACAGGAGTGTTACCATCACTTTAACAACACAGTTTGGATGCTATCAAGGTCTTGCTGCACATGGACAGGGACTGCTACAGCAGTGGAGAGGTAAACAAATTATTCTTAATATTGTGTGATCTTCAGAGAATATCTCCACTTCTAACTGTAAGATGTGGGAAAGACATTGAAACAGCTGAAGAAAACTACCTTGAGGATGCAGGCAGAGATGTCCTGTGACTGAAATAATTGATCCACACAAACCACAAACATCTTCCCTTGTCCTCTGAATGCCTCTAACCAGTTGGGTAATTTACAATTCATTCCCATTACATTCAATTCTGTTCAGGGTTCCTTGATACCATCCACAGTTTAGTCCTACCTTGATATCAGGGCCAGTCGCTCTTACCACGTGTTCATATCTTTTATTCGTGTGAATAGGTCACGGTGTGATTGTGAGGAGTGTTTCCTTCTCACAGAGGGTGGTGACTATCGGGACTTCTGTATTCCAGACAGGTTGGGGAGGTAGATCACTAAGATATTTGGAAGGCAGCACACTGGAATATGAGGCATCAGAATGTTGAGGACTGCAGGGATTGAGCATTAGAGAGGAGTTATGGCTTTTGCAGATCAACTATGTTCATGATGAAGGGAAAGAGAGGCCAGAAGGGCTGAATGATGTATTCGCGTATTTGATGTTCTCTCATTCTGTTTTTGGGACGTTATTTTCCTGAAAATTCTGTTATTGGATGTTGCAGTCAGGGAGACCAGAGGATTTGGTGGGCCATCTCTTGGTGAGACATGGTCGCTGTATTTACAGTGAATCTGAATCGGCAACATGACCAAGAAATGAAGACAGTTCTGGAAAGACAGAGGAATGAGATGTTTCACACCGTCACCGAACGTTTCTTTTCCTAAGGATATTTTCCAACGCAGTGTCAAACTGTGTGTGACAGTCTTCATCCGCTGAATGGTCTCTGCTGTTTCTGTGCACCAGATTACTGGGGTAAATGGCCTCCGACTGTCCCTGTCCATCAGGTTTGAGAGTTTCAGTGGATCATAGGAACATGGGACTGAGGAGAAGGGTTGGTAATTAGTCACTTAAAGCCTTCTTCACCAGGCACTAAGATTGGGGCTGATCAGGTTGTGGTCTCAGCCTCATTTGCCTGTCTGTAGTTCATTGCCATTTACCATGTAATGACTAAGTAGCATGGCTTTGAATAAATGCAAACACACAGGCACCACAAACCTCTCGAGAAGAGCATTCCCACTCAAACAGCCCTTTGTGAATTTCTCCTCATCCCTGTTCAGACTGGTTTTGGCGAGGTCTCTGTTTCATTTTCTACTCCAGCTCCTCCATTGGTCATGACACATTTTAAATATAACTAGGTTGGTCATGTAGTCAATGATGTAGTTCTCAGACTAGGTCAGGTTCTTTGCTAGGCACAAGGCAGGTAGATATCTTTAATTTGGAAAAGTTATTTACAAAAGCAAACTTACTCAAGCTATGATGGAAAGATACATGGCAAGCAGTGTGGACAAGTATGTGCATTAATATTTCTCTTTCAAATTATACTGAGACACAGTTTGTATACACAGAAATATACACATACGCAGACACATCCAAAAAGACACTCACAGTGTCACACACAGGTGCACATAGACACACACATACACATGCATGAAGACAAACAGAAAAAACCTCTGCAGAATATCAGGTTGAAAGAGCTTTTCGTAACAAAATTTAAATTCAAGACAAAAGGAAATATTAAATTGTATTCTGCCCCTGACGTCATTCTGCTCACACAAGCTGCTGGCAATCGAATTCCTTCCTGGAACAGTTGGATTTGGCTGAATTCCCTTTGCTTCAGGCAGTGTGGAGATTCCAAAGAATCCTTAACTGGAAAACTTCATGAGTGCTAAAGATTACTAATGAGTTTTCACCTCTTATATGTTGCTGTGAGAAGGAACAAGGTAAGAGAGGAAGCAAATAACCGTGACTTTTCTAGCAGGTTGCATCTTCTCCAACATTTAGCTGAAACATACAATAATGTTATCTGACCACGGAACTGGACCATGTGAAGCCTCCTTGAACATCCTCGGGACTGTATGAATCCGTCCCTGTTCCCTGCTCCATTTAGGAACAATTTATAAGCAGTCGTTTGAAGATGCATTTGTATATGTCCTCATAATTGTGTCCAACAAATTCATGTCTTTGCACTATCTGTATTAAAATGAATGCATTTTCTCTTCAATTTGAATCCTTACTTCTAGTTTCCCATACCGGAGGAAATGTCCATCAGCCACGCACCTGAAACACTCTCCCCAAGATCTTATGTGGTACAATATGAAAATCTCTCATTCTTTACCCTGAAGTGCTCTGGTAGAGGTTTATAAAATCATGAGGGGCATGGAAATGGTGAATAACCAAGGACATTTTCTGAGGTTTGGGAAGGTCAAAACTAGAGCACACAGTTTGAAGGTGAGGGGGAAAGCTTTAAATGAGATAAAGGTGGTCACCTTTTCTCGGAGTGTATGTATTTAACTGTCAAATGAAATGTTGGAAGCTTGGAAAATTACAGCATTTAAAAACCATTTGGATGGGTACTTGAATAGGAAGGATTTAGAGGGATATGGGCCAAATGCTGGCAAATGGGGCAATATTAATAGTGGACATCTGGTTGTCATGGACAAGGTGAACCGAAAGATCTGTTTCTTTGCTGTATGACGGAATAAGGCCTTCTTTCCAGGAACAAGTACAGTGAAACATCTAACAGAGCTTCTAAATCAATTGAGTATATTTATTTGTCAGTTTAGGGAATCATCACTGCACACAATACATCAAATGTGGCCACAGAAAACTCATGTACAGATGCAGTAAAGTGTTCTGATAGCCTTTGCATTGAGTAGAATCATTCCATATACTTTCCCAATCACTGACTGCATTAGCATACTAACCTTGTGTGATGTATGTACTAGGATGCACAAATCCCGTTGCACCACTGAGTTTAGTGATCTCTCTCCTTTTTAAGTGGTTTACTATTGTTTTAACCTTTTGTCACAGCATAAATTTAATTAGCCCAGGTTAGACTGTTTCTGATGTAGTTGTACACATTAACGTCCCCTGTCTCTATCCCATTACAGACTCTCTACCCCCATTTGACACCTTATTGATTGACTATCTTGGTGGCTGAGCTAATTGAGCTCCAATTCAATCAGTCCCCACATCCAAATCATTGACAGGTTCGATATCGTTGTTGATCTTGCACTGATCTCTAAGGCACTCCACCAAGTTAAAATTTACCAAACTGAAAATAAACATCAATCCCTACTGTCTATATCCTGAGAGTTACCCAGGGTTCCCTTCTCCAGTGCAGCACCCGAGAAAGTTTGGATAGCCTACCCCTGTGCTGTATAATGTGCTCAAATGGCTGAATGATTTTATCATCTTCATTTGTAAATCCATAGAAGGGCAGAAAGGTCTCCGCGTGCCTCATTGCTGACGGGCTGAATGGGAACTTCCTCTCCCTCTGTAAAAGCAACGAGGGTTTGATGAGAGAACAAGACATGGGTTAAGAGCAGCAGGGTTGCATGTGATTGTAACTAAACATCCCTTTCCTGTCTGTTCCCAATAAACATGGTTTCTTTTGTTTATCACTGATCTATGGAACTCAACCTTGAATGCTTGCAGTAACCCAGTCTTCACTGCTCCTTGGGCATGGGAACACTACAGATCACACAGCCCTAAAGAGAAAGGAGGATCACTGTCTCAGTCTGAAATGGGAATGCCCTTATTCTTTCAATGTATCCCCCTCAAGACAACCACCACTCTTTTGAAACAAGGATTCGACAATTAAATACAGGTATAGACCATTCAAACTCTCGAACCTGTCTTCAATTCCTATGACACTTGACAATCAAATACTTAACACATTTAGCCTCAATCGAAGTTAGATTAATTCCAGATACCATAAGCTCACAAGAGTGTAGGAAATTAGGACGTTGTACGGTACAGCACAGTACAGCCCTTCAGCCTTCAATGTTGTGCCAACCTCTTTATCCTAGTCTAAGATTAAAGTAAACTTCATACCCTTCCTTTGGTTATGATTTATTTGTTTATCCAAGAGTTGCTTGAATATCCCTAATGTATCTGATTCTACTACTATCGGTGGCAGTGCATTCCACGCACCTATACCGACCTGTGTAAACAACCTTCATCTGACATCTCCTCGAGGACTATTTCCAATCACTTTAAAATTATGCTCCCTGCGTGATAGCCATTTCGACCCTGGGAAAAAAAGTCTCTGGTTCTCCACTCTGTCCATGCCTCAGCATCTTGCACACCTCTATTAAGTTAGCTCTCATTCTTCTTCACTCCAATGAGAAATGCCTAGCTCACTCAGAAATTCTTCAAAAGACATGCCCTCCAGCACAGGTAACATCCTGGTAAATCCTGTCTGCACCCTCTCGTAAGCTTCCAATTTCTTCCCATAATGGGGTGACCGAACTCAACACAATAAACCATGTGTGATCTAACCAGTGCTTTATAGAGTTACAGCATAATCTCCTGGCTCTTCAACTCAATCCCCCTGCTAATGAAAACCAACTCACCATACTGCTCTTAACACCCCTATCAACTTGAGTGGCAACTTGGTGATACAATGGATGTGGGCGCTTAGGTCCGTCTGCTCCTCCACACGGCCAAGAATGCTACGTTTGACCATGTAATCTGCATTTGAATTCGACCTTCAACAATAAATCACTTCAGAAAATAGGAAATTGGAGTGGAATTAAGCCATTTAGCAAATTGGATATGCTCTGCCGTTTAATCAAGGGTGAAATATTTCTCAGCCGCATTCTTTTGCATTCACGAACTGATCAATTGATTCCCTTATTAATGAAAAACGTATTCATCTCTATCTTAAAGAAACTATTTTTTCTGTGTACGGGAGTGTGCATGCGTTACCGTGTAAGTGTTATATCTGTATCTATATGTGTTGTGTATTTAATGCGTTTATGTATGTTTGTGTGTCTCTCTGTCGTCATCTCTGTGAAATGCAGCCTTTGTGGTTTTTGTGGTAAATCCACTGAAACTGAGATCAACACCCTCCCCCCTTGCCCCATCTCTACTGTCTGTCAATGTTAAGTGTAGAGTCATACGATGTCACCCTCTGCTGGCCTCCCCATGCCACTGCACAAGTGTCAGATGTTTTCTCTCTCTCTCAGAGGACATCAAATACTATCAATCTCTCACACTGCATGGCTGTTTGGTTTTTCAAATAATGTCTTTGGAAGCACAGAGCCGTTTTGTCTGATACCTAGCGATAGCGTTCCTGAGATATTACCACCATCACTGTGTCAGTTTCAGGACTTTTCAATCTTTTCTCATTTATAATTTGTAGGAGTGTATTATAAAAGATTTCAAGTAAATGAACGTGCAATAACTTCATTGCATCAACTTACAAATCGTTCCATCCACATTGCTTGGATGCATTTGCGGTGGAAATACTCTTGAATTTGTGCACTCCGTGTCAAAAATAATCTTTAAAGACAAATAACTTCCACATTGCAGAGCGAGCATAGGTATTAC
Organism: Chiloscyllium punctatum; assembly: GCF_047496795.1. NCBI lineage: Eukaryota > Metazoa > Chordata > Chondrichthyes > Orectolobiformes > Hemiscylliidae > Chiloscyllium > Chiloscyllium punctatum. Next base: position 21,990,622 of record NC_092769.1, on the reverse strand, counting down.
TTTACACGAACATTCTCCACTCTGAGGGTCTTCAGTACAATTACAATCCTCCATATACCAAACTGTGTGTGTACGTGTGCGCGTGTGCAGATGGTTCTGTCAGTTTGGATGTCGCTATGAGATGCCTTCCTCCCCCTCCCTCCCAGACTGAATCCCTGATGGTTGTCACCATGCGGGGCTGTCAACGCAGAGGAGTGGGAAGGCCAGCAGAGGGAGACATTGCATCACTTTAAACACCAGAGAGGCTGACAGATCCTCTGTGCACATGGACACACAGATACACAGAGAGACGAATACAGGCACGCAGACAAAACGCAGAGATGAAAACAGACACGAAAATACACAAAAAGACAAATACAGACACGCAGATACACAAAAAGATGAACGCAGACACACAGATATACACAGAGACTAACACAGATACGCTGGTACGCACAGAGATGAATACAGAAACGCAGATACACACAAAGGCGAATACAGACATGCAGATACACACAGAGATGAATGCAGATGAACAGGCGCACACAGAGACAAATGCAGATGTGCAGCGACACAGAAACAAATAGAGGCACGCAGAGACAAATACAGACAGGCAGATACACAACAGAGATAAATACAGGCACACAGATACACATAGAGATGAATACAGACACGCAGATACAGAGATGAATAGACTCACACAGATGCCCACAGAGATGAATACAGACACGCAGATACACACAGAGACAAACACAAACACGCAGATACACACAGAGACACGCCAATACACACAGAGATGAATCGATTCACACAGACGCCCACAGAGACAAATACAGACACACGGATACACACAGAGATGAACACAAACACACAGATACAGAGACGAACACAGACGCGCAGATACACATAGAGACACGCAGATACCCACAGAGACGAATTTAATGACACACACATACACACAGATGAATACAGGCACGCAGATGCACATAGAGATGAATACAGACACGCAGATACAGAGATAAATGCAGACACGCAGATGCACACAGGGATGAATACAGACATGCAGATACAGAGAAAGATAAATATAGACACGCAGTTACACACAGAGACGCATAAAGTCACACAGATACCCACAGAGACGAATACAGATACACGTATACACACAGAGTTGAACAGAGACACACCGTTATACACAGAGACAAAAACAGACAACAGAGATACACAGAGATGCGCAGATACACACAGAGACGAATAGAGACACACAGACACACACAGAGAGGAATACAGACGCGCAGATACACACAGATGTGAATACAGTCAGATACACACAGAGAGGAATAGACATACAGATGCACACAGACTCAAATACAGGCACACAGAGAAACACAGAGATGAATGTAGATACACAGACACACACGGAGATTGATGCAGTCGCACAGATACTAATACAGACACACAGAGACTAATACTGATACACAGATGCACATGAACACACAGATAACCAGTCATCACTACACCCACTTACGTTTATATAAACATTGGGAAGCTGCCAGTATTTATTTTTCACGTGGTGACTTTCTCAATATTTCACTCACTCTGTGTGGCTTGTGTCAATCTTTCTGAAGTTCCATCGGTAAATCTCTGCATGTTCTCTATAGCTTCCACCTCTTTCCTTTAATGAGGTGACCAGAACATGTTATTACAAGTGTGGTGTTATGACACGGCGATGAACCCTTCTGCTAATTAAACCAAACACTCAGAAAAGCTCACCTTGCTCATAATGTGTTAAAGTCGAGTGACTGAAAGCTCGCAAATTCCAATACTTAATAGAAAATAATATCAATGTATTCCTTAAACTAAAAGTGAACATTGAACAACAACAGTTTTTCCCAACTCTAAGCTTCCCTTTCTCTGAACTGTTTGTTATCTTCCTCCACCTTTAACAATATACTCATCCAATTAAAGAAAAAATGCATTAAAATTACATAAACCAGACAGTGGCTGTAATCTCCAATGCCCTCCTTCTTTCCACTGAATATCTCCCTGGATCATGTTTTGTCTTTTAATGCAAGGGCTTTTCATCCAAAAAAAATGTATCTTCCACAGAGAATGTTGTTCATGGCAGACTCTCACGATGGTATTTTACTCTCTGTCTAACTTTCAAAATGTGTGCCTCTTTATTCCCTCAGCATCAGCTCATCTCCTTGGTTTGATGCTGGCAAAACAATAAATTTAAAATCGATTGGGTTGAGTATAGTGGGATATAATTTCAACTTGATTGGTTAAATTCGAATAGTTGCCAAAAGAGCAACCAAAGCCCAACATATCTGTTTCACAGCCAGATATTACATAGTTTTAATTGTCCAGTACACTCTGAAAATATTAGCTAGTCATATGACAAGAATTTTCACGCTCTTAATGCAGAACAGCTTTCAACTTCATCACAGTGGGTTAAACAGTGGGATTATAGAGTTGCAGTATAACCTCACAGCTCTGAAACCGAGCTCCCTGGCTGTGAAAGCCAACACATTATACGCTTTCTAAACAACAGCACCAACCTGGATGGCAACTTTGAGGATCTATAGACATGGACCCCAAGATCCCGCTGTTCCAGATTTATCTTGAACTGTCACGCATCAGCTCAGTTCTGTCAATGACCTGTTGCAACCTGCAACAGCTGTCCATACTAACCACGAACTCCACCAAAGTTCGTGACATCGGCGAATCTATGAACCCACCCTTCCAATTCGTCATCGAACTCTCTTATGAAAAAATCACAAAGAGCAGAGGTCCCATAACAGATCATCAAGCTCGTCACCAAGCTCCAGGCTGCATCTGTTCTCTACTACCACCTCTGTCTGCTGTGGGCCAGCCAATTCTGCATCCAGACAACGAGATCTCCCTGTAAGCCATGTCTCCTTATCTTGTGAATGAGCTTATCGTGGATAACTTTATCAAACGCCTTGTTGTAATCCATATATACCACATCCACTGCTCTAATTCATCAATGTGTTTTGTCACAGCTTTAAGGAATTCAATAAGATCTATGACCTGCTCCTCACAAAGCCATGCTGACTGTCTCTAATCATTTATAATTTTCCAAATATTGTTGTGGTTCTATAGCCACTATAAATACCAGAGAAAACAGCACAGAAGTGCTTCACAGGAGGCTCCCAAGCACTGAGGATGTCACCTAGACAGGGGACGAAACCTTTGCAAGACAAATTCCCAGCTCGGCGAACAGAACCACAACACCCGAGCTACAAATCTTCTACCAAACTTTTCCAAATATTCATAAATCCTGTCTCTCACATCCTCTCCAATACTTTGCCCGTCACTGGTGTAAGACTGGTTAGCCAATAATTCCCAGGATTATCCCTATTCCCTTTCTTGAACCAGGGAATAACTTTTGCCAGCCTCCTGTCATCGACCATGACTCCAGTGTACAGTGAGGATGCAAAGATCATCGCAAAATGCACAGCAATCTCTTCTCGCTGCCTATAGTATCCGAGGGCATATCCTGTTTGGCCAAATAATTTTATCTATCCGTGTGTTTCTCAAATTTTTCAACAGATCCTCCTGTTCTAGCATATCCACTTGTTTCATGCTGTCCTCAGAAACGTCAAGGTCCCTCTCATTAGTGAATACTGAAGCAAACATTCATTAAGAACCACCCCTACCTCTTCCAACTCCTGGCGCAAGTTCTCTCCACTATCACTGATCAGCCCTACCCTCACTCTGGCCATCCTCTTGTTCCTGACATAAGTGGAGAACGTCTTAGGTTTTACCTTAATTCTACCCGCCAAGCCTTTATCATGCATACTTTTATCTCTCCCGAGTTCATTCTTCAGTTCCATCCTGGTTACCTTGCAACCTTCTAGAGCACTGTCTAACCCTTGCCTCCTCAACCTCATGTCAGCTTCATCCTTCGTCTTGACTAGATGTTCTAAAGCGCCTGGCACAATGAAGATATGGAGCTGTAAATGGATGGGAGATGCACATCCTGTCACTTCCAGCATGGGCTGCAAGTTTCACGACAGTGGGCAGTGATCAAACACATTGTTACTGAGCAATGCACTGGGATAGTGGACACAGCTCTATATGCTGAAAGGGTAACTGCTCCAGGTTTACAGAGTTATTCACTGCACAGCTCCCCGTGGGCTGATGTGGTCTGCACAGTCTACAGATTGCTGGGTTGTATTGAGCGGTACACCAGCCTCGTCTGCACAGTACTTCACGCTGAATAGATACCTCATCTGGATTATGATGTCTGATTCTGTGAGGTGGAGTTGGTATCGGGCATAACTGACCATTTGAGCTGATCTGTCAGCATATTTATTTCATGTTCTTACTCTTGTTATTGGACTCGCCAGGTCTGACTCTGCCGGCTAACTACATGGGACACACTGGGAAGTGAACAACAGCCCAACACACACTCCACTGTACATGGAGCACCACATTGGACACACCAGGAAGTGAACAGCCTGAGACACACCTTTTCATTGTTTCTGAGCTTCACAGTGCCAGCTCTTGATACATTAAGGATCCAAATGGGACTCTGACTCTCCCATCCATTTCTGGGCGGCACGGTGGCACAGTGGTTAGCACTGCTGCCTCACAGCGCCAGAGACCCGGGTTCAATTCCCGCCTCAGGCGACTGACTGTGTGGAGTTTGCACATTCTCCCCGTGTCTGCGTGGGTTTCCTCCGGGTGCTCCGGTTTCCTCCCACAGTCCAAAGATGTGCAGGTTAGGTGAATTGGCCATGCTAAATTGCCCGTAGTGTTAGGTAAGGGGTAGATGTAGATGTAGATGTAGGGGTATGGGTGGGTTGCGCTTCGGTGGGGCGGTGTGGACTTGTTGGGCCGAAGGGACTGTTTCCACACTGTAAGTAATCTAATCTAATCTAACCCCATTTCTCTGAGAAGAGCCATGTTTATTCAACTTGTTGATCAAGTAATCATCCAAATATAACCCGAGTATCCGTCTTTCTGCACCTTAACCTGAGCGTTGGTGCTAATATCCCTGAATCCCCGGGGACATAATTATGATGTTCAGAAACAATGTGCAAAGTGCACGGCTCATGCTCTTCTATACATCACGGCTGTGGGTCCCATTTGGATCCTTAATGTATCAAGAGCTGGCACTGTGAAGCTCAGAAACAATGAAAAGGTGTGTCTCAGGCTGTTCACTTCCTGGTGTGTCCCATGTGGTGCTCCATGAACAGTGGAGTGTGTGTTGGGCTGTTGCTCACTTCCCGGTGTGCCCCATCTAGTGCTCCATGGTGGACAGGAGGTTGCAGCACCTTTGAGAAACGTCTTTCAAACTTGGTCTGTGCCTGTTCACTGAACATCTGTATTTGTCCCTCTCAGCTGATCATGTGGTCGGTTACACAAGGAAGCCCCTCGAGTATTATTGTTAAGTACCAGGCAGCAAATTTGTAACTGAGGGGCTCCGGGCTGACTCCTGTTATTGGAAAGTTAGTGGAGGTGCTTGGAATGGATTGCTGGAAGTTGTGCTGTCAGCTGCCTCAGACATTCAGAGAGACCTGAGCATTTGGTGACCCAACTCTGGATGGAGGATGGGGACGATAGTAACAGCATCTAGGTCTGTAACATGAACAATAAATAGAGCAGAGGTTGCAGAGAGGGGAAGCTCTGAAACCACGGAGTGAGAGTGTATCTGGGGAAAGGGATCTGCTGGATCCACCCCCGGTTTTCCAGGAACACCTTCCCAAGCCCCTGGAGGCAGAGGGGGTCATAGATCGGAGCTATAGGGAAGTAGTAACTCCAAAGATGGCAGATAGATGGGTGACAGTGAGGGGGACTGGGAGGAAGCAGCCAGTGCAGGGACCCCCTGCAGCCGTTCCCCTCAAGAACAAGTATACCGTTTTGGATACTTGTGGGGGGGACGACTTACCAGGGGTAAGTGACAGGGCTCAGGCCTCTGGCACGGAGCCTGTCCCCGCTACTCAGAAGGGAAGGGTGGAGAAGAGCAGAGCAATAATAATTGGGGACTCGATAGTTCGGGGCACAGATAGGCGGTTTTGTGGGAACGAGAGAGACTCACGTTTGGTATGTTGCCTCCCAGGTGCAAGGGTACGTGATGTCTCTGATCGTGTTTTCCGGGTCCTTAAGGGGGAGGGGGAGCAGCCTGAAGTCGTGGTCCATATTGGCACCAATGACATAGGTAGGAGGAGTGCTGAGGATGTTAGACAGGCTTTTAGGGAGCTAGGTTGGAAGCTCAGAGTTAGAACGAACAGAGTTGTTGTCTCTGGTTTGTTACCCGTGCCACGTGATAGAGAGTCGAGGAATAGGGAGAGAGAACAGTTAAATGCGTGGCTACAGGGATGATGCAGGAGGGAGGGATTTCGGTACTTGGATAACTGGGGTTCTTTCTGGGGAAGGTGGGACCTCTATAAACAGGATGGTCTGCACCTGAACCTGAGGGGCACCAGTATCCTTGGGGGGAGGTTTGCTAGTGCTCTTGGGGAGGATTTAAACTAACTCTGCAGGGGCATGGGAACCCAGACTGTAGCTTTAGGGTGCAGGACCTGGAGTGTAGGGAGGTTAGGAATATGGCATCAATTTTAAAGGAGGGTGCCTGTAAACAGAAGAGTGGCTTGAAGTGTGTATACTTTAATGCCAGAAGATTACGAAATAAGGTAGTGAACTTGCAGCGTGGGTTGGTACCTGGGACTTCGATGTTGTGGCTATGACGGAGACATGGCTAGATCAGGGACAGGATTGGCTGTTGCAGGTTCCAGGGTTTAAATGCTTTAGTAGGGTCAGAGGTGGGGGTAAAAGGGGGGGAGTGTGGCTTTGCTTGTCAAAGATAGTGTTACAGCGGTGGAAAGGAAGATGGATGAAGATTTGCCATCTGAAGTAGTTTGGGTTGAGGTTAGGAATAGGAGAGGTGAGGTCACCCTGTTAGGAGTCTTTTACAGGCCTCCTAATAGTCCTAGAATCGTTGAAGAAAGGATTGGGAAGATGATTCAGGAGAAGAGTGACAGTAACATGGTGGTTGTTATGGGGGACTTTAACTTTCCTAATATTGATTGGGAAAGCTATAGCTCAAGTTCGTTAGATGGGTCAGTGTTTGTCCAATGTGTGCAGGAGAGTTTCCTGACACAATATGTAGATAAGCCAACAAGAGGTGAGGCCATACTGGATTTGGTTCTGGGTAACGAACCAGGCCAGGTATTAGAACTAGGGGTAGGTGAGCACTTTGGCGACAGTGACCATAATTCGGTGATTTTTACTCTAGTGATGGAGAGGGATAAGTGTGTACTACAGGGCAAGAGTTATAGCTGGGGGCAGGGAAATTACAATGCGGTGAGGCATGACTTAGGATGTGTGGATTGGAAAAGTAGATTCCAAGGCAAGACCGTAATTGATACGTGGAACTTGTTCAAGGAGCAACTATTGAGTGTCCTTGATAAGTACGTACCTATCAGGCAGGGAGGAAAGGGTAGTGTGAGGGAGCCGTGGTTCAATAAGGAATTGGAATCCCTTGTTAAATGGAAGAGGGCGGCCTTTGTAAAGATGAGGCGTGAAGGTTCAATAGGGGCGATTGAGAGTTATAAGGTAGCCCGGAAGGACCTGAAGAGAGAGCTAAGAGCAGCAAGGAGGGGACATGAAAGGTCCTTAGTTGCTAGGATTAGGGAAAACCCTAAGGCTTTCTATAGGTATGTTAGGAATAAAAGAATGACGAGGGTAGGAATAGGTCCAATCAAGGATAGTAATGGGAAGTTGCGTGTGGAGGCTGAAGAGATTGGGGAGGCACTTAATGAATACTTTTCGTCAGTATTCACTCAGGAACAGGACATTGTTGTCGATATGAATCCTGAGGCACGAATAAGTAGAATGGATGGCTTTGAGATATGTAGAGAAGAGGTGTTGGAAATTCTGGCAAGGATGAAAATAGATATGTCCCCTGGGCCTGATGGCAGTTATCCGAGGATTCTCTGGGAAGCAAGGGAGGAGATTGCAGAGCCATTGACCTTGATTTTTGTGTCCTCTTTGTCTACAGGAGTAGTGCCAGAGGACTGGTGACTAGCAAACGTGGTTCCCTTGTTCAAGAAGGGGAGTAGGGATAATCCTAGTAACTATAGGCCAGTGAGTCTCACTTCTGTTGTGGGCAAAGTCTTCGAGAGAATTTTAAGGGATAGGATTTATGCACATCTGGATAAGAATAATGTGATCAAGGATAGTCAGCATGGTTTTGTGAATTATTTGAGAAGGTGACTAAGGAGGTAGATGAGGGGAAAGCGGTAGATGTGGTATATATGGATTTTAGTAAGGCGTTTGATAAGGTCCCCCATGGTAGGCTACTGCAGAAAATACAGAGATATGGCATTGAGGGTGAGTTGGAGGTTTGGATTAGGAATTGGCTGGCTGGAAGAAGACAGAGGGTAGTAGTTGATGGCAAAGGTTCATCTTGGAGTGCCGTCACTAGCGGTGTTCCGCAAGGATCTGTTTTGGGACCATTGCTGTTTGTCATTTTTATAAATGACCTGGAGGAAGGGTGAGAAGGTTGGGTGAGCAAGTTTGCGGATGATACGAAAGTCGGAGGAGTTGTAGACAGTGAGGAAGGATGTGGCAGGTTACAGAGGGATATAGAGAAGCTGCAGAGCTGGGCAGAAAGGTGGCAAATGGAGTTCAATGTAGCTAAGTGTGAGGTGATTCACTTTGGTAAGTGTAACAAAAAGATGGGGTACTGGGCTAATGGTCGGATAATTGGTAGTGTGGAAGAGCAGAGGGATCTTGGTGTCCATGTACACAGATCTCTGAAAGTTTCCACCCAGGTAAATAGTGCAGTGAAGAAGGCATATGGCGTACTGGCTTTTATTGGTAGAGGAATTGAGTTCCGGAGTCCTGAGGTCATGCTGCAGTTGTATAAGACTCTGGTGCGGCCGCATCTGGAATATTGTGTGCAGTTTTGGTCGCCATACTATAGGAAGAATGTGGAGGCACTGGAACGGGTGCAGCGGAAGTTTACCAGGATGTTGCCTGGTATGGTAGGAAGGTCCTATGAGGAAAGGCTGAGGCACTTGGGGTTGTTTTCATTGGAGAAAAGAAGGTTTAGGGGTGACTTGATAGACGTGTACAAGATGATTAGGGGGTTAGATAGGGCTGACAGTGAGAACCTTTTTCCACATATGGAGTCAGCTATTACAAGGGGGCATAGCTTTAAATTAAGGGGGGGTCGATATAGGACTGATGTCAGGGGTAGGTTCTTCACTCAGCGAGTCGTAAGTTCATGGAATGCCCTGCCAGTAGCAGTGGTGGACTCTCCCTCTTTATGGGTATTTAAGCGGGCATTGGATAGGTATATGGAGGATAGTGGGTTAGTGTAGGTTAGGTGGGCTTTGATCGGCGCAACATCGAGGGCTGAAGGTCTTGTACTGCGCTGTATTCTTCTATGTTCTATGTTCTATGTTCTAATTAACCCAGGAGCAGAGTGTGAGGGAACCCTGACGGAACAAGGAGCTGGTCATAGAGCGGTGTCACCTCCTTTAACACGACCTTCAGCTTCTCATCAGCGGGAGGACCGTGCTACCGGTGGTTTTTGGGTCAGAGTTTCATTCAGCTCCTATGTTCCGGAACTTTCCAGGCAGGACTAGGTGACAGCTCCATCATCTCTCCGATCTCAACATCAGTGTCATCATTCAGTGACGGAGGATATATATGGTGGATGAGAGCAATAGGCCCGCTGGGAACATCAGGCAGCAGACGATCAGGGTGATGGAGCAACACATGCCATGTCTGCACGGCTCAGAGTAAACCCTTCAGTACACACGGTGTCACTAAGTCCTGTAATCCCTCTGTATTTCAGGAACATACTGCCTGCCGTTCTTCCTTGAAGAAAATGACAGAATATATATGATGTTAAGTCCCACCTGCCAAACTTTTATCCATTGATTAACTTGTCCATATCCATTTACAGACTCTACAACTTCCATTGATTATTTAATTTCCTGCTTATATTATTTCCATTGGCAAACTTAGTTACAGTACATTTGGTCCACTCCTGTAGATTATTGATATAGATGGTAAATAGCTGAAGACCCAGCACTGGTCACTGTGTGACCCTACTGGTTACATTGTTTTGAACTGATTAAATCTGATTTATCCGGAGTGCCTGCTTTCTGTCTGATAACCAGTCCTCCTCCCTTCCTGTGTAACACGTTCGAAGGACTGAAAAAAGATGAGGAACCTCAGTCAGCAATCCAGCTCCTCCAGCCTGCTCCACCATTGAATATAATCATTTCAGATGTCAGCCTGCTCCACCATTGAATACAATCATGGCTGATATCAGCCTGCTCCACCATTGAATACAATCATGGCTGATGTCAGCCTGCTCCACCATTGAATACAATCATGGCTGATATCAGCCTGCTCCACCATTGAATACAATCATGGCTGATATCAGCCTGCTCCACCATTGAATACAATCATGGCTGATATCAGCCTGCTCCACCATTGAATACAATCACGGCTGATGTCAGCCTGCTCCACCATTGAATACAATCCTTTGTGATGTCAGACTGCTCCATCATTGAATACAATCATATCTGATGTCAGCCTACTCCACCAATGAATATAATCATGGCTGATGTCATCTCGGTCTCAGTCCCAATTTCCAGCCCACTCTCCATATCCCCTCAGTTAATCAATATCCCAGCATCCACTGCACTCTGGAACAGTGAATTACACAGATTTAAAATCTTTTGATAGAAGTTCTCTCATCACTGCTTTAATTCCTCTCCACTTATCCTAAAACTGTGATCTCTTGTTTTAGGTTGCCCCACATGAGGAAATACCCAATGCATATCGACATTATCAATCACCTTTAGCATTGTCCAGTCCTCAGTGACATCTCCTCCCATTTTTCTAAACTCCAGGGAGTCTAGGCCTGAACTGCTCAACCTCCCTTCAGGGGACAAACTCCTTATCTCTGGAATCAGTCAAGTAAACCTCTTCTGAACTGCCTCCATGGTAATTACATCCCTCCTGCAGTCAGGACACAAAAACTGTACACTGAACTCAATTGCGATCTCACAAATGCCTGGCATTATTGCAGCAGTACCTCCCTCGCTTTATAATCTATTCTTTCAGAAATATATACCAAATTTGCAGTTGCCTTTTTCATTATCTGCTACACCTGCATCTGTGTCTTTTGCAATATGGATGAGGATACCAGATCCCTCTGTACCGAAGCACTACGTAGTTTCCCTCTGTTTGGATAGTAAGTTGCCTTTCTGTTACACTGACCAAAACTGCCGCATACTTTTCATTGTTTCGTTTCATCTGCAACCTATCCTTAACCATTCACTACAATTTCTCAACTGAGTCAGTGACTTCTGAAAAACTGATTATAGCATGTCCATCCCCTCAAATAGGTGATAGTATTTATTGCTAATAGTTGGGGCCTGGGGACTGAGCCCTATGGTATTTTTGGAAACAGAAAATTAACCAGTTATTCCAACTCAATGCAATTCTTTGTTTCGCCAAGCCTACATCCAAGCGAATAAATTACTTTGAACCAGATGCAATCTTATTCTGCAGATTAATCTTTTGTGCACACCTTATTCAATGTCTTCTGCAAGTCCTGATTTTACAGCTCCAGGATCCTCATTATGCAGCTTGCTTGTCACATTCTTAAAGACTCAAATAAATATTGAAAATATGATTCATCTTTTGTAAAATTATGTTGATTCTGATGGATTGTGGCTTCCCTTTGTAAATGTGCTTTCATTAATTCCTGAATAATCGATTTTAATAATTTTCTTAAATTCCAGCAGCTTTCTCGCTACTTTATATTCCATCGTGAATGTGGTAAGCTTTCACCTCTATATCTTATCTTCATTCCCTCCAATCCTGTATAATTGACACATGGTGTGAAATGACCTACTCTGGTTGCTGTGTAAGATGCATGAGTGGCTGAATGGACTCATTCTCTTCCCTGTGCACAAAATCAATGGGCTGATGTCAAAACAAAATCAAAACAAAACATAGATTAAACCGAGCTGAACCAAGGCAAAATAAATTAAATTACATGAAGTTACAACACCCAGCACAATCCTACCAAAGCTCCCCATCACCGGTAGCATGAGTTGCCATACTGGTATTTGTTCAGAATTCTTCCTCTCAGAGCCCTCACTGTTACACAAATGTCCTGACCAATATAGCCAATAAAACCATGTGTATATGGTTGAAATAGGGCCGCCACGTCCTATGACAATGTTCATTTCTTGGGTGCCCATACTCATAAGGAAGTCGAGGGGAATGGGCTCCATAACTAGCTCATACCACGATCAGAGTCCTGGGAGGTTTCCTGGAACCCAGCTTATCAGAATGCTCTTCCTCGCACTAAATGAAAGAATACTAAACAATTTATTCCCGTGCAAGTCGAAAGAGGGAGGATTCAGCGAACACAAGAGGAGGGGCACTGGATTTGCCTTGACCTCGGTTCCCAAAACCCCTTCCAAAACACTTGCTATAGTGCACCAATACCTATGAAGCTTGTGGCATGATCACAAGCAATACATAAGTGTACCAACATCTATTGAACATTTGGGGCACATTGGGGATTCTCCTGTCTTAAATTTGACAGGCTGCTCGGCTGTCAATTAAACCCTGCGGAGTACCTTCAACTGCATAGCCTACATCCTATTGCAAATTGAAATCTTTCTTACGATTTCCCAAATATCTTCCCACTCCTCTGGTGAGATCTCCACCCACAATTCCTGAGCCCAGATTCCATGCAGCCGCTCTATATCATTTGAGACACTACCTTTTCATAAATGATAGAGGGTGCTAACTGAGAGAGCACCTGTGGACGAAACACTCTTCCCTCCATTTCCGACCTATGGGGACTAACCATTAATGTAGTCTTTTTTTCTGTCTAAAGTTCCTCATCTAAAAGTAGCGAAAGTGGCCCCTCCAAGATAACTCATATTTCTGACTCAGCTGGTCTAAAACCACCATGACCACCACGTCAAATAATTCTCACAAACAGGAAACTCCTCTGGACTCCCAGAGCCGAAAGCCATAATCCATCAATCCCAGCTGGGATCCTACCAATCCTACAATGGGAATAAAAGGAGAAGATTATTTTTGTAAATTGCCCTCACTTTGTCGCATCATTTTACAGGCTTTAACTATTTTATGGACAATTGGATTTCTGCAATGGTTCATAACAGTCCTCGTCTTGTCCATGAACAACAGATTAATGATGGGACATTTTGCCTGGGATGCCTCAATGTCCAGCCAAACTAACCGCAGGTCTTTGCAAGCTCAATTAGCCACATACGATTGCAGGGAACCTCGGTGGTATTTCTTAAAGTCCAGAAAATTCACACCCTTCATCTCCCGCAGAAGCTGCAATTTGGCGAGCTTCATAAGGGGCCACCTGTGGTGCCAGATAAACAAGCTTAACCAACTGTAAAGCCTCCATAGAACCGACCTGGAGAGCATGAAAAGGACCATTCGCATGGGATAGAAGAAACGAGGAAGTGCATTCATTTTAACCGGAGGTATTCTACCCAACCAGGATATTGGAATATCTTCCCAGAGCCGAAGGTCCTGTCTTATCTTCTTGAGCACTTGCACGAAGTTTGCTTTATATAATTGACAGAAGGCCGGTGTGATAAAAATGCCCAAATAGAGGACACCTTCTTGTGACCAGCTGAAAGGGAATCGGATTGCACCCCCCATGATCAGGTACTCGAATAACACCCCAACAGGCATGCCGTCCGATTTCATAAAATTGATGTTATACCCCGAGATAGATTCAAATAAATCAATCACTTCTTTAAAACGGGGCAAAGAGATCATCAGGTTAGTTCGAGAGTGAAGAACGTCATCTATGTAAGGATGATGTCATGCCTTCCTGACCCTACCACCCGTTCAGTTATATTGGGGCCCCTCTGGGTGGCCTCTGCCAACTGCTCAATCACCAATACAAATAATAACGGCGAAAGGGGCATCTCTGCCAATGCTAAAATTATACCATTAGTCCTTATACCATTAGTGAGAACTCATGTCGCTGTTGCGTCACTTTATAATTCTGCCATCCAACAGGCAAAGACACCTCCAAGTCAAAACAGTTCCAAGACATAAAAGAGGTACGGCCACGACACCCAAGCAAATGCTTTATCTGCATCCAGCGAGACTACCGAGTCTGGAATCGACCTTGCTGGCATACCTGAACCATATTTTGCACTCTCCTAATATTAATAGGGGACCTGTGACTCCTAATAAAACGTGTCTGTTCCTCTTTCACAATGAAGGATAAGATCTTCTCCAGCCCCAACGCTAGTATTTTCGACAAAATTTTAAATTCCACGTTTAATAACTGTATAGACCTATACGAATAGGCAATCCTCTGGGGCTTTCCCTCTCTTGAGAATAAGAGACATGTTTGCTTCTCTCTGAGAGGATGGGAGGCAGGTCTGTCCACAAGAATAATTGATTATATCCAACATTGGTCCAGCCATCATGTCTATGAACTCCTAATAAATCTCACTCCACAAGCCATCTGTCCCATCGGTCTGCCACTCTGGAGCTGCTTTACCGCATCCTGTATCTCTTTGGATGTCACGGGGCATTCAAAAGAGACTCCTTCTCTGAAGTTATACGTGGGAGGTCCAGGGTCATAAAATGACTCAATTTTCACCAATCTGTCCGCACAATCCTCTGACTGGAGCAACCCAGTGTAGAACTTTCTGAATGCTGCATTAACCCTTTTGGGACGGCAGCTGATAGTACCAGCACCCTCTCTAATGGATGTAATAGATTGGGGGCATTCTTCCCTCTGGCCAAGTGCGCCAAATACCTTCTCAGTTTAGCACCATACTCGAATAACCTCTGTTTCGCAAAGGAAATCTCCCTCTTTGCAGTCTGGGTGAGCGCAGTGTTCAGAGCAGCCCGGAGCACTGTAATCTGCTGCAACTTAGTTACAGACAGTCTGTCAATGTACGCTGTCTCAGCTGCGTTCAGCCAAGCCTTAAGCATACGCTACTGCTGTCCCTTCTGCCGCTTCCGAGTAACCGAGTAAGAAATAATCAAACCCCTTGCATAGGCCTTGGCAGTCTTCCAGAACACAGATGGGTTACTGGCCGTACCCAAGTTAATGTCCCAATAAAAACTTCAATTCCCGTGAAAAGTACTCAATGAATTTGCTATCTTTCAGGAGGCAAGGATCCATGCGCCAGTGCTGCGAGCCTGTCCCATCACCATCAGCCTTAACATCCACGTACACTGCTGCATGATCAGAATTTTGCCGGGCAGCATCGAATTTAAAAAGTCCAATGGGGCAAAAAAATGTCAATCCTGGTATAGCACTTACGTGGGTTAGAAAAAAGGTGAAGCCCCTACCTTCAGCGTGAAGACATCTCAAACGTCCACCAACGCAGCTCCCTGTTCAGGTCCACCAGCTGCCTTGATGGTGGGGAAATACCCGTGAGACCCCTTGACATCCTATCCACTTCGGGGTCCATAAGTCGGTTAAAGTCTCCCTTTTAATTGTACAATGTTCCCCAAGGGTCATCAACCTGGAGAGCGCATTTGAGGGGGTGTGGTGGGGCAATATTATACAATGTCCCATTTTCCTCTCCATGTATTAAAGCTTTAAGGATCAGAAACCACTCACGTTCGTCGTTAATTTAGTCAAACAACTGAAGTGGAAGGTTTGTATGAATCAGTGAAGCTACTCCTCTACTTTTTGAATTAAAGGATGAATTAAACATCGGACCGAACCTTCCCTGCTGTAACTTTAAGTGCTCCTTATCAGTTAGATGTGTTTCTTGCAGCAAGGTTACATTGACCCCTTCCTTTCTGAGGCTTGAAAGTATCTTCTTCTCTTAATGAGTGAGTGACTCTCCTTCAGGTTCCACGTGCACCATTAAACAAGCGGTTAGCCATATCTATCCGAAGCAGCGCATGACCCACTGGGAGAAGAACCCCATTTATAGCACGTCAAGTGAAAGCAGTAAACAGTTCATACAAACTTGAAACTATAACTACAATAACAGCCAAAGCAAAACTTCTCACAAATATTTCTAAAATGAGCCAACATATAACACAAATAAGTGGAGAGACCCCCCCCCCCCCCTTCCTGCAGAGGGTGTACATATTACCCATTAATCCCCCATGGCTCTTCCGAGCTGAAGCCGCTCATCAAATCCAGGCAAAACAATGTTTTCAAAAGTTGCATGCGTCTTACAACAAGAAAATTAAATTTGTCCCATTCATACTTTGACATCAGGCAGTCTGGGTGAAAAAAAATGTAACCACCCCCACCATCGCTAAACCCACTTTCTCATTCAGCGGTAAGTGAGAGAAATGAAAAGAAGTTGACGAGCTGGCCGTTTTCTTCTCGTTCTGGCAGCCCGACCAGGCTGATGTTCTTCTGATGGCCCTGATTTTCGAGGTCGTCGACCTACTCTACTAAGGCCCTTAGCTACCATTCCAGGGCTTCGACACGACCCGCCGAGGATTCTGCCATGGTTTCCAAAGCCGCGATCCGCTGTTCCACTTCGACGATGCACGGCCCGAGACACTGGGTCTCCTGATCCTGCTTCTGCAGCTTGGCTGAGATCAGTGCCAGCCTGGTTCAGGTCTCCTCCCTCGCTGAATCAATCTTCTCGCAGGCTCTGAACTCTGAGAAAAAGGCTCTACTCCACAGATAAGTCTCCTGGAGCGTTCGCAGAGGCCGACGTCACAGCCGCGGGTGTATCCATTGCTGCAGTGCCCTGCTGGTTGTGATCCTGATGATCCTTTTCCCTTAGTTATTTTCCGTTACTCACTTAAAATGGCATAGAGCAATACTGGGGATCAAAAACCTCCGATTTTACTACAATAGGAAAGAAAGAGATGGTGAATGCATAACTTTGTCTGGGTTCTGGTGCAGAGCTCAGCAGGGCAGACCTACTGGATCGCCGCCATCTTGGATCTCACCCGAATAATCACTGTTAACAAACTTTTTTTGAAATGGTTTGAAGATGTTTCTTGTAGGGGGCGATAAAGGAGAGCTATTGGATGTGATATAGTTAGATATTCAGGTGGTTGTTTAAGAGTTCAGAAAGTGAATAGTAAATAAAATTGAACCAACGTGGTTCAGGGGCGACTTTGGGAAACGGAAAGGTAAAAGTGAAGTTGGCCTTCAGTTAACGGAAATTGGAATATCGAAGTAAAGGCGTTCTGCACAGACTGCATGCAGTGTGGATGGGATTATACCTGTGTTCTGTACTGTTTCAAAGAATGAGAGGTGATCTCAGGGAAACATAGAAAATTCACCCACAGCAGACTGACGAATACAGGGGCGTGGAGAAGTGCAGCAGGCAATGTTAGGGGGAACCCAAGATGTTCTACAAAAACAAGCTGAACAGAATAACCAGGAAAAAATTAGGACCCGTATCGAAACCAATGGGGTAATCAGTATGTGAAACCGGGGAACATTGATAGACTGTGACATGAGAGCTTCACATCTGTTTTATTTGAGAAAGGAAGATGCTGGTACAGAATTCAAGAAGATGGACTGGGAAGTTCTCGAGCAGATTTATATAAGATGCAAGTTGGGATTAATGGTTTTGGATGATGTAAATTCCAGATGAGTTGTATCGCAGAATGCTGTTGGAGACAAGAGAGGAAATGTCCTGACCTAAATGTTTTAGTCGAATCTGACCACACAAGGGAGGTGCTAGAGGACTAGAAAACAGCTATGTGGTCCCAAGTCACTGGGAAGGTTGTAGCGATACACCAGTGTCTGGTGGTGTACCACAGCGAGAAGTGTAATGTATCTAATTATTTGTGGTATTCATAAATGATGTAAATATTAATGTGGAGGGGGTGGTGGGGGGAAGGGGCTGAGCATAATAAGCAATTTTGTGTTTGACACAAAGATTGGCCAGGTGGTTGGCAGTGAGGAGGAAAGCCTTATGTTACGGGAAGATACAGGTGGAATTGTCAGATCAATGGCAGATGGAATGGAACATTGATAAATAGGATGTGATGCACTTTGGATGAAGGAACTAGACAGGGGAGAATTCAATAAATAGCACAACACTAGGGAGATCAGAGGGTGTTTCTCCACATATCCCTGAATGTGACTGGACACTATAATAGCCAGTTAAGAAATCACACGGGACTGTAGGTATAGTGTTTCTTCATCGAGGCGACATAATATGAGTTAAACATGCCATTGGTTAAGCCATAGATAGAATACTGTGTGCAGTTCTGGCAGCCACATTACAGGAAGTGTTTTGGTTTCTCAGTAACATCAGAAGCTATTGGGGTCAACACAGAGTTGGAAGCTTCAGTGGATTTGTTTTCCTTCCTAGACTGGAGAACTGCATCTGACAATCTGTGTCTGATCTTTCCTTTTTGCCAAGTACATGTTTATGGGATATTACTGTATCAGAACATTTCATTGTTGATAGAGTCTAGGCCAAGCCTTCAAATATTTTTGAGGAGCTCTGTGGTCTTCTATAACACGTGACTCCTCCTCTTCTTGTATAATTCGTTGGATGCACTAAATGGGCTATCTATAAACTTCTCCAATAATTTCATTGAGCTGAATGACTTCCTCATATTCCTGTGAAGCCAGCGTGAGGCGCTGAATAATTTCTTCCTTTTAATTGTGGAAATGTGCAGTGCCCAGCAGCACTGTTGCATGAATGTTACCTTACTGTGGAAATGTGCAGTGCCCAGCAGCACTGTTGCATGAATGTTACCTAACTGTGGAAATGTGCAGTGCCCAGCAGCACTGTTGCATGAATGTTACCTTACTGTGGAAATGTGCAGTGCCCAGCAGCACTGTTGCATGAATGTTACCGATACTTCCAACAGAACAAGCCTGAATGTTGTCCAGATCTTGCTGCACATGGACACAGACTAGTTCAGGAGCTGAAGGGGAACATTTTTCCTGAATATTGTGTGACCTTCAATGAACACCCTCACTTCTGATCTTTATGAAGCAGCTGAAGATGCTTGCGCTGAGGAAGCTACCTTGAGGATCTTTTGCAGATATGTCCAGGACTACATGGATTTTTGTACACAAACCACAATCATTGTGCTTTATGCTTTAAATCACTCTAACCAGGGAAGTTTCCAACTCATTCCCATTAAGTGCGATCCTGCTCAGGCTCCTTGAGACTGTCCTTAGTTAAATGATGCTTTGATGTCAGGGCCGGTCACTCTTCCCTGAGCCCTTGTGTTCACGTCTTTTGCTCATATCAATAGGTCACAGTGTGGGGGTAATGAGTGCTTTTTGACCAATCAGAGTTGAGGGCTGTGAAGAACTGGACATGAAAGAGGATATTATACCTTATGATCTTATTGTGGGTGAAGACATGCTTGTGGGGGGAGGGGGGCGTGTGGATGAATGACATACCCCTGGTTGTGGGGTTCTCACATTCTATTATTGGAAAGTAGAGGGTGTTATTTTCCTGTAAGCTCTATTATTGAATGTTGCCAGATTGTCTGGACCATCTCTGGCTGAGGTGTTGGGGCTGTATTCACCGTGAAACTGGGTCTACAACATGACCAACATATGAAGCACATGTTGCAGAGAGGGGAAGCTCTATAAAGAGAGATGAGTGACCTCTTTGATACCCAACCTGGGCTTTCCAATTACATTTTCCAAACCAGCCCAAATTGTGTGTGACAGTTTTGAGGGGCTGAATGGTCTCCTGTGTTTCTGTGCACTAGGGTATCGCAGTAAGTAGCCTCTAACTGTCCCTGTCTAGCAGGTTTGAGGGACTGAATGGAACACAGAAACATGGGACTGAGGAGCAGAAATGGGCCATTAGACACTTTCAGCCTTCTCCAACAGGCACTAAGATTGTGGCTGATCAGGTTATGGTCACAACCCCCCCTTCCCTGACTGTATCCCGTTATCCATGACTCACTTCTCTGCCAAATATTTAACTAACTCAGCTTTGAATCAAAGTAAGCAAAGAAGCATCTCAAACTTGTGGAGAAGAGAATTCCCACATGAAAT
Source organism: Chiloscyllium punctatum (assembly GCF_047496795.1). Lineage (NCBI taxonomy): Eukaryota > Metazoa > Chordata > Chondrichthyes > Orectolobiformes > Hemiscylliidae > Chiloscyllium > Chiloscyllium punctatum. Next base: position 21,970,638 of record NC_092769.1, on the reverse strand, counting down.
GCCTGTTTAGAATGTCTGCTCATCCCTCTTATAAGACTCATGTAGCATGCACATTTGTCCGTGCTGACCAGACATCCCAATCTGATCGAGTCTGATTTGTCAGCATTTGGCTCATATTCCTCTATACCTCCTTATTCAGATAACCATCAAGATGCCAGACTCCATTACTTCCTCTGGCAGATGATTTCATATGCACACCTCCCTCTGTATGAAAACAATTCCTCTAAGTTCCATCTAAAGTATTTCCCCTCGTACTTAAACCTATACCCTCTATTTTTGGAATCCCCTGTTCTGGGAAATAGACCTTGTCTATTTACAAAAGCCATGCCCCTTATGATTTTATAAACCTCTATATGGTCAGCCTTAAGTCCGTGATTCTGCAGAGAAAACCGCTTTTGCCTATTCAGCCTCTGCTTATAGCTCAAACTCTCCAAACCTGGCAACATCCTTATAAATCTTTTCTGAACCCTTTCAAGTTTCACAGCAACCTTCGTACAGCAGGGAGACCAGAACTGCACACAGTATTCCAAAATGTGGCCTCACTGACATCCTGTACAGCTGTAACATGACATCCCAACTCCGAAACCCAATGCTCTGACAAATGAAGGCAAACATCCCAAGCACCTTGTTCACTTTGAAGGAGCGTTGCACTACATCTCTCCGTCTCGTTGCTCAGCAACATCCTCCAATAAATTTCCATTAAGTACCCCGATTTGCTTCCCAAAATGCAGCACTTCACATTTATCTGAATTAAACACCATCTGCCAATCGTCAGCCCATGGGCCCATCTGATCGAGGTCTCATTGCACTCTGAGATAATTTTCTTCATTACCCACAACACCAAAAATGTTGGTGTAATCTTCAAACTTGCTACCCTTACCACCTATGGTCACATCCACATCATTTATATAAGTGACGAAAAGCAGTGGGCTCAGCATTGATCCTTGTGGCACACTACTGCTCACAGGCGTCCAGTCTGAAAAGCAATCCTCTACCAACCTCTGTCGACTTCCTTCAATCTAATTTTTTATTCAATTGCCTTGGGTGCGCTGGTTCCCATGTGACCTAACCTTACGAACTTGCCTAATATGCAGAGTCTTGTCGAAGAACTTGCTCCAGTCTATATGGAAAGCATCTACAACATTGCCTTCATCAATCTGCTTTGTCACCTCTTTAACATACTCAGTCAAATTAGTGTGACACGATTTCTCATGCATAAAGCCATGGTGACTATCCCCAATCAAGCCTTGCCTTTGAACATGCATGCAATTGGCTATCCCTCAGAATCCCGTCCTACAACTCACCCACCACTGATGTCAGGCTCACCGGTCCAGAGTTCCCTGGGTTGTTGAGTAACTGTTTTGTTTTCTACTGCCACTCCTCTATTGGTCACAGCAAATTATCCGTGTTACCAGTTTGATGATATGGCTTATAATATAGTTCACACATTGGGTCAGGGTCGTCCTAGGAAGAAGTCATGTAGATTTCCTTCTCTGTTAAAATAACAAATTCATGACTAAAACAAAGTTCTTCAAGCTATGATGAAAAGGTTAATGACAAACAGTGTAGAAATTACAAAAATGTACATTGATATTTCCATTACTAAAAGTAATGAGGAGCACAAACATATGCAGACACACACAGAAACATACACAGGCACACATAGACAAACTCAATTACACACACAGATGTGCACACACAGACGCACTCAACCTCACAAAAACACAGAAACACAAAAACACGGACACACACACACACATGCACCCGCAAATACACACACTAATAAAGACGAATGCACGTACCATAGTGTGTACAAAATTAGACCAGTAAAAAGGCCATTTCGCCCATCCAGTCAACTGAACTATTGATCATGGATGACATGCTTTTCAAGCCAGTTCTACTACCCTCTCATAACAAGCCTTGAACCCATCTTTAATCATAACTTATCGAGTTATATCCTAGATTCTAAGATGTGTGTGTGTGGCACACGCATGCACGTGTGTATCTGTGTGTGTGTGTGTATGTCTCTTTGCGCGTCCGTGTGTGTGTGTGTGTGTGTGTGTGTGTGTGTGCATGTGTTGTCTGTGGGTGTGTGTCTGTGCGTGTGCATGTGTCTGTGTGTCTCTGTGTGCGTGTCTTTGTGTGTGTGCATCTGTGTATGTGCGTCTGTGCGTATGTGTGTGTGTGTCTCTGTGTTTGTCTTCGAAGAGAAAATGAGGACTGCAGATGCTGGAGATCAGAGCTGAAAATGTGTTGCTGGAAAAAGCGCAGCAAGTCAGGCAGCATTCAAGGAACAGGAGAATTGGCGTTTCGGGCATAAGCCCTTCTTCAGGAATGTGTGTCTGTGTGTGTATGTCTGGGTGCGTGTGTATGTGTATGTGTGTCGTGTACGTGTGTATGTGTGTGTGTGTCCTAATAGCAGGAGACAGCATTATCGAGGACGGTTGTTTTTCGGACTGGAGGCCTGTTGTTATGGACTAGGCCAGACCACTCAAAATATTCTTGAGCAGGCAGCGCAGACTATAACTTTGTAATTTGTTTCAGTAAGTGCACAGTGAAAATTATCAGGTTTTAACATAGACAAAAAATATTCACAAAACTACACAATGAAACACAAAGAACAGAATAAAGAACCCCTACAGAACTCATTCTATTCAAACTAGACTTAATTAGCTGTTCTGGAAGTACACAACCATCCCAATAAGCAAACCCTCCTTAAAAACAGTACAAATGGAACAAATGATTGCACGTTAAAGTTAGAAGGGCAGAAGGAGGGGGAGAGAGAGAGAGAGAGAGAGAGAGAGAGAGAGAGAGAGAGAGAGAGAGAGAGAGAGAGAGAGAGAGAGAGAGAGAGAGAGAGAGAGAGAGAGAGACTGTCCACAGAGCTAAACTGCAAACTGGTTCTGGACTGAACTGCTCACCTCCAGAGCTGACCACTCCCCTTTCATTATACCTTTAATCACAAAACCGTTCAATCTCTGTACCAAACCAATCACCTTGGAGCCGGGAACTATTTACGACGCCTCTGAAAAAAAATTTAAGGACACAGTATTTTTGAGAAAAGGAAGCTTTTAGAGAAAAGGGACCAGCTTTGTGACACTGTGCACAGTGGTGTTCCACAGGGACTTCTGCTCAATCCATTTTTGTTTTGACATTTAGACAAATGATTCAGATGAGAATTATAGAAGGCGTTGTTAGAAAGATTGTGGATGAAACCAAGTTTGGCTATATTGTGGACAGTGAAGATTACACAGGGACCATGCTCAAATGTCTTGATGAATCTGAAGAGTTGTACAGCACCGAAGCAAACACTTTTGACCAACTCGTCCATGCCAACCCGATTTCTGAAAGTAATCGTGCCCTACTTGGGGTGGTGCAGTGGCTCAGTGCTTAGCACTACTGCCTCACAGTACCAGGGACCTGAGTTTGATTGCTGGCACAGCTGACTGACTGTGTGGAGTTTGCACATTCTCGCTGTGTCTGCGTGGGATTCTTCCCACAGTCTAAAGTTGCGCAGCTTATGTCAATTGGCCATGCTAAGTTGCACATAATGTCAGGTGCATTAGTCGGGCTGAATGTGGTGAGATGGTTCTGGGTGGGTAACTCTTCAGAGAGTTGGTGTGGACTTGTGCTACACTGTAGGGAATCTAATCTATTTGCCAGCAATTGGAACATATCATTCTAAATCCTTCCTAATAATATATCCATCTGGGTTCCTTTTAAATGTTGTAATTATACCTACCTCCATTACTTCTTCTGGCAGTTCATTATGTACACGCTCCACATTCTGAGTGATAACGTTGCCCTTACCTCACTTTAAAATATTTCCCCTCTCACATTAAATCTATGCCTTCTAACTGTGGACTTCCAAGCATGGGGAAAAGATCTTGACTATTCATTCCCTATCCATGCATTTCATGAATTTATAAACCTCTAGAAGGTGCAAATATGTCTCCCACCCAAGGTCTGTGCTTTCAGGCATCCGGGGCTTAAATTCTGAAATTCAATACTGACACCTCTTCCATCTCGATCAAACCACAATTTTAAAAGCATTTTAGTCAATGCGTTCAGACATATTATTAAACACCTCTAGTTGGATGAGTTGGCCTCCAGTTGGCCCTATAGGGGCCAGAGGTAGGGACACTACCACCACTCCACAATAGCCCCAAAAGTTGCAGCATTATTCTCCTGCGTGTTCGTTCATCAGCGTATTCTGACATGCTGCACCTGAATCCAGACAATCTGGTCTCGAGCGAGGGGCACTTCCAGGGAAGTTCAGGACTTGGAATAGAATCCAGAGCTCTGCCTCAGAGGCAGGGATACTCCCGACTGCACAAAATCTAAACCATGCCCAAATTTTTAACTTTAAATGCCAGCTTCCAGATCGGTATGGATGTATTGAAATCTGGTTCACTCTACTGAATTGCCCAGTTAAAATAATAATGTTGTTAAAAAATGCAAGGTACTTGCCTCAACTGTAGGATGTCGAGTTTATGTACTCTGCCTTCGAGATAAACTATGAACATCTTTAATTACTTGTATATTATTTCCAGATTATTTGGCTATTATCTGTAGGCTGCAATATGAGGGAATGACATCCTGCAGACACACACTGCACTATGAAGGATCTCGAATAAATATCAACATGGAACACCAGAGACAAAAACAGAGCTTACTTTCTGGCCTGAAACACCGATCACTGTTTCCAACCTCTAACGTGTGACTGCCCTCTTCCTAAAACCAGTAAATGATACAAGGTAACTGATTACTTTCCAGCCTTTCTTCCCCAGTATTATCACTCACTGGGCTAAATTGCAGATGGAGTTTAATGTTGATAAATGCAAGGCATTGTACTTTGGTAAAACAAACAAAAAAAAACACATATACAATTAAATGTTGAGCCATTGGTAGTGTTGTAGAACAGATCAACCTGGGGTTTCAGGCATAATTCTTTGAAGTTTGCTTCATATGTAGACAGGATGGTTATGAAGGTGCTTCACTTGATGTTCTTCATTGGAGACATAGTCATAGAGATGTACTGAACGGAAATGGACCCTCTGGTACAACTTGTCCCTGTCGACCAGATACCCTAACCTCATCTTGTCAATTTTGCCAACCCCTACCCATATCCGTCTGAACCCTTCCGATTTATATACTCATCCAGATGTTTCTTTTTAAATACTTTACCTTAACCAGCCTCTGGCAACTAATTCCATACGCATAAAACCCTCTCGGCATAAAAATTGCCACTGTGGTTCCTTTTAAATCTTTCCCCTCTCATCTTAAACCTATGCCCTCTAATTGTGGACTCGCTTACCCCGGAGAAAAAAAAAATTGTCTATTTACCCAATGCATGCCTCTCATCATTTTATAAACCTCTATAATTCACCTTTCAGCCCCTAATGATTCAGAAAAAAACAGCCTCAGCCTATTCCGGCTCTCCCTACAGCTCAAATCCTCCAGCCCTGGCAACATCTTTGTCAATTTTTTCTGAAACTTTCCAAGTTTCACAACATCTTTCCGATAGGAATGAGACTAGAATTGTATGCAATATTGCAAAAGTGGCCTAACCAATGTCCTGCACAGCCGCAACATGACCTCCCAACTCTTGCACTCAGTGGTTTGAACAATAAAGGAATGCATATTAAACACCTACTTCACTATCCTATCTACCTGCAACTCTACATTCAAGGAAATATGACCCTGTACTCCAAGGTCTCTTGGTTCAGCAACGCTGTCCAGGACTTTATCATATATAAGTCATGCTCTGATTTGCTTTTTCAAGATTTCGCACCTCGCATTAATCTAAATATACATCCATCTGCCACTCCTCAGTCCATTGGCCCATCTGAACAAGATTCCATTTTACTCTGTGGTAACGTTCTTAACTGTTCACTACACCTCCAATTTTGATGCCATCTGCAAATTTACTAGCTATATCTCCTATGTTCTCATTCGAATCATTTACATAAATGACGAATAGCAGTGGACTGTCCTTTGAGTACAGATGTTGGGACGGTATTTTCAGGTTGCACAGGACATCCATGAGGCATGTCCTATAGGACTTTATGCAGTTCTGGTCGTCCTGTTATATCGAGAATATTATCAAGTTCGGGAGAGTTCAGAAGAAATTTATCAGGATGTTGCTGGGAATGGAGTGTTTCCATATAAGGACAGGCTCAACAGACTCGGACATTTTCTACTGGAGCGTAGGAGGCTGAGAATTAACCTTTTAGAGGTTTTCAATATCATAAGAGGTATCGGTAATGTTGAATGGTAAGTGTCTTTTCGCTCGAGTGGGGGATTGTTTTAAGATAAGAAGAGAAAGTGTGTTAAAAGACATGGCGTCATAGAGCTGTATAGCATGGAAACAGACCCTTTGGTCCAACGTGAACATGGCAACCAGATAGCCAAAATTATTCTCCTCCCATTTGCCGGCATTTGGTCAATTTCCATCTAAACCCTTCTCATTCATCTGTCCATCCAGATGCCTGTTAAATGTTGTAATTGTGCCAGCCTCAATACCTTCCTCTGGAGGCTCATTACACACGGACCATCGTCTACATGAAGATATTGCCCATTAGAGCCCTTTTTTGTCTTTTCCATCCAACCTTAAACCTTTGCCATCTAGTTTTTGACTGCACTACCTAGGGAAAAGACTTTGGCTATTCACGCTATCCGTTGCACCCATGATTTTACTAACCTCGAACATCAACCCTCCTCCTCTGATTCTCCAGGGAAAACAGGCTCAGCCTATTCAGCCTCTCCCTTTAACTCAAATCCTCCAATCATGGCAGTGTAAACACTTCTTGAACCCTTTCGAGTTTGACAACATGCTTCCTACAGAGCAGGGAGATAAGAATTGCATACAGTAATCCAAAAGTGGCCCCAACCAATGTGCTGTACAGTCGCAGTCCAGTCTCCTAACGCATGTACACAATGCACTTGACCAATTACATATCAAATACTTTCTTCACTGCCCTATCTACCTGCTAATCCACTTTCAAGGAAGAATAAATCTGTACTCTGAGATCATTTTGTTCAGCAATACACCCCAGGATTTTACCAGGAAGTGTATAAGTCCTGCCCTGATATGCCTTTCCAATATGCAGCATCTCACATTTATCTAAATTAAACTCTGTCTGCCACTCCTCGGCCCATTGGCCCATCTGATTAAGATCCCGTCGGAATCTGAAGTAACCTTCTTTGCTGACCACTACACCTCCAATTTTGGTGTCATCTGTAAATGTACTAACTGTCCTATGTTCATATCGAAATCATTTATATAAATGACGAAAAGTAGCGGACCCAGCACCAATCCCTGTGGCACTCCACTGGTCACAGGCCTCCAGTCTGCAAAACAACCCTCCACCACAACCCTCTGTCCTCTACCCTTGAGCCAGTTCTGCATCCAACTGGGTAATTCTCCCTGTATTCCATGTGATCTAATCTTGCTAACCAGTCTCCATGGGGAGCTATGTCGAATGCCTAACTGAAGTCCATATAGATCACATCCAGCGTTCTGCCATCATCAATCCTGTCCGTTACTTCTCAACAAAAACAAAATCAAATTAGTGTGACACGATTATCCACGCAAACCCCCATTTCACGATGCATATAAAGGGCTTTTGTCCAGATCATCGCTTTTCCTATTCGTCGGATGCTGCCTGACCTGCTGTGCTTTTCCAGTACCACTCTCATGTAGACTCTGATCTCCAGCATCTGCCGTCCTCACTTTGGCCTATCCCTCATCAGTCCTTGCCTTTCCAAATGCATTTAAATCCTGTAGCTCATTATTCCCTCCAACACCGTGCCCATCACTAATGTCAGGTTTCCCAATCTATAGTTCTTGGCTTTTTCTTTCCATTTTGTTTAATAGCAAAACTTTAGTCAAACTCATGACTTCCAGCATCTCACCTGTGGTTATTGATGATGACAACATCTCAGCAAGGGACCCAGCAATCACTTCCTTAACTTCCTACAAATTTATTGGGTCCACCTGATCAGGACCTGTGAGGTGATTCATTTTTTACACAGCATGTGGTTCGTGAAGGGAATGTACTTTCTGAGGAAGTGATGGATTGTGGGTGAAGTTATAACATTTAAAACGCATTTGGTTATGTACAAGAACAAGAGAACATTTGGACAAATCTGGGCCAAGCGCAGGCAGGTGGGACTGGTTTAGCTTGGGATTATGGTCAGCATGGACTGTATGGGCCGAAAGGCCTGTTTGCAAATACCCTGTGTAACTCGACGAGTCTATGTGTGTTTGCATGTCCAAGTATGTGTCTGCATATTTCTGTTCGTGTTTGTCTATTCCTGTGTGTCTGTATATGTCTCTGTTAACCTCTGTTTTTATGTCTAGCTCTCTGTGCTATTTACATGTGTTCCTGCGTTAGTGTGTGGATCTCTGTCTCTGCATCTCTGTGCAATGGGAACTCTTCTTGTTTTTGGTGTGAATCACTGAAACTGGGTCAAAACCACGAACCCTTCCTCTCCATTTCCCTCTTTTCTAAAAGTGATACAAGCCCACACTCTGCTGGTCTAGTTTAGGTCTTTTCAATCCTTTCTCAAATGTAAAATTACTTGTAAGAGTAAAACATTAAAAATTCCAAGTTACAGGAAGTGCATTAAAATTACTCTCATCGCCTTGGAATGTGGCTCACTCGGAACTGCTTGGATATTATTGCAATGGAAATATACTTTATGTGTAAACTGTGTGTTGGAAATACTACCCAGTGACAAAACATTTCCACATTGCAGAAGGAGCGCAGACATTTCTCCACACGAACATGTTCCACTCTGCGGGCCTAAATACAATGACAATCCTCTCCAAACCAACCGAGTGTGTGCATGTGCGTGAGTGTGTGTCCGCGTGTATGTGTGTGTCTGTGTGTGTGTGTGTGTGTGTGTGTTCAGTGCAATAAAAATTCAGGTTGGATTTTGGTGCGAGCTGCTGCCCTCCCTCTCTCCCTCTCAGACTGAATCCATGATCGTTTACACACTTTAGCACCGCGATTACAGTGTCGTTGGGGGTGTGGGATCGGGGTGGGGGTGCAACAGAGATTGAAAACAAGATAAATCTCAGCTGCTCTGGAAGCATCTTTGGACAAAAATGAAAGTTGACGGTTTGGATCGAGTGATCCTTACTCAGAACACATATTGGGGGATATTACATCACTTTAAATACCACAGAGACTGCCGGACCCAACCCACACAGATACACACACGAATACAGACACATAGAAGCACTCTCTATACATTGACAGTAATATAGACCTGGAGAGTGTGTCAATATTTCACTCGCTCTGTTTGGTGTGTGTCAGTATTTTTAAGTGGAGTGTGACTGTAAGACAATTTCAATATTTGCAGATACCAAACCTGAAAGAATTGCAAGGTTTGTTGAGGACGGTGTGGAACTCTAACACGAAAGTTATATGTTGATGTACTATTCAGGTGTATGGCAGATGAAGATCAATGCAGCACAGTGTGAGGTGATGCTCTTTAGTAGGAAGGACATTGAAAGACAATACAAAACAGGTTATACCGTTATAAAGGAGGTGCAGGAGCAAAGGGCCAGGATGTATTTGAGAACAGGTTACTGAAGATGTCAGGACAAGTGGGGAGAGCAGTAAATCTCACAGATTCGTTTCAGTATCTGAGCTGTTTACAGGAGGAGGTGTAGGAGGGACTCTCCGTGCTCCTTTCCTGGGAGGTGGTGGTGACGATGCATTGTGAGCCCACCCTCCTGCCCACGGAGACCGTGGGGATTCCATTTGTACCAGCTCTACACAAAAGATATATCTGGTCAGGACCAAGAGATTTATCTGACTTTGTGCATTCTAATATGTCCAACAGCACCTCTACTGTGATATGGACTGTGCCAAGATATCGCAACTAACCTCTCAAAGATAGCAAGTCTTCATGTCTTTCTTCATCATAAACATAGAACATAGAACATAGAAGAATACAGCGCAGTACAGGCCCTTCGGCCCTCGATGTTGCGCCGATCAAAGCCCACCTAACCTACACTAACCCACTATCCTCCATATACCTATCCAATGCCCGCTTAAATACCCATAAAGAGGGAGAGTCTACTACTGCTACTGGCAGGGCATTCCATGAAATTACGACTCGCTGAGTGAAGAACCTACCCCTAACATCAGTCCTATATCTACCCCCCCCTTAATTTAAAGCTATGCCCCCTTGTAATAGCTGACTCCATACGTGGAAAAAGGTTCTCACTGTCAACCCTATCTAACCCCCTAATCATCTTGTACGCAGAGGGGAAATTGAGGACCTCACCCATCTCTTGAGGTTTTACACATGTATGCCCATTTTAGAATTTAAGGCGTCCTATCTCTCTCGAGTTGTTCTTTTTCTTTACTATACTGAATTTGGATTCACCCTAATCTGCTCAGCCAAGGCCATCTCATACCCCACTTTAGCCCTGCTGATTTCCTTCTTCAGTAAACTCCTGTATCCCCCGTGCACCTCCAGAGATTCCCTTGGTCCCAGCTGCCTGTACCTGAGTTACTCCTCCTTTCTTTCTGGTCAGAGCCTCAATATCTCTTGTCATCCAGGGTTCTCTCTTCACCCCTCACTTTCCCTTCACCCTCACAGGAACATGCAGACCTTGAACTCGAGCTATCTCACTTTTGAAGCCCTCGGGATCCTTTTACCTGGAAATACACGACTCCAATCAACCCCTGCAATCCCCTGTCTAATTCCAACAAAATTCGCCTTGCCCCAATTTAGAACTTTAATCCGTGGACCAATTTTGTCCCTACCATACCTATTTTAACATTAATACAGCTCTGGTTGCTTTTCCCAAAATGCTCCCCCACTTTACCTCCGTCACCTATCCTGCCCTGTTTCCTAACAGTAGGTCGATTTGTCCCTTCCCCAGGAGGACCCTCTACATGCTGCTTGTGGAAGCTTTCCTGAACACACTTAACAAATTACGTTCCATCTAAGTTTTTAACCCTCTGGAAGTCCCGTCTATGTTAGGATAAGTAAAATCACCTGTTATGACAACCCAATTGCTCCTGGAAGTCTTGCCAGTCTTCCTGCATATTTGTTCTTCTAATTCTCATTGATTATTTGAAGGCTTATAGCGCAACCACTATAACATTACCACCCCCTCTTACTTGTTTGCATCATTTACAAAATCTCATTGGTTATTATCTCAGCTATTTCATCTTTAAATACTGGAGTGATATGCGCCTTAATCAGAACTATTGGTATTTAAATTGTTTCCATTTGCATCTCTTCCTCGCAGTGATTTTCACATGCACAGCACCCCTTGTCAAGGCAAAGTGGAGATATGGAGCTGTAAATAGATGGGAACTGCACATCCTGTCACTTTCAGCATTGTTTACATGTTTCCCCACACTGGGCAGTGATCTAACACAGTGTTGCCGAACAATGCAACAGCCTGGGTTTATATATGAATGAACCGGTGCGGACTGCACAGCCCCCCATGCTGGACATTTAGCCCAGGCTTATAGGTCCAGCATTGGTGTGGGCCTGCACAGAGTTTCACTCTGCACATAGCTGGGTTGCATTCAGCAGACACTAGCCGGATCTACACAGTGCTCATTCCTGAATATGTAATGGATTGGCTGGTTATGTGATTTGGATTGCGAATGTGAGAGAACTAAACATCTGGCAATGCCTTTATTTTGTGTTTTAATTCTTGTGATTGGACTCTTCAAATCCTGACTCATCCGGTTTGACCCATCCGTCTGGATGAGTCATGGTGACTGTTGTTACAGCATCTCTGTCTGCAACATGACCAACAAATTGAGCAGAGGCTGCAGAGATGGAGTCTCCGTGAAATGGAATGAGGGAATCACCATCAGATCAGACGTGGTCTTAGTGAATGATGGGGCAGGATTGAATGGACCACTGATGCAATTTATTCATATATTTCTGTTTGTTCCAAGCAAACTCCCCTTCTCTCCCAGTATCCCATACTGGAGGGGACTGAGTCACCTCCTCCTGTTCCTGCGTAACAGGATCCTCGGGTCTCACTAGCCTCCAGGTTTTCCTGTGCCCCAGTTTTGAGCAGTTGAATAACTGGCTCCTGTTCCTGTGTCCCAGCCTCGAACAGTTGAGTGACTGTCTCCTGTCCCTGTGCCCCAGTTTCAAGCACTTGAATGACACCCTCCTGATCCCAAGTTTGTGAAAATACATGTCCTTTTCCTGCTCCTGAGTAACAGGCTCCAATAGCTCTGTGCTCACCTGCTGCTCCTGTGGAATGGAGGTGAGGGACTGAATGGCCTCTTCACATTCTTTACAGCTTTTCTTGATGAAAGGCCATTCTGTTTCTGTAGAACGTCATCAAAATCTGACTGATGTATTTCTGTTTTTGACTCTCAGTAATGGAGCAAACAAGCCGACTGGCAGAACTCAGATGCTGGATGGCCTCCTCTTGTTCCCGTGTTATACACTGAAGAGTCAATAGACTCTCAGAGATGTACAGCATGGAAAAAGATCGTTCTGTCTGGTCATCCATACCGCCAAATATCCCAAATTAATCTCGTTCCCCTTGCCAGCAATTGGCCCATCTCCCTCTACACACTAGAAATGCATGTATCCATCCAAATGCTTTTTAAATGGTGTAACTGTACCTGGCTCCACCACCTCTTTTGTCTGTTCAATCCATACAGTACAGCAGTCTCTGTGTGAAAATGTTGTCCCTCATGTCCCTTTTTGGTATCTTTCTCCTCTCACCTTAAACCTTTGTCTTCTAATTTTGGACACGTCTATCCTGGGAAAAGAAATTGACTGTTTACCTTATCTATGCCGCTCATGATTTTGTAAACCTCTTTAAGGTCACCCCTCAGCCTCAACACTTGAAAATAGCCCCAGCCTATTCAAACTCTCCCTGTCACTCTGACCCTCCAACACCTGCAACATTATTTTACATCTCTTCTGCATCCTTTCAAGTTTGACAGCACCTTTCTGACAGCAGGGAGACCAGAACTAAAGGCAATGTTACAAAAGTGGCCAAACCAATGTCCTGTACAGATTTAACATGTCATGCAAATGCTTTGACTCAAAGCACACACCAATAAAGGGAAGATCACCAAATGCCTTCATCACTGCGCTGTCTACCTGTGACAGCACTTTCAAGGGACAGAGAACCTGCACCACTAGTCTAGCTTTGCTGCCTCACAGGGCAGCGACCTGGGTTTAATTCTATCCTTGAATGACTGGCTGTGTGGAGTTTGTACATTCTCCCCGTGTCTGCATGAGTTTCCTCCGGGTGTTATGTTTTACTCCGACAGTGTAAGGATATACAGGTAAGGGTAGATTGGTCATGCTAGATTGCGCACCGTACCCAAGGATGTGTAGGGGAGGTGGATTACCCATGGGAAATGCAGGCTCAGAGGGATAGGGCAGGTGTTTGTCCAGTGGGATACTGTTTAGACGGTCAGTGTGGCCTCGATGGGCTGAAAATCCTGTTTCCTAACTGGAGGGATTCGATCATTTCTATGGTGTTCTCCTTAATTTCAGCTTTCCACAGGAACCTACCTATATGCCTTGCCTTGATTTGTCTTGCCAAAATGCAACACCTCACATTTAAATAAAATAAACTCTATCTGCCACTCGGTTCACCTAAACAAGGTCCCATTATAGTCTTAGAGATCATTCTTCACTGTCGACTACACCAACAAATTTGTAATTGTCTACAACCTTACTTACCATACTTCATATACTCAAATGCAAATGATTTGTATAAGTGACAAAAGGCAGTGGACCCATTATTGATCTTTGCGGCAAGCCACTGGTCACAAGTCTGCAAGTTTAATGAACAAATGTCACTGTCACGCCCTGTCTCCAATATTCAAGAAAATTTTGGATCTTAATGGCGAGTTCTCCCTGAATCCCAGCCAGTCTAACCTTGCTAACCAGTCCACCATGTAGACCATTTTGGTTTTCTTACTGAATTCCATAAAGACAACATCCACTGGCCTGTCTTCATCAATCATATTCATCACTTCCTCAAAAGATTACACCGAGTCAGTGAGACGTGATCTCCAATGTACAAAGCCCTCTTCAGTCCTTGTCTTTTCAAATGCATACACATCCTTTCCCACAAAATCCCCTCCAACGCTTTAGTCACCATTGACGTCAAGCTCAGCGATCTATGGTTACCTGTTTTTTTTTCCTTATTTTCTTAAATAATGACAGTATTTTAGCAGCCCTCCAGTCTTTTGACACCTCACCTGTGGAAATCAATGACACAAATACATCAGCAAAATGCTGACCAATTTCTTTCCTAGCTTCTCACAACCATTTGGGATACAACAGAACAGGTCCCAGGGATTTGTTCACCTTTATGTGTTTTAAAATGTCAAACACCTCCTTGTAATATAGACACTTTTCAATGTATCACTGTATATTTATTCATTCTCTCGCTCTTGTAACCTCCTCCTCATTAAATACTGAGGAGAAGGTTTTGTTTCGTATTTCTCAAATCTCCTGTGGTTCCACACACAGGTAGTCTTACTGATCTTTAAGGGGCCCTGTTCTGTCCCTAGTTAATCTTTTGCCATTAAAGGATGTGTAGAGTTGCTTCAATGCCTCGTTAACCCTATTTCTAAAGCCATCTCATGTCCACATTTTTCTGGCCCGATTTCCCCATTGACTATACACTTATTGCCCTTATACACCTCTCGGGATTCACTTCATCTCAGCTCTGTTGACCTGACATATGCCTCCTTCCTTACCTTGACCATAACATCAATATATCTAGCCATCCACCACTCCCTGCACCCACCAGCCTTGCCCATCTCGCTAATAGGAACACGTTAGCTCTGGACTCTCTGAAACCACGTTTTGATGGCCTTGCATTTTCCAACCATCCCTTTACCTGTGAATAGGGTAATCCAATCAGCCTTTCACAGGGCTCGCCCAATACTTTCAAAATTGGCCTTGTTCAAAGTTAGAACTTTATTGTTTACATCAGGTCTTTCCTATTCCACAACTAATTTGAAACTAATATTTATGCGTAACAGAAAGTTAACAAAACACTTCAAGCCCTTCTGTAACAGGCTCGAGAGGCTGAATGGGCACCTCGTGGCCCTCTGTAATAGACTGGAAGGGCTGAATGGCCTCCTCCTGTCGTTGTGTAACAGACCCGAGACATTAAATGAGACAGCAACCCGTGGATTACGAGCAGTTGTTAAACTGTATTTGATGGCGGTCCAGCCCTTCTCAGTTACAGAAACACAACCAACACAATGTACTCCAGGTGCCCTCTCAGTAACACCTCATATAGCTGCAGCAACACATCTCTTTGTTTTGAATGATTCTGTTGGCAAAATGTGCTGAAAAATGTGTTGCTGGAAAAGCATAAAACATCGATTTTCCTGCTCCTTGGATGCTGCCTGATCTGCTGCGCTTTTCCAGCAACACATTTTTCAGCTCTGATCTCCAGCATCTGCAGTCCTCACTTTCTCCTTGTTGGCAAGATGTGCCAGTATTCTAGATTACCACCTTTTCAAGTAGCAACAGGCTAATAGGGCTGAATGGCCTTCTATTCTCCCTCTGTAAGAGGCCCAGAGAGAAAGAATTGCTTCGGCCTGTTGCTGAGCAGTAGTCTCAATGTTCTGTCTCAAGGTTATGAAAGGATTTGCTAGCAGGGCACTCAAAACCAGGAGTAGCCTCACACTGGTCAATAAGGAATCTAGAAACATGCCCACCCGACTTTTCTTTATGCAGCCGATCTGTTATTTTATAACAGCCTCTTTCAAAAACAGAATGGAACATATATAGACCCCTGCAGTGTTCTGTTAATTCTCTCATATCCAAGTTTAAACAATTTTTTGAAGATTTATGATCCATCCCTCAGCAACCCTCATCCATTCCATCCAAACCCAGTAAATATTCTCTTTTGTAGTTATATGAAAAGTGATGTGTGGAACTGGTTAATTGAACCTGTTTGCTCAGTCATGATTTGGACTGGGATGTACAAAGTTAAAATCACACAACACCAGGTTATTTTCCAACAGGTTTATTTGGAAGCACACTAGCTTTCGGAGCGCCGCTCCTTCATCAGGTGATAGTGGAGGACACACTTCTAAGGAACAGAATTTATAGCAAAAATTTACAGTGTGATGTAACTGAAATTATTCATTGAAAAATACCTTGATTGTCTGTTGAGATTTTTCATCTGTTTGAATACCATGATAGTTTCACTTCTTTCATTTGTGTAAATCACGAAACCTTTTCTAAAAATAAAATGTTGCATTCTCGGGTTAGCTGTAACAGTGAGTGTTAGCTAGACAATATGTTAAAGGTGTTAGCCCCCTGTGTTCTCTGTCTATGCCATGATGTGTAGATTGATTCTAATCTGAAAAGTGAGATAACAGAGTTTTACATGACTCCTTGCAGTTTTTGAGCTCAGGGTTTTACATGAATTCACGAAATTTTTGAACAATTTTCAAGTACAGCTCTGCAAGTACAAATTCATCCCACAAAATATATGTGTGCATGTGGGTCTTTGTCGGTTTGTGTGTGTGTGTCTGTGTCTGTCTGGATTGGGGGGTTTGTGAGTGTGAGAGAGAATGTACATGCGTGTGTAGTAATGTGGAGTGTCTTAAGTCTGTGAGGGGGAACATGTATGAGTGTGGGAGTGTGTGTGCATGTCTGGAGTGGGGGATTGAAAGTGTCTGTGAGAGAGAGTGTATATGTGTGTGCATGAGTGTAGAATGGTCTAAGTATCTGAGAGGATGACTGTGTGAGTGTGTGTGTCTGTAAGGGTGCATGTGAGTGTCTGTGTGCGTGTCTGTGTACATGTGTGTCCGTATGTATGTGTGTGTACAGGAGTGCCTGTGTGCGTATAGTGCAATGGTGGTCACCTCTAATGTGACATGAACCCAAGGTGCCGGTTGAGGCTCTCCCTATGTGCATCAAAATTAGCTATCAGCCTCTGCTCGGGCACCTTTCGCTGCTGCCTGTCCTGAAGTCCGCCTTGGAGGATGGTCACCAGAAAGTCCGAGGTTGAAGGTCCTGGACCACTGAAATGTTACGCAACTGGGAGGGAACACTCCTGTCTGTTGATTGTTGTGTGGTGCCCATTCATCCGTTGTCGGAGCCTTTGACAACCGGTTTCCCAGAGTTTGTTCAGTGACTGTGATTAATGCTAAACTCCATGGATTCTAATTATTCCAGTGGAAGGTTTTCATATTTAAATGATAAATGTGCGCCGTTCAATGTGTTATCCCATAACATGATCGGAGCATCACAGCACTGACAGGGATCAGCAGATTTGGAGAGAGGGGAAGGAGAGATCAGAATCTGAGAACATTAGACTGGAATGTTCCAAAAATATATCAGAATCTGGGAACATTACACTGGCATGTTCCAACCATAGACAGGAGTTTATTATGTATGGCAACTTTCTGCATTTTATTGCTGGTCATTATCATTGCGGACCTATTCCGCTCTTCTCATTATTCGAGATTTTTATTATCCTTTCCTGGCTATCGTTGGTGTTCCTGGTCAGTGTCACTGACCAGATTTTTTTCTATAAACCGGTTATGACTGTATTACTGTTCTTTCATATAGTCTACACTTCTTGTCACTGTTATTTTCCTGTTAAAACTTTCAATCCATATATTCACTCTACAGACTACTAATAACTACATCAATGAACGTGTTCAATTACTGTCTCCCTCTCTGCTCTGGCAGTGTTACTCATGGGTCTGTAGGTTGACCTACTCAGTTCCAGCTGCGAACTACAATTTATTCTATCATTGCCTTTGTTATTTACATATTAAGAGCATAGAGGTCACTCTCTACTGTTCTGGTTACAAACTTCAATTCCTTCCACTCTTTCCATCCCATCCCTGACCAATATCTGCGACTGAAGCAGACAAGTCACAACTGTGGGAGATCCCTTTGAACATGAGCTGATTCTTGACACCATACCCTGACCATTTCTAACTTGAAATACTCCCCACCCCAGAATATATCTCACTGGTTTAGTCCATCTTCTGTTTGAAACTTGAGCTATGAAATACAGTCTTAATAAAGTTCATAATCTGCTGCTGACATTCCCGGCTTCAAACCTGCCGATGCAAATCTGATTCGACCTCACACCAAATTCCCATCCATCTGTCACTCATGTGCACGCCGATGTATATTGCTATCGTGTCTGGCAATGCCTTTATTTTAACATTCGCAAACACTTTACCTCATCTGTCCAAGAAACTTCTCTAGTTCTCTCTCTGTCGATTAACAAAAAGCCTGCCAGTTGTTCTTATTTGAAATAATTTTCTCCATTTACGTTCCTTCTCAAACAATGAGTTTCGTATTCAACCACGCCAATCGCGCATACACACGCACTCTCCCTCAGTTTCTGATGAACACACGCACACAGCAAATCTTCCCATTGTCAGCAGTTTTTTGATGCGAGTATAGTTAACATATGATAGTAAAGTTTGCAATACTCTCTATGCTGGGCAGATAGTGCAGTTTACTGAGTAACACACGAGCATGCTCTGCACAGCTCTCCATGCTGGGCTGTCATCTTGTCCCAGTTTATGATGTTTTGGTGTTCTGTGATGTAGATTCAGAATTTGATGTAACAAACCATTTCAGCTGATCTGACGATGCCTTTATTTAATATTCTCATTCTTTTAAGTTTACTCTCGAAGATCCTCACTTCTCCATTCGACCCAACAAGTCCACACCAACCCGCCGAGGAGTAACCTACCCAGACCCATTCCTCTACCCTATTATTACACATTTACCCCGAATAAGGCACATAACCCACATATCCCTGAAAACTATGAATAATTTAGCATGGGCAATTCGTCTGACATGCACATCTTTGGATTTTGGGGGGGAAACCAGAGAATCCAGAATAAGCTCATGCAGACACTGGAGAGTATGCACCGGGAGACTATTGGGTTCAAAGGTCGTGTATGGTAGTTGTTCGTGTCTTTTGTTGCGGATATTGAATTCGGTTGGTTTTAGCAGTGTTTTGTGTATAAAGACTCTTTCAGTCACAAAGAGTTCTCTGGGTGTGGAAGAAGTAAAGTTGGGGGTTTTACAAAGGGTAGTGAAGGCAAAGCTGTAGGAATTGACAGACAGGCTGGAGTTGGGTTTACTTTTGTCTGTGAGAAAATGAGAGATAATTACATCTATAGCTCGGCAATTACATTGGGTAGAACTGCCATTAGACTCTTTGGAAATAGCTGGAATTCAATTTCAAATGAGGCACTTTGAACATGAGAAGGAATTGAAACAGTTTGAATTATGATGAAAAGTAGAAATAAAAGAAAAGGAAATGAAGAAGGAAGAGAGGAAAGGACAGAAGAAAAGCAGATATTTTCAAATTAAAATGTTAGCAATTAGAGAGGAAAGTTGACATAGAGGGCGGTGATGAAGGTAGCACGTCGGCAGGATGAGGAGGATAGTAAGGTTGAGCAACCCTCTTGTAACCAATGGCCTCATGGGGTTCTGTTTAAATACATCCAGGCATTATCTAAATTTGATGAGAAGGATGGGAAGCCTTTTGAATTTCATTTGAGAATTTGGCTAAACAAATGCAGTGCACAGTGACCATGTGGATTTAGTTGATCCAAACAAAGCTGATAGGTATTTGCATCCCTATCGGAGGAGGTTTCTGGCCAGTATTGGGTGGTGAAGAAAGCCATCTGAAATCCATATGAGCTTGGGCCAGAAGCCAATAGACAGCATCTAAAAAAAGGGTCCCTGGTTAAACGCACATTGAGTTTTAAAGGATCAAACAAAGTCATTTTGAAAGGTTGGTAAGGGTATTAAAAACAGAACAAACCTATGGCACTCTTAGAGAGATTCTTATTTTGGAGAAGTTCAACAATTGACTTCCTGCAGTCGTGAGTACTCGTGTGGAAGAGCAGCGAGTAACAATGGCAAGATTAGAAGCTGAAATGGCTGATGATGATGATTGAGTTCAGAAATCAAAGTTTGGTTTCTGTGAGAGATTGAGAAGATTGTGCGAGATCTTTTTAAAACATATACCTGTGAGAGTACGGTTTACTGGCATTGGCCAGGAGTAGCAGGTAAAGAGGTTAGAGCATTAAGAGGTACAGAAGTATGTAACTCTGTTATGCTGAGACATGAGGAGCTATGTCATTCAGAAGGACTATTGGAGAGATGAGAAGTGCTCCATTATGTAACGTTTGGTTGGAGTGTCCAGTGGAAACATCAACAGATTTATTCCACAATGGGGAAGGAGGCCTTGAGCTTGGTGTTGGCGTTACAACATTTCAGCATTTACATTGCGAATAACATACTTGAGACAAATCTTTACCACTGATTGTGACCCCTTAAAGTTTTTGGAGAAGTTTAGGGAGAAAAATACCAGTCTGTTTCAATTGAGCTTATTATTGCTGCCATTCAGTTTGAAATTATACAGGTGACAGGGCGAGAAAACCTACGTTTTGACACGTTGTGGAGACTTGGATGAAGAAAGACAAAGGCATTCTGTGGCAGGAGTAAAATTACTGAAATCGAAACTAGTTGTCAACATTTGTATGCTCAGAGTCAATGGAAAGCATATTCATTCCAGTCTGCTAATAGAGGGAGATTAGGTGATCTAAAATGAATCCACTTTTGTATATTGATAGATGATTCTATTAAAGATGGAGTTGTGAGAATACTATCACTGTAAAAAGGTTATTTTCTCTTGGGTTTTTTTTGAAGAGAGGTTTTAAAGGCAGAGGTGAAGAACTGCTGTCTGAAAACAGTTTGAGTAAATAACTGAGATTTTAGGTTTCATTAAAACAGTGGTAACAATGGAAGGGCAGTGGCCAGCTCTCCCAGACCAGGGTTTCTCATTTTGTTTTTAGCTGAAGCATTCAGAAGCTGCTGGGGATCCCAAAAGTGTTGGAAGTTTCAATACATGATCCCCTGCTGCTTTTCTCTGAGATCTCTGTTGATGTTGTTTCCTCCTGGATTGGAAAACTGCTGGAAGGATCTGTATTTGATATATCATTGTGCCAAGCGGTGCAAACCAAGAAGGTACGGTATCTATTGTTTGTGTAAGTGTTCCAACATATAAGCTATCCCAAAACGTTCTTTTCTTTGTATTTTAACTGAAGCAATTGAACAGATTATATTTTGCTTAATGTCGAGTGATTTGACCATTCGCCACATATCTGGAACGCACACTTCACATCTATATTCAAAACAAGGAAAGGTTTGGGTCGAAACGGCCTTCTGAAAATATTTTGCAGGGGTCTATCTGGTCCACAACATTTGTACCAAGGGGTTTCTGACTGGCTCCTGCAATTGAAACTTTAGTGCAGGGTCAGGGGATGGTTTGCTGGAGGTTGTGCTGTGAGCTACCGCAGACATTCAGGGAGATCTGAGGATTTGGCGACCCAACTCTGGATGGAGCATGGGGACTGTAGCTCCAGCATCTGGGTCTGTAACATGAACAACAAATGAAGCAGAGGCTGCAGAGAGGGGAAGCTCTGAAACCACGCAGTGAGTGTGTGTGGGGAAAGGGATCTGCTATATCCACCCTGGGTTTTCAGGAACAGCTTCCCAGGCTCTGCTTAACCCAGCAGCAGAGTGTGAGGGATCCTTACTGAAGAAGGAGCTGGTCACAGAGCGGTGTCACCTCCTTCAACACAACCTGGTGCTTCACACCAGGGGGAGGATGGTGCTGTCAGTGGCTGTTAGGGTCACTGTTTCATTCAGATTCTATGATCCAGAACTTTCCAGGCAGGACTAGGTGACATATCCATCATTTCCCAGTATCTCAACATCAATGTCACCATTCGGTGAAGGAGGATGTATATGGTGGATGAGGTAAATAGATTGTTTCTCCCACAGCAGGGAGCTGCCGGGTGTATCCAGTATAGTGGGATTCCCGATGGTGTACATGGCATCTGCAGATTACCCATGTCAATGGGGAGAGGTAGAGGAACTGAAGTAGCTCACTCTCTCTCTATTAATGTTACAGTGTACCCATGCACAGTATATCGTATTGGTGAATACATTCCATGGTCCTGACAGCAGTCACGGCCTCTTCATTCAGAAACAGTCAGCCATTCCCATTGTCATCGGGTCTCCACGTAGAAAGAAATGAATATATATTGGATAAAGGCCGTCCCCTTGATGCACGTTTCAAAACACCATCCCCACCACAAATCAACCACATTAAAGTATTCCATGTGTACAGAGAGCAATGGGGTCACTTGGAGTGTGTGGGAGCAGACAATCAGGGATGGAGCAAAACCTCCCATGTCTGAACGGATCTGAGTGAACCCCCCCCCCCCCCCCCAGTACACAGTTTCATTAAGTCCTGTAATCCCTCTCCATTTCAGTAACATATTGCTTTCCGTTATTCCTGTAAATGAAATGACAGGTTTTATCCTGTTAAATTCCACCTGCCAAACTAATATCTATTGCCTTTACCTCTCTGAATCCATTTCCACCCTCTCTTGATAATTTAATCTCTTGCTTAACACAGCAACATCACCAAATTCAGCATCTGTACATCTGTTCCATCCTCCTGATCATTAATATAGATTGTAAATAGTTGAGAACCCAGCGCTGGTCACTGTGTGACCTTCTTGGTTATGTTCTCTCCAACTGATTGAGACTAATTTATCCTGAGTGCCTGCTCCTGTATGATACCCAGTCTTCCCCCATTCCTGTGCAACACAGTAGAAGAGTTAAATAAGAACAAGGAGCATCTGTGAGGTATCCAGCCCCTCGATGACACTGATGTCAACGCGACCTCTGTTCCACTTTCCTGCTATCTCTCCAGCCTAAAACTCCAGTCTCTTTTGTAGATTGCGCCACATGAAAAAAAATCCACTCCACATCTACACATTCAATTACTTTTAGCATTTTACAGACCGCAATGAGATCTCCTTTCATTCTTAAAAACTCGAGAGTATAGGCCTAAACTGCTCAATTTCTCTTCATAAGACAAACACTTCAAATATGGAATCAATCTATTGAAGCTCTTCTGAATTGCCTCCAATGGAAATACCTCATTCTGCAGGACACCCAAACTGTACTCCAGTTGCAGCCTCACTAATGCCTTGCATAGCTACACCAACACTCCCTACCTTTCTACTCTATCCTTTTATAAATAAACACTGAAATTATGCTTGCATTTCTCATTACTTGCAGTACCTGCAGGCAGGTTTTCTGTGATATGCAAGCAGACACCCAGATCCCTCTGCACCTAAACACTTTGAACGTTCTCTCCATTTAGATAATAGTTTGTCTTTCTATTATAGTGGCCAACTTGAATAGCCCCATATTTGTTCACTTTAATTTTCCTTCCAAATGTTGGCCCATTCACCCAACTATATCCATATCGTTTTAAATCTCTTGCATCATCATTCCGAAGTAATTTCCTAACAATGCTTGTGTCATCTGAAAATGTGGCATCGCATTTTCTATCCCATCAACCGAGTACAGTAATACCATCGATCGCAAATATATGAGACATGAGTACTGAAATCAATGGCACCCCACAAATTGAATTTGCCAAAAGAAAATGACACATTTATTCCATCTGACTCCATTTTGTGGTTAACCAATCCTCCATCCAAGCGAATAAATTACTCCTAAACCCATGTTGTCTGATCTTACTACTTACTCTTTGGAGAAGCAACATATCCGATGCCTTCAGGAAGACCAGGTATGATTCATCTCCAGGATTCCCACGATCCACCTTGTTTGTGACATCTTCAAATAACTCAAGCAAACAATTCAAACGCAATTTAGCCTTCGTAAAACCATGTTGACTCTAACGGATTGTGGTTTAACTTTGCAAATGTCCTGAACAATGGATTCTAACAATTTGCCTTAAATTACAATACTTTATTGTTACACTTTACTCCCTAATGTATACCATTATGACAGGTTCTTCCCTTTCAAAAGCCTTTACGTTTTCTTTGAATTCTTGTATAATGGGCAAACATTTTTTAAGAGATCTGCTCCAAATGCTGTGTAAGAGCCATATGTGGTTGAATGGACTCATCATCCTGCTGGTGTACAAACTCGATGAGCTGACGTCTTTCTGGTGTTCCCATGTTGTCATAGGAAGGCCAGAATGACCTCCTCCTGTTGATACTTTAGAGGATTGGGAGATTATGGAATCTTCCTGTTGCTGTCTAACATTTCGAGAGGCTGACGGGTCTTCTCATACTTCTCCATAACAGGTGGAAATATTGAACGGTCTCCTCATGTATCCCAGAGTTGGGATCGAGGGAGTGGTTTGTCTTCTCTTCTTCCCATAAAACAATCACGTGTCTAAATTACCTCTTCCTTTCTCATGAAAGAAGTCTCAGATAGTTTTTATCCTTATCCAATTCCCTTGTAATAGGCTCGGTGTGTCTGAATGGCCTCGTATTATCCCAGTGTAACAATCTCCTATCACTGTGTGACCTCTTCCAGTTCCTATGCTACAGACTTGAGGAGGCTGAATGGACTGATCCTGTTGCTGTTTAACAGGATACTGGTGCAGCATGGCCTACTGTTATAGGCTCGACTGGCTGATTGGCCTCCTTCTGTAAATGTATGTCAGGATCCAGGGACTGAATAGACTCGTCCTGTTTTGCTGTAACAGGCTCGAAGGCCTGAATATCCTCCTGTTGTTCCTGTGTAACAGGCTGGAGAACGGAATGGATTCTGTGAAACTGATTCTGTGTAACTCGCTTCACTTGTTGACTTCTTCTGTCATCTATGTTCAAATAATATCATCTTTAATTTTTGTAAACTCCAATGGCTACTGGGTCAACCTAATCATCCCTTCGTTATAAGCTAGCACCTTCAGTGCAGGAATCACTTGAGGGAACCATCTCTGAGTTGCTTCCAATATAACAACATCCTTTCTTCATTGAAGAGATTAAATCTGTACACACTGCTCCAGATGTGATCCAACTAAGACCCTGTACAGCAGCAGCAACACTTTACCAGCCTGCTGCAAGGTTCCCACCCAGGTTAGAGCTGTCTCAGCTCTCTGGGGGAATATAGAGCATTGTTGAAAGATCATTGTCTTTCTCTACGCCATCAGCATAACGGGAGATCTGGAGAAATTAAATTTGAGAAGATCATAAATGATGTGGCGATATGATCTCTACCATTAATCTCTCCAGAGCCCCAAACTCTAGTAAGGTGGAGCGCAAAAACAGCAAGGAGGAGTTTTATATCAAAGTGAAAGCTGCAATACAAATGCTGAACATGTTTTAAAACAGGAAATGAGACATACACATTTGTGGGTACTGCAGTAATAATGTACTGTTTAAATTATATCTAAACTGTGTTAACCCAATTGAATGCTAATGCTGGGAAAATGGATTTCAAGACCACGTGTGAGATGGTTTACATGAACATTATGTCGAGCACTGAGCTCGAGATCAGGTTATTTAGGAATTGGTGTTGAGTGATCAGAAGAGCTAATTGAAAATTTTGCTGGAAAGGACCTTTTGGGAACAGTGACCACAATGTATTGGTTTTCTTTTATGCTGTTTGAGTACACGGCAGTTTTTGTTTTATTTGAAGTAACCGTTATAAATCTGTATCATGCAAGTCATGAAGGTGTGAGGAGAAAGTGGGGACAACAGATGCTGGAGATCAGAGTCAAAGAATGTGGTGCTGGAAAAGCACAGTCAGGCAGCATACTAAGAGCAGATGAATCGATGTTTGGGGCATAAGCCCTTCATCAGGAATGAACCTTATGGGCCAAGGGGGCTGAGAGATAAATGAGAAGGGGGTGTGGCGGGGGAGGTTAGCAGGGATAGCGATAGGTAGATGAAGGTGGGGTTGAAAGTAATAGAGGATGAAGGGAGACAGAATGCCTCATCTACTGCATCCATTAAACCCAATGTGGTCTTCACTACATCAGCGAGGCAGGAGGTCAACTTGTAGATCATTTCAGAGAACATCTCTGGGACAACCACTTTGAACAACTCCATCGCCTTTTGGCTGAGCACTTTAATTTCCTTTCCCACTCTGCCAAGGACATGAGAGTCCTAGACCTGCTCCATCCCCAAACCAGAGCCACCAGAAGCCTGGAGGAAGAAAGCCTCCTCATCTGCCTCGGGACCCTCCAACCACAGGGGAACATAGTGGATTTCACCATTTCCCATTTCCCCTAATCCCACCTTATCTCAGTCCAACCTTCCAAGTCAGCACCGCCCTTTTGAATGTTCCTATGTGTCCACCTTCCTTCCTATCAATCTGGTCCACCCTCCCCTCCGACTATCACTTTCAAACCCACCTTCATCTACCTATTAGATGAAAGGAGGCAGCTTAGAAAAATGCCAAGTGTTGCAGTTAGCCAGTGGATTCAGAGAAATGTAGGACCCAGCAAAGGATGACCAAGAAACTGAGAAGAAAATCAAAAAGAGAAAAAGCGTGCAAACAGAAGAAAAACATGAAGACTGCTAAAAAGCGTCTATCAATGTATGAAATAAAAATGAAAACAAGGTCAAATGTGGAAGAGATGATGCGCGTTCAAGATAATTTATTGCCGAGAACAGAGAAATCGCAGGGAAAAGAAACAGTTTCTTTGTGTCTATGTTCATGGAAAAATGTCCAGAAATTCTTCCAGTAATACCAAGTGACCATGGGTCTTGTGTAAGTAAAGTCTAAGACCATTCTTATCAATACTGAGATTATCTTTGGGAAAAAAAGCTGGATTGAGTATTTATAAATCAGACAGACTAGTTGTACTTCATACAAGAATTTCAGAGGAAGTAGCGATAGACATGTTGATTGCATCGCGGATTTTCACTTTATTTTCTGACACATTCCCGAAAGGTATTTAGCAAATCTGGATAAGGTAAAGGTTATAAATATTGTCCAACAGTTTAAGAAAGGATGGATTTGGAGAATGGTGAACTACAGACCAGTTATCTTGTCATCTGCAGTCGGGTATCTGTTGAACCCGATAACAAAGAATGTGCTAATAGATATATAGAAGGTAATAATATAACCCGGGAGTGTGAGAATGTATCGATTGAAGGAAAACCAGAAGTGGCAAACATTGTTTTGGAATGGTTTGAAGATCATTCTTGTGGACATAGGCAATGAAGAACAAATGTATAACGTATAGTTGGATATTCATGAGCTTTTTTTTCAAAGAACTTAAACAGTAAACTCATAAGAAAAGTTAAAGCGAGAGGTATTGGGAAGATTATAAGAAAATTAGAAAGTAAAAATTAGGTTTACATTCCTGTGAATGTAATTGGAGTATAGAAGATGTCGTGCACCATTCAGCATCGAGTGTTCATGAGACTAATCGTAGAGCATTGTGTGTCGTTCGGAATCCCAATCTAAGAAAGAATACACTGAGTACCGAGGAACTGCAAAAGGTATTATCAAGTTTAATCCCTAAAATGGCAAGATTGTCTGATGTGGAAACACAGCCTGTGATCTCAAGTTTCAATACATGAGAGGTAATTGCAGTGAAACTTAGAAACATAGAGGGGACTGAATAAGAGAGGGAGATGAAGAAGTACAGGTTGGCGAGATGAGGAAGAATCCCACGATATTCTACACGGACAAATAGAACAGAATAATCAGCAAACAGTTAGTGTCCATTAGAAACCAAAGGGGCAATCTGTGTGTCAAGCTGGAGAACATTGATGGATTGTTACATGAGACCTTCACATCTATTTTACTTGGGAGAAGGAGGATGCAGGTACAGAATTCAAGAAGATGGACGGGGAAGCTCTTGAACAGATTGATGTAAAATACGAGCAAGGATTTGAGGTTTTGTTCTGTATAAATTTGGACCAATCTCCATGTCTGACTGTGTTGTATCAGAGGCGGCTGTTGGGGTCAAGGGAGGAAAGACCTTGACTGAATATTTTAATTAGAATCTGACCATAGGGGAGGTGCCAGAGAACTGGAGAACTGGTAATACCGATTCCACTTCGCAGTAAGGGTGGGGAGAGACAGACCAAGGAACTATCGACGAACGAGTATTAGATCACTGTTAAGGAAACTACAGGAGAAAATAGTGAAGGAGAAAATTGAACTCCAATCAGATTCGCAAGGTTTGATCAGGGATAATCATCATGACTTTATCAGAAGGAAGTCATATCCAATGCGTTTGATTGAATTAGTTTGAGGAAGTCGATTGTTTTGTTTTTTTAGGAAGGCCTTTGACAAATTTCCACCTGGGAAACTGAAAAATAAAGTAATATCTCACAATATGAAGCAAAACTTGACACGTTACACCAACAATTGTCTTAGTAGCAGGAGGCAGAGGGTGGTGGGAGAAGGCTGTTTGTGTGACTGGAGACCAGTGTCCCCTGGTGTACCACAGGGATCAGTGCTGTGTCCCTTACTGTTTGTGTTATTCATAACAAAATTTAGATCTGAATGTGGAGGGGTCTAGGTGGCGAGTGGGGGAGATGTGATAAGTAAGTGTATGTTTGACATAAAGATTTCCTGAGTGGTTAGCAGTGAGGAGGAAGGCCTTAAGTTACAGGAAGATGCAGATGGAATGGTCAGATGGGCAGATAAATGGCAGATATAATGTAACCCTGATAAAGATGAGGTGATGCACTTTGGGAGAAGAAACCGGGCAGGGGAGGACTCAATGAATGGCAGCACACTGGGAACCTCAGTGTGTGCTTCTCCACACATCCCTGAATGTGACTGGACAGATTAATGGAATAGTTAAGAATTTGACCTTGGGTGTTGTGTTTCCGAATCATGGCATGGATTATAAGAGCAATACAGGGTTTTGGTTCAGCCAAACTGGCGTACTGTGTGTAGTTCTGGGAGCCACAGTCCAGGAAGGATGTGATTGTGCACACGTTATTCACCAGGATGTTCCCTGGGATGGAACATATCAGCTATGGAGAGAGGCTGGATAAGCTCAGGTTGTTTACTTTGGAGCAGAGAAAGCTGAGGGGTCCGTGATTCAGAAGGATAAGATTATAAGCGACACGTACAGGGTGGATAGACAGCAGCTGTTCCTTTTAGTGAGAGGGTCAAGAACAAAGGAGCACACTTTTAAAGTGAAGAGTTTGAGGTTCAGAGAGGATTTAAATATTTTTTTCACCTAGAGGATGTTGGGTTCTGGGATTACTTCCTGAGAGGGGAATTATCACGGTAACCTCACAATCGTTAAAAAGTACTTCGATAAGCAGTTGGAAGTGTTATATCATTCCAGGCTATGGGCCTGCTGTAGGAAAGTGAGACTAATATAGATCGTGCTGTACTTCTGTTGGCACAGAGTCTATGCTCCTGTGAGTGAATGGTGTGGAAGGTCAATCATTGAGCAGTTTAAGGCAGGAATTGATGAGTTTCTGAAAACTATATTCACAAGGGTTATAAGAATGAACTGTAATAACTTGTTAAATCATATCAATGTGAGAAACATGAGAAAACAAGTGCAGTTTCCTTACAGTTTGAAACCAGAGAATGGAGAATGGGGAACAGGGATATGGCAGAACTATGAAGCCACTACTGCAGTTCTGTCTTCACAGAACTTTCAAACAATACAAGGAAAACCAAGTCCTGTGTGGTAAAATAGTAGAGTACATAGAACATAGAACATAGTAAGTAAATGGTTTAGGAAAATTATTAGGGCTGAAAGTAATGGTCATAGACAACATTAACATAGATTTATGAAATGGGAATTATGTTTGAGAAACAGACTGAGAGACAAATGAAAGAGAAGCAGTGGATGTAAAACATGTTGATTTTCAGAAAAACTTTGGTAAAGCTCCAAGCCCAGATTGCAAAATCAAACTGCGGGAAATCTGCGGGTGTGGGACATCTCCGACTGGCTTGAAAGGTGGTTGGAGCGGGAGGGGGAGGATCCAGTTGTTGTAGTCCACGTTGGGACTAACAACATAGGCAACGCTGGGGTGGAGGACCTGTTTGGGGATGATCAAGCACTATGAAGGAAATTGAAGTACAGGTCCTCAAGGGTCATAATCTCTAGATTACTGCCCGAGCCACGTGCCAATTGGCATAGGGATAAGAACATTAGGGCAGTAAACACATTGCTAAGGGATTGGAGTGACAAAGAGGGATACCACTTCATGGGGCAATGGCATCAGTTTTGGACCCAGCGGGATCTGTATCGTTGGAACGGTCTCCACCTGAACCAATCTGGTAACAATATTCTAGCGAAGTGAATAAAAAGGTTGGTCAGTAGGACTTTAAACTTCTGAATTGGGGCGAAGGGAAAGTGAAAGCGACAGGGAGTATGGAGTTAAGTGGAAAGATAAGCAGCAGGATAGCATGTGTACAGGTGAATTTCAGCTTGAGGCAGACGAGAAATGCTGCAAAAAGGAAGGATAACTTAGGACATCTTATGACTTCCAATATCTTTAATGATCAGAAGGTTAGCATTAAGGCACTTTACCTGAATGCTCGTAGCATTCATAACAAAGCAGATGAACTAATGGCACAAATCATCGTGAATGATAATGATGTGGTAGGCATCACAGAGACGTTGTTACAGTGGGGTCAGGACTGGCTGTTAAACATCCAAGGATTTACAACTTATCGAAAAGACAGGGAGAGGAGGCAGAGGAGGCGGGTTTGCCTTGTTAGTTAAGAACAAAATTAAATCTATGGCACTGAATGACATAGGGTCGAATGATGTGGAGTCTGTGTGGGTGGAATTGAGGAATGACAAAGGCAAAAGAACCATAATGGGAGTTATGTATAGACCTCCGAACAGTGGTCAGGACCAGGGGCGCAACATGAACCAGGAAATGGAGAAGGCACGTCGGAAAGGCAAGGTCTCGGTGATCATGGGGGACTTCAATATGCAGGTGGACTGGGTAAATAATGTTGACAGTGGATCTAAAGAAAGGGAATTCATAGAATGCTTGCAGGATGACTTTTTGGAACAGCTTGTCATGGAGACCACTGGGATCAGGCTATTCTGTACCTAGTGCTGTGTAATGAACCAGACTTTCTAAAATATCTTAAAGTAAGGGAACACTTAGGAAGCAGCGATCATAATATGGGAGAGTTCAGTCTGCAGTTTGAAAGAGAGAAGGCAAAATCGGATGTAATGGTGTTACAGTTGAATAAAGGTAATTATGAGGGCATGAGAGAGGAACTGACGAATATCAACCGGAAGCAGAGCCTAGCGGGGAAGACAGTACAGCAAAAATGGCAGGAGTTTGTGGGTATAATTGAGGACACAGTACAGAGGTTCATCCCCAATAAAAGAAAGATTATCCGGGGAGGGATGAGACAGCCATGGCTGACAAAGGAAGTCAGGAAATATATCAGAGAAAAAGAGAGATCCTATAAAGTGGCCAAGAGCACTGGGAAATCAGAAGATTGGGAAAGCTACAAAAACAAACGGAGGATAACAAAGAGAGAAATAAGGAAGGAGAGGATCACATACGAAGGTAGGCTAGCCAGAAGTATTAGAAATGATAGTAAAAGTTTATTTAAATACATAAGAAACAAACGACAGGCAAAAGTAGACATTGGGCCACTTCAAACTAATGCTGGAAGCCTCGTGATGGGAGATAAGGAAATAGCAGGAGAATTTAATAAGTACTTTGCGTCAGTCTTCACAGTGAAAGACATGAGCAATATCCCAACAATTAAAGGGAGTCAAGGGGTTGAGTTAAATATGGTTGCCGTTACAAAAGAGGAAGTGCTAGAAAAGCGAAAAGGTCTTAAAATTCATAAATTTCCTTGCCCCGTTGGGCTACATCCGAGAGTTCTGAGGGAGGTGGCTGAAGAAATAGCGGAGGCGTTGGTTGAGATCTTTCAAAAGTCACTGGAGTCAGGGAAAGTCCCGGATGATTGGAAGATCGCTGTTGTTACCCCCTTGTTCAAGAAAGGATCAAGACAAAAGATGGAAAATTATAGCAGCATCCAAGGAGCAGGAGAATCAACGTTTCGGGTATGAGCCCTTCTTCAGTCTCATGCCCGAAACGTCGATTCTCCTACTCCTTGGATGCTGCCTGACCTGTTGCGCTTTTCAAGCAACACATTTTCAGCTGTGATCTCCAGTATCTGCAGTCCTCACTTTCTCCATGGAAAATTATAGGCCAATTAGCCTAACCTCGGTTGCTGGTAAAATTCTAGAATCCATCGTTAAGGATTAATTCTTGTAAGATCAGGGTCGGAAAAGAACAAATCAACATGGATTTTGTAAGAGGAGGTCGTGCCCGACAAACCTGTTGGAATTCTTGGAAGGGGTGACAAGTGGGTTAGACCAGGGAAACCCAGTGGATGTGGTCTATCTAGACTTCCAAAAGTCCGTTGATAAAGTGCCACACGGGAGGCTGCTGAGTAAGGTGAGGGGGCATGGTGTTCGAGATGAGTTACTGACATGGATTGAGGATTGGCTCTCTGACAGAAGGCAGAGAGTTGGGATAAGAGGTTCTTTTTCAGAATGGCAGCCGGTGACGAGCGGTGTCCCGCAGGGTTCACTGCAGCTGTTTACGTAATATATTAATGATCTGGATGAAGGGACTGTGGGCATTCTAGCGAAGTTTGCCCATTTTACAAAGTTAGGTGGACAGGCAGGTAGTTCTGAGGAAGTGGGGAGGCTGCAGAAGGATCTAGACAGTTTGGGAGAGTGGTGCAGGAAATGGCTGATGGAATTCAATGTGAGCAAATGCGAGGTCTTTTGGAAAAAAGAATACAAGCATGGACTACTTTCTAAACGGTGGGAAAATTCATAAAGCCAAAGTACAAAGGGATCTGGGAGTGCTAGTTGACGATTCTCTAAAGGTAAACATGCAGATTGCGTCCGTGATTAAGAAAATGAATGCAATGTTGTCATTTATCTCAAGAGGGTTGGAATATAAAAGCAGCGATGTGCTACTGAGACTTTATAAAGCTCTGGTTAGGCCCCATTTGGATTACTGTGTCCAGTTTTGGTCCCCACACCTCAGGAGGGACATACTGGCACTGGAGTGTGCCAGCAAAGATTCACACGGATGATCCCTGGAATGGTAGGTCTAATATGTGAGGAACGGCTGAGGATCCTGGGATTGTATTCATTGGAGGTTAGAAGTTAAGAGGAGATCTAATAGAAACTTACAAGATAATACATGACTTGGAAAAGGTGAATGCTAGGAAATTGTTTCTGTTAGTCGGGGAGACTAGGACCCATGGGTACAGCCTTAGAATCAGAGGGGGTCAATTCAGAACAGAAATGCGGAGACATTTCTTCAGCCAGAGAGTGGTGGTCCTGTGGAATTCATTGCCGCAGAGTGCAGTGGAGGCTGGGACGCTAAATGTCTTCAAGGCAGAGATTGATAAATTCTTGATGTCACAAGGAATTAAGGGCTACGGGGAGAATGCGGGTAAGTGGAGTTGAAATGCCCAACTGCCATGATTAAATGGTGGAGTGGACTCAATGGGCCGAATGGCCTTATTCCGCTCCAATGTCTTATGGTCTTATGGTCTAAATCTTAGTGGATTGGGGATAATATGTGGACATGTTTCTAGAATGGGACAGCTGGCAGAAAATAGTGAATTGAAATAAGCAGACTCGTGAAGCAACAGCTTGACATTGTCTGTAAGATATGATTATGTGAGTATGACTATATCCCAGACACCCCATCATCTTCCCCGGATATCTCTTGT
This sequence comes from Chiloscyllium punctatum, assembly GCF_047496795.1. Taxonomy (NCBI): domain Eukaryota; kingdom Metazoa; phylum Chordata; class Chondrichthyes; order Orectolobiformes; family Hemiscylliidae; genus Chiloscyllium; species Chiloscyllium punctatum. The sequence goes on along the minus strand of NC_092769.1, from coordinate 21,937,059 downwards.
CTCATCAGCAGGACAGACACAGCAGAAGTGGCGGCACAGCTGGAAGGGAATTGCTCTTAGAGTCCTCAACAGTGACTCCGTATCCCATGAAGTCTCATGGCGTTAATTTACACATGGGAAAGGAAACTCCTGCTGATTACCATGTACCAGCCTCTCTCAACTGATGATTTAGTACTCCTCTATGTTGATCAACACTTGGAGGAAGCACTGAGGGTAGCACGGATACAAGATGTACTCTGGGTGGAGGATTTAAGTGTCCACCTCCAAGCGTATCTGAGCTACAGCAATACTGATCGAGCTGGCCGGGTCCTAAAGGATATAACTGCTAGACTGGTTCTGCAGCAGGTGGTGAAGGAACCACCAAGAGGAAAATACATATTTGACCACAGCCTTACTAATCTGCCAGTTGCAGAAGTATCTTTCCATGACAGGATCGGTAAGAGCGCCCACCACATAGTCATTGTGGAGACAAAGTCACACCTCCACATTGAGAATAGCCTCCACCATTTTGGGTGGTACTATCACGGTGCTAAATATGGCAGAATTCGAACAGATCTAGAAGCTCAAGTCTGGGTGTCCATAAGGTGTTGTGGATCATGAATAGCAGCAGAATTGTACAGCCACACAACCTCATGATCTGGCATATCCCCCTCGCAACAATTACCATCAATCCAGAGGATCAACATTGGTTCAATGGAGTGTGCAGGATGGCAGGAGCAGGACCAGGCAAACCTGAAAGTGAGGTGTCAGCCTGATGAAGCCACCAAACAGGACAACTTGTGCGCCAAACAGCATAAGCAGTAAGTGATAGACAGAGCTAAGTCATCCCACAAGCAAAGGATCAGATCGAAGCTCTGCAGGCCTTTGACATCTAGTCGAGAAACGTTGGGGACAATTAAACAATTCACTGGAGGAAGAGATCCCACAAATAACCCCTTCCTCCATGATGGAAGAGCCCAGCACTTCAATGTATAAGATAAGGCTGATGCATTCGCAACAATCTTCAGTCAGAAATGCAGAGTGGATGATCCATTTCAGCCCCCTCCAGTGGTCCTCAGTAATTCAGTTACCAGTCATCAACCAATTCGATTCAGTCCACTCGATATCTAGAAACGATTGGAGATACTGGATACTCCAAAGGGTCCATAATCTGACAACATTCTGGCAATAGTACTGAAAATTTGAGCTCCATATCTTGCCACTCCCTTAGCCAAACTGTTTCAATACAGTTACAACAATGGCTTTTCCCGATTTTATGGAAAATTACCCCAACTATCTTCTATATATAAAAAGCAGAACAAATCCAATCCGGCCAAATACCACCCCATCAGTCTACTCTCGATCATCAGTAAAGTGGTGGAAGGAGTCAGTGCTTTTAAGCAACACTTGCTCAGCAATACGCTGGTCAATGATGCCCAGGTTGGGCTCCCTCAGGGCCACTCAGCTCCTGACCTCATTACCATGGTTCAAACATGGACAAAAGAGATGAATTCCAGAGGTGGGGTGAGAGGATAGCCCTTTAAATCAAGGCTGCCTCCGACAAATTTGTGGCATCAAGGGGCTTTGGCAAAACTGGAATCAATGGGTATCGGGACAAACTCCCCGCTGGTTGGAATCATACCTGACACGTAGGACGATGGTCATGGTTGAAAAAGGTCAGTCAACTCAGCTCCAGGAAAAGCAGTGGCCTCGGCTGAAAACCTCTTCATGGCCGCTTCATCAATGACCTTCCCTCCATTTTAAGGTCAGCAGTGGGGATGTTCGCCAATGATTGTACAATGTTCTGCAAAATTTGTGGCTCCTCAGATACTGAAACAGTCCATGTCCAAGTGCGACACGATCTGGACAGTATCCAGGCTGACAAGTGGCAAGTAATATTCAGGCCACACAAATGCGAGACCGTGACCATCACCAATAAAATAAAATCTAACCTGCCCCTTGGCATTCAATGGTGTTACTGTCACTGAATCCCCCAGTATCAAAGTCCTGGTGGGTAATCATTGCTCAGAAACCCATTGGTCTCGCCACATGAACACAGTAACTATCAGAGCAGGTCAGAAGCTAGGAATACTGCGGCGAGTAACTCACATCCTGACTTCCAAACGTCTGTCCATCATCTACAATGCATAAGTCAGAAGTGTGATAGAAGACTCCCAATTTGTCTGGATGAGTGCAGTTCCAACAACACTCAAGAAGCTTTATACCATCCAGAACAAAGCAGCCAGTTTGACTGTCCCTTCATCCACAATGCTCCACCATCAACGCTCAGCAGCAGCAGCAGCAGTGTTTAACTATCTACATGCTGCAATGAAATGATTCACCAAAGATCCTCAGAGACCACCTTCCCAACTCACGACCACGTCTATCTAGAAGGACAAGGGATGCAAATGTATGGAAAAACCATCACCTTTAGGTTCCCTCCAAGCCATTCACCATCCTGACTTGGAAATATATCACCACCCCTTCACAGTCGCTGGGTCAGAATCCTGGGATTCCCTTCCTAATGGCATTGGAGGTCAACTACAGAAGGTGGACTGCAGCGTTCAACAAGGCAGCTCATCACCACCTTCTCAAGGGAACTAGGGACAGGCAATAAATGCCGGCCCAGCCAGTGACTCCCAGATTCACGAAATAAATAAATAGATTTTAACAGAGGAAGTTTGCTGAGGTGTCGCAGGGATCAGTGCCTGGGGTCCAGCTGTTCACAATGCCCTTTAAACATTTGGTTGCTGGAATCAGATACATTGTATCCCAGCTTGCTGACAGCACGAACGGATGTGGGATTGTGAGTGGGTGAGGAGGTTGTAAAAAACCACCAATATTGCAAGACAAAAAGCAATTAAGAAGATAAATGGTGTGCTGACCTTCATTTCAGGAGGATTTGAGTCTAGGAGAAAGGGTGTCTTACTGCAGCTGTACAGGGCCTTGGTGAGATATCATCTTCAATATTGTGCAGTTTTGGTCTCCGTACCTAATAAAGGACAAACCTGACATTGATGGAGAGCAGTGAAGGATGACCAGACTGATCTCTGGGATGACAGGCTTATTGTGGGAGCAGAGATTGGGGAGACTGGGCCAGTATTCCAAGGAGTTTAGGAAAATGAGTGAGGATGTCAGTGAAATATACAAAAATCTGACAGGGTGAGACAGATTGGAAGGAGGGATGATAATTCCCCTGGCTGGGACGTCTAAAAGCAGGTGCCACAGTATTAGGTACAGGCAGGTCACTCTGCATTGAGATGAGAATAAATGTCTGCACTCACAGACTGGTGAAGCTGGGAATTCGCTCGCACCTGGAAACCGAGACACTGATTATAAATAAGGATTTAGAGACAGTAAAGGGATGGTGGGAGAGCAGGAGTACGGTGTGGAAATGAAGGGCCAAGCATTATTACATTGAATTGGTTCGCAAACTCGATGGACCAAACGTACTACTGCACTTCCTATTTTATAGCTTCCCAAGGTTACTCACATTAACGGATATATATATCATGTGGGGTAAGTGCATTGAGGAGATTTTTTCCATGAACTAGGATGGGGGACACTCAATGTGTTGTATGGCCTGTTCCTTTCCCGCTGTTTCTGTGCAGTCTGTGGGAAAGCTCTGTAAATGTTGTCACACGCTCTTAGGAGGTCTCTGCAGGGTCGACAGTACTGTGTTCCCATTCCCTTTTCTGCTACAGATGCCGAGGCCGGGTGTTCTGTCCGGTTTCATCCTTTTAGACCTCGGAGTACTTAGTTACAAATGAGTGTCTTGATTGGCCGTTTCAGAGACCATTGAAATGTTTATCACATGTCAGCATCTTTGGAGTCACTTTTTGGCCAGCCCAGGAAATCAGGGGAGATTCACTTCCTAAAAGTACATTGGAGAAGGAAATTCTGTTTACAATCCATATTGGCTTCAAGATCACTGTTACTGACCCCAGATTTGAGATCTTGATATTTTATTAATTGTTTTTAACTTCCACCCACTGCCAGAGCATTAGCCTGGTTTGGATTAGTAATCCAGTGACATTTCCACAACAACACCATCTCCACATGGGGACCTGTCAAAAACCACACTGAGCAGGTTATTTCTGTGCTGCTTGACAGCTCTGTCAAAAAGAACTCTCACCAATTTGACTCTCGTGATGGGACTGAGGGGGTGGTAATTGGTCAGATTGTAATTATTCCCGTTTTAGGGGACGGTATTTAGCTGCCTAATCTTCCACATTGCCAGGGAGATGTCAGAGCTGGAGCTGGAATGAAACAGCTTCCCCCAGGGAGACGGCTTCTTGTGCAGCACAAGTCTTCAGTTCTATTGCAGGAATTGTGTCAGGGCCCATTGCCTTTGTCGTATCTAGTGTGTTCACCTGTTTCTCCATGTCACGTGCAGCGTATCGAATTGGTTGAAGACTGGCATCTGTGATTTTGTGGGCATCATGATGAGGGTGAGGTGTATCATCGACTCAACAAAAGATGGTGCAGATAAAACATCCTTCTCTTTTACACTGATGCGCAGGTCTGTTCCATTAATTAGGATGGGAATGTTTGTGGAGCCCTCTCCTCCAGTCATTTGTTTAATCGTCCATCACCACTTATGACTGACTGTGGCAAAACTGCAGGGCTTCGTTCAGATCTGTTGGTCAAGTCTGGTAGCTTTAATGAGTTAGCATCAGGTTAAAGTTCATGTGATTCTGACTCTGACATGTTCACCCACACTCGTCACTGAGCCATAGATGGTGTTTATGGTAATGGCAGACTGAGGTGTTACCCTGGCAAAAAGTTACAGGTTGTGGTTGAATGCAGGTCTCCTTCTCCTGCTGCTGTGGTCTACAGCACTACATGAATACGCAGTTTCGAGCTGCAATACCTGCAATGCAATTCTGCTGTTTGTTCCCCAATTCTCACTGAGACCCATTCACCCATCAGCCCTGCACTCAGTGACCTAACCTGGTTTCTGATGTGGAAATACTTCCATTTTCAAACTCTCATTCTACTGAGGATCTGTCTCCCCGGGTCTTGCTTCCAATCTGACACATTCCGCAAAAGCATTTAACTGATCTTAATTCACCTGAATCTTTTTCCTATAGAAATACCATGTTTTGTGTTTAAAGTGAATGTGTTTCCTCTGTTCCTTTCCCTGACCATGATTATGAGCTCTGTCGTGTCAGTGATGCCAGCGTTATGTAGTTTCAGAGCCAATGAATTCTCTGGATTCCCAATCTTCTTCACCACATTGTATGTTTCCTCTTTTGGTCTGATGCCTTATCACTCATGGCTGCCTTGTCCTCCCATGAGTATGTTTCATCTTTTTGGGTTGCATTTCTGGTATTATCTTCCGAATTATCCCCAGAATCTCCTCCCATTGCTACTCCATGGTCTTTCCTGCTCAGCTCCCCTTCCAATTAACTCTAGCCAGCTCCTCCCGCATATCTTTGTAGTTACATTGCTTAATTATAACCACATTATATCTTGAAGAGAGCATTAGATATAATCAGAAAGAAGGTGTTTTGAGAGATAGGACATGAAGAATAATTGGTGGATTTCTTAACTTAATACAAAGGGAGAACGAGAGAGAGGATATAGATCTGGAGATGTGGAAAATGAGAAAACTACATTATCAAAAAAAGTAGATGAACATTCCCCAATGTTTTGGCAATGTGTGCTGTGGTCCTTTTAACAGTGCGCGTGCAACAGAGTAATACGTTCAAGTGCTGAGTCTGATGCCAGAATATTTATCTCCAATAATATGACAGACACTAGCTTTGGAAAGAATCCAACAGGCCAATATATTGAAGTCACGGAAAAAAGGGGATTAACTGAAAGAAATTGGGACATTAGAATCAAGATTTTGGAGCACACATCCTGATAAGAATGAGAGATTAGTGTTAGGAATCCCAGAAAAGGAGGGAACGTTGAGAGGATCAAATCATGGTTTAATATTTTATCAATTGTATACATCATATGCATCATTTTTCGTTAACTGTGTCTCTGTTGTTCATTGACAATGTGTTGTGCACATGTGAAAAATGCGACTTAACTGCACACAAACATTGATTAAACAGTGTGTATAAAATCACTTTTCGACCACTGAAACTGTCCTGTTGTCGTATTACGTGGATACATGAACACCCACTGGCCACCAAAAGACATGACTCACTATCATATGTTCCATACATACAGACAATGAAAGGCACCACTTTGACTGGGACAAAGCACACACACATGCTAAGACACGCAAGTACCTCCTTAGAGGAATGGCGTTCTAAACCAGAAGTCCATCAATAAACGCATCAATTTAGATCCTGTCTACATTCTCTTGTTAAAATAACCGGAAATGACATCACCCACTTTAAGAAACCAAGACCTATAAATAGAGAGGCGGGACATACCACCAGAGCTTCAGCGGAGACTCTCACTGATGATGTCACCTAGTCATGGTGACGAAACTTCTGAAAACAGACCTTCAAGCTCAACGAGCTAACTTGCACACATATAAATTATTATTTTTTTGCTTATTAGTGGAATTTAGGAGTTCTCTGTCACTCACGTTTTAACAGATTATGATGTGAGGTGAGTTTTACTGGGTGTGTGGTTTTAATTAACAGAGGGGTTCGACATTGATGTCATAACAGTTTTGGCGCCTTGCCGTATAGGATTTGGACAAACTTGAACAGATTTGGGGGACAAAAGGTCCTAGCAAATTCCAACTCATTGCAATTAGTGACTTTGATCTTCAAATAAAACCAGTGGAAAAATTCGTTTAATTTTGTTAATTGATGTTGATTAAATCAAAAGTGAGGGAAATAGCTTTCAACATTACTAAAGAGGTTCCCAAATTTCCAAGAAAGTTTAGAAGAACAAAAGGAGGACATTTTCTCGAATTAGCAAATAGGTTGGAATTGGGTTTAACCAGGGAGAAAAGGGAAGCTGAAATTGTAATGGAGTTGGTCAAGCACTTTGATGTATCTGTAGTAGAGTTAGAAAAACCTTAAATTGCAAATGTGGCAACTGGAGATAGAAGATAAATAAAGGGAAGGAAACAGAGAGAGAAGAAAGAGAAAGAGAGGAAAAAGAAAGAAAGAGAGGATTTGAAATTCAGAAGTTGGAAATTAGACAAGAAAGTTAAATTAACAGGATAGAGATGAAGGGAGAACGTAGGGATGTATAAAACTATGCTAATAACCTGCCATGTTTCGGTGAGAAAAATGTCAAAACCTTTTTTATGTCATTTCGAAAAGTGGCAAGGCAGATGACGTGTCCAGTGAACTTGTGGGTAATGCTAGTGCAGACTAAGCTGGTGGGCACAGCTGGTGAGGTATGTGCAGGGCTGTCAGATGTGGGGTCAAGAGATTATCAAGGTGTTAAATTGGCTATTTTTATTGGTTATGAATTGGTACTAGAAGCATATAGACAGAAGTTCAGAAAAATAGAGACGGAACCAGGTCAGACTTATATTGAGTTTGAAAGAATTAACCACAGTCATTGTGACAGGTGGGTGCTGGCCTTAAAAATGGATAAGACCTGTGAGGCTTGAAGGGAGATTAAGCTGCTGGAGAAGTTAAAAGACTCACTTCCAGAGATAGTAAGAATTCATGTGAATGAATAGAAAGTTCAAGAAGTGAGAAGCTCAGCAGAAATGGCAGGTAAATATGTACTGGGGCATGAGATGATATTTAGCTTCTGGCAGGAATTTCATCCTGTGAGGAATAGAAATTGGGAGGAGGGACGATCACACATTACAAAGCGAACAGTAGCTCACAATAGTTTACCACAGGTGAAGAAAGAAGCGCAAGGGGGTTGAAAGGTGGTGAAAGGCCTCAGGTGTTCTCACTATAAGGGAGTGGAACACATAAAATGACAATGCCGATGGTTAAAGAAGGGCAGAGGGAAAAAGGTGGTTTCACTGCAGTAAGCTTGGACACACAGTGATGGGCGTTGAATGAAGGCACTTTGGGGAAAGATGTGGCAGAAGAGGTTAAGCCCAGTGGCATTAGTGAAACTGGTAAAGGAAACCCCAAGTAGAGCCGAGGAGCTGCAGGAGAGTGCACAGCTGAGGCAGGGTCTAGGTATGGAGATCGTACCTGATCTCTGAAAGAATTCGCCTCTGTGGATAAAGTTTACTCAGAAAGAACAGGGGTGGAAGGACAAGAAGTTATAATTTTGTGAGATATGGGATCTGCTCAGTCTCTAATAGTTGAGAAGTGAGGCGCCAGAAAAGCACAACAGATCAGGCAGCATCCAAACAGCAGGACAATCGAATATCAGGCATAAACCCATCGTCAGGAGTGGTGGGGGGACAAGGGGGCTGAAGGATAAATACGAGGGGAGTAGCTGAGCTGGTGGAGGGTCACTGGGAAGGCAATAAGAAGATGTAGGTGGGAGTGATAGTGATATGTTGGAAAGGAGGGTAGAGTCAATAGGTGAGAAGGAAGATGGCCAGTTAGGGCGGTTCAAGAGGGCAGTGCTAGGTTGAACGGTTGGATCTGGGAGAGTTGGTGGATGGGAGATTTGGAATTTGCTGAAGTCAACGTTGATGCTATACAGTTTGAAGGTTCCAGCTGTCCTACTACCAATAGGTGTCCTATCACCCTCCTCTCCGACCTATCACCATCACACCCCACCTGCATCTACCTATCGCCTTCTAAGTTCCCTTCCACCCAGCTCCACCCCCACCCTCCCATTTATTTCTCAACCTCCTTCCCTCTCCCTTACCTCCCACTTTCCTGATGAAGCATTTATGCCTGAAGCATCAATGCTCCTGCCCCTAGGATGCTGCCGACGTGCTGTGCTTTTCCAGCACCACACTTTTCAAATCTCATCTACAGCATCTGCAGCCCTCACTTTCTCTCACCCTCTAATAGGAAGAGATGAAAGTATTTTCACTTTTTCTGGCATGTTAATCAAGAGCGTGTTACTTTGTAGAATGGGGACAGAAATTAAGCATTCCATTGTGTAACATCTGGATGGAATGCCAAATCAATGTTGGGGAAGTAACAGTGACATTAAATAACAGAGTGTCAGTTCCAGGAATACAGTCTGTTCTTGTGAACGATTTAGCAGGAGGCGAGGTGGGAGACGCACACCTTGTAGTGAAGAAGCCAACAGAAGTCTCGGAAATTGAGATGTTAAAAGAAAAATACCGAGGAATTTTTCCAGAGTGTGTAGTAACAATATCCCACTGTCATAAGTTAGAGCAGGAAGGAAAATCAAAAGAAAAAGACAAATGAATTGACGCTCAGTGAACTGACACCCTGTTTGATGTAACGGTGCAGGAAAACGCTGAACAGGCAGAGGATCAGGCAGAGGGGTTTAGTCCAGAAAGGCTAATGGACTTACAACAGATCTATACACACACATTCCCACACACATACACATGCACACACACAGAAAAGGAATCAGAATATATTGTTGAACGTTATTAACTTAAAGATAGAATCCTAAAATTAAAATGGAGACACCAATAGGTTACTGCAGAAGGGAAATGGGCTGAAGTACACCACATTGTGTTACGTGTAGCGTACAATGTTATGGCTAGCACATAAACTAACTGCAGGCGGTCACCTAGGTGTACAGAAGACTCAGGCTAAGGTACAGAAGCATTCCTAGTGGCCTGGAATGCACAAGGACGTGTTTTTTTTTGTACATGACTTACATCCCAAATGGTAGGTAAGTAACAGGCAGTAATAAAACCAGCACCTTTCTTGCCATTTACTGCATTCGAAGAACATTTCACGTGGGTTATGATTAATTGTGTAGCTCAGCTTCCTAAAATAGAAGTGGAAAATTATATTTGCTGACCATAATGAATGTGTCCACCAGATTTCCCGAGGCAATTCCATTACGGAATGTTAAGATAAAACGGGAGGTGGAGGGGTTGGTAGCTTTCTTTACTCGATGTGGGCTAGGCAGTAAGATGCAGTCAGACCAACGGTCTCATTTTACCGCTCAGCTGTTTAAGGAAGTCATGGATAGGTTCAGCAGACAGCAGTTGAAATCAAGTGCGTCGGATCCTGAATCCCAGGGAGCCTTGGAAAGTTAGCATCAGACGCTGAAGACCATGTTAACAGCGTACTGTTATGATTACCCGAATGATTGCAATAAAGGTGCATCATTAAATTGTTTGCCATTAGAGATGCCCCAAATAAATCTACTCACTTTACTTCCTCTGAGTTAATATTCGTACATGAAGTGAGAGGTCCTTTGAAATTAATTAAATATAAATTGACAGGACCAAAGTCGGAAATCTCACACTTGGATTCTGTGTGTGAGGTGAAGGAGAGAGTAGATGGAGTAGGTGAGTTTGCTAAATAGTATCTGAAGAGCACAACATAGAGTGAAGCAGGTGGCAGATAAAAACACTGAAACTTTGAGGATATCTCGTGGGGATGACGTATTACTATCGCCACCAGTGGTAAGAAATCTCTTCAAAGTAAGGTTTAGTGGCCCCTTTCAAATTAAAAAAAATGTGGAGTCAGTTAAACTATCTAGTAAAGACACTGGAGATGACAAAAAAAAAATATCGCGTATTTTATATGGATGAATAATATTCCAGCCACATGTAACACTCAGGAACAGAGCTGTGGCCAGATGAACAAATTGTGTAGTTTTTCTGTCTGATGTGGTGATCTTTAGGACGTGATTAAAAGCTCACATGTAACAGTTGGCTGAGCATGTTGAACGATTACAAGAAACAAACTTGGCAATAAACTTAAAGAAAACAGAATTCGCGAAGGCAGAGGTGACTTGTTGGGACATTACACTGGACATGGGACGTTGATCCCATCGAACATAAAAACGAAGGGCTTTGAGGAATTTCCACAACCATCCTCGAAGAAAGAGATGATTCGATTTTTGGAACTGAGTGGATTCTATCAGAAATGTGTCCCAAACTTCAGCAACGTATTGGCACCACTGATGGATTTATTAAAGAAGAACACAGAATTGTGGTGAACAGAACAATGCCAGGAGGCATTTGAGAATTTTAAATCAGGGTTAATCACCGCACCAGCTTTAGATACACCAAATATTTTGAAACCTTTTGAAAATTGTGTTTGATGCTCGGGATATAGGGGTCGGAGATGTATTGATACAGAAAGAGGATGATGGATTTTAATGGCTAATTGGCTACTTGTTGAAAAAACTCAATATCCACCAGAAGAAAAATACAAAATCTCTTTTATTGAACAAGAATGATTATGTTTCGCACTGGCCTGATAATATTTTAATGTGTATATGACAAACAAATTGTCGGAGATGGTTGTGGACAACGACAAATCTCTCGCATTTTTTGGAATAGTTAAAGACCAGAATATGAGACTATTTCATTGGAGTCTGACCTTACCGACTTTAAACTCACAAAATGTACAGGCTATGGCTCCTACAATGTGATAGCAGATGGGTTTCCGCGGATTTAAAGGAAAGCAGTGTCGATAAGATTTGACTTATTCCAGTGTTGTATTGGTGTGCAGAATTAATATGAAGGATATAACTGAGATTAATACTTTTGTAATTCATATAATTGGGATTAAGAATTAGAGGAGAAAAAATGTAGTCATCTTTTCATTCTGCTGGTTCACTTTATTTTCTGAAGAGGGGAGATGTTAAGAAGCCAAAAACATGTAGGGTACTTTAAAACAGAACGGGTTTTGCCGAATAGAACTTAAAGCCACAGATGCCAGCTAAAGGTCAAACTCTTCCACGTGTTACCATTAGCTGAGAAATGGATACCTGAGTTTTGGTTGCTGTTTTGACAGCCATTCAAATGCAACCAAAGAGTTTAAATAACGCTCAGGAAACCAGAAGCCAATGGAATTTGAATATTATTGTTTGGACACCTGGTCAGCAACCAAATTATGAGAATTATTATATCATGGGGAGTATGCATACCCAGCATTTTGAACACTGGTAGGAGATCTACTGCCATCCAACAGCAGAGCAACTGCTGTAGAGCAGGAGTGCTAACTGGCCATCTCAAACACTCTCTATCAAAGACACATGTTCAGCTAAACCTACATGCAATAAAAAAAAAATACCCGGGGAGATCAGCAGCTGGAGGAGTGAGCACAGCGGGGAAGATGGAGACTGTGTGCTCTCGAGATTGTAATGTTTAATATGTGCGCTGTTGGAACAGCATATTTTTACAGAGTTGGAGTCAGATAGTAAGTAGCTAAGAAAAGAGGGGCTTGTATTTGTCAATAGTTGTTGTTTAGTGTTCACTATTAAAGTTAAGAAACAAACTTGTTAATTTTTGTTTAAATAGTGGAATGTAGGAGATCGGTGTCACTCATATTTTAACAGATTACGAGGTGAGGCGAGCTTTTCTGGGTGTTTGGTTTTAATTAACAGAGGGGTGCATCTTCACCTTGTAAATGTCCATCCACGTTAGCCCCATTTCCCTGCAGCTGGCCCATATCCTTCCAGTCCTTTCCTATCGACATATTTATCCAAATGCATTGAAATGTTGTTAATGTACACCCCCACCCCCCGCCCCACCACCAACCACATCTGCTGGCAGCTCATCCATGTACCAGCCCTCTGTGTAAAGAAGTGGCCACTCAGGTTCCCTTTTATTCCTTCCCCTCTAACCTTAAATTGATCCCCTCTAATCCTCGATTTTCTATACCTTGGAAAAAGACTGAGAGCATTAACCCTATCCATACCCCTCGTGATTTTATACAGCTCTATAAGGACTCCCTCATTCTCCTACACTCTAAAGAAAAGGTCCTAACTTGTCCAACCTCTCCCTATAACTCAGACCATTGGGTCCTGGCAACGTCTTTGTAAATTTCTTCTGCACTCTTTCTAATTTCATAACATCCTCCCTATAACAAGGTTACAAAAACTGAATACAATACTCCAAGTGCGGTCTTACGAAGTCTTGTGTAACTGCAACATAAATTCCCAACTTCTGTACTCAATGTCCTGTCTGATGAAGGCCAATGTGCCAAAAGCCTTCTTCACTGCCCTGTCTAACTGTGACTCTACTCTTAGAGAACCGTGCTTGTGAAAACCAAGGTCTCTCTGCCCACTGCACCCCTTAAGACCCTCCCATTCACAGTGTAACTCCTACCTTGACTTGAGTTTCCAAAATGCAAGACCTCACACATCGATATTAAATTTCATTTGCCATTTCTCGGCCCACTTCCCCACCTGATTAAGTTCCTGCTGCAATTTCTGAGAAACATTCTCACTGATCACGCTACCACTTATTTTAGTGTCATCTGCAAACTTACTAATCATGCCTTGTACATTCTCCACCAAATCATAGATAACAAACAGCAATGGACACAGCCTCCAGTCTGACAAGCATCCTTCCACTAAACCCTCTGCTTCCGACCATCAACCCAACTGCGCATCCAATCGGCCAGTTCCCCCAGCATTCCACGTGATGGAACCTTCCAGAGCAGCCTGCCATGTGGAACCTTTTCAAATCCATAGAGACTATGTCTACCGCTCTGTCCTCGTAAAACTTCTTGGTCACTTCATCAAAGAACTCTAACAAATTTGGGAAGCATGATCTCCCACTCACAAGACTATACTGACTGCTCTGAATCAAACCCTGTGTAAGTAATGGGTGCAGTCAATGGTATGCTGTCCTTCATTGTAAGATGATTCGAGTACATAAGTAAAGCCATCTTCCTGCTGTTGTAAAGACTTGCTGAGAGAGCTTTTTGGGACACTCTCTACAGATTTGATCTCCTTTCTAATGAATGATATCCTTCCCACAGATACAGATGGCTGTATCATGAGGGTAGAGTGAAGAACCTGAGAGTTTAATCTGCAGAGCTGGGAAATACGAAGAAATGGTGGTGTTGAAACATGAGGTGTAGCAGGTGTATTTCCAAAGGACACATTGATAGGGTGAGAAATTCCATACTTTACCCAGGATTGATTGGTTTGATTTATTGTCATGTGTACCTCAGTACAGGGAAACACTTTATTTATGAGCAGTGGAGGCAGATCATAGTCATCATGGCCAGACAGATCATAGGGTGGAAATAGACTTGGACAGAGTAAGGCATACAGGATACACTGTACAAGACAAGCACTTGACAAGATCAACATGAGCAAGATCAGCATTATTTGAACGTAGAGAGTCGATTCATCAATCTAACATGGCTTTCCGAATGGTTTATATGCCTAAATTAACTCTCCCCATGTTATTGTGCAGTTGGCGTGTGAACCCGTACTGAACGCCATGTTATTCACAATCCCCAACAGCAGCCACAATACCTTCCATCTGAAACAAGTAGCCATTCCCACCAGCTTCCACCCTACATAGAGAACACCAGGCTGGATTCTCGGAGATGGAAGGTGCCTTCTTGAGACTTCAGACAAGACATATGGCTTCCCTCCTCACCACGAGAAATCCACGTTAAAGTCCCACGTATGTATCATGAGCAACGGAGCCAGGAGGAACAATGTGGAGCAGTCTGTCTGTGCAGCCTCTGCTCCACTTGTTCATCATGTTAGCGCATAAATCTGGAGACAATGAGGACTGCCGATGCTGGAGATTGTATTCGAGAGTAGCTTGCTGGAAAAGCACAGATGGTCAGGCAGCTCCGAGCAGCAGGAGAATCCACATTTTGGACCAAAGCCATTCCAGGAATCACAATCAATTACCTCATCTGTCCCTTTGCAAGTGAGTTGAGGGAGGAATGGCCTCGTACTGTTCCTGTGTAAATGACTCAAGGGGCTGAATGGCCTCCTCCTGTTCCTGTATAAGTGACTTTAGGAGCTGAATGGCCTCGTTCTGTTCCTGTGTAAGAGACTGAAGGGGCTGAATGGCCTCATCATGTTGCTGTGGAAGTGGCTTTAAGGGCCGAATGGCCTCCTCCTGTTCCCGTGTAAGAGACTCCAGGGGTGAATGGCCTCCTCCTGTTCCTGTGTAAGAGACTCAAGGGTCTGAATGGCTTCTTCCTCTTCCAATTGGACAGGACCAAGGGCCTGATTGGGTTACCCCGGTTCCTGTTTGACAGCTCGATCTACTGACAAGTGTGATGATGCTGCAGGCTTTGAGAGGTTATTTTGTCCTTTTTCCTTTTCAGAGAGAGATTGAATGATCGTTACCAAACTGGTTAGTTAAGGACACTGAGTAAACAGCTAGGGAGGCCTTGGGTTAATTTTAATGCAGCCTAAATGGGTGTGGCCAGCTCTCACAGGTCACGATCTCTGGGTTTTGGTTTCCAAGTAGCATCAGAAACTGTTGGGGTCTCCACAGAGTTGGAAGCTTCAGTGACTATCTCCTGGCTGCTACTCTCTGAATTTTCTCTTGGTGCTGTTTTTAATTCCTGGATTAGAGAAATGTTTGTGACAATGTATGTCTGAATTTTCCTTTCTGCCAGGGGCTGTGTTTATGGGATTTTCCTATATTGGAACAGTTCATTAGTAATAGTTCCTAGATTTGTAATTCTATTAACTTGTCTAATAGAATTACGTTATTCTAAATTCCTCTTTCTTTGCTTTCATTTTATCTTTCGTGTTTCAATAAATAGTGTTTATCTTCACACCAAGTAGTTTGACCAGTCCATTGCATCTGGAACAGTCACTTCAAAATTTAAAAAAATAGAGTCTAGGTTACCGCCTTCAAATATTTTCCAGGCGCTCTGGTGTGGCCCATCACACTAGAATCCTTCTCTTCCTGAGTAATAGGCTGGAGGCACTGAATGGGCTGTCCCTGTTCTTCTCCAATAGTGTCAATGGGCTGAATGGCTTCCTCATATTCCTGTAAAACCAGCGTGAGGTGCCGAATGAACTCTTGTTTTACTGTGGCAATGTGCAGTGTCAGGCAGTGCTGTTACATGAATGTTACGGACCATTTAACAGCACAAGTCTCAATGGAGTCTGGGTCTTGCTGCATGTGGACACAGACTAGTTCAGGAGCTGACAGGGGTACAAAATGTTCTGAACATTGTGGAATCTTCAGTGACCATCCCCACTTCTGATCTTATGGTGGGGAGGGTGAGGGTGGGGGTAGGGGTGGGGGTGTGGGCGGGAGACATTGATGAAGCAGCTGAAGCTGTTTGTCAAGAGGAAGCTACCCTGAGGATCTCCCACAGAGGTGACCCAGGACTGAGATGATGAACATCTCCCTTTGTGCCATATTTGACCCCAAACACTGGAGAGTTTACTCTGATTCCCATTAAGTCCAGCTTTGTTAAGCTCCTTGATGTCAGCAGATGTCAACCACTGCCTTGATATCAGGGCCAGTCATTTGTACCTGAACCCTTGAGTCAACCTCTTTTGTTCATATCAATAAACCATGATATAGAAGCAGCAAGTGTTTTCTTCAAACAGGTGGTAGTGAATGTCAGGATTTCTCTTCTCAAGAGTGGTGGGGAGCAAAATGACTGAAAGTATTTGAAGAGGAGGTAGATGGATATTGATCTGTCAGAGAGTTGAGGGCTATGATGAATTGGGTATGAAAGAGGATTTGAGAGAGTGAGCAGATCAATCATGATCTTAGTGAAGGGCAAGGCAGGCTTGGGGAGTGAACGACCTGTTCCTGTGTCTGATGTTCTCACATTCTGTCATTGGAAAGTTAGTGGGTGTTATTTTCATGAATGCCTGTTATGGAATGTTGCAGTCAGGGTGATCAGAGGACTTTGTGAGCCATCTCTGGGTGAGGTATATGGGCTGTATTCACAGTGAATCTGGGTCTACAACATGACCAACAAATGAAGCACAAGTTGCAGAGAGGGGAAGCTCTGTAAAGAGAGATGAGGGGCCTCTTTCATACCCGTGCCTGGGTTTTCCAATTTCATTTCCCAAGTCACTTCAAAGCGTACGTGATAGTCTAGAGAGGCTGAATGGTCTCCTCTGTTTCTATGCAACAGGTTATAGGAGCAAGTGGCCTCCAAACTCTCCTATCTCGCAGGTCTGCGGGGCTGAATGGAATACAGACACATGGGACTGAGGAGCAGGAGTGGGACATTAGATACTTTGTGCCTTCTTCACCAGGCACTAAGATTGTGGACTCAGCCCCACTTTCCAGTCTGTATACTATTACCTGTGACTCACTTCCCTGTGAAATATTTAACTAAACAGCTTTCAATCCATGTGAATATAGAGGCACGATAAACTTCCAGTGAAGAGAATTCACACTTGAAAGGTCCTTTCAGAATATTTCGCCATCACTCTTATAGAATCGGACAGTCATGCAGAATGGAAACAGACCCGTTAGTCCAATCTGTTCACTCCGATCAGTTATCAAATCTGACCTTGCCCCAATTGCCAGCATTTGGCCAATATCGTGGCACGGTGGCACAGTGATTAGCACTGTTGCCTCACAGCGCCAGAGATCTGGGTTCAATTCCCGCCTCAGGCGGCTGTTTGTGTGGAGTTTGCACCTTCTCCCCGTGTCTGGGTGAGTTTCCTCCCACAGTGCAAAGATGTGCAGGTCAGGTGAATTGGCCATGCTAAGTTGCCCGTAGTGTTAGGTTAGGGGTATGGGTGGGTTGCGCTTCGGTGGGGCGGTGTGAACTTGTTGGGCCGAAGGGCCTGTTTCCACACTGTAAGTAATCTAATCCCTTCTCTTTCAGATATATTTTAAATGTGCGATTGTAGCCACCTTCACCAGTTCCTCTGACAGCACTTTCTGTACACACACCACTCTCTGTGTGAAACATTTACCTTCAGGTCCATTCTAAATTATTCGCCCTCTCATGATCAAACTGTGCCCTCTTGTTCTGGACTCCCCTATCTTGGGGAGCAGAACATGGCTGTTCAGAATATCCATGCCTCTGATGATTGTATAAACTTCTATAATGTCACCCTTCAGCCTCTGACACTCCAGGGGGAAACACCTCAACCTAATCAACCTTTCCCTGAAGCTCAAACCTCCAGTTCTGCAACAGAGTTGTACGCAGTTTTCGTAAAGTGGCCTCACCAACTTCCTGTTCAAAGGCAACATGCCACCACAACTCCTATACTCAATGCTCTGACTGATTCAGGCAAATCTGCCAAATGTGTTCAGCACCACTCTGTCTTCCTGCAACTCCACTCTCAAGGAACTATGTACCTGCAACTCTATGTCCCCTTGATCCACAACACGCCCCAGGACCTTACAATTAAGTGTATAAATTCTGCCCTGATTTGCCTTCCCAAAATGCAAAACTTCGTATTTATCTAAATTAAACTATATCTGTTACTCCTTATCCCTTTGTACCATCTAATTGTGGTCTCGTTGTACTCTGAGATAATCTACTACACCACCTTTCTGATGTCATCTTTAACCTTACTAACTATGGCCCCAATATTCACATCTAAATCCTTTACATAAATGATGAAATGCAGTGAAGTCACTACCGATTCTTACAGCACACTGCTGCTCACAAGCCTCCAGTCTGAAAAATATCCCTCTTCCTTCAAGCCAATTGTGACTAGCTTCCTCTGTATCTCGTGTGATCGAACCTTACTCCTCTGCCTACCAATCGGAATGTTGTGAACACCTTTCCGAGGTCCATATAGACAATGTCTACCAAACTGCCTTCATCAATCTTCTTTGTCACCTCTTCATAAAACTCAATCAAATTAATGAGACATGATATCCCATGCAGAAAGCCACGTTGACTACTCCGATCAGCCCTTGCCTTCCCAAATGTCTGAGCTGAAAAATGTGTTGCTGGAAAAACACAGCAGGTCAGGCAGCATCCAAGGAGCAGGAGAATCGAAGTTTCGGCATGAACATGTATGTAAATCCTATCCCTCAGAATCCCCTCCAACAACTTACCCACCACTGACATCAGGCTCACCAGCCTATAGTTCCCCGACTTTTGGGGTCACTGCTTCCTTTTCCATTCCTAATGCTCCACTGATCACAACACATGTCAAATGTAACCAGGTTGGTGATATGGCCGATGATATCGGTCTCAGACTGGGTCAATGTCAGTTTTAGCAACAAGTCAGGCTAGTTTTTAAAATCTGCTCAAATAGCACCTTTATGATCCAGAACAATGTTACTCAAACCATGATGGAAAGATTAATGGCAAACTGTTTGGATATTGCAAATAAAGAATCGATATTTCCCTTTCTAAAAACACTGACACACACACACACACACACACACGCAGATAAACAAAATCTCTGCAATTTCAAGTTGAACGCGCTTTGTCCATATATTATTGTAACTCATGACAAAAGGAAAAATTGAGAGATTGTTCAAATGTTATTCTGCTTGTGAAGGCACTCTAATCACACAAGCTGCTAGCAATGGGACTTCATCCTGGAACAGTTGGATTTGGCTGAATTCCCTTTGCATTAGGCAGTGAAGAGATTCAATGAATTCTGTCCTGGGATCGCCCAAAGGTATCACAGCGGCTCAGTGGTTAGCACCGCTGCATCACAGCACCAGGGCCTTGCATTCAATTCCAGACTCGGGTGACTATTTGTGTCGAGGTTGCACATTCTCCCCTTCTAATGGTTGCTCCACTTTCCTTCCACAGTCCAAAGCTGTGTGGTTAGGTGGATTGGTCATGATAATTTGTCCGAAGTGTCAGGGGTTTCCAGGTTAGGTGCATCGTTCAGGGTAAATGTAAGGGACCGAGCCTGGGAAGGTTGGTATGGACGTTTTGTGCCGAAGGGCCTGTTTGTACACTGTAGGGATTCTAAAAAATAAGAATGTTAACGATGACTGTAGATTTTTTGTTTTAGCTCGCACACATTGCTGTCATGAGGAACAATGAAGGAGAGAGAGTGTAATCGGCCGTTCTTTCTCAGGCAGATTACATTTTCTCTCTCTCTGAGCTGAATCACACAGTAATGTCATCCTCTCCCAAACATGTGATGTCTCCTTGTGCATTGTCCAAATTATGTCTCCATTACTTTCCCTGTTCCATGTAGGTGCATCATTGCTGCTGTCATACACAGAGCCATATCCTTAGCAGAAAATGGTCTCGGTCGATTGGAAGATATGTTTATATGTCGGTGCATCATTAAAAAAATAAAATGTTTAATGTATTCAGAATATTGTGTTATAATGAATGCATTTTGCAACAAATACAGAAATTGCTGGAAAAGCTCGGCAGGTCTGTCAGCATCCAGATGCCTTTTACATGCTGTATTTGTACCAGCCTTCACCACTTCCTCTGGCAGCTCATTCCACATGCACACCACCCTCTGCGTTAAATGGTGCTCGTGGGGTCGTCAAAAGCTTTCCCCTCTCAATTTCAACTAATGACCTCGAGGTTTGGACGCCCAATCTGGGGAAAAATGGTTACGGATAGGGTGAGTAGTCAGGTTTTTCCCCAGATTGGGCGTCCAAACCTAGAGGGCATTGGTTGAAATTGAGGAGATATGATGGCTGGTTTAGCTCTTTTATTTGGCAGCAGAAGCAACTCTTTATCAAGCGAACCAAATTGCAACTACCCCCAGATTGTGGGGAGTAGATCGCCTAGATAAAAGCTATCAATTAAGCTTTTTTTTTTATTCTATGTTAGTGCCTGGGCTGCTGAGGACTCGGTGTCAATACTGTGAGATATTGAACCCTATCAGATAAAGTGAACCTTTATTAGTCTGTTTTTCTTAGATAAATTTACAACATTTATGAAGTATTGTCATAACCCAATAATTATCAATATTGTTAAAGCATGAATGACAAGGCGTCAGATCGACGGCAAAACAGCCAAAACCATGTTTCTTACCCCTGTAATTGGTATACCGCGTTGTCATCCGGGGATAATGGATTCCAGGTTTAAACTGTGGGCAGCAAGGGGTGTACAGTGCTTGAGTGATTTAGAATTAGTAGAATCCCTACAGTGTGGATTCAAGCCCTTGGGCCCAGCAAGTCCACTTCGACCCTCTGAAGAGTAACCCACCCAGACCCAATCCCCTACCATCCTATATTTACCCTGACTAATGCAGAAACCTACACATCCCTGAACACTATGGGTGATATATCAATGACCAATTCATCTAACATGCACATCTTTGTACTGTGGGAGGAAACCCACACAGACACGGCGAGAATGTTAACTCCGCACAGCCAGTCACCCAAGACCAGAACCAAAGCCGAGACCCTGGTGCTGTGAGGCAGCAATGCTCACCACTGAGCCACCATGTGTTATTTGATGGAGAAACAATGATGTCATTTGATCAAATAACTCGTACGTATGGACTATCTAGTAGAGACCTCTTCTGTATTTTCTCCCAATCAGAGATTTGATTGACAAAAAAACACACTTTTGCCACACTCTTCCAGATCTGATAAAGGGAAGAGGGCGCTTATTGCTTAGAATACACTCTCAGTGCCCTTTATCATTAGTTGAAGAGTGTCCCCTCAGATGAGACTGTGCAGTTTTGTGATGTCTGCAAGAGAGAGTTGGGGGTTCAGAACACTTCGGAGATATGGGAGGATATTTGTGAAAATGCTCAAAGGATTTTGATCTGTAATAGGACACATTCCATGCAGTTGAAAATTCTTCGTAGGTTCTATCTGACCCTAAATTGTCCCTCAAAATTCAAAGTGGGATTATCTTCAGCATGTCCTAAATGCAGAATGACTACAGGCACTCTTACTCATTGTTTGTGGTTCTGCTGCAGAATTCATCTGTTTTGGAGCACTGTGTCAGATGTGATAGAGTGGGTCCAGGGGACTGAATTGGAGATGGACTTGGTTTCTGTTTTCCTGGGCCTGCCCAAGGTACTTTCCACAGATGAATATGGGAAAAAAATATATATCCTTACAATCCGTACTTTCCGTGCTAGGAAAAATATTCTGTTGTGTTGGATGTCTGAACTCCCCCACTCCCAGAGAGGAAGAACTATGAACATAAAAATGTGTATCAGTTAATGCTCTTGATAAACGAGAGCAGTCGTACTGTTATGGTGAGCTGTATTGTTTATTCATTATTCATTGTTTAGTTTTGCTTTTTCTTCTGTCTGTGTAGCGTTTTAACTTGTTTTGTATGTACATGCAATTGGATGTAATTGTTTTCAGATATTTGAGTTGTGTTGTCATTGGTTTATTATAAAATTAAAAATCTCTTTTTAAATATTTTTAAAAATTAAAATGCTAACATTGATAGAATACAGTCCCAAAAAACTCTCATTAGAGAGCCCACTCATGGTGGTTTATCCTGAGGATCACCACATCTCGGGTGATGGGGTGAGGCTGAGAGAATGTCCCCTTCATGGTAATCTCTGTCAATGTGAGTAACTGAACCTGTGTTGTTGCATTGCCTCTACATCACAAACCAGCCGTCCAGCCAACTGAGTGGGAGACTGTGTAACTGTTACAGACAGAAACAGTCACAGACAAAGGATAAGAGAAACATTCATAATAGGGAAAGTGTTACAGTTCAGATAACAGTCAAGATAACGCCTGAGGGTAAAAATGTTCTCTGCTCGAAATTGCATTTATAACATGACGTGTTTAGAAGTTGTTTTTGGTTTAATATTAACGTGAGTCAAGTGAACTCTTATGTGTTACACACTGGGACACTACCATTTTCCTGAAACTGGGAAATATTTGGAACATTTTCTGGAACATTCTATAATCGGCATTCTCCAGAATATTCTATGACTGTGTGGGAGGTATTGCAAAGGAGAGAGAGAGAGAGAGAGAGAGAGAAGGTGTTGTATGCAGTAGTGAGATTCGGGGATCATGAGCCTTGTTCGGGAGTAGTTGCAATCATAGATATACAGTGATTGTGAGGGAGCAGACAGAATACGGTGACCCTTATCCTGACAGAGGGGGGAAGGTTATTGATGCTTGTCCTGTATTTCTGGACATTTCTTCAGACCTCAAATACTGCACTGAACTCGGTAGTGAGCACAGACCATGCTCGGTGGGTCTGATGGTGTGGCACCCTCTGGGATGGGAATGTTCTCTCTCTGTACTCTCCCATCCAATATGCCCACCGTGATCCGTCAACAAACCATGGTGTAATTGCCCCTTATCTCCCAATCTGCCATTTCCCTGCCTTTGCTCCGTATCCATCTAATCCTTTCCTATCTGTATTTCTCCAATTGCCTTTTCAATATTGTTAGTGTGCCCACTTCAACCACTTCCACTGGCAGCTCAGTCTAATTTGCCAGTTCACCTTGGATTCCATGCGATCTAACCTTCTAGAGCGGCCGACTATGTGGAACCTTATCAAAGGCCTTACTGAAATCCATATAGAATATGTCTATAACCCTGCTCTCATCAACCTTCCTGGTCACTTCCTCAAAAAATCTAACAAAATTTGTAAGGCATGATCCGCCACGTACAAAGCCATGCTGACTGCTCCAAGTCAAACTCTGTCTTTCCAAATGAATGCCCATCTTATGTCTCAGAACATTCTCAAGTGGTTTACCGAAAACTGGGGTGAAGCTTACTGGTCTATATTTCCCAGGCTTCTCTTTGCAGCCCTTCTTGAATAAGGGCACAACATTTGCTACCGCCCAGACGTCCGGGTTCTTTGTCCCTAAGTTTTTTCTCTCACCTCTTACAGTGCTCTCAGATATATCTGGTCAGGACCAAGAGATTTGTCTGACTTTGTGCATTCTAATATGTCCAACAGCAACTCTACTGTGATATGGACAGTACCAAGATATGACAACTAACCTCCTAAAGGTCACAGATCTTCATGTCTTTCTTCATGATAAACAGAGAGGGGAAATTGAGTACTTCGCCCATCTCTTGAGGTTTTACGCATGCATGCTGGTTTTGGACTTTAAAGCATCCTATTCTCTCTCTAGTTACTCTCTATCTTTACTTTACTGAATTTGGATTCACTCTAATCTTCTCAGCCAAGACTACCTCATACCCCCTTATGGCCTTGCTGATATCCTTCTTCAGTAAACTCCTCTATCCCCTGTATATCTCCAGGGATTCCCTTGATACGAGCTGCCTGAACATGAGCCACGCCTCCTTTTTCTGGTCAAAGCCTCAATATCTCTTGTCATCCAGAGTTCTCTCTTCCAGTCTCACATAACCTTCACCCTCACAGGAAAATGGAAACCTTGAACTCGAGCTATCCCACTTTTAAAGCTCTCCCACTTGCCTGGGATCCTTTTACATGGAAACAAACAACTCCAATCATCCTCTGCCATCCACTGTCTAACTCCAATAACATACGCCTTGCCCCAATTTAGAACTTAACTTTGTGGATCAATTTTGTCCCTACCATAACTATTTTAAAATTAATACAACTCTAAACACTTTTCCCAAAATGCTCCCCCACTTTATCTCCTTCACCTATCCTGCCCTATTTCCCAACAGTAGGTCGTGTTTGTCCCTTCCCGAGTACGATACTCTATATATTCATTGTGGAAACTTGGCTGAACACACTTAACAAATTACATTCCATCTAAGTTCTTAACCATCTGGAAACCCCAGTCTATGTTAGGAAAATTGAAATCACCTATTATAGCAACCCTACTGTTTCTGCAAGTCTCCTCAGTCCCCCTGCATATTTGTTCCTCTAATTCACATTGTTGATTATAGTGCAACCACTATAACATTACCATCCCCCTCTAACTACTTTGCACCATTCACGAAACCTCATTGGATTTTATCTCAGGTATTTCAACTTTAAATTCTGGTGTGATACTCGCCTTAATCAGAACTATTGGTATTTAAACTGTTTCCATTTACATCTCTACATCGCAGTGATTTTCACATCCATGGCACGCCTTGTCAAGGTACAGTGGAGATATGGGGCTGTAAATGGATGGGAGCTGCATATCCTGTCACTTCCAACATTGGCTGCAAGTTTCCCCACACTGGGCAGTGATCTAACACAGTGTTACCAAACAATGCAACAATCTGTGTTTATGTATGAATGAACCAGTGTGGTCTGCACAGCTCCCCACTCTGGACATTTAGCCCAGGATTATAGATCCATCATTGGTGTGGGCTGCACAGAGTTCCATTCTGGACATTGCTGGGTTGTATTCTGCAGTACGCTAGCCATATCTACGCAGTGCTCCATCCTGAAAGTATAATGGACGGGCTGGTTATGTGAGTTGGATTGTGAATGTGAGAGAACTAAACATTTGGCTATACCTTTATTTTATGTTTTCATTCTTGTTATTGGACCCTTCAAATCCAGACTCATCCGATTAGACCCGACCCTCTGGATGAGTGATGGTAACTGTTGTTGCAGCATCTGTGTCGGTAACATGACCAACAAATGAAGCTGCAGGGAGGACAGTCTCCGTAAAATGGAATGAGGGAATCACCATCAGATCAGCCATGGTCTTAGTGAATGTTGGGGCAGGATTGTGTGGACCACGTGTGCAACTTATTCATTTCTTTGCGTTTATTCCAAGCAAACTCCCTTTCTCTCCCAGTGTCCCATACTGGTGGGGAGTGAGTCCCCTCCTCCTGTTCCTGCATAACAGGATCTTCGGGCCTCACTAGCCTCCAGATTTCCCTCTGTCCCAATTTCGAGCGGTTGAGTGACTGCCTCCTATTCCTCTGTCCCAATCTTGAGCAGTTGAGTGGCTACCTCCTGTTCCCGTGTCCCAGTCTCGAGCAGTTGAATGACTGTCTCCTGTTCCTGTGTCCCAGTCTCGAGCAGTTGAATGACTCCCTCCTGATCTTGTGTTGCAGTCTCGAGCAGTTGAGTGACTACTTCCTGTTTCCGTTTCCCAGTCTCGAGCAGTTGAATGACTCCCTCCTGATCTTGTGTCCCAAACTCGAGCAGTTGAGTGACTGTCTCCTGATCTAAGTTTTGTGAAAGTAGATGTCCCCCTCCTGCTACAGAGTAACAGGCTCCAAAAGCTCTGTGCTCACCTGCTGCTCCTGTGGAATGGAGGTGAGGGACTGAATGGCCTCTTCACATTCCTTACAGCTTTTCTTGAACTAAAAGCCTTTCTCCTGTTTCTGTAAAACACCATCAAAATCTGAATGATTTATTTTTGTATTTTGCTGTCAGTAATTGAGCAAACCAGCTGACTGACAGAATTAAGAAGCTGAATAGCCTCCTCCTGTTCCCGTGTTAAACACTCAAGAGTCAATCGACTCTCAGAGATGTATAGCATGGAAAAAAGATCCTTCGGTCTGGTCATCTATACCAACCAAATATCCTAAATTAATCTCGTCCCCCTTGCCAGCACTTGGCCCATCTCTCTCTAAACACTTTCCATGCATGTATCCATCCAAATGCCTTTTAGAAGGTGTAACTGTACCTGCCTCCACCACCTCTTTTGGCTGTTCAATCCATACACGCAGCAGACTCTGTGTGAAAATGTTGTCCCTCACGTCCCTTCTTAAATCTTTCTCCTCTCACCTTAAGCCTTTATATTCTATATTTGGAATTGTCTATCCTGGGAAAATACATTGACTGTTTACTTTTTCTTTGCCCCTCCTGATTTTGTAAACCCCTTTAAGGTCCACCCTCAGCCTCAACACTTGAAAATAGTCCCAGCCTATTCAAACTCTCCCTGTGACTCTGACCCTCCAACACCTGCAACATTCTTTTAAATCTCTTCTGCACCGTTTCAAGTTTGACAACATCTTTCCGACAGCAGGGTGACCAGAATTAAAGGCAATATTACAAAAGTGGCCAAACCAATGTCCTGTACAGATGCAACATGTCATGCAAACACATAGACTCAAAGCACGCACCAATAAAGGGAAGATCACCAAGTGCCTTCTTCACTGGGCTGTCTACCTGTGACGGCACTTTCAAGGAACGGAGAACCTGCTCCACAAGGTGCCTCACAGGGCAGCGATCTGGGTTTAATTCCATCCTTGAATGACTGACTGTGTGGAGTTTGCACATTCTCCTCGTGTCTGTGTGAGTTTCCTTCGGGTGCTATGTTTCCCTTTGACAGTATAACAAAATACAGATAAGGGTCGGTTGGCCATCCTAAATTGTGCATAGTACCCTTGGATGTGACGGCAAGGTGCATTAGCGATGGGAAATGCAGGCTGAGAGGGATAGGGTAGGGGTTTGTCCAGTGGGATAATGTTGAGAGGGTCGGTGTGGCCTTGATGGGGCGAAAATCCTGTTTCCTAACTGTAGGGATTCTATAATGTCTATGGAGTTCTCCTTGATTGGCAACTTTCAACAGGATCCTACCTATATGTCTGGCCCTGATTTTTCTTGCCAAAATGCAACACTTCACATTTATCGAAAATAAACTCCATCTGCCACACCTCAGCTCAACTAATTAAGTTCCCATTATATTGTGAGAGATCATTCTTCACTGCCGATGACACCACCAAATTTGGAATTATCTACAAACTTACTGACTATACTTCATATACTCAAGTGCAAATGATTTGTATAATTAACAAAAGGCAGTGGACCCACTATTGATCTTTGCGAGCAGCGCCACTGGTCACAGGTCTCCAAGTTTAATGAACAAATGCCAACTGTCACACCCTGTCTCCGATATTCAAGAAAAGTTTGGACCTAAATGGCGAGCTCTCCCTGGATTCCAGGCAGTCAAACCTTGCTAACCAGTCTACCATGTAGAACATTTTGGTTTTCTTACTGAATTCCATGAAGACAGCATCCACTGGCCTGCCTTCATCAATCATCATCTTCACTTCCTCAAAATATTCCACCGAGTCAGTGAGACGTGATCTCCAATGTACAAAGCCCTCTTCAGTCCTTATCTTTCCAAATGCATACACATCGTTTCCCTCAAAATCCCCTCCAACAATTTAGTCACCATTGACGTCAGGCTCACCAATCTATAGTTACCTGGGTTTTCCTTAATTTCTGAAATAATGACACTATATTAGCAACCCCCGAATCTTTTGCAACCTCACCTGTGGAAATCAATGTTACAAATATATCAGCAAAAGGCTGACCAATTTCTTTCCTAGCTTCACACAATATTCTGGGATTCAACTGATCAGGTCCAAGGGATTTGTTCACCTTTGTGTGTTTTAAAATATCAAACATCTCCTTGTAATATAGATACTTTTCAAGATATCACCATGTATTTCTTCATTCTCTCGCTCTTGTAACCTCTTCTACATTAAATACTAGGAAAAATACTTGTTTAGTATCCCTTCCATCTCCTATGGTTCCACACATACGTAGCCTTACTGATCTTTAATGTGCTCTATTCTCTCTCTAGTTAATATTTTGCAATTAAAGGATGTGTAGAGTTGCTTCAATGCCTCGTTAACCCTATTTCTAAAGCCATCTCATGTCCACATTTTTCTGGCCCAATTTGCCCATTGACTATACACTTATTGCCCTTATACTCCTCTCGGGATTCACTTAATCTCAGCTCTGTTTACCTGACATATGCCTCCTTCCTTACCTTGACCAGACCATCAATATATCGAACCATCCAGCACTCCCTGCACCCACCAGCCTTGCCCATCTCACTAATGGGAACACGTTAGCTCTGGACTCTCTGAAACCAGGTTTTGATGGCCTTGCATTTACCAACCATCCCTTTACCTGTGAATAGGGTATTCCAATCTGCCTTTCACAGGGCTCGCCTAACACTTTCAAAATTGGCCTTATTCAAAGTTAGAACCTTAATACTTACATCAGGTCTTTCCTATTCCACAACTAGTTTAAAACTAATATTTATGTGTAACAGACTTGAATGTAAAATAAACACTTCCTGCCCCTCTGTAACAGGCTCGAGTGGCTGAATAGGCTCCTCCTGTCCCTCTGTAATAGACTCAAGATGCTTCATGGCCTCCTCCTGTCCCTGTGTAACAGATCCGAGACATTAAATGAGACGACAACCCTTGGATTATGAGCATCTGGTAAACTGTATCTAATAGAGATCTATTCCTACTCAGTTACAGAAGCACAAACAACACTATTTACTCCAGGTGCCCTCTGAGTAACACTTCATACAGCTGCAGCGACACATCTCTTTGTTTTGAATGATTCTTTCGGCAAAATGTGCCAATATTCCAGCTTTCCACCTTTTCAAGTAGCAACAGGCTAATATGGGCTGAATGGCCTTCTCCTATCCCTCTGTAAAAGGCCCATAGGGACAGAATTGCTTCGGCCTGTTCCTGAGCAGCAGTCTCATTTCTCTGTCTCAAGGTTATGAAAGGATTTGACAACAGGGCATTAAAACTAGGAGTGGCCGCACACTGGTCAATAAGTACCGTACTTTGGGTTCAGGTATCGAGAAACTTGCCCACCCGACATTTTTTATGTAGCCGATCTGTTATTTTATAACTGCATCCTTTCATAAACAGAGTGGAATATATATAGACGCCTGCAGTGTCCTGTGAATACTCTCATATACAAGTTAATAAAAAGATTTAAAAGATTTAAAGCTTTATGATCCATCCCTCAGCAACCCTCATCCATTCCAACCAAAACCAGGAAATGAAAAGTGATGTTTTGAACAGGTTAACTGTGCCTATTTGTTCAGTAAGTGCGATTAAAGCCAATCTCCATGGATTCTAATTATCCCAATGGAGTGTTTCCATCTTTTAATGATAAATGTGCTCCGTTCAATGTGTTATTCCTTAACATGAGCGGGAGCATTACCGACAGCACTGACAGGGAACAGAAGATCCAGAGAGAGGGGGAGGAGAGATCAGAATCTGAGAACATTAGGCTGGAATGTGCCAACAATGGATCAGATTCTGAGAACATTAGACAGGAATATTCCAACAATAGACAGGAGCTTATCCGATTATGTTTGGCGTCTTTCTGCATTTTATTGGTGGTCATTATCATCGCAGATCTATTACGCTCTTCTCATTCTTCAATACTTTTATTATCCCTTCCTGGTTATCGTTGGTGTTCCTGGTGAGTGTCACTGTCCAGATTTTGTTTTCTATAAACCAGTTATGACTGTATTACTGTTAATTCATATAGTCTACACTTCTTGTCACCATTATTGTTCCTGTTGAATCTCTCAATCCTGATATTCACTCTACAGACCACTACTAACTGCATTAATGAACGTGTTCAATTCCTGCCTCCCTCTCTGCTCTGGCAGTGTTCCTCACGGATCTCTATGTTGATCTATTCAGTTTCAGGGGAGAACCACAATGCATTGTATCATTGCCTTTGCTGTTAAGAGCATAGAGGTCACCGTCTACTGCTCTGGTTACAAACTCCACTTCCTTCCACTGTTTCCATCACATCCCTGGCCAATATCTGCAGCTGAAGCAGACAAGTCACAACTGTGGGGCATCTCTTTGACTATGAGCTGATTCTTGACACCATGCCCTGAACATTTCTAACTTGAAATATTCACCACTCCAGAATATATCTCACTGGTTTATTTCATCTGCTGTTTGAACCTTGAACTATGAAGTACAGGCTTAATGAAGTTAATAAGCTGCTGCTGACTCTCCCGGCTTCAGACCTGCCGAAACAAATCTGATTCGAACTCACACCAAACTCCCATCCATCTGTCATTCATGTGCACGCAGATGTATATTACTGTTGTGTCTGGCAATGACTTTATTTTAACATTCTGAAACACTTCATATCATCTGTCCATGAAACTTCCCCCGTTCTGTCTGTTGATTAATAAAAAGCCTGCCAGTTGTTTGTATTTAAAATAGTTTCCTCCATGTGTGTTCCTTCTCAAACAATGAGTTTCGCATTCAACCCCCCCCCCCCCCCCCCCCACACACACACACACACAGCAAACCTTCCCATTGTAGGCAGTAATCTGATGCGAGGATAGTTAGCATATGATAGTAAAGTTTGCAATACTCCCATGCTGGGCAGATAGTGCAGTTTACTGAGCAACACACTAGCATGGTCTGCACAGCTCTCCATGCTAGGCTGTCATCTTGTCCCAGTTTATGTTCTTTGTGGTGTTCTGTTAAGCAGACTGAGAATTTGATGTAACATACCATTTCAGCTGATCTGACAATGCCTTTGTTCAATGTTCTCATTCTTGTCATTTTACTCTCGAAGATCTCACTTCTCCAGTTAGTCCCACTGCCCTGTCTTTTTCCCCATATTTCCACAACATCTTTTCAGTTAATTAACTGTCTGTTTCTGTCTTTAATGTGAATCTCTCTGTCCCTCTGTATCTTTCGCTGACCATGGGTTTTGTCACCCTCGTGTATCGAGTGCTGGCATTGTGTAGTTCAGAAATACTGAAATGGTGTGTCAAGCTGTTGTTCACTTCCTGATATGTCCCATGTGATGGT
Source organism: Chiloscyllium punctatum (assembly GCF_047496795.1). Classification (NCBI taxonomy): domain Eukaryota; kingdom Metazoa; phylum Chordata; class Chondrichthyes; order Orectolobiformes; family Hemiscylliidae; genus Chiloscyllium; species Chiloscyllium punctatum. The sequence goes on along the minus strand of NC_092769.1, from coordinate 21,906,026 downwards.
CCATGGACAGGGGTGTTTCAGAAGTTATGAGATACATCCCTGTGGTTGTCCCTTTCAGGTGACCTTGCGATAAGTAACATGAGGAAGCCCACTGAATAAAGGACCAGGCACCTAAATTGTGTGACAATGCTGTCACTTTTTAAATAAAGCGTTGGTTTCTATTTTTTTTTAGTAAGAAGTCTTAAAGGCCAAACTGCCAACTGAAAACAGCTCAAGTAAATAACTTACGGGGCTTTTAGGGTTTTTAATAAATAGTAGTAACAATGGCCAGCTCGCACAGACCAGGCTTTCCAGTTTGTTTTTTCTTGTAGCTGTAACAGTCACCGGGTGCTTGGGGTCCCAGAGGGGTTGGAAGTTTTAGTAAATTATCCCTAGCTGCTACTGTCTCTAAAGCGCCACTTGATGGTGTTTCCTCCTGCACTGGAGAACTGTATGCAAGAATGCATGTCTGAATGTTCCTTTTTGTCAAGGGGGGTGTTTAGGTGATGTTAATAGATTGAACACTTCATTTGTAGAACCTACTGTATCCATTATTCAGATAAGTTATCCAATAGTTAAGTTATTCTAAATTCCTCTTCATTTTGTATGGATTTTCATTAGAGGATACTGAGGTAGAGCAACCCTATGGCAGCCAAAGGCCTGATCAGGATCTGTTTAAATACATCCAGGCATTATCTAAATTTGATGAGAATGATGGGGGAGCCTTTTTAATTTCATTTCAGAAAGTGGCTAAACAAGTGCAGTGGCCAGAGAACATGTGGATTTAGTTTATCCAAACAAAGCTGATAGGTATTTGCATCCCTATCGGAGGAAGGAAGAAAACCATCTGAAGTGCATATGAGCTTGTGCCAGAAGCCGACAGTGTTTCAGGAATCTAAAATAGCATCCCTGGTTAAACGCACGTTGTGTTTGAAAGAATCAAACAAAGTAATTTTGAAAGGTGGGGAAGGGTATTAAAAACAGAGCAAACCTATGAAACTCTGAGAGAGACACTAATTTTGGAGAAGTTCAACAATTCACTTACTGCAGTCGGGAGAACTCGTGGGGAAGAGCAGAGAGTTACAATGGCAAGATTAGAAACTGAAATGGCTGATGATGATGATTGAGTTCAGAAATCAAAGTTTGGTTTCTGTGAGGGATTCAGAAGAATGTGGGAGATCTTCTTAAAACATATCCCTGTGAGAGTAAGGTTTACTGGCATAGGCCAGGAATAGCAGGTAAAGGGGTTACAGCATTAAGAGGTACAGAAGTATGTAATACGTTTATGCTGAGACATGAGGAGCTATGCCATTCAGAAGGACTATTGGAGAGATGAGAATTGCTCCATTATGCAACGTGTGGTCAGAGTGTCCAGTGAAAACATCAACAGATTTATTCCACAATGGGGAAGGAGGCCTTGAGCTTGATGTTGGTGTTACAACATTTCAGATTTACATTGCCAATAACATACCTGAAACAAATCTTTATCACTGATCGTGACCCCTTAAAGTTTGTGGAGAAGTTTAGGGAGAAAAATACCAGTCTGTTTTTATTGAGCTTATTATTGCTGCCATTCAAGTTGAAATTATAATGTTGACAGGGCGAGAAAAAATAAGTTTTGACACATAGTGGAGACTTGAACGAAGAAAAACAAAAGGCATTCTGAGGCAGGAGTAAAATGACAGAAATCGAAACTAGCTGTGAACATTTGTATGCTCAGAGTCAATGTAATATATATTCATTCCTGTCTACTAATAGAGGAAGATTAGGAGGTCTAAAATTAATCCATCTTTGTATATTGATGGATCATTTTATTAAAGGTGGAGTTGTGAGGACACTATCACTGTAAAAAGGTTATTTTCTCTTGGTTTTTTTTATGAGAGGTTTTAAAGGTAGAGGTGCAGAACTGCTGTCTGAAAACAGTTTAAGTAAATAACTGAGAAAGCCTTTAGGTTTTATTTAAACGGTGATAACAATGGAAGGGCAGTGGCCAGCTCTCCCAGACCAGGCTTCCTCATTTTGTTTTTAGCTGCAGCATTCAGAAGCTGTTCGGGTCCCAGAATGGTTGGAAGTGTCAATACATGATCCCTAGCTGCCTTTCTCTCTGAGACTTCTGTTGATGTTGATTTCTCCTGGATCAGAAAACTGCATGTAAGGATCTGTATTTGAATATATCTTTGTGCCAAGTGGTGTATACCAAGAAGGTACAATATCTATTGTTTGTGTAAGTGTTCCAACATATAAGCTATCCAGAAATGTTCTTTTCTTTGATTGTATTTTAACTAAAGCATTTTAACAGATTATATTTTGCTTAACGTCGAGTGGTTTGACCAGTCACAACATATCTGGAAAGCACACTTCACATCTATATTCAAAATAAGGAAAGGTTTGGGTCTAAGTGGCCTTCTTAAAATATTTTGCGACAATCTGGTCTGGTCCACAACACTTATAGACGAGGGGTTTCTAACTGATTCCTGTTATTGAAAGGTTAGTGCAGCAGCTGGGGATGGTTTGTTGGAGGTTGTGCTGTGAGCTGCCTCAGACATTCAGGGAGACCTTAGGATTTGGTGACCCAACTTTGGATGGAGCCTGGGGACTGTAGGTACAACATCTGGGTCGGCAACATGAACAACAAATGGAGCAGAGGTTGCAGAGAGAGGAAGCTCTGAAACCACACAGTGAGTGTGTGTGGGGAAAGGGATCTGCTGTATCCATCCTTAATTTTCCAGGAACAGCTTCCCAAGCTCCACTTAACCCAGGAGCAGAGTGTGAGGGGAGCCTGACTGAACAAGGAGCTGGTCACAGAGCGGTGTCACCTTCTTTAACACGTCTTGCAGCTTCACACCAGGGGGAGGATGGTGCTGCCAGTGGCTGTTAGGGTCACAGTTTCATTCAGCTTCTATGTTCTGGAACTTTTCAAACAGGACTGGCTGACATATCCATCATCTCCCAGTATGTTGCCATCAATGTAACCATTCAGTGATAGAGGATATTTATAGTGGATGAGGTAAATACATTGTTTCACCCTCAGCAGGGTACTGCCGGGTGTATCCAGTATAATGGGATTCCTGATGGTGTACATGGAGTAGCCGTGTCAATGGAGAGAGGTAGAGGAACTGAAGGAGCACTCTCTGTATTAATCTTGCAGCGTGCCCATCACAGTACATCATGTTAGTGAATACCCCTGTCCTCACTGCAGCCACAGCCTCTTCATTCACAAGCAGGCAGCCATTCCCATCGTCTTCAGATCTCCATGTAGAAAGGAATGAATGTATCTTGGATAAAGGCCATCCCCTTGATACACGTTTGAAAATAGCATCCCCCATCACCAACCAAACACTTCAAAACATTCCATGTGTATGGTGAGCAATGGGGTCACTTGGAGCATCAAGGAGCAGACGATCAGGGATGGAGCAAAACCTCCCATATCTGAACGGGTCTGAGTGAACTCCCCCAGTACACAGTATCATTAATCCCAGTAATCCATTTTAGTAACATACTGCCTTCCATTATTCCTGTAAATGAAATGACAGATTATATCATGTTATATTGCAGCTATGACATGATATAATCTGTCATTTCATGATTATTCTTCATTGCCTTTACCTCTCTGTATCTATCTGTAGACCCTCCACTCTCTCTTGATAATTTAATCTCTTGCTTATCACAGCGACATCACCAAAATCAGTATTTCTATATCTGTTCCATCCTCCTGATCATTGATATAGATTGTAAATAGTTGAGGACCCTGCACTGGTCACTGTGTGACTCCACTGGTGACGTTCTGTCAAACTGATTTAGACTGATTTATCCGGAGTGCCTGCTTCCTGTTTGATACATAATCCTCCCCCATTACTGTGTAACACAGTCGTAAAATTGAATATGAACAAGGAGCATCACTCAGGAATCCAACCCTTCAAACCTGCTCCGCCATGGAATACAATCGTGGCTGATGTCATCGTGGCCTCTGTTCCACATCCCTGCTATCTCTTGATCCTCAAACTGTAGTCTCTTATTGTAGATTGCGCCACATGAAAAAATATCCACTCCACAGCTACCCTTTCAATTACCTTTAGCGTTTTACAGACCTCAATGAGCTCTCCGTTTATTCTTATAAACTCGAGAGTATAGGCCTAAACTGCTCAATTTCTCTTCATAAGACAAACACTTCAAATATGGAATCAATCTAATGAAGCTCTTCTGTATTGCCTCCAATGGAAATACCTCATTCTGCAGGACACCCAAACTGTACTCCAGTTGCAGCCTCACTAATGCCTTGCATAGCTACACCAACACTCCCTACCTTTCTACTCTATCCTTTTATAAATAAACGCTGAAGTTATGCTTGTATTTCTCATTCCTTCAAGTACCCGCAAGCAAGTTTTCTGTAATATGCAAGCAGGCACCCAGTTCCCTCTGCACTTAAGCACTTTGAAGTTTCTCTCCATTTAGAAAATAATTTGCCTTTTTATTAGGCTGGCCAACTTGAATAACCCCATATTTATCCACTTTAGTTTTCATTGCCAAATGTTTGCCCATTCACCCAATCTATACACATCGTTTTTAAATCTCTTGCATCATCATTTCGAAGTAATTTCCCACCAATGTTATTGTCATCTGAAAATGTAGCTATAGTATTTTCTATCCCGTCAACCGAGTAATAATGTCGATCACAAATGGTTGAAGCCTGAGAACTGAAATCTATGGCACCCAACAAGTTGCATTTTCCAATAGAAAATGACACAGTTAATTCATCTGACTGCATTTTGTTGGTTAACCAATCCTCCATTCAAGCCAATAAATTATTCCTAAACTGATACTGTCTGATCTTACCACTCACTCTTTGGAGAAGCGACGTATCTGAATCCTTCACGAAGACCAGATATATTCCATTTCCAGGATTCCTACTATCCACCTTGTTTGTCACATCTTTAAATAACTCAAGAAAACACTTCAATCATGATTTATCTTTTGTAAAACCATGTTGACTCTGATGAATTGTGGTTTACATTCGCAAATGTCCACAAGAATGGATTCGAATAATTTGCCTTAAGTGACAGTACTTTATTGTGACATTTTACTCCCTAATGTATTCAGTTATTATAAGTTCTTCCCTTTCTAAAACCTCTACATTTTCTTGGAATTCTTGTTTGATGGGCAAAAGGTTTTAAGAGATGTGCTCCAATTGCTGCATAAGCGGTATATGTGGCTGACTGGACTCATCATCCTGCTGGTGTACAAAATCAATGGGATGAAGTCTTTCTGCCATCCCCATGTTGTCATCTCCAAGGCCAAAATGACCACCTCCTGTTGATGTGTTAGAGGGGTGGGGGATTATGGAATCTTCCCGTTACTGTGTAACATTTTGAGGGTCTGATGGGTCTTCTCATATTTCTCCATAATCGGTGGAGATACTGAACGGTCTCCTCATGTATCCCAGAGATGGAACGAAGGGAGCGATTGGTCTTCTCTTGTTGCCATACAACAGACACGTGTCTGAATTACCTCCTCATTTCTCATGAAAAAAGTCTCAGATAGTTTTTATCCTAACACAGTTCCCTTGCAGCAGACTCGGTGGGTCTGAATGGCCTCCTGTTATCCCAGTGTAACTGGAACTGTGTGACCACTTCCAGTTCCTATGTTACGGACTTGAGGAGGCTGAATGGACTGATCCTGTTGCTGTGTAACAGGATACTGGTGCAGCATGGCCTACTCTGGGTCCAGTGTTATAGATTCGAGGGGCTGATTGGCCTCGAATATATTTCAGGGGCTGAACAGTGTCGTCCTATTCTGGTGTAACAGGCTCGAAGGCCTGAATATACTCCTGTTGTTCCTGTGTAACAGGCTGGAGAACGGAATGGATTCCCCCACTATCTGTGTAAATATCTTCAGTTGTTGACTCCTTCCTGTCATCTATGTTGAAATAAGACCATCCTTTATTTTTGTAAACTCCAATGGCTATTGGATCAACCTGATCATCCTTTCGTTATAAGCTAGCACCTTCATTGCAGGAATCAGCTGAGGGATCCATCTCTGAGCTGCTTCCAATATAACAACATCCTTTCTTCATTGAATAGACTAAATCTGTACACACTACTCCAGATGTGATCTCACTAAGATCCTGTACAGCAGCAGTAATGCTTTACCAGCCGGTTGTAAGGTTCCCACCCAGGTTAGAGCAGTCTCAGCTCTCTGGGGGAAATACAGAGCACTTATGAACGACCATTGTCCTTCTCTACTCCACTAGCATAACGGGAGATCTGGAGAAAATGTCACAATGATGCTTAAGAAGATCATAAATGATGTGGCGAGATGATCTCTACCATTAATCTCCCCAAATCCCACATCGTTCAGATTCTCCAGAATCTAGTAAGGTGGAGTGCAAAAACAGCAAGGAAAATGAAACATTGATGGGAGTCATATATCAAAGTGAAAGCTGCAATACAAATGCTGGACATGTTTAAAAACGGGAAATGAGATATACACATTTGTGGCTACTGCAGTAAAAACGTACTGTTTACATTATATCTAAACTGAGTTAACCCAACTGAATGCTAATGCTGAGAAAAATGGATTTCATCAGCATGTGTTAGATGATGGCATTAACATTTTGTCGAGCACTGAGCTAGAGATCAGGTTATTTAGAAATTGTTGTTGAATGATCAAAAGAACTAATTGAAAACTTTGCTGTAAAGGACCTTTTGGGAACAGTGAGCACAATGCATTGGCTTTCTTTTATGCTGTTTGAGTACACGGTAGTTTTTGTTTTATTTGAAGTAACCGTGATAAACCTGAGTCATGCAAGCCCTGAAGGTGTGAGGAGAAATTGGGGACTGCAGATGCTGCAGATCAGAGTCGAACAGTGTGGTGCTGGAAAAGCACAGTCAGGCAGCGTACTAGGAGCAGGAGAATTGACGTTTTGGGCATAAGCCCTTCATCAGGAATGAGGCTTATGGATGAAGGGGGCTGAGAGATAAATGAGAAGGCAGTGTGGCAGGAGGGAGGTAGCTAGGAATGCGATAGGTAGATGAAGGTGGGGTTGAAAGTGAAAGGTGATGAAGGGAGACAGAACGCCTCATCTACTACATACATTAAAGCCAGTGTGGTCTTCTCTACACTGGTAAGGCAGGTGGATTATTTCAGAGAACATATCTGGGATAGCCACATTGACCAACTCCACCGCCTTGTGGATGAACACTTTAACTCTCCTTTCCACTCTGCCAAGGACGTGGAGTCCTGGGCCTCCTCCATCACCAAACCCTAACCACCCGAAGCATGGATGAAGAAAGGTTCCTCTTCTACCGTGGGACCCTCCAACCACAGGGGATTAATGTAGGTTTCACCCGTTTCCCCATTTACCCTAACTCCACCTTATCCCAGTCCAATCTTCCAACTCAGCATCCTCCCCCCTTTTGAACGTTCCTATGTGTTCATCTTCCTTCCAATCAATCTGATCCACCCGCCTCTCTGACCTAACCCTTTCAGCCTCACCTTCAACTATCTATTAGATCACAGGAATCAGCTTAGAAAAATGCCAAGTACCGTAGTAAGCCAGTGGATTCAGAGAAATATAGGACCCAGCAACGGATGACCAAGAAAAGAAAATCAAAAAGCGAAAAAGCATACAAACAAAAGAAAAACATAAAGACTGCAAAAAAAAGTACATCAGTGTATGAAACAAAAATAAAAATAAGGTCAAATATGGAACAGTGGGTGTGCGGACAGAATAATTTATTGAAGACAACAGAGAAATCACAGGGAAAAGAAACAGGTTCTTTGTGTCTATCTTCAAAGCAGAATATCCAGAAATTCTCCCAGAAATACCAAGTGACCATGGGACTTGTGTTAGTAAAGTCTAAGATCATTCTTATCAGTGTTGAGGTCATGTTTTAAAAGAAAGCTGGATTGAGTATTTATAAATCTGACAGATCAGATGTACTTCATGCAAGAATTTCAGAGGAAGCAGCAATAGGCATATTGATTGCATCGCAGATTATCACGTTGTTTTCCAAAACATTCCCGAAAGATATTTAGCCAATCTGGATAAGGCAAAGGTTACAAATATTATCCAACAGTTTCAGAAAGGATGAAGATGGAGAGTGGTGAATTACAGATCAGTAACTTGTCATCCGCGGTCGGGTGTCTGTTGGGCTCGATTATAAAGAACGTGTTCCTGGATATATAGAAGGTCATGGGAAAACTGGGGAGGATGATAATGCATCGATGAAACGAAAACCATAAGTGGCAAACATTTTTTGGAATGGTTTGAAGATGATTCTTGTGGACGTAGGCAATGAGGAGCTAATGGATAACGTATCGTTGGATATTCAAGAATATCTTTTTTAAGAACTCTCTCACGAACATCATAAGAAAAGTTAAAGTAAAAGGAATTGGGAAGAATTGGGCGGCACACTGGCACAGTGGTTAGCACTGCTACCTCACAGCGCCAGAGACACGGATTCAACTCCTGCCTCAGGTGACTGACTGTGTGGAATTTGCACATTCTCCCCGTGTCTGTGTGGGTTTCCTCCAGGTGTTCCGGTTTCCTCCCACAGTCCAAAATGTGCGGGTCAGGTGAATTGGCCATGCTAAATTGCCCGTAGTGTTAGGTTAGGGGTAAATGTAGGGGTATGGGTTCGTTGCGCTTCGGCGGGTCGGTGTGGACTTGTTGGGCCGAAGGGCCTGTTTCCACACTGTAACGCAATGTAATCTAAACACAAGCAAATAGGAAACGAAAAATTAGGTTTACATTCATGTGAATGTAATTGAAATATAGAAGATGCCATGCGCCAGCTGCACAGAGTGTTGCTGAGACTAAACTGAGAGTATTGTGTACCATTTGGAGTCCCAATCTAAGATAGAATATACTACAGACGAACTGCAAAAGGTATTCTCCAGACTAATCCCTAAAATGGCAAGATTGTCTGATGTGGAAACTCAGCCTGTGATCTCGAGTTTCAAAAGATGAGAGGTGATTTTAGTGAAACTTAGAAACATAGAGGGGAGAGAACAACCGAGGGACATGGAGAAGTGCAAGCAGGAGAGATGAGGGAGAATCCAATGATTTATTCTACACGGACAAGTAGAACAGAATAATCAGCAACAGTGTCCAATAGAAACCAAAGGGGCAATCTGTGCGTCAACCCGGAGAACATTGATAGATTGTTACATGTAAACATCACAGCTGTTTTACTTGGGAGAAGGAGGATGCAGGTACAGAATTCGAGAAGATGGACTGGAAAGCTCTTGAAAAGAGTTTGATGTAAAATACGAGCGGCGGTTTGAGGCTTTGTCTGGTATAAAATTGGACCAATCTGCAGGTCTGGATACTGTTGGAGTCAAGGGAGGAAAGACGCTGACTGGAAATTTTAATTAGAATCTGACAATAGGGTAGGTGCCAGAGGACTGGAGAACAGCTATTATGATTGCACTTCGCAGTAAGGGTGGTAGAGATAGACCAGGAAGCTATAGATGAGCGAGTATTAAATCACTGTTCGGGAAACTACTGGAGAAAATAGAGAAGGAGACAATTGAACTCCAATCAGAATGGCAAGGTTTGATCAGGGATAATCATCATGACTTTATCAGAGTGAAGTCACACTAATGGAGTTGATTTAATTAGTTTGAGGAGGTCGCTTATTTAGTTTTGATGCAATGCCTTTGACAAAGTTCCGCACGGGAAACTGAAAAAAAAAGTAAAATCTCACAGTATCAAGGATAACTTGAAAAGTTACAGCGAAAATTGTCTTGGTGTCAGGAGGCAGAGGGTGGTGGGAGAAGGCTGTTTGTGTGACTGGAGACCAGAGTCCCCTGGTGTACCACAGGGATCAGTGCTGTGTCCCTTATTGTTTGTAGCATTCATCAATGGTACAGATGTGAATCTGGAGGGCGAGTGAGTGGAGGGTGGGAGTTGTAATAAGCAAGTTTGTGTTTGACACAAAGATTGGTCAGGTGGTTGGTAGTGAGGAGGAAGTTCTGGTTTTAAAGGAAAATACAAGTGGAATGATCAGATGGGCAGATCAACGGCAGATGGAATGTGATCCTGATAAATATGAGGTGATGTGCTTTGGAAGGAGGAACCAGACATGGGGTGTACACAATGATTGGCAGCACACTAGGGAGCTCACAGGGTGTTTCTCCACACATCCCTGAATGTGACTGAACAGGGTAACGGACTAGTTAAGAATTGAACCTTGGGTGTCGCGTTTATTAATCAGGGAGTAGATTATAAGTGTTATACAGGGCTTGGTTTAGTCCATGATGGACGACTGTATGTCGTTCTGGGAGCCTCGTTATAAGGAAGGATGTGATTGTACTGGAGGGGTTTGCAAAGGAGATTCACCAGGATGTTCCCTGGGATGGAGCATATCAGCTATGGAGAGAGGCTAGAGAAGCTCGGGTTGTTTACTTTTGACAGAGAGGCTGAGGGGGATGTCATTCAGAAGGATAAGTTAACAAGGGGCATCGACAGGGTGGACAGACAGCAACTGTTCCTTTTAGACAGAGGGTCAAGAACAAGGGAGCACACTTTAAAGTGAAGGGTTTGAGGTTCAGAGAGGATTTAAAGATGACTTTTTCTTCACCCAGAGGGTATTGGGGTCTGGAAAGTACTTTCTGAGAGGGGAGTTATCAAGGTTAACCTCTCAACTGTTAAAAGTACTTGGACAAGCACTTGGAAGTGCCATAACATTCCAGGCTATGAACCTTTTGTCGGAAAGTGGAACTAATATAGATCGTGCTGTATTTCTGTGGCACAGAGACTATGCTCCTGTGAGTGTATGATGTGGAAGGTCAATGATTGAGCAGCTTAACACAAGAATTGATGGGTTTCTGAAGATAATGTTCCCAAAGGTTATAAGAATGAACTGTTAAGCTTGTCAAATTATGTCAATGTGAGAAGTATGAAAAAAAAGTGCAGGTTTTTTCCAGTTTGAAACCAGAGAATGGAGAATGGGAAACAGGGAAATGGCAAAACTATGAATCCACTACTTCAGTTCTGTCTTCACAGAACTTTCTGACAATACCAGGAAAACCAGGTCTGGCATGGAAAATGAAATAGTACATGGAACATAGAACATAGTAAGTAAATCGTTTGGGAGAAATTATTGGGACTGAAAGTAATGGTCATAGACAACACTAACACAGGTTTATGAAATGGGAATTATGTTTGAGAAACAGATTGGGAGACAAATGAAAGAGAAGCAATGGATGTAAAACATGTGGATTTTCAGAAAGATTTTGGTAAAGTTCCAAGCCTAGTTTGCAAAATCAAATCTTCGTGAATTGGGGTGAATATATGGCCATGCTTTTAGAATGGGACAGCTGGCAGGAGACAGTGAATAGAAATAAACAGACTTGTGAAGCAACAGCCTGACATTGTATTTAAGGTCTGATTATGTGAGTATGACTATATCACTGACACCCCATCACCTTCCCCGGATATCTCCTCTCTCACCAGCAGGATAGACAAAGCAGAAGTGGTGGCACCGTGGGATACAGTTGGAAGGGAATTGTTCTGGGAGTCCTCAACAGTGACTCTCTATCCCATGAAGTCTCATGGCGTTAATTTACACATGGGAAAGGAAACCTCCTGCTGATTATCATGTACCAGCCTCTCTCAACTGATGAGTCAGTACTCCTCCAAGCTGACCAACACTTGGAGGAAGCACTGAGGGTGGCAAAGGCACAAAATGTACTCTGGGTTAGGGACGTCAATGTCCACAAAAAGAGTGGTTCAGCAGCAGCATTACTGATTGAGCTGGTTGGGTCCGAAAGGATATAACTTCTCGACCCGGTCTGCGGCAGGTGGTGAAGGAACCCACAAGAGGGAAAAGCCATATTTGACCACAGCCTTACTAATCTGCCAGCTGCAGAAGTATCTGTCCATGACAGTATCGGGTAAGAGTGACCACTGCATAGTCATTGTGGAGATAAAGTCACACTTGCATATTGAGAATAACCTCCACCATTTTAGGTGGCACTGTCACCATGCTAAATAGGACAGACTTTGAACAGATCTAGCAGCTCAAGTCTGGGTTTCGATAATATGTTGTGGGTCATCAATAGCAGCAGAATTGTACTCCAGCACAACCTCATGGCCTGGCGTATCCTCCTTCCAACAATTACCATCAAGCCAGAGGATCAACCTTGATTCAATGGAGTGTGTAGGAGGGCAGGAGCAGCACTGGGAATACCTGAAAATTAGGTGTCTGCCTGATGAAGTCACCAACCATGACTACCTGTGTGCCAAACAGCATAAGCAGTTAGTCATAGACAGAGCTAAGTGATCCCACAAGCAACGGTGCAGATCTAAGCTCTGCAGTCCTTCTACTTCTAGTAGAGAATAGTTATGGACAATTAAACAAGTCATCAGAGGAGAACATTCCACAAGTATCCCCATCCTTAATGATGGAAGAGCCTAGCACTTCAGTGCAAAAGATAACGTTCATGCATTCGCAACAATCTTCAGTCAGAAGTGCTGAGTGGATGATCCATCTCGGCCTCCTCCAGTGGCCCTCAACAATTCAGTTACCAGTCATCAGCCAATTTGATTCACTCCACACGATATTCAGATTCAGTTGGAGACACTGGATAACTCAGAGGGTACATACCCTGACAACATTCTGGCAATAGTACTGAAACGTTGTTCTCCAGACCTTGTCACTGCCCTCACCAAGCTGTTCCAATACCGTTACAACAACGTTTCCCCGATTACATGGAAAATTACCCCAAGTATCTCCTGTGTATAAAAAGCAGACCAAATCCAATCCGATCAATACCACCGCATCAGTCTACTCTTGATCATCAGTAAAGTGGTGGAAGGTCTCAGTGCTTTTAAGCAGCATCTGCTCAGCAATACCCTGGTTAATGACGCCCAGTTTGGGCTCCACCAGGGCCATTCAGCTCCTGACCTCATTACCATGGTTCAAACATGGACAACAGAGCTGAATTCCAGAGGTGGGGTGAGAGTGATAGCCCTTTAAAACAAGGCTGTCTTCGACCAAGTGTGGCATCAAGGGGCTTTAGCAACACTGGAATGAATGGGTATCAGGGGCAAACTCCCCGCTGGTTAGAATCATACCTGACACGTAGGAAGATGGTCATGGTTGATAAAGGTCAGTCAACTCAGCTCCAGGATAAATCTGTAGGAGTCCCTTGGGCAGTGGCCTAGGCCCATACATCTTCAGGGCTGCTTCATCAATGACATTGCCTCCATTTTAAGGTCAGAAGAGGAGATGTTTGCCAATGATTGCACAATCTTCTGCAACATTTGTGGCTCCTCAGATACTGAAGCAGTCCATGTTCAAATACAACAAGATCTGGACAGTATCCAGGCTGACAAGTGGCAAGTAATAGTCACGTCACACAAATGCCAGACCGTGAACATCACCACTAAAATACAATCTAACCTGCCCCTTGGCATTCAATGGTGTTACTATCACTGAATCCACGGTGGACTGCAGCGGTTCAACAAGGCAGCTCACCACCACCTTCTCAAGGGGCAACCAGGAACAGGCAATAAATGCTGGCCCAGCCAGTCACACCCAGATTCAGGAAATAAATATCATTTTAAAAAAATAACAGAGGAAGGTTTCTGGGATATCACAGAGATCGGTGCTCAGGTCCCAGTTGTTCACAATACCCATTAAACATTTGGTTGCAGGAATCAAATACAATATATCCCAACCTGCTGATAGAACTAAAGGATGTTGGATTGCGAGTGGGTGAGGAGGTTGTAAAAAAGCTTCAAGGTGACTAAGACAAGTGGAGTGAATGGGCAAATATGTGGCAGATGGAGAGCAAGGTGGGTTGAGGTGACAGTGTGCCCTTTGGTGGGAACAAGAGATTGGCAGCTTTTCGTTTGAAAAGGGATTGTTTGAAACATGTTGATCTGAAAAGCGACGTATGGGCCTTTTTGTTGTTTCCTTCTGCGCGGCCCTTCGAGGTCCCTGCAGCACAGTGAGGTCTGAACCCACAAGGCAATACTGGGAATGGCATTCACACACTGCCCAGTGTACATAGACTTACCAAGTGGGGATCTGTAACATTGCAAAGGATCTGGATCTCCCTGTAGACCAGTCACTGAAAGCAATATTGCAGGAGCAAGAACCAGATCGGAAGATCAATGATGTGCTGACCTTCATTTCAGGGGGATTTGAGTCCAGGGGTAAGCGTGTCTTACTGCAGCTGTAGAGAGCTTTGGTGTGACCCTCTCTCAAACACTGTGCAGTATTCTGCAGATTTGGTCTCAGTACATAATAAAGGACAAACCTGACATTGAGGGAGAGCAGTGAAGGATGACCAGACCGATCTTTGTGATGACAGGCTTGCTGTGGGAGCAGAGTTTAGGGCGACTGGGCCTGTATTCCATGGGGATTAGGAAAATGGGTGGAGATCTCAGTGAGATATATAAAGATCTGACAGGGTGAGATGGATTGGAACCAGGCATAATAATTCGCCTGGCTGTGGTGTCTGAAACAAGGGTCCACAGTATTAGGTACAGACAGACCATTCTGCAATGAGATAACAATAAATGTCTGCACTCAGCAACTGGTGAACCTGGGGAATACACTCGAACCTGGAAGCCAAGACACTGAATATAAATTTAGGATTTAGAGACAGTAAAGGAATGGTGGGAGAGAAGGAGAACGATATGGAAATAAAGAGCCAGGTATCATTATATTGAATTGGGTAGCAAACTCGACAGACCAAATGGACTACTGCACTTCCTACTTTATAGCTTCCCACAGTTAATCACATTAAGGGATGTGTACAGTGTGTGGAAAAAGTGCATTGTATACATATTTGAACATGAACTGGAATGGGGAAGGCTCAATATGTTGTATAGCCTACTCCATTTCCGATGTTTCTATGTAGTCTGTAAATGTTGTCATAAGCTCTCAGATGTTAGGAATGAGGTCACTGCAGTGTCAACAGGACTGTGTTTCTCATTCCCTTTTTCCGATACTGAGGCTGGGGCCGGGTGTTCTGTCCGGCTTTATCCTTTAGAACTCGGAACAGTTTGATGCAATAGAATGTCTTTTTTGGCGGATTCAGAGACCATTGAAGAGTTTATCACATGTGTGTGTGTCTGCAGTCACGTTTAGGCCAGACGAGGAAAGCACGGGAGATTTACTTTCTGAAAGTACATTTGTGAAGCAAATTGGTGTTGACAATCGACATTGGCTTGAAGGTCACTATTTACGGACACCAGATTTTGCATCTTAATATTTTGTCAATTGTGTTTAACTTACACCAGCTGTCAGAGCATTAGCCTGGTCTGGTTTAGTAATCCAGTGACCTTTCCACAGCAGCACCATCTCTACATGGGGACCTATCTGAAATTGTACTGAGCAGGTTATGTCTGTGCTGCTTGATAACTCTGTCAAAAAGAACTCCCACCAATGTGACTGTCGAGGTGGGACTGAGGCGGAGGTAACTGGCCAGATTGTAATTATAATCCTCTTAGGAACTGGACATAGTTGAGTAATTTTCCACATTACCAGGGCGATGTCAGAGTTAGAGCTGGAATGAAAGAGCTTCCCCAGGGACACGGCTTGTTGTGCAGCACAAGTCTTCAGTCCTATTACAGGAATGGGGTCAGGGACCATTGCCTTTTTCGTACGTACTGTGTTCAGCTGTTTTTTCATGTCACGTACAGCAAAATGAATTGGTTGAAGACTGGCATCTGTGATTCTGTGGGTATCATGGCGAGGGTGAGGTGGATCATCAACTCAACACTTCTGGCTGAGGGTGGTGCAGACACCACATCCTGGTCTTTTACACTGATCTGCAGAGCTGTTCGATTACTGAGGATGGGGATATTTGTGGAGCCCTTTGCTCCAGTCATTTGTTTAATCATCCATCACCATTTATGTCAGAATGTGACAGGATTGCGGAGCTTCGATCAGATCTGTTGGTCAAATGTGGTAGCTTTAATGGGTTCACGTCAGGTTTAGGTTCACGTGGTTCTGACCCAGTCATGTTCACCCGCAGTCATTACTGAAATATAGATCATATTGATGGTAATGGCAGACTGAGGAAATTATTCGAGGCTAAAAGTTACAGGTTGTAGTTGAATGCTGTTTTGCTTCTGCTGCTGTAGTCTACAGCACTACATAAGTACGCAGTTTTGAGCTGCAATATCTGCAATGCAATTCTGCTGTCTATCCCTTAGTTCACATCGAGACCCATTCACCCATCAGTCATGTACTCAGTGACCTACTCTGGTTTCTGATGTGGTAACACTTCCATTTTCATACTGCCATTCTGCTGAGGGTCTCTTCCCGGGTCATGCTTTCAATCTGACACATTCTTCAAAACCAATTAACTGTTTTTAATTCAATTGTTTAATTCATCTGAATCTTTTTCCTTGAGTAATACCATTTTCTGTGTTTAAAGTGAATGTGTTTCCTCTGTTTCTCTCCCTGACCATGATTAAGAGCTCTGCAGTGACAGTGATGCCAGCCTTATGTAGTTTCCGAGCCAATGAATTCTCTGGATTCCCAATCATCTTCACCACATTGTATGTTTCCTCTTTTGGTTTGATGCCTTATTACTCATGGTTACCTTGTCCTGCCATGAGTATGTTTCATCACCTTTGGGAGAATTTCTGATATCCTCCAAAATATCCCCAGAAATTCCTGCTTTTGCTGGGCTCCCCTTCCAATTAACTCTAGCCAGCTCCTCCCACATGTCATTGTAGTTACATTGTTCAATTATAATCACATTACATCAAGAAGACACCAATAGATATAAACCGAAAGAAGGAGCTTTGAGAGAGGAGACGCAAAGAATAATTGGTAAATTTCTTAACAAGATACAAAGAGAGAAAGAGCGAGACAACATAGATGAGGAAATGTGAAAAATGAGAAAACTAGATCATCGAAAGAAGTAGATGCACATCCCTTAATGTTTTGGCAATTCCTGTGTACTGTGGTCCTTTGTATAGGGCATGGACAACAGAGTAACGTGTTCAATTGCTGGCTCTGATGCCAGACTTTTTATCTCCAATAATATGACAGACACTAGCTTTGGAAAGTATCCAACAGGCCAATTTATTGAATTCTGGTAGAAAGGGGATTAACTGAAATAAGTTGGGACACCGGAAGCAAGAATTTATAACACATCCTGATAAGAATGAGAGATTGGAGTGGAGAATTCCAGAAAAACAGGGAACGTTGAGGGAAGGGGTACATTTCATTTTAGATGAGAATCAAATGATGTTTTAATGTTTTATAAATTTTATACATCATATGCATCACTTTTTGTTAACTGTGTCTCCGTTGTTCATTTAGAATGTGTTGTGCACATATGACAAATGTTACTTATCTGCACACACACATTATTTAAACAGTGTATATAAAATCATTTTTCCGCCATTGAATTGATCCTGTTGTTGTGTTACCAGGATACATGAACACCAACTGGCCACCAAAAGACATGACCCATTATCACTATGTTCCATACACACAGGTAAAGAAGGGCACCACTTTGATTGGGACAATGCACACACATACTAAGACACGCAAGGACGTTCTTAGAGGAATGCCATTCTGACCAGAAGTCCATCAATAAACGCATCAATTTAGATCCTATCTACCTTCTCTTGTAAAACAAAAGAACTGGAAATGACATCACCCACCTTAAGAACCCAAGACCTATAAAGAGAGAGGCGAGACATACCACCAGCACTTCAGCAGAGACTCTCACTGATGATGTTACCTAGTCATAGTGTCCAATCGTCAGAAAACAAACCTTCAAGCACAGCGAGCTAACTTGCAGACATACAAACTGTTATTTTTCTTTTATTAGTGGAATTTGGGAGTTCTTTGTCACTCATGTATTAACAGATTACGAGGTGAGGTGAGCTTTTTGGGTTTGTGGTTTGAATTAACAGAAGTGCTCGACATAGATGTCTCCACACTTTGGGGCCCTGCCGTATGGGACTTGGACAGATTTGAACAGATTTCAGGTACAAAATATCCCATCAAATTCCAACACGTTGCAATTAGTGACCGAGATCTTCAAATAAAACCGGTCGGAAAATCTGTTTAATTTTGTTTACTGCTGGTGGTTTAAATTAAAAGTGAGGGAAAAGGCTTTTAACATTACTAAAGGGGTTCCCAAATTTGCCAAGAAAGTTTAGAAAGACAAAAGGAGGACATTTTTTAGAATTAGCAAATAGGTTGAAATTGGGTTGAACCAGGGAAAAAAGGAAAGCTGAAATTGTAATGGAGTTGGTAAAGCACTTTGATGTATCAGAGAAATAGACAAGTGCAGTCGAGTTAGATAAAACTTATATTGCAAATATGGCAACTGAAGTTAGAAGATAAAGAAAGAGACGGAAACAGAGAGAGAAAAAAAGTGAAGGAGAGGAAAAAGAAAGAGAGAGAGAATTTGAGATTCAGAAGTTGGGAATTAGTCAAGAAAGTTAAATTAACAGGATGGAGATGAAGGGAGAACATCGGGATGTATACAACTATGTTAGCGCCTTGCCATATTTCGGTGAGAAAAATGTCAAAACCTTTTTTATTTCATTTGAAAAAAATGGCTAGGCAGATGACGTGTCCAGTGAACTTGTGGGTAATGCTCGTTCAGACTAAGCTGGTGGGCACAGCTGGTGAGGCATGTGCAGCGCTGTCAGATGAGGGGTCAAGAGATTATCAAGATGTCAAATTGGCTATTTTGATTGGTTATGAATTGGTACCAGAAGCATATAGACAGAGGTTCATAAAATAGAGACGGAACCAGGTCAGACTTATGTTAAGTTTGAAAGAATTAACTACAGTCATTTTGACAGATGGGTGCTGGACATAAAAATAGATAAGACCTGTGAGGCTCGAAGGGAGATTATTATGCTGGAGAAGTTGAAAGACTCACTTCCAGAGATGGTAAAAATTCATGTGCACGAACAGAAAGTTCAAGAAGCGAGAAGCGCGGCAGAAATGGCAGGTATATATACATTGGTGCATGAGATGAAATTTAGCTTCCAGGAGAATTTTCATGCTATGAGGGATAGAAATTGGGAGAAGGGAAGTTCACACATTACAAAGCGAATAGTATCGCACAATAGTTTACCACAGATGAAAAAAGAAGCCCAAAGGGGTTCAAAGGAGGTGAAAGGCCTCAGGTGTTCTCAGTATAAGGGAGTGGAACACATAAAAGTACAGTGCTGATGGTTTAAGAAGGGCACTGGGAAAAGGTGTTTTCATTGAAGTAAGCTGGGACACACTGTGATGGTCGTTGAAGGAAGGCACTTTGGGGAAAGATGCGGTAGAAGAGGCTAAGCCCAGTGGCATTAGTGAAACTGGTAAAGGAGACCCCAAGTAGAGCGAGGAGCTGCAGGAGAGTGCACAGCCGAGGCAGGGTATAGGTATGGAGTCAGTACCTGATCTCTGAAAGAATTCGCCTCAGTAGATAAAGTTTACTTAGAAAGATCAGGGGGAGAAGGACAATAAGTTATAATTTTGTGAGATATGGGATCTGCTCAATCTCTAATAGTTGAGAAGTGAGGCGCCGGAAAAGCACAAAAGATCAGGCAGCATCCGAAAAGCAGAACAATCGAATATCAGGCAGAAACCGATTGTCAGGAATGGCATGGGGGGACAATGGGGCTGAAAGATAAATACGAGGGTAGTAGCTGGGCTGGTGGGAGGGTCACTGGGAAGGCGATAAGAAAATGTAGGTGGGAGTAATAGTGATATGTCGGTTGGGAGGGTGGAGTCGGTAGGTGGGAAGGAAGCTGGCCAGTTCGGGCAGTTCAAGAGGGCAGTGCTAGATTGAATGGTTCAATCTGGCAGAGGTTGGTGGAGGGGAGATTTGGAATTTGGTGAAGTCAACGTTGATGATGGTTCTAGTATGAGGGTTCTAGTTGTCCTACCACCTATCCACAACACCCTCCTCTCCGACCTATCACCATCACACCCCACCTGCGTCTACCTATCGCCTTCCAAGCTATCTTACACCCAGTTCACTTCCCAATCTCCTATTTATTTCTCGGCCCCCTTTCCCCTCCCTTACCCCATCTCCCACATTCCTGATGAAGAATTTATGCCTGAAACGTCAACTCTTCTGCCCCTCGGATGCTGCCTGGTTGGCTATGCTTTTCCAGCCCCACACTTTTCCACTCTCACCTCCAGCATCTGCAGCCCTCACTTTCTCTCGGCCTCGAATAGTGAGAGATGAAAGTATTTTCACTCTTTCTGACATATTATTCAAGATCGTAACAATTTGTGGAATGGGGTTAGAAATTAAGTATTCCCTTGTGTAACATCAGGATGGAATGCCAATTCAAGGTTGGGGAAGTAACAGTGACAGTGAGTAACAGAGTGTCATTTCCAGGAATACAGTTTATTCTTGTGAACGATTTAACAGGATCCAAGGTGGGAGTGGCACCCCTTGTATTGGAGAAGGCAAAAGGAAAACGAGGGAATTGGGGAGTTAAAAGAAAAATACCCAGGATTTTTCCAGACTGTGTAGTAACAAGATTCCATTGTCTTAAGTTAGAGCAGGATGGAAAACCGTAATAAAATGCCAAAGGAGTTGATGTGCAGTGAACTGACCCCCTGTTTGATGTCACGGTGCAGGAAAAACCTGAACAGGCAGAGGATCAGGCAGAGGTGTTTAGTCCAGAAAGGCTAATGGACTTACAACTTTATATACACACACATTCACACACACATACACATGCACACACACAGAAAAGGAATCAAAATATATTGTCGAACGTTGTTAACTTAAAGATAGAATGCTAAAATTAAAATGGAGACCCCGATAGGTTAGTGCAGAAGGGAAATGGGCCGAAGTGCACCAGATTGTTTTAGAGGTAGCGTACAGTGTTACAGGTAGCACATAAACTAACAGCAGGCGGTCACCTAGGTGTACAGAAGAATCAGGTTAAGGTACAGAGGCATTTCTAGTGGCCTGGAATGCACACAGACGTGGTTATTATTTGACGTACATGTCAAACATTCTAAATGGTAGGTAAGTCACAGGCAGTAATAAAGCTAGAACCTTTGTTACCAATTCCTGCATTCGAAGAACATTTCAGGTAGGTTATGATGAGTTGTGTAGCTCCCCTATCTAAAATAAAAGTGGAAACTAATATTTGCTAGCAATAATGGATGTGTCTACCAGATTTCCAGAGGAAATTCTATTATGGAGTGTTAAGGTAAAAAGGGAGGTGGAGGAGTTGGTAGCTTTCTTTACTCACTGTGGGCTACCCAGAGAGATTCAGTCAGACCAAGGTTCTCAATTTACCAATCAGCTGTTTAAGGAAGTCATGGATAACTTAGGCATACAGCAGTTTAAATCAAGGTCGTCCCATCCTGAATCCCAGGGAGCCTTGTAAAGTTGTCATCAGACGCTGAAGACCATATTAACAGCGTACTGTCAGGATTGTTTGCCATTGGACAAAAATTATTTGCCCGAAATAAATCTACTCAGTTTACTTCCTTTGAGTTAATATTTGAAGTGAGAGGTCCTTTGGAATTAATTCAATATAAATTGACAGTACCGAAGTCAGAGATCTCACACTCGGATTATGTATATTAGGTGAGGGAGAGATTAGATGGAGTAGGTGAGTTAGCTCAACAGCACCTGAAGGGCACAGCATAAAATGAAGCACGTGGCAGATACAAACTCTGAAATTTTGACGATTTCCTGTGGGGATGACGTATTAGTATTGTTACCAGTGATAGGAATTCCCTTCAAAGCCTGGTTTAGTGACTCAGGAACAGAGGTATGGTCAGATAAACAAATTGCTTAGTTTATCTGTATGATGTAGTGACCTTTACAACTGATTGAAAGCTCACATGTTACAGTTGGCAGAGGATGTTGAACGATTACAAGAAGCAAACTTGGTAATAAACTTAAAGAAAACAGAATTCGCGAAGGCAGTGGTGACGTTCTTGGGACATTACATTGGACATGGGAGGTTGACCCCATGGAAAACAAAGACGAAGGGCTTTGAGGAATTTCCACGACCGTCCTCGAAGAAAGAGGTGCTTCAATTTTTGGAACTGATTGGATTCTATCGGAAGTTTGTTCCAAATTTCAGCAGCGTATTGGCACCACTGATGGACTTAGGAAAGAAGAACACAGAATTGTGGTGGACAGAACAATGCCAGGAGGTATTTGAGAATTTTAAAGCAGGATTAATTACCGCACCAGTTTTAGCTATACCAAATATTCTGAAACCCTTTGAAAATTTTATTTGCTTCTAGTGACTTAGGGATTGGAGATGATTTGATACAGAAAGGTTATGATGGATTTGAGTGGCTAATTGGCTACTTGTCGAAAAACGCAATATCCACCAGAAAGAAAAATACAACATTCTCCATTATTGAAAAAGAATGATCAAGTTTTGCACTGACCTGACAATATTTTATTGTTTATGTGACAAATAAATTTTCGGAGATGGTTGTGGACAACGACAAACCTCTCACGTTTTTTTGGAATATTTAAAGACCAGAATATGAGAGTGTTTCATTGGAGTCTTATCACACGAACTTTAAACTTACAAAATGTACATGCTGTGGGTCCTAAAATGTGATCGCAGATGTGTTATCGCGGATTTAAAGGAAAACGTTTAGATAAGATTTGACTTATTCCAGTTTAAATAGGTGTACAAAATTAACATGAATGACATAATTGAGATTAATAATTTTGTATTTCATAATAATAGGATTAAGAATTAGAGGAAAAGAAACGAAGCCATCTTTTCATTCTGATCGTTCTTTTGTTTTCTGAAGGAGGGAGGTCTTATGAAGCCGAAAGCATGTCAGTTCACTTTAAGACAGAAAGGGTTTTGTTGAATAGAAAGTACAGCACAGATGCCAGCTAAATGTCAGATTGTTCCATATGTCACAATTAGCTGGGAAATGGAGACCTGAGTTTTGGTTGCTGTTTTGACAACAATTCAAATACAACCAAAGATTTTTAAATAACGTTCAGGATACCAGAAGCCAACGGAACTTGAATATTATTGTTTGGACATCTGGAAAGCAATCAAATTATGAGAATTGTTGTATCATGGGGAGTATATAAACCAGCATTTGAACTCTAGAGGGAGAGCCGCTGCCATCCAACAGCAGAGTAGCTGCTGTAGAGCAGGAGTGCTAACTGGCCATCTCAAACACTCTCTATCAAAGATACATGTTCATGTAAAACATACTTGCAATAAAACAAAGACCCACGAAGATCAGCAGCTGGAAGAATGAACACAGTGTGAAAGATAGAGACTGTGTGGTCTTGAGATTGTAATGTTTAATATGTTGGCTTTTGGAACAGAATATTTTTCCAGAGTCAGAGTCAGATAGTAAGTAGCTAAGAAAAGAGGGGCTTGTATTTGTGAATAGCTGTTGTTTAGTGTTCACTATTAAAGTTAAGAAACTAACTTGCTAATTTTTGTTTAAATAGTGGAATGTAAGAGATCTGTGTCACTCATATTTTAACAGACTACGAGGTGAGGCCAGCTTTTCTGGTGTTTGGTTTTAATTAACAGAGGGGTTTCGACTCTACGTTGTAAATGTCCATCCACGCTAACCCCAATTCCCTGCAGTTGGCCCATATCCTTCCAGTCCTTTCCTATCCACATATTTATCCAAATGTTTTTGAAACGTTGTTAATGTAACCCCCTCAACCACATCTGCTGGCAGCTCATCCACGTACCAGCCTCTGTGTAAAGAACTGGCCCCTCAAGTTCCCTTTTATTCCTTCCCCTTTAACCTTAAACTGATCCTCTCTCGTCCTCGATTCTCTAAACCTTGGAAAATGACTGAGAGCATTAACCATACCATCATGATCTTTTTCAGCTCTATAAGGACTCCTTCAATCTTGTACATGCTAAAGAAAAGGTCCTAGCTTGTCCAAACTCTCACTATAACTCAGACCATTGGGTCCTGGCAACGTCCTTGAAAATTTCTTCTGCACTCTTTCTAATTTAATAACATCCTCCCTGTAACAAGGTGACAAAACTGAATACTATACTCTCAGTGCAGCCTTATCAAAGTCCTGTGTAACTGCAACATAAATTCACAACTTCTATACTCAATTTCCTACCTGATGAAGGCTAGTGTGCGAAAAGCCTTCTTCACTGCCCTGCCTACCTGTGACTCCACTCTCAGAGAACCATGCACCTGAACACCGAGGTCTCTCTGCCCACTACACACTTGAAGATCCTCCCATTCACCATGAGACTCCTACCTTGATTTGAGTTCCCAAAATGTAAGACATCAAGCATCTATATTAAATTCCATTTGCCATTTCTCTGCCCATTTCCCACCTGATTAAGGTCCTGCTGCAATTTCTGATAAACTTCCTCACTGATCATGCTCCCACTTATTTTAGTGTCATCTGCAAACTTACTAATCATACCTTGTACATTCTCAACTAATTCATAGATAACAAACAGCTATGGACCCAGCCTCCAGTCTGACAAGCATCCTTCCACTGAACCCTCTCTGCCTTTTACCATCAAACCAACTGTGTATCCAATTTGCCAGTTCCCCCAGCATTCCACGTGGTGTCCCCTTCCAGAGCAGCCTGCCGTGTGGGACCTTATCAAAGGCCTTACTGAAATCCATAGAGACGATGTGTACCGCTCTGTCCTCATCAACCTTCCTGGTCACTTCATCAAAGAACTCTAACAAATTTGGGAAGTATGATCTCCCACTCACAAATCTATGCTGACTGCTCTGACTCGAACCCTGTGTTAGTAATGGGTGCAGTCAATGGTATGCTGTCCTTCATTGTAAGATGATTCGAGTACATAAGTAAAGCCATCTTCCTGCTGTTGTAGAGCCTTGCTGAGAGAGCATTAGGGGCACTCTCTACAGATTTGATGTCCTTTGTAAGGAATGATCTTCTTACCACAGACACCAGTGATGGTAACATGAGGATAGAGTAAAGAAGCTAAGTGTTTAACCTGTAGAGTTGTGAGAGACGAAGAAATGGTGACGCTGAAACACGAGGAGTGGCAGCGATCACTTATTTCCAAAAGAGACATTGATAGGGAGAGAAATTCCATACTTTACCCAGGATTGATTGGTTTGATTTATTGTCACGTGTACCTCAGTACAGGGAAACACTTTGTTTATGAGCAGTGGGGTCAGGTCATCGTAAGCATGGCCAGACAGATCATAGGGTGGAAATAGACTTGGATCAAGTAAGGCATACAGGTTACACTGCACAGGACATGCACTAGTCAAGGTCAACATGAACAAGATCACCATTATTTGAACTTAGAGAGTCCATTCATCAATCTAACATGGCTTTCCGAATAGTTTATATGCCTTTACTAACTCTCCCCACGTTATTGTGCAGTCGGCGTGTGAACCCGTACTGAATGCCAGGTTGCTCACAATCCCCAACAACAACCACAATACCTTCCATCTGAACCAGGTAACCATTCCCACCAGCTTCTGCCCTACATAGTGAACACCAGGCTGGCTTCTCGAAGATGGAAGGTGCCTTCTTGAGACTTCACACAAGACATATGGCTTCCCTCCTCACCATGTTAAAGTCCTACATGTGTATCATGAGCAACGGAGCCAAGAGGAACAACGTGGAACAGTCTGTCTGTGCAGCCTCTGCTCCAATTGTTCATCATGTAAGAGCATCAATCTGGAGACACTTTAGACTGCCGATGCTGGAGATCAGAGTAGAGCGTTGATTGCTGGAAAAACACAGCAGGTCAGGCAGCATCCGAGAAGCAGGAGAATCGACTTTTCAGAATAAGACATTAATCAGGAATCAGCATCAATGACCACATTCTGCCCCCGTGTAAGTGCATTGAGGTGGGAATGGCCTCCTGCTGTTCCTGTATAAGTGACTCAAGGGGCTGATTGGCATCTTCCTCGTCCGATTGGACAAGGCCAAGGGCCTGACTGGGTTACCCCTGGTACCTGTTTGACAGGTCGATGTACTGACAAGTCTGATGATGCTGGAGCTTTAAGAGGTTATTTTGTCCTGGATTTTTTAAAGAGAGAGATTGAACAATCATTACCAAGCTGGTTAGTTAAGACCACTTGAGTAACAGCTCGGGGAGGCCTTAGGTTAATTTTAATGCAGCCTGAATGAGTGTGGCCAGCTCTCACAGGTTAGGATCTCTGGGTTTTGGTTTCTCAGTAACATCAGAAACTATTGGGGTCTCCACAGAGTTGGAAGCTTTGGGGAATGTCTCCTGACTGCTACTCTCTCTGAATTTTCTCTTGATGCTGTCACATTGCATCTGGAACAGACACTTTAGATTCCCTTTAAAATAAGAAAACATTAGAGTCTACGCTACCGGCTTCAAATATTTTCGAGGGGCTCTGGTGGTCCATCACACTAGACTCCTTCTCTTCCTGAGTAATAGGCCGGACGTACTGAGTGGGCGGTCCCTGTTCTACTCCAATAATATCAATGTGCTGAATGGCTTCCTCATATTCCTGTGAAACTAGCGTGAGGTGCTGAATGAACTCTTGTTTTACTGTGGCAATGTGCAGTGTCAGGCAGTGTTGTTATATGAATGTTACCGACACGTTAACAGCACAAGCCTGAGTGTGTCTGGGACCTGCTACACACGGACACAGACCAACGCAGGAGCTGAGGGGGGACAAAATGTTCTGAACATTGTGGAATCTTCTGTGACCATCCCCACTTCTGATCTTATGGTGGGGAGGGTGGGGGTGGGGAGACATTGATGAAGCAGTTGAAGATGTTTGTGGAGACAAAGCTACCCTGAGGATCTCCCACAAAGGTGACCCAGGACTGAGATGGTGAACATCTGCCTTTGTGCCATGTTTGACACCAAACACTGGAGAGTTTACTCTGATTCCCATTATGTCCAGTTTTGTTAAGCCCCTTGATGTCAACAGAAGTCAACCACCGCCTTGATATCGGGGCCAGTCATTTTTACCTGAACCCTTGTCTCAACCTCTTTTGTTCACATCAATAAGCCATGATATAGGAGCAGCAAGTGTTTTCTTCAAACAGGTGGGATTGAATGTCAGGATTTCTCTTCTCAAGTGTGTTGGGGAGCTAGATGACTGAAAGTATTTGAAGAGGAGCTAGATGGATATTGACCTGTCAGAGAGTTGAGGGCTATGAAGAATTGGGTATGAAAAAGGATTTGAGACCAAGAGCAGATCAGTCATGATCTTAGTGAAGGGCAAGGCAGGCTTGGGGAGTGAACGACCTGCCCCTGTTTCTGATGTTCTCACATTCTGTCATTGGAAAGTTAGTGGGTGCTATTTTCATGAATGCTCTGTTGTTGCATATTGCAGTCAGGGAGACCAGAGGATTTTGTGAGCCATCTCTGGGTGAGGTATGGGGGCTGTATTCTCAGTGAACTTGGGTCTAAACATGACCAACAAATGAAGCACAAGTTGCAGAGAGGGGAAGCTCTGTAAAGAGAGATGAGGGGCCTCTTTCATACCCGTGCCTGGATTTTCTAATTACACTTCCCAAATCACCTCAAAGCGTGTGGGACAGTTTTGAAGGGATGAATGGTCTCCTCTGTTTCTGTGCACCAGTTTATAGCAGTAAGTAGCATCGAACTGCTCCTGTTTAGCAGGTATGAGGGGCTGAATGGAATACAGAAACATGGGACTGAGGAGCAGGAGTGAGTCATTAGATACTTTGAGCCTTCTCCACCAGGCACTAAGATTTGGCTGATCAGGGTGTGGTCTCAGCCCCACTTTCCTGTCTATATCCCATTATGCATGACTCACGCTTCTGTCAAATATCTAACTAATGGAGCTTTCAATCAATGTGAGCATGGAGGCACAATAAACTTCCAGTGAAGAGGATTCCGACTTGAAAGGGCCTTTCAGAATTATTCGTCATCCTTCTTATCGAATCAGAGAGTCATGCAGAACGGAAACAGACCCGTTAGTCCAACCTGTTCACTCCGATCAGATATCAAATCTGATCCAGTCCCATTTGCCAGCATTTGACCAATATCCCACTTCTTTCAGATACTTTTTAAATATGCGATTGTAACCGCTTTCACCACTTCCTCTGACAGCACTTTCTGTACACACACCACTCTCTGTGTGAAACATTTATCTTCAGGTCCCTTCGAAATCATTCGCCCTTTCTCCTCCAACCTATGCCCTCTTGTTCTGGATTCCCCTACACTGGGGAGAGGAACGTGGCTGTTTAGAATATCCATGCCACTGCTGATTTTGTGAACCTCTATAATGTCACCCCTCAGCCTCTGACACTCCAGGAGAAAGCACCTCAACCTAATCAACCTCTCCACGAAGCTCAAACTTCCAGTCCTGGAACATCGGTGTCTAAATCATTTCTGCAGACAATGAGTTGTACGTAGTATTCTTAAAGTGGCCTCACCAACATCCTGTACATATACAACATGCAACCACAACCCCTATACTCAATGCTCCGACTGATTAAGGCAAATGTGCCAAATGTGTTCTGTCCCATATTGTCCACCTGCGACTCCACTTTCAAGGAACAATGTACCTGCAGTCCTATGTCCCTTTGTTCCACAACACTCTCCAGGATCTTAACATCAGTGTATAATTTCTGCCATGATTTGCCTTCCCAAACGGCAAAACCTCGTATTTATCTAAATTCAACTTCATCTGTCACTCCTTGCCCCTTTGTTCCATCTAATTGTGGTCTCGTTATACTCTGAGATAATCTATTACACCACCTTTCTGATGTAATCTGTAAACTTACAAACTATTGCCCCAATATTCACATCTAAAACCCTGACATAAATGATGAAATGCAGTGAACTCAGTACTGATTCTTACAGCACACTGCTGCTCACAATCCTCCAGTCTGAAAAATACCCTTCTTCCTTCAAGCCAATTGTGACTAGCTTCCTCTGTATCCCATGTGACTGAACCTTACTAATCTGTCTACCAATCAGAATGAAATACTCGCTATGAAGAGAGGCTGAGTAGGTTAGGTTTACTTTCACTAGAAAAAAGGACATTGAGGGGGGACCTGATTGAGGTTTGCAAAATCATGAAGGGTATAGACAGGGTGGACAGAATTGAAAAACGTGGTGCTGAAAAAACACAGCAGGGCAGGCAGCATCCGAGGAGCAAGTGAATCAACGTTTCGGGCATAAGCCCTTCTTCAAGAATCAGTGTGGATCGAAACAAGCTTTTTCCCAGGGTGAAGGATTCAATAACGAGAGGTCGTGCTTTCAAAGTGAGAAGTGGAATGTTTAAGGAGGATACACGCGGTAAGTAATTCAGACAGAGGGTGGTGGGCGTTTGGAAGACGTTGCTAGCAGAGGTGGTGGAGGCAGGCACGGTAGATCCATTTAAGATGCGTCTGGACAGATGCATGAGTAGGTGGGGAGCGGAGGAAGACAGATACTTAGGAATTGGGTGACGGGTTTGGACAGTACATTTGGATCGGCTCAGGCTTGGAGGGCGAAGGGCCTGTTCCTGTGCTGTAGATTTTCTTTGCTCTTTGTTCTTGAAATGAACACCTTGCTGAAGTCCATATAGACAATGTCCACCAAACTGCCTTCATCAATCTTCTTTGTTATCTCTTCAAAAAACTCAACCAAATTAATGAGACATGATTTCCCATGCAGAAAGCCACGTTGTCTACCCCGATCAGCCCTTGCATTCCCAAATGTATGTAAATGCTATCCCTCAGAATCCCCTCCAACAACTTTCCCACCACTGACATCAGGCTCAGCGGTCTATCGTTCACGGGTTTTGGGGTCACTGTTTCCTTTTCTAGTCCCACTCCTCCACTGCTTCCAACAAATGTTAAATGTAACCAGGTTTGTGATATGGCTGATGATATTGGTCTCAGACTGGGTCAGGGTCAGTTTTAGGAACAAGTCAGGCTAGTTTCTTTAATCTGCTCAAATAGCACATTTATGATCCAGAGCAATGTTACTCAAACTGTGATGGAAAGATGAATGGTAAACGGTTTGGGTATTGCAAGTATATAATCAATATTTCCCTTTCTAAACACACACACACTTTTAACTTGAAAGAACTCTGTTCAGATATTATTGGAACTCATGACTAAAGGGAAAATTGTGGGATTGTCCAAAACGCTATTCTGTTTCCGAAGATATTGTACTCACACAACTGCAAGCAATGGGATTCCATCCTGGGACAGTTGGATTTGGCTTAATTCCGTTTGCTTTAGGCAGAGAGGAGATTCCAGTGAATTCTGGTCAGTGATCACCCAAAGGGCAGCACGGTGGTTAGCACTGCTGCCTCACAGAACCAGGGAATTGGGGTCGATTCCAGCCTAGGGTGACTGTATGTGTGGAGTTTGCACATTCTCCACTTTTCTGTGTGAGCTTCTAATGGGTGGTCCAGTTTCCTACCACAAACTGTGTAGGTTCGGTGGACTGGTCATGCTAAATTGTCTGTAGTGTTCAGGGATTTCTAGGTTAGGTGAATTAGTCAGGGGTAAGTGTAGGGAAATGGGTTGGGAAGGTTGGTATGGACTTGTTGGGTCGAAGGGCCTGTGTGAACACTGCAGGGATTCTGTAAAAATATGAATGGTAACGATGACTGTAGAGGTTTTTTTTAGCTTGCACACATTGCTGTGATGAGGAACAATGAAGGAGAGAGAGTGCAATAGGCCGTTCCTTCTCGGGTATATTACATTTTCTCCCTCTCTGAGTTGAATCACACAGTAATGTCATCCTCTCCCAAACTGGACCATGTGAGGTCTCCTTGTACATTGTCCAAACTATGTCTCCATCACATTCCCTGTTCCATGTAGGTGCATCATTGTTGCTGTCATACACAAAGCCATACTCTTAGCAGAAAATGGTCTCGTTTGATTTGAAATATGTTTACATGGCCCTGCGTCATTAAAAAATAAAATGTTTAATTTATTCAGAATACCTGTCTTAAAATGAATGCATGTTTTAAAGAAATACAGAAATTGCTGGAAAAGCTCGCCAGGTCTGTCAGCATCCAGATGCCTTTTACATGCTGTATTGTTCCAGCTTCCACCACTTCCTCTGGCAGCTCATTCCATACACACACCACCCTCTGTGTGAAATGATGCCCTTTAGGCCTCATCAAAACTTTTCCCCTCTCACTTTCAACCAATCCTCTATCGTTCTTGACACCCCTAACCTGGGGAAAAAAACCCTGACTACTCACCCTATCCATGACCATTCTGATTTTATAAACCTTTACTGCTGCGAAGTGTGACTCCAATCAACACGAATGGCTGTACTTTCAGTCATCCTGGGCCTAAATTCTGAAATTCAATACTGACACCTCTTCCTTCTCCATCAGGTCACAATGATTAATCATGATTAATCCATTTTAATCAGTTATTTCAGATGCATCCTGAGACACTTCTGTGGGCTTTACGCCTAGACCTTTGTGCCCGGAGGTAGAGACACTAGCATCACTCGACAATACCCATAAAGCTGTAACAGTATTCTCCTGTGTGTTTGTTCATCAGCCTGTTCTGACATGATGTGACATACCTCTGCAATAGCCAGGACTTGAATCCAGGCCTTCTAGTCCAGAGCTAGGAACACTACCACACAAGTTCAGGAATTGGATTAAATTCAGAGCATTGACTGAGAGGCAGGGACACTACCCACTACACTACCATACCCAGATTTTGGGACATATTTTAGTGCCTGCTTTCAGCTCGGTGTGGATTTATTATAATTAGAACTGAAAAATGTGTTGCTGGTAAAGCACAGCAGGTCAGGCAGCATCCAAGGAGCAGGAGAATCGACGTTTCGGGCATAAGTCCTTGTTAAGGAATGAGGCTGGTGTGCCAAGCAGGCTAAGATAAAAGCTAGGGAGCAGGGACTTGGGGAGGGGCGTTGGGAATGTGATAGGTGGAAGGAGGTTAAGGTGAGGGTGATAGGGCGGGGGTGGAGAGGTCGGGAAGAAGATTGCAGGTCAAGACGTTGGTGCTGAATCTGAGGGTTGGGATTGAGATAAGGTGGGTGGAGGGGAAATGAGGAAGGTGGAGAAATCCGCATTCATCCCTTGTGGTTGGAGGGTTCCGAGGCGGAAGATGAGGTGCTCTTTCTACAGGCGTCTTGTTGCCATGGTCTGGCGATGGAGGAGTCCAAGGACCTGCATGTCCTTGGTGGAGTGGGAGGGGGAGTTGAAGTGTTCAGCCGCGGGACGGTTGGTGTGGTTAGTGCGGGTGTCCCAGAGGTGTTCTCTGAAACGTTCCACAAGTAGGCGGCCTGTCTCCCCATTGTCGAGAAGGCCACATCGGGTGCAGCAGATGCAGTAAATGATGTGTGTGGTGGTGCAGGTGAATTTGTAGCAGATATGTAAGGATCCCTTGGGGCCTTGGAGGGAAGTGAGGGGGGAGGTGTGGCAGCAATGTTTGCATTTCTTGTGGTTGCAGGGGAAGGTGACGGGAGTGGAGGTTGAGTTGGTGGGGGGTGTGGACTTGACGAGGGAGTGGCGGAGGGAGTGGTCTTTCTGGAATGCTGATAGGGGTGGGGAAGGAAATATATCCTTGTTGGTGGGGTCTGTTGGAGGTGGCAGAAATGACGAAAGATGATTCCGATGTATCCGGTGGTTGGTGGGGTGGTAAGTGAGGACCAATGGGGTTCTGTTCTGGTGGTGATTGGAGGGACTGGGTTCAAGGGCAGAGGCGCGGGAAGTGGAGGAGATGAGGTGGAGAGCATCGTCAACCATGGCTGAGGGGAAGTTGCGGTCTTTGAAGAAGGAGCCATCTGGGTTGTTCGGTATTGGAATTGGCCCTCCTGGGAGCAGTTGCAGCCCAGGCGAAGGAATTGGGAATATGGGATGGAGTTTTTACAGGGGCCAGGGTTGGAGGAGGGGTAGTCTATGCAGCTGTGGGAGTCGGTCGGTTTATAGAAAATGTCCGTGTTGAGTCGGTCGCCCGAGATAGAAATGGAGAGGTCTAGGAAGGGGAGGGAGGATTCTGAGACGGTCCAGGTGAATTTGAGGTGGAAAGTGTGAGTAAAGTTGATGAACTGTTCAACCGCCTCGTGGGAGCACGAGGTAGCGCCGATACAGTCATCGATTTAGCGGATGAAAAGGTGGGGGGTGGTGCCAGTGTAGCTGCGATAGGCCAATGTCCAGCCTAATACCCTTACCTTAACCTCCTTCCAGCTATCACATTCCCAATGCCCCTCCCCCAAGTCCCTCCTCCCTACCTTTTATCTGAGCCTGCTTGGCACACCAGCCTCATTCCTGAAGACGGGCTTATGCTCGAAACGTCGATTCTCCTGTTCCTTGGATGCTGTCTGACCTGCTGCGCTTTTCCAGCAACACATTTTTCAGCTCTGATCTCCAGCATCTGCCATCCTCACTTTCTCATATTTATTATAATCAGGTTGCCATTACTGAGTTACAAGAAAACACTTTGTATTGTTAAACAAATGCAAAATATTTGTCTTAACTCGTATATTGAGTGCACGTGCTGTGCCATCGAAATCAACTATGAACAGCTTTAATTGCTATGATCTGTAGTCTGCAATATTAGGGAAAGAAATCCTGCAGACACACTCTGCCCAATGAAGGGTCTCAAATGGATATTTATTACTGACACCAGAGACGAAGGAAGAGCTTAATTTCTGGCCCCAAAGCACCGAGTGGTATTACCCACCTCTAACATGCGACTGCCCACTTCCTAAAGCCATGAAATGATACCAGGCCAGTGATAACTGTCCAGCCCCTCCTCCCCACTGACTGTGTCTGCAATCCGTCCCTCCTCCCCCAAACCACACAAGGCAACCCAAGCTCAGGGTCTTTGTGAAAATCAAGACCGGAGTGTGCAGGCCTCCTGGAGAGGGATGGGAACTTTAAAATTGAAGGGGGACGGTGAGGTGGCATTAATATCACACACTGGGCTGAGGGGTGGCAGGTAGAGTTTAGTTTGGATTAATGCGAGCAATTGGATTTGGTAAATCAAACAACAGCAAGACTCAGTAATGGCAACCTGATTATAATAAATAGGAGCAAGTGAGGATGGCAGATGCTGGAGATCAGAGCTGAAAAATGTGTTGCTGGAAAAGCGCAGCAGGTCAGGCAGCATTTAAAAGTAGAGCCTTTGTCAGTGCAGTAGTACAGAAACCTAGGCCGTCAGGTTTAATTCTTTAAAATTTGCACCTCATATAGATCTTGTGGTTAAGAAAGTGTTTAACATTCTTGTCTTCATTGGTCAGACCTTTGAGTATCGGAATTGGGAAGTCATGTTCAGGTTGTACAGGACATTGGTGAGACCTCTTCTGGAATACTGTGTCCAGTCTGGTCACCCTGCCCGCTCATTCCATAGGCACACCACCCTCTGGGTGACAAAGTTGCCCCTTAGGTCACTTTTAAATGTTTCTCCTCTCACATTCAGCCTATGTCCTCTTGTTTTGGACTCCCCGTTCCCTTTGAAAATACCTTGGCTGTTCACTTTGATATTATTGACCTTGATATTATTAAGCTGGAGAGGGTTCAGAAGAGATTAACCTGGATGTTGCTGGGAAAGGAGGGATTGAGCTATAAGGAGAGGCTGGATAGGCTGGGACTTTTTTTCACTGGAGAGTATGAGATTAAGGGGTAACTTCACAGAAGTTTACAAAATCGTGAGGGGTACAGATAAGCAGAAAGGCTGATGTCTTTTCCCGAGAGTTGGGGATTCAAAACTGAGGGATATTTTAAGATGCGAGGAAAAAATGATTCACAAATGTCATGAGAGATAATTATGTTAGACAGAGTCTGGCTTGTGTGTGGAATGAACTTCCAGAGGAAGTGGTGAAAGCAGGGAGAGTTACAATTTTTAAAGGACATTTAGATCAGTCCATGGATAATATATCAGTTTGGAGGGTGCGGTGAGCAGCTGCCCTCTCCCTCCCCCTCTCTGAATGAATCCCTGTTGGTTTTCACCCTCTGCCAATGCCTGTGCAGTGGCGTGGGGAGGCCAGCAGAGTGTGGCATTGCATCACTTTAAGCACCACGGAGACTGACAGACTTGCCCCACACAGAGACACACAGATACACACACGGGAATTGTTAGGACACTGCATGAAGCTCATCTGGTAATTTAAACTAAACATAAGTTCGCCTCATAAACTGTTAAAATATGAGTGACAGACCTACCAAATTCTACTATTTAAATAATAACATCAATTTATTTTTTCATGCTGAAAGTGAACATTTTACATGAACTATTCACAACTCTGTGACTCTCTTTCTCTTAACTGCTTATTACCCGACTCCAGCTGTATAGCAATATATTGTGTCTGGGTCTGCCATTCTTTCATACCACACTCTCATATCGCAGGTGATTGTAAGCTCTCAGTTCAAAACAGCATTCCCTCTCTCTTAAAGGTACAGTACACACTTTCAACTTCATCACATTATACCCTGGGGAATATAGATAAGTGGAACCTATCCGATTTCTCTTGCTCTGTGGTTTGTCAATATTTCATCTACTCTGTCTCGTATGTGTCAGGAGTTTTGTTGCTCCATTGACAGTATGTCATTATTCGACTCTGTCTGTGGGAATATATCAGTAGTTCACTTGCTCACACTCGTGAGTGTGGCAGGATTTCAGTTCTTTCATGGGGACTGTGACACTATAACAATCTCAATGTTTGTAGGTGGCACCGAACCTGGAAGAACTCTGAAGTCTATGGAGTAGAGTGTGGGTCTCTGACAGGACAATCACACATTGGTGTAGTGTTCAGGTTTATGGCAGATGGGGAACAGTGCAGAGCAGATTGAGGTGAGACACTTTGGTAGGAAAGACAATGAAAGACAGTTTAAAACAGGCTGTGCCATTATAAAGGGTGTGCAGGAGCAGAGGGCCCTCGGTGTATATGAGCATAGATTGTTGAAGATATCAGGACAAGTGGGGAGAGCAGTTACTATCACAGATCAGTTTCAGTATCTGAGCTGTTTATAGGGGGAGGTGTAGGAGGGAGTCTCCGTGCTCCCTTCCTGGTAGGTGGTGGTGACGATGTGTTGTGAGCCCACCCTCCTGCCCACCGAGACGGTGGGGATTCCATTTGTTACAGCTCGACACAAAAGGGAGATGGCATCAGGGCCATGGCTTCCAAGTTGTGCCGGGGGGAAACGGAGCTGCCAGTGGGTTTAAAGTGAGAATTGCCCTTCACTGAACATTGCTCCTTACTCGGTCGGTGGGATGTGGATGTTTCAGAATCTCCACACGAGGTGTCCCGGTCCTCTCCGGCTCGTACCAGTGTCCTCCTCACATGGCGGGGGGAGGGGGTGAAGGTACGGATATCGGACACTCCACCACCCGGCTTGGCCCTTTCTGTCCTATTCCAGGCTGTTTCTCCTGGAATAGGAAAAGGGGAGGAAGTGTCGGGGTGTGTGGTCCTGCTGTTAGTGCTGGAAGAGGTGGGGAACAGGGTCATGGTGAGGGGTCTGAGGGGAGTCAGTGCACAGTGTTGTATCCATGCAATGTTATTCGTGTAGGGGGAGTAAAGCGGAGGGAGGGGGGAGAGACAGAGAGACAGAGATAGACAGAGACAGACAAAGACACAGACATAGACAGAGAGAGAGAGAAGGTGCAGCATGCGGCAGTGAGGGTGGTGGACCATGAGCCTTGTTCGGGGGTCGGTGCTATAACAGATATACAGTGAGTGTGACGGAGCAGAGAGAATACTTTGACCCTTATCCTGACAGAGCGGGGAAGGTGATTGATGCTTCTCCTGTATTGCTGGGCATTTCTTCAGACCACAGATACTGCACTGAGCTGAGTGGTGAGCTCAGACCATGCTCGGTGGGTCTGGTGGTGTGGCCCCCTCTGGGAAGAGAATTGGCCCCCTCTGTACTAGCCCATCCACCAGGACCTCTGTGTCCCTGTCGACAAACCGTGGTGTAATTGTCCCTTATCTGCCATTCTCGGGGTAAACCGTGCAGGGCAGCTCCGAACTGAGAAAGCTCAACCGTGTGCTCCTTGGCCTTTTAAAGATGGCACCAGTGCCAGGGATCACGGAATATCCAGGGGCACCTGGTCGATAGTGAGTACCTCCAGTCATGATGGGTGGAAGAATCGGGCTGGTATTGAGTGAGAGGGACACCATGGGATGGGGTGGGTAGTTAATGAGGTGAGTTCGATATGATAGCACCAGGAAACTAGCTCGGCCGAGTGCGGATCATCCCTCTGTCACAGTCAATGAAAATGGCACTGAGACAAATTATTGTTAGATTTAGCCCAATGAGTCAAAGACTCTGCTGACCCTACACCCAGACACAAAGCTGAAGAACAAATACTCATCCAAAACTCTGCATCATCTGTACACCAACAATATCCTGTTCACCTACCATTACTGGAAACACTGGCTTATGTTACACGATGCTGTTAAAATGTTTTCATTTCAGCATTCTGAAACCTGGGAACACATCCTTCCATAACATTATCTCTCAGTCTCCCCCTCACTGTCTATTTCCCAAACCCCTATTATTTGTTATTGTTTAAACTGACTCCCTCGCCCACTCTCTCTGGCAATGATGTTCACACCCACAGCACCTCCTCTTCATGGCCCAATGGGAATATGGAGCTGTAAATGGGTGTGAGCTGCACACCTTTCACTTCCAGCATGGGCTGCAAGTTTCGCCACACTGGGTAGGGATCTCACAGAGTGTTACTGAGCAATGCACTGGGGTGGTGTACACAGTCCTACATGCTGGGAGGGTAACTGCTCCTGGGTAACAGATCAATGCACTGGGGTGGTGTACACAGTCCTCCATGCGGTGAGGGGAAATGCTCCTGTTTTACACATTAGTTCACGCTGATTATGTAGGGGGTAGTGTAATTTTTAAACGGTTAGCTGCCTTTTAGTCTTTTCTACCTCATAGTGAACACAAGCAGACACTCGAAACTGTTGCCGGACCTCCCCCACGTTTATATGAATGAAACAGTTGTAACAGCTTTCCTCGATAGTTGAGAGGCCGCCCTTAACCACAGTTGTACAACATCATCCATATAAGGGAAGAATGGGAAGCTCAAACACTGATTGGCCAAGTGAATGATAAAAGAATCGCAGGCACCAGAACCCAAATAAGGAAAACAGTGGGGAATCCGAGCACTCGTTGGTCAAGGCAGCAGTAGTAGACCCAGCCCACATATACATGTATATAATGTGTGGAGATTACTATGCTTGTGTGTGTGTACCTTTGGGAACAGCACCCGACTTTGCAAAGTTGAATGAAAAAGTTTTGGACAGACTCCTCCGTGTCTTTGTTCCTGGGAAGGGAAATAAAAAGTGCCGTAGATGGGGCTGGATAGCCACTTATCTCGCACAATTGGGGGCTCCTCCGGGATGAAATAATTATTGCCGGGGGGGCAGTCTCTTCGGCTCACGGATCAAGCCTGATTATAACAAAGACGCGTCTAGTATATATTTATACTTCTCACTGATCGGCTTGGTCCGTTGGCCGTTGGCCAAGAGAGGATGTGACCCGGCTCATTTAAAAATAATTTTGAATCCTGGAAAAGGAACACACGGACGAGTGCTGGGACGACCGGTTAGTGACTATACACGGGGGTACACACATTTAAAAAGGCCAGACAACTCCGTGCACGGATCAAGGTAAGAGATTCTTTTGTTCTTCCTTGTTGGCCGCGTGGTTTTGACGGTCATCTGTGAAAACGCTTTGGGCGTTTAAGACCAGGACTGAAGATAAACCACGGGAAATTGTGGTTTTGACGGTCATCTGTGAAAACGCTTTGGGAGTTTAAGACCAGGACCGAAGATAAACCATGGGAAATCAGACTTCTAAGGAAAAGTCAGGGAAGACTGCAAATGGGAAAGAAATACCCCCCGATAGTCCATAAGGTCGGAAGTTAAGTCTATGGACGGACAGTAGTAGAACGAAGGACTTAAAGAAAGAGACCATGATAAAATATTGTTGTTTTATATGGACCAAAGAACCTATCCGCGCCCCCTCGGTAGTTTGACCCGAGTATGGGTCTGATGAAGACAGGGTGTGTCAAATCCTAAATGTATATGTTAACAGAAAACAACCGTTTGACCCAGAGGAGAGCAAATATGCCGCCGCCTGGTTGGCGGGCGACGGCGAGAGTCCCACACGTCTCTATCCTCTGATTCCCCAAACAGACCCGAGGAAGCCCCAGAAGTCTTGGGACATCCTCACCGACGGTTTGCCACCGTCTTCCCCGCTCCCGTATATACCACCCGCGCACGACCAGGCGTCCAGCGCGGACCTCCCTCCTGCGACGGATAATTCCGAGTCCCAGCAGGCTACGACCAGTGAGGAAGGGACTGCTGGGGGGGGGGGGGCACAGGAGGGGGCGCAGAACTCACCCCAGGCACTAGGAAATCAGTCTGACTCGAGATGCGGAGAGGTCGAGAAGAGGGATTGAGAGCTGGGAGGAGTGAGAATATTGAACAGCTGAACCCCTTACGAGAGGTGCCGTTTGGGAACGAACGGACCGGGTTCGTAGTACAACCTTTAAATTCTGGGGATATCCGGCAACTCCGTAATGAACGACCCCGTCTACTGGACGACCCCGTCAGTGTGGGAATACAACTGGACCAATTTTTGGGGCCCAGTATATACACATGGGCTGAACTGCAGGCCATGATGAGAATACTATTTAATTACGATGAAATTGTTATGATCCGGAATAGTGCAATGGCCATTTGGGATAGGGAGCATCAGGACGGCCCTCAGCGTGGAGAGCAGAAGTACCCCTTAGAGGACCCCCGGTGGGATCATAACGACGCGGGGGGAAGGGCCAATATGACAGACCTCAGAAGCCTTATAATCAGGGGAATCCAAACCTGCGTGCCCAAACAGCGGAATTTAGCAAAAGCATTTGAAGTTGGACAGAAAAAGGATGAATCCCCGAGTGAGTTTTTAGACCGTTTGCGGGAGTCCATGCGAAAGTATTCAGGTTTAGACCCCGATGGGGAAATAGGCAAGGGCATGCTTAAGGTGCACTTTGTGACTAAGTCATGGCCTGACATTCAGAAGAAATTACAGAAAGTGGAGGATTGGGCTGAAAAGGATGTTGCAGAATTATTACGGGAAGCACAGAAGGTGTACGTTCAGAGGGATGTAATAAGGGAGAAACATAAGACAAAAATGATGGTGGCAGCCGTACGGGAAGCTTGTAAGTCCACCGGAATGGGGGAGGGAGATTATGGGGTGGAAAGAGGAACGTCGAAGAAAAGTTGGAGAGGGAGAGAAGCGAGACGGGGCAGAAGTGAGAGAGGAGGATCTTATGGAATTGAGCGGCCTCAGAAGGCCGGATGTTACCATTGCGGGAAACTGGGACACTTCAAAAGGGATTGTCCCGAGTTTAAAAGGGAAAGAGAAGGGATGTATGAAATGGAGCGTGAACAAATGGATTAGGGAAGTCAGGGGAGGATCGGAACACGGGCCTACCAAGAACCCCTGGTAAATTTACGGGTGGGCCCATTTAGACAAGATGTTACCTTCTTAGTTAACACAGGCGCTGGCAGGTCCTCAATTCCCCTCCATCCGAGGGGGGTTGGCTTCCAAGCTAAAACATTAAACATTTCAGGAGTTAAGGGTGGGGTTTTTAATGCGAAAATATTCGAACCACAACCCTTGCGGCTGGAGGAGGAGGAGCTCCAGGTGGAACTCCTTCACCTCCCCCATCTTCCCTATGGGTTGTTGGGACGGGATTTGATAGTCCGTTTCGGATTGCGAATAGAAGTGGGAAAAGAGGAAGAATTAGCCGTTACCATGTCATACCTTAGTGAGTCCCGATTGACAGAGATAGACCCTAGGGTTTGGGTCGCCAAAGGGAACCGGGGGGGACTCGCAATTCGACCTGTGGAGGTAAAATTAAAGCCCCAGAGCCCCGACGTCAGAGTGCGCCAATACCCCATCTCTTGGGAAGGGAGGAAGGGCCTGAAGACAGTTATGGAAGACCTAATAAAAGATGGATTGGTAGAGCCCTGTATGTCACGATACAATTCCCCCATCCTGCCGGTCCGGAAGTCGGATGGGAGCTACCGAATGGTCCAAGACCTAAGGGAAGTAAATAAAATTGTCCAAGTACGGCACCCTGTGGTACCGAACCCATACACTATTCTGGGGCGAATCCCCCCGGACCATGGCTGGTTTAGTGTTATAGTCTTAAAATATGCCTTCTGGGCGTGTCCCCTGGACAAGGACAGTAGGGATCTTTTTGCTTTTGAATGGGAGGATCCTGATACTGGCCGAAAACAACAGTACAGGTGGACCGTACTCCCCCAAGGATTCACTGAGTCCCCGACTCTGTTCGGGCAGATTCTGGAACAATTATTGAAGGGACTAACCTTGTCCCCGGCCCTTAAGCTTATACAATACGTGGACGATCTCCTTTTATCCGGACCGGCGGAGGAGGACGTTCTACTTGGGACTAATGCCCTGTTAAATTACCTAGCTGAGAAGGGTTTAAGAGTGAGTCAGAAGAAGCTCCAATATGTCGAGAAAGAGGTTAAGTACCTGGGACACTTGATAAGCCAGGGACAGAAACGAATAAGTCTGGAAAGAGTGCGGGCAATAATCGAACTAGGCCTCCCAACGACCAAGAGGGAGTTGCGGAAGTTCTTGGGACTCTTAGGCTATTGTCGGTTATGGATAGACGACTATGCCCCCCTTACTAAAGACTTGTACCTAAAACTCATTGAGGAGGCACCCAACAGAATAAAATGGGAGGAGGAGGAGAAAAAGTTAATTGAAATCCTAAAAGGAAAATTGATGGCCGCACCTGTTTTAAGCTTGCCGGATTTTAGTAAGACATTTCGTCTCTTTGTGAACTCCAGAAAGGGAACCGCTCTTGGAGTATTGACCCAGGACTGGGGGGGTAAAAGGAAGCCCGTGGCTTTCCTGTCAAAAATTCTGGATCCAGTCTCCCGAGGGTGGCCGGAGTGTGTCCAAGCGGTGGCAGCCACGGCAAAGCTGGTAGAGGAAAGCAGGAAGTTGACTTTCGGGGCCCCCTTGACAGTCACTACTCCCCACCAGGTTAGAACTATCCTGAATCAGAAAGCCGGGAGGGGGCTGACTGACTCGAGAATTCTGAAATATGAAGCCATATTGTTAGACCGAGAAGACCTCCGAATAGAAGTCGGGGGCTGCCAGAACCCGGCGGACTTTCTTTGGAAAGGGGATGGGTGGGGAAGGAAGTAATAAACTGCCTGGTAAGGATTCCACAGATATCCGAAATTACCGAAGTGCCCACGTTTACTGACAAAGAAGAAACTCTTCTCGCGTCTCTGGGGGGTACAAAGGATAGGGAAGGCAAGTGGACCTTACCCGATGTCCGCCAGCTACTAAATCGACCGTTGACGCGGGACATTATTGCCCGTTTACACCAAGGGGGTCACTGGGGCGCCCAGGCACTGTGTGATGCCTTCCTGCGCCGATATGCTCACCCTGGTCTGTACACGGTAGCCAAGCAGGTCACAGGAGATTGTATAACATGTCGAAAGATTAACAAAAGGAGGCTGCGGCAGCATGCAAGACAAGGGGGTAGGAGTCCGGCCTATAGGCCGTTTGAGTATATCCAGGTAGATTACACTGAGCTCCCCCCCATAGGTCGCCTGAAGTATCTATTAGTAGTGGTAGATCACCTGACAGGATGGGTGGAAGCTTTCCCCACTACCACGGCAACGGCAACTCAGGTTAGCAAGATTCTACTCGAGCAAATCATCCCACGATTTGGGCTACCCCGCGCTATTGACTCTGACCAGGGGAGCCACTTCACCTCGACCGTCCTCCAGAATGTAGTGCAAGCAATGGGGATTGACTGGGATTTGCACACACCCCCTGGCATCCCTCCTCCTCGGGCAAGGTCGAAAGAATGAACCAGACCATCAAAAAGCAGCTAACCAAGCTCACTAGTGAAATCGGCCTGCCTTGGACCAAATGCCTACCCCTTGCCCTGTTGCAAATTCGCACCCAGCCAAGGCGGGATTTGGGCGTCTCCCCTTTCGAAATGTTATTTGGCCTCCCGTTCCATGGGCCGAAGGGGGAACCTCCTGTATTTGAGTCTCGGGATATGTTTGTGCAAAAATATGTGGTGGCTCTGGGGTCTCCTCTATCTCGTTTACGCCAACAGGGACTTTTGGCACAGACGCCGCCCCTCGAGTTTGCGGTGCACACCGTCAAGCCGGGTCAGTGGGTCCTGATTAAAAGCTGGAAGCAACGTACCCTCGAACCAACTTGGGACGGTCCCTTCCTGGTACTTTTGACGACCGAAACGGCTGTCCGTACGGCCGAAAAGGGCTGGACACATTACACTCGAGTCAAGGGACCAGTGCCACAACCGACGGAGGACGAACGAACCTCTCTGACAAAGGCATCTAAGGAACAGAGACCCTGAGAACGAACTAATCGGACTTTGGCGAGTCTAAAGGAACTGTGCCCTCGGGCTACGGGTGTCGCGACAAAATGCGGTCAATCGTATTGTTAACTTGCTATGCCATTGTCCTTGGGCTGGGTCATAGTGTGCGTGTTACCCAATTTGGCCTCCGGATGAAACAAATAGAGGACCGTCAGTGGTTCACCATCTCCGTGCTTGCCAACCAATCAACACAGACACTTAGCTTAGACCTATGTGAGTTGGTGCCCTGTAGGACTAAAAGTGAACGGAATCAAACTAAGCGGAACCTAGAGAGAGAAAGGGGATTCCAGGGTCAGACGTTAGTATTACAATTGTATGGTAGGGAAGGCCTAAGTAGGCTTCCAGCCCCCGGGGTCCAGGCTATGGTGTCAGTTGTCCGTGATCCCATCACCCCTGGACGAGATTGTGGGCATAATCGGTGCAATCCGCTTTATCTGACCATAAAGAACTTGGAAAAGAATGAGGCGAGACTTAATAGAACAATACTGGGTATTAGAGTTGGGGGCCAGGCAGGATGGGGGGGGAATGCAGCTGTGCTGCACGTATATCACGGTCATTGAAGCTGAGTCTGGGGGCTCATCCACCACTGGTAAGCAGGAAAAGATTAGAATAATTGAGACAACGGATTTGGAAAAGACCTTTGAAATAGAAACGGGATACGGGGAGGCGAATGCCTGGATGGAATGGGTCAAATATACTGTGAGGAGCATGAAA
This sequence comes from Chiloscyllium punctatum, assembly GCF_047496795.1. Lineage (NCBI taxonomy): Eukaryota > Metazoa > Chordata > Chondrichthyes > Orectolobiformes > Hemiscylliidae > Chiloscyllium > Chiloscyllium punctatum. Next base: position 21,862,019 of record NC_092769.1, on the reverse strand, counting down.
AAGAGTGATTGCTACGCATGCACGAGTGCCCGCCCTAACCCTCAGGTGGTCCCATTCCCGCTGGGATGGGAGAAACACCCACGAGCCATGGACTGCATGATAAGGCTGTACCAGGACCGAGAGGCCTGGAACGACCCCACTTGTCGACCCTTGAGTTTGAAGTTTCCCCCCGTCAGGTCTGAGGGGGCGCCCCGCCCGCCATCATTCTCAGGGGTAACGGGTACGCACCAGGCCTGCGTCTCTCGGACGGGACTACAGTGGGACGACGATGTGGGGACATTTGACAAGTGCAGCGGATCAATCCGGCTGGTCAATGAAACTACCGGGGGCGGGAATTACTCCCACATTCATGTACCTAGGGCAGACCTCTGGTGGTACTGTGGTGGGAGGGTTCTGCGACCGACCCTGCCCCAAAAATGGATGGGCACTTGTGCGATCGTTCAATTGGCCATCCCATTCACCCTGGTATTCGAAAAACAAGAGCAACCCCGTTCTAGTGGAAGAACTGAGAGAGCTTTGGAGACCTCTTTCGATGATAACATATATTTAGATGCCATAGGGGTCCCCAGGGGTGTTCCTGACGAATACAAGGCTAGGAACCAGATAGCGGCGGGTTTTGAGTCGTCACTGTTCTGGTGGGTGACTATCAATAAGATTTTGGATTGGATTAATTATATTTACTACAATCAGCAGAGGTTCATTAATTATACCCGGGATGCAGTGAAAGGAATAGCAGAACAACTGGACGCCACTAGTAGGATGGCGTGGGAAAATAGGTTGGCCTTAGACATGATGTTGGCAGAGAAGGGGGGTGTTTGTGTCATGATAGGCACTCAGTGCTGCACTTTCATCCCCAACAACACAGCCCCTGATGGGTCCATCACCCGCGCCCTGGATGGACTCACCACATTGGCGGACGAACTGGCCGAAAACTCGGGCATCGACTCTGGCCTCACGGACTGGTTGGAAGCTTGGTTCGGTAAATGGACGGGGGTGGTCGTTCCCTTTCTTGTCTCATGTATAGTGGTGGCAGGGGTACTCACTGCCCTTGGGTGTTGCGTTATTCCCTGTGTCCGTGGATAACTCAACAACTGATCGAAACCGCCCAAACTAAGAAGGATGTTCCCTATGGGCAGGTTGAACGAATAAATCTCGAGATGGAACAACGTGAATCCCGCTTGGCCGGGGGTAGTATTAGAGAAGGGCAGTTTGATGAACAAGCTCGGGAGTTATTAAATGCCCTGGAGAAGAAACTTACGGTTGAAAAATTACAGGCCGTAAGAAAAGACACGGGGGATTTGTAGGGGGTAGTGTAATTTTTAAACGGTTAGCTGCCTTTTAGTCTTTTCTACCTCATAGTAAACACAAGCAGACACTCAACTGTTGCCGGACCTCCCCCACGTTTATATGAATGAAACAGTTGTAACAGCTTTCCTCGATAGTTGAGAGGCCGCCCTTAACCACAGTTGTACAACATCATCCATATAAGGGAAGAACGGGAAGCTCAAACACTGATTGGCCAAGTGAATGATAAAAGAATCCCAGGCACCAGAACCCAAATAAGGAAAACAGTGGGGAATCCGAGCACTCGTTGGTCAAGGCAGCAGTAGTAAACCCAGCCCACATATACATGTATATAATGTGTGGAGATTACTATGCTTGTGTGTGTGTACCTTTGGGAACAGCACCCGACTTTGCAAAGTTGAATGAAAAAGTTTTGGACAGACTCCTCCGTGTCTTTGTTCCTGGGAAGGGAAATAAAAAGTGCCGTAGATGGGGCTGGACAGCCACTTATCTCGCACAACCACGACCTCCAAAACACTGGCCATCTCCAAACTCTGTCCAGAGAACTCCCAAACTGGAGCTGGGCAGTTACTCACACAATCCCTCACAATAGACTGGTTAGAGACATACCTGAACAACGGGGAGAGGTGTGTAGGGCAGACTGGTCAATGTACTAGCGCATGGCAAATTTCAACATTTGTAACAATGACCTGTAAACAACCATGTCTTTCAAGTATATCTCTTCTTGTGTGCCAACTAAACTCTGTAATTCTGCACCTTGGACCCGATCCTGAATGAAGGTGTTATAAAAGTGATGGTCTCCTGCAGCACATGGCATCTTACATTGAATCCCTCATAAACCACATCCAATATATGTCAGCACCACAATGTCAGTATTAAACAGAATTGTGCAGCTCCATTGATGGCCAGTATGATCCCAGCCAAATGTCCTTGTGTGTGACTTGAACTGGAAATCTCTGTGTAAATGTATGCAGCATTGTTCTAACCATTTTCAGCAAAGGTCTGATCTCCTTTCATAATACCAACTTTTAGATTGTTCAATAAGCACAAAATCCACCCATTTATCCTGTTCACTTTTATAACAACAATATGATGAAAACAGTGCACAACTCACAGTAAGGAACATTGAAATGATGAGTCTCATTCCCACACCCAAGACAACATTATTATTAAATTTAAGGACTTTGAAAATATACAATTATTAATATTGTGAAGTAATAGTCGACTCCCCTGCTCCTCAGATGCTGCCTGAACGGCTGTGCTTTTCTAGAACCACACATTTTGACCCTAATCTCCAGCATCTGCAGTCCTCACTGTCTCCCTGCTAATACTCACTCATAGTCATTTTTGTGGCAACTATATAACTGTGTGTTTAAACATCTTAGGCAGATATGAGTACATTTTGAATTGCTTATGTCAATCTCAGAGCTCAGTAATTTTGGGTGTGAATGTCAATATCTATGTGATGCTCGGTATGTAGGCCATGCCTCTGAGAGAAAGACAGATTATCCCTTCAGCTGTTCACAACAAACAAGTTACTGCCTGGACCCAACCAGCCGAAGCTCACAAAATCCAAAGCACAGTGTCCAGCATTGGGCAGGTCTGGACAGTATTTTTCATGTTAATTTATTCATGAAATGTCATTGGGATGGTGTTTATTGCCCGTCCCTTGTTGGCCTTGAGAAGGTGGGGGAGAGCTGCCACATTGACCCACTGCAGTCCATGTGCTGTAGGTAGGCTTACAATACCATTAGGGAGGAACTTGAAGCAGTGACATTAAAGAAACAGCAACATTCTTCCCAATCAGGATGATAGATGGCTTGGAACAGAACGTGAACATGGCGGGGCTCCCATGTATCTGCTTCCCTTGTACTTCTTGATGATCGGGGGTTCAGAGGTACGTTGTAAGGAGCCTTGGTAAATTTCTGTAGAGTACAGTGTAGATGGCAGGTATTGCTGCTACTGAGTGTCAGTGGGTGAGGGGTGAAGCTGCACTCACACAGGCAGGTATTTAATCACATACTCCTTCAACATATGTTTTATAATGGGGGGTCAGGATATTGGAATTTTTGAGGTAGGTTATTCCTGCAGGGTTTCTAGCCCCTGACATATTCTTGTTGCCAATGAATTTATATGTGTCAAAATGTGGCTCTGGAAAAGCATCTGAGGTACAGGAGAGTGAACGTTTTAGCATGAGCCCTTCACAGGAATAGGTAATGAAATTAAATGGTTAACGGTAATCCCCTGGATATTGCTAGGTGGGTGTTCAGTTATGGCGATGGTATTGAACATTAGAAAATATGGTTCAATTTTCTATTGTTTGAGGTAATCGTTGTCTGGCACGTGTGTAATGGAAATGGTAGTTGTCACTGTTAAGGACATGCCTGCATATTTTCAGGTCCTTGTTGCATTTGGACAAGGACTGCTTCAGTATCTGACTAAGTCACGAATGGTGTTGAATACTGTCCAATCATTGGCAAACATCCCCAGTTGTGATTTTATACTCATTTATGAAGCAACTAAAAATGATTGGGCCTAGGGCAGAGAGCACTCTGATAGCTCACTGATGCTGTCCCTCTCTCTAAGCTAGGAAGCTGGCTTGTAGTTCCACCTGCTCCAGAGGTGTCTAACAACATATCTGAATGGAATAATGTTACAGTATCTTCCCCAGGAAGCTGAGTGAGGACTTGGTTAGCTCAATTAGTTGGATGGCTACTTTGTAATGCAGATTAATGCCAACAGTGTGGGTTCAATTCTGCACTGAATGAGGTGACTGTAAAGGGCTGTCCTACACTTGCTTGAGGCATGATGACTGTCCAGTTAAACTGCCGCCAGTTGTCTCTGACTAACAAGAGAGCAGCCCTAATAACCTGAAGGAGTATGGTGCCTTACCTTTCCATTTCTGGTGTACAGGCTTACCCAGAAAACACTCCCCTGGGGAACTGCTGCGGAGCTGTCCTGGATTTGAGATGACTGCTCCACACTAACCCCAGCCAGCTTCCTTTGTACCAGGTATAACTTCAGCCAGTGCAAACAATTCTTATTTGCTCCAGTTTTGCCGTTAATCCTGGATACGACACTTGGTCAAATGCAGTTATGATGATGTTATGTACAGTTACTGTTGCCTCACCTCTAGATTTCAGCTGTGTGTTTTCTTGTTGTACATCGTTAAACCAAGGCTTCAATGTGCCCAAGGGATGAGTGGCCCTGGCAGAGCTCAAACTGAATTTCTGTGAGCAGGTTGGTGCTGAAGAAGTGCAACTTGATCCCATTGTAGATGGCATTACTTTATTAATGATAGTGATTAGAGCAATGGGGCAGCCATTGATTGTTTGATGTTTTGTCTGTGTGTGTATAGTACACACCCAGATAGTTTCCCACCTTGTCAGGCAGGTGCCAGTGTTGTAACCCTGCAGAAACAGCTTGAATGCAATGGTATCAGGGCCAAAGCCTTTGCATTATCCGATCCCTTCAGCCGTTTATAGCTACCTCACACAGTGAATCGATTTAGCTGAAGACTGCTATCCAGAGGAGACTAAAGTAGGTCATCCCATCCTTCCCTCTGTCTGAACAGTGTTATGAATGTTTCAGCCTTATATTTTCTATTGTTGTGCCGGCCCTTCCATCACCGAGTAAGGTGATATTTGTGGATCCTCCTCCTCCTCCAGTGAGTTGGTTGATTGACCACACAATTCACCCTGATTGCATGTGACAGGAGTGCAGAGATTAGGTCTAATTTGTTGGTGCTGCTCTTGGCAGGCCCTCCTGTATTTCCATTGAACAAGGGTTTATCCCCTGGCCCACACCACACCGCACCGCACCACACCGCACCACACCACACCCCTTTGTCTCCAGGAAAACTGTGTGCAGTAGTCACTGTTCCCAATATTGTCATCGATCAATGTGTCTGCAGCCAGTAGGTTGGTGAAGATGAGGTCAAGTATGTTTCTCCCTCTCAGTCGTTCTCCCTGCCCCGGTGCAGAATCAGTCTCACAGTTATGTCCTTTTGGACCCGACCATCTCGATCAGCAATGCTGCTGCCCAGCCCCTCTTGGTGGTGGGTTTGAAATGGCCCACACAATATACATTCTCCAGCTCTGTCACTCTCTCAGTGCCTCCTCCAAGTGGTGTTCAATGTGGAGGGACACTGATCCATCATCCGAGGGAAGGGAGTCAGCAGGAAGTTTCCTTGACAGTGTTTGATCTGACACCATGAGGTTTGTTATGTCACATTGTTGCTTGAGCAGTCTGTCGGACACCACTCCCATATCTAGCGCTCACCCTCAGATGTTAGGAAGGAAGGGTTTCCAGGGTCTGCAGGGCTTTTTATTTTTGTCGCTGTCAACTGAAGGGGCTGTCCTGTGCTGTATGACACTGACTGTATTTCTCTTGTGATTGGACAATCCAAGGTCTCACTCCTTCAGTTCCTCCCAGTGCCTTGTCTAGTCCAAAGATTTCTACAATATTTTCTCGATTAAGACATTGCACAATTCCGTTTTTAACCTATCTGCGTGTATGTCTGTACCTTTCCCTGTGATCTCCTCCAGCCGCTACATCCATCTGTATCTCACTAACCCTCCATATCTCCACAATCTTTATATCATACTCCAGCCCCATCTATCACTGTAAATTCCGCCAGCCCCTACACTCCTCCCTATCTCTCTAATCTCCAGCTGCTACACCTGTCCCCATATCCTGTGAATGAATTTAAATATATCACACTAAGCTGTTCTAGCATGCAGAGGCCATGCTATCCCTCAGTCATCTGTAGACTTGTTTTCCTATTTCTGTACCATCTCCACCTTGCTTTCCTGTCTCTGTAACATCTCCAACCTTGCAATCCTGTCTCTGTAACATCTCCAACCTTGTTTTCCTATCTCTGTGGCATCTCCGGCCTTGCTTTGCTCTCTCTTTAACATCTCTGGCATTGCTTTCTTACACACCTCAGTGAATTGGTTATATATCTGCTCCTGTATTTTCATCTTTTTGGGGCCTCTATATAATATCCCTAGCAGTGTGTTCTGTCATCGTTTTGATCCTAATCTCGACCGACAAAACCTTCTTTGAAGACACTTCCAAGAAATTCACCTGTCCTTACAGCTGAAACTGACTCCTTAATTAATAATGCGAGACAACCCCCTCTTCAACACTCTCTCCTTTCCTGCCCATATTTTACAGTTGCTAGCCCTGACCGCCCTCAAACAAGTCTTTGTGATGGCAAAAATGTCACATCTCCACATGTCAACACATTCCCTCATCACATCGGTTTGTCTGATCATATTCCCAGCATTAACATAAGCTGGAATATAACACTTGGAATACTCTGTGCCTCTGAGTTTTTCAGGAATTCACTATTTCTTATCAGGCTGGCCAAGCCATGAACCAAAATTGTAACTTTGGCACTTAATGAATATTTGTTGAATTATAAATTCATTTTAAAAAAATGTATTCCTCAAGTGCATCCTTCCAGAACTGAGCAGTCAGCTCCATATACAATGAGCCCTGATGGTTAATTCCACGCTCAGTATGCAGAGGGGACATCCCTCAGTAATGGAGAAACTGAGGACTGTAGTTCATGGAGATCAGAGGCAAAAAGTGTGGTGCTGGAAAAGCACAGCAGGTCAGGCAGCATCTAAGGGGCGGGAGAATCGACGTTTCGAGCATAAGCCCTTCATCAGGAAGCCACTGGTGCATTCCTTTTCTTTTCATTCTGTGATTCACAGGACATTGGGAACTGTACTTACTCAGGAATGCAGCACTGTGTATTGCACTGAAATGGAAAGCAGTCAATCAGTTGGTTGGACAGAGTGTCGAAATATTGAAGAGACGTTCAGACTGATTGAAGTACAAACATAAAAATAGGTAAATGCCCTGGGTCAGATTGGGTATACCGTAGGTTATAGCAAGTTTTGAGATGATTTATAGCTCAGGTTGAGGTTTTGGATATAGGTTTGCTCGCTGAGCTGTAAGGGTCATTTCCAGACATTTCATTACCTTACTAGGTAATATCTTCAGTGGACTTCATGCGAAACAATGCTGAAAATTCCTGCTTTCTATTTATATGTTTGGATTTCTTTGGGTTGGTGATGTTAATTCCTGTGGTGAAGTCACTTCCTGTTCCTTTGTTCAGGGGGTGGTAGATGGGGCCTAACTCGATGTGGTTGTTGGTCTGCTCCATGGGCCAGTCTCTGACTTAGGACGAATTTGTAAGACCTGGTTCCTGGTCAGTCACTGGTGTCTAATTTAAACAGCATTTATACTTACACAGTGATAGCCTGTTGACTAGCTCCTTCCTTTTCAAGGTGGATTCCAAATGATTCTCTGTGAGGGAATGTTTGAATAATTGTCCTGACGCAGGTTGAAAACTCTCTGGACAGATTCGGGATCAGGCCAGTGTCTTACTGAGTGCCACAGGCAGCTGTGAGCTCCAGTCGTACTGTACCCGAATTCAGGCCGTTTGGAGTCCACTTTTAATGTCGGTCATGATGTAAAGTGATGGGTTTACTGACCTGAAAAATGATCATGAGCTTGCCATGTTTTTGAATTGGGCAATAATAAAATATGAACTACAATTATTCAACTGAACAATAACTGCATTATCTCTGAAAACAATTAAGTAGATTCTATATTGATGGAATTAAAATATATACAATGAACAACCTGTTATGATATAAAAGTAAAGAATGCACATTTTCTTTTGTATCGATAAAGAACATGTTGTCTGACTATTTTGGTGATCTCAATTACGCATTGAATGTCAGTATTCAAATGCATACATTGTAGCTCTATCATTTGCAAAGTGGTTGAACACTGACTGATTGCACATTCAGAGTGAGTAAATGATTGAACAATCAAACAGAATTATAACTCTTACACATTTAAATATAATCAATCGATTTAATTTCTCACATGAAATATGTAATCATCAGCTATTTGCCAACAATTCTATTAGTTTTTAAATAATGATGGAAAAGTGTAGACTAGATCTAAAATTTGAAGTTCTCAATTGGAGAAAGGCCAATTTTGACGGTATGAGGCAAGAACTTTCAAAAGCTGATGGCGGCAGATGTTCGCAGGTAAGTGGACGGCTAGAAAATAGGAAGCCTTCAGAAATCAGATAACGAGAGTCCAGAGACAGTATATTCTTGTTGGGATGAAAGGAAAGGCTGGTAGGTATAGAGAGTGCTGAATGACTAAAGAAATTGAGGGTCTCATTAAGAAAATTAAGGCAGCATATGACAGGTACAGACAGGATAGATCCAATGAATCCTTAGAACAGTATAAAGGCAGGAGGAGTATACGAAAGAGGGAAATCAGCAAATTAAAAAGGGGACATGAGCTAGCTTTGACAAATAGAGTTAAGGAGAATCCAAAAAGACTTTACAAATACATTGAGGACAAAAGGGTAGATAGGGAGAGAATAGAGCCCTGAACGATCAGCAAGACAGCCTTTGTGTGGAGGGGCAGGAGATGGGGGAAATACTAAACGAGTATTTTGTATCACTGTTTACTCCGGATGAGCACATGGAAGATGTAGGTATACAGAGATATAGATGGTGACATCTTGAAAATGTCCATATTACAGAGGAAGCAGTACTGGATATCTTGAAACGCATAAAAGTGGATAAATCCACGGAGCTGATCAATCAGGTGCAACCTAGAACTGTGAGAAGCTAGAGAATTGATTGCTGGGCCTCTTACTGAGACACTTATACCATGGATAGTCACAGATGAAGTGCCAGCGACTGGAGGTTGGCGAACGTGATGCCACTATTTAAGAAATGTGGTAAGGACAAGCCAGGGAACTGTGGACCAGTGAGCCTGATGTTGTTGGAGGGCAAATTATTGGAGGGAATACTGACGGACAGGTTGTACATGCATTTGGAAAGGCAAGGACTGATTAGGGAGAGTCAATATGGCTTTGTGCATGGGAAACCATGTCTCACAAACTTTATTGAGTTTTTTGCAGAAGTAACAAACAGGATTGATGATCCATATGGACTTCAGTAAGGCATTAGATAAGGTTCCCCATGGGAGACTGGTTAGCAAGGTTAGATCTCACGGAATACAGGGAGAAGTAGCCGTTTGGATACAGAACTGGCTAAAGGTAGAAGACAGAGGGTGGCAATGGCAGTGGCGGGTTGTTTTTCAGATTGGTGGCATGTGACCAGTGTAGTGTCACAAGGATCGGAATGGGTCCACTACTTTTCGTCATTTATATAAATGATTTGCATGTGAGTATAGAGGTATAGTTAGTAAATTTGCTGATGTCACCAAAATTGGAGGTATAGTGGACAGCGAAGAAGGTTACCTCAGATTACAAGACGAACTTGATCAGATGGGCCAATCAGATGAGGAGTGGCAGATGGAGTTTAATTTAAATAAATGTGAAATGCTGCATTTTGGGAAAGCAAATCTTAGCAGCACTCTTTATGGTGAGGTCCAATGGAGTGTTACTGAACAATGAGACCTTGGAGTGCAGGTTCATTGTTTCTTGACAGTAAAGTCACAGGGAGGCAGGTTAGTGAAGTAGGCATTTGGTATGCTTTACTTAATTGGTCGGAGTATTGAGTACAGGAGTTGAAAGGTTGTGTTGCAGCTGTACAGGACATTCGTTCGGCCGCTTTTGGAATATTGTATGCAATTCCGTACTCCTTCCTAACGGTAAGATGTTGTGAAACTTGAAAGGGTTCTGAGAAGATTTATAAGGATGTTGCCAAGGTTGGAGGGTTCAAGCTATAGCTGGGGTTTGAATGGGCTAGGGCTATTTTCCCTGGAACGTTGGAGACTGAGGGGTGACCTTATAGAGGTTTATAAAATCATAAGGGGAATGAATGTGAAAATAGACAATGTTTTTTCACTGGTGTGGGGGTTCCAGAACTAGAGGGCATAGGTTGGGAAGGAAAAATATAAAAAGATGTAAGGGACAACCTTTTCACACAGAAGGTAATTTGTGTATGGAATGAGCTGCCAGAGGATGTGGTGGAGGATTGTACAATTGCAACATTTAGGTGTTGTCTGGATGGGTATATGAATACAAAGGGTTTAGAGGGACCTGGGGTGAGTTCTGGCAGCTGGGATTAGATTGGGTTGGGATATCTGGTCAGCATGGACGAGTTGGATGGAAGGGTCTGTTTCCATGCTGTTCACCTTTTTGACTCTATGACTGTAATTGAGAAATGACAATAATTTGACACGCACTGTCAAATAAATAGTTTATTTTATTAAATTGTAGCATAAATAAGTTGAAAGCTTGTCTTTTTTAGAATGAGTGAGAAAGAGCAAACAAATTCCAACACAGGAACAGATCCTCCTATTTTCCTAACCTGCCACCTATTTTCTAAGCGTCTGTATCCCTCTGCTCCCTGCCCATTCATGTATCTATCAGATATATCTTAGGTGCTGTTATTGTTCCTGCCCCTACCACCTCTGCTGGTAACAAGTTCCAGGCTGCTACCATCTTATGTGTTAAGAACCTCCCACATATATCTGTCCTAAACCTTTCCCCTCTCACTTTGAACTCATGCCCCCTAGTAATTGAGTTCCACAATCTGGGGAAAACGCTTCTTGCTTTCCACCTTGTCTATATCTCTCTTGATTATGTAGTTCTCAATCGGGTCCCCCCTCATCCTAATCTACTCAGTCTTTCTTCATAACCAGCACCCCATACCAGGCAATATCCTGGTGAACCTACTCCACACTCTATTCAAAGCATCCACATCCGTTTGGTCATGTGGTGACCAGAACTATATGCAGCATTCCAAATGTGGCCAAACCAAAGTCCAATGAACTGTCACATGACCTGACAGCGCTTGTACTCAATACCTGATCCAATGAAGGAAAGCATGCCGTATGCCTTCTTGACCACTTTACCGAGCTGCATTGCCACCTTCAGGAAACAATGGACCTGAAAACCCAGATCTTGCTGTCCATCAATTTTCCCCACAACTTTTCCATTTACTGTATTGTTCGCTCTTGACTTGGATCTTCCAAAATGCATTGCCATCATTTGCACAGATTGAACTCCGTCTGCCATTTCTGTACCCATCTCTCCAATCTATTTATATTCTGCTGACAGTCCCCTTCACTAGACGCTACTCCACCAATCTTGGTGCCATTGCAAGCTTGCTAATCAGGCTACTGATACATTCTTCCAAATCATTGATATATATTACAAACAACAGTGGTCCCAGCACAGATCACTGTTGCACACAACTGGTCATCAGTCTCCATTTTGAGTAATCCCCTTCCACTACTACTCTCTGTTTCCTGTTGCACAGCTAGTCCTCTATCCATCTGGATAAAACACCCTGAACCCCATGCGACATCACCTTCTCCATCAGCCTACCATGTAGAATCTTATAAAACGCCTTACACAACTCCCTCAGTATATTCTCCATTACCTTCCCTACCACTGATGTCAGGCTTGCCTGTCTACAAGTTCCTGCATTATCCCCGCTGTCCTTCTTAAACAAGGGGATAACATTAGCAACTCTTCAGTCCTCTGGGACGTACCCCATGTGCAAAGATCCTGCAAAGATATATGTTAAAGCCCCAGTTATTTCCTGACTCACATCCCTCAGAAACGTGAAGTAGATCCCACCCAGACCTGGGGGGTTGTCAACCTTTTAGAATATGCAAAACTTCCTCACTCTTTATGTCGACCTGACCCAGAGTACTCACAGATCTATCCCGAACCTCAATATGCGTCATGTCCCTCTCCTTGGTGAATACCGATGCAAAGTACTCATTAAGAATCTAACCCATTTTCTCTGACTCCACGCATAACTTTCGTCCTTTGTTCCTGTGTGGGCAAAACATTCCTCTAGTAACCCTTTAGCTCCTTATATATGAATAAAAGCTTTTGGGATTTTCCTCAACCCTGTTTGCTAAAGATATCTCATGACCACTTTTAGCCCTCTTAAATCCTCGATATTTACTGTGAAATGTGGTTAGTGTAAAGAAAATAAACATTTGCTCGTCCAAGTGGGAACTCAGACCTTTTCAAAGTGTTTTGTGCCAAAACATATTTGAAATCAGTCTCAGTGCAAATAAAAGGCAAGAGAAGAAACCTCTTGGGAAGAGTAATTTTCAGCCACTGTCCCCCCAAAGTACTTCTGAAGTAGAAAATAGTGAGGGCTTTTAACAAGGGCACAACAGTTATTATGGATGGTTTGAATGTGCAAATTGACTCGATTAATCAACTTGACAAGGCTATCCTCGAATAAAGATTCATGGAATGTATGAGAGATTATTTTCGAGAGCAGGATGTCATGGAACCAACCAGAGAATGGGCTAATTTAGATTTGATATTATGTAACAAGGAACGATTGGTGGATGAGCTTTGCCTTGGAAAGAGGAACACAACATGCTGCAGTTTCACATTCAGATTTAAAGAGTGAAGACTGAGTCATACATGTGAGTTTTAGTGTTAGGCAATGATAATTATACTGGCCTAAGGATGGATTTGGCTGTGGTGGACTGGGGGGAGAAAAGATCATTCAAAGGCAGGACAGCTGAAGAAATTTGGCAAAAATTTTAGGGAGATACTAAAGACCGAAGAGGAATTGCACAACGGGGAAAAATCATCCATATCTTGATAAGGTAGTCCAGGATAACTTGAAGGCAAATCACAGAGCATGTCACACTGCGCAAGTTAGTCACACTGTGGAGGATTGGGCAAGTCAGTGGCCCCGTTGTGTAATGGCTGAATGCTTATGTGATAAACCCAGATAATGTTTGAGTGACCTGAGTTCAAATCCTGCCACAGCAAGTGGCGGAGCTTGATTTCAAATCTGGATTTAAGGGACTGATGGTAGTTATGAATCGATTGCCAAGTAAAACTCACCTGGTTCACTAATTTCATTTTGGGAAGCAAACTGCCATCCTTACCATAGACTCACCACTCTCAGGCTGAAAACAATTCCTCTTAACACCGTTCTAAAAGATCTTCTCTTGACTCTCAGGTTATGTCCTTGAGTCCTTTCTCTCCTAACAGTGGAAGCATCTTACCAACATCTACTCTGACCAGGCAACCAGTATTCTGTATGGTTCAATTAGATCCACCTTCACCCTTATAAACTCTAGCGAGTATAGACCCAGAGACGTCATATGTTAAGCTTTTCATTCCTAGGACCATTCTTATGAAGCTCCTCTGAACACGCTCCAGGTAGTTACACAATACTACAAAACGGTACACAATACTCCAAATGTGGTCTAACCTGAATCTTACTCAGCCTCAGAAATCCATTGCTGCTTTAATATTCAAGTCCTCTCAAAATAAATGCCATCACTGTATTTGCCTTTCTCACCAGATGGACCACCTGAAAGAATAATCTTAGGATGGGCAATAATAAATTTAACATGGAGTTACAGAAATGAACAATAATTAAAGCATGCTTGGAAATGGATCCCAGCCTAGACTAAAGTCTCTGTGTTTATCCACATGCGGCAGAATCCAAACAGGCTGCAGCTACCCACAGATGGTTTGCGAACAAACCTGACAGCTACAAACCCTGTAATACCAACCTGAAGTTGAACCTGACTGGGACAATGGAAATTCGCCCTTGGGCCATCAATGTGACAACCCCAGGTTGGGACTGATTGATCAGGATAAATGAACCTGATCATTCCATTGACAGATCCTCCACACCCTCCCAAAAAGACGTGAGGACTTGGAAGGATAAGAATCACTGTAAAACCCCTCAGGGAGCGGTAACTCGAGAATAACCACTGAAAGAGAAGACACCTACAAGACCCTCAGAAGAGCAAGAAGACTTCACCACGTGAAATCCGGTCAACTTCTCACGGGGTGGAATGTGATCATCCAAAGTTAAGTTAAACCATAAGATAGCTTGTAGTGTTTTCCATTGTTATAATACGATTCATTGTTCTAATATTAATTGTGTTCAATAAATAAATATTATTGTTTTTAAGGCTGGACTCATTTCTTTTGCTGAATATAAGATTTCAAAGACAGTCAGCGGCAGATGCAACACCTCCCTAACTACTGATTCAACTTGCACATTTACTGTAACTCAATCCTGGACTGTAACTCGTAAAACTCTTTGTGCTTCAGACTTCTGAATTTTCTCCCCAGTTATAAAATAGCCCATATCTCTCGTCTACCTCGTACTTTCCCAAGTAGTACTCTATCTGCCACTTCTTTGCCCACTCTCTTAACCTGTCTAAATTCTTCTGCAGCCTTCCTGCCATCTCCATGATACCTGTCCCTCTACCTATCTTTGCATCATCTACAAACCTCGCCGGAGTGCCCTCAGTTCCTTCATCTAGATCATTAATGTACAAAGTAAAAAGCTGTGGTTCCGTTGCAGAACACCAGTTGTTTTCCGCTGCAATCCTGAAAAGGACCTTTTTATTCCCACTCTCTACTTTCTGCCAAACAGACAAGCTTCTGTACACACTAGTATGTTGTCTCTGACACCATGGTCTCTTATCTTACTCAGCAGCCTCCTGTGAGGCACCTTGTCAATGTCCTTCTTGAATCCAGATAGATAGTATCCATTGGCTCTCCTTGGTCTAACCTGCTTGTTACATCCTCAAACAATTCTACCAGATTCACTAGCATGGTCTCCACTTGGTGGAAACCATACTAACTTCGCCCTACTTTACCAGGAACTGGCAAATATTCAGAAATCTCATCCTTCGCAATGGATTCCAGGAACATACCCACGATCGAGGTTAGGCTGATCTATTTGTAATTTTCTGTCTTTTGCCTTATTCCCCTTTTAAACAGGGTGTCAGGGAAATCCAAGATCGCGGCGACGCCAGTAGATCTAAGTCTGCAGGGCTCTACCCAAGACTCAGGCAAAATGGGTTACCCACGCTCACCTCACCTGTTAAATTGTTTAAAATAATTTTTACCCAGCAGCCTTGGCCATTCTACATCAAACTTTATCAGTTTGACGCTTTTTAAAATGACCAAAGGTAAAGGCTCTCGCAGTTCACAACAGGGAGGGAACCCTCCCCACCACTCCACAGCAAGACTGACGTCTGCGGCCGATCTTGGGGACTCACCTGCAAGGGTGAGCCAGATCTCGGAGCTTGCTAAACTCCGAGAGAAGATTGATGCGTCCATTGATGAGACCCAGTCCAATTGGGAGTCAGTCTCGGTCATGCTGCAGAGACATGATGGAGAGATCGAGAAACTCGGGCAACGTGTTGGGAAGGGCGGAGTGACAGGCCGTGGCCTCCAGGACCACTGTTGTGTTATCCATGGGTCAGGTCTGGGCTCTGGAACACCGAGTCTTTACCTTATAGGAACATATTGACGACCTCGAAAATCCAGGTCGTCAGAAAAGTATTCAGTTGCTTGGCCTTCCTGAACAGGAGGAGGAAGGCCCGCGTATTGATTTCCTGGAGCAATGGCTCCCACATCTGCTGGAACTGGAGTCAGAGCTGGACCAGGTGTGGGCTGAACGGGCCCACCGGGTTGTCGTGCGCCGGCCCAGGTCGGACCATCGTCCATGCCCAGTCCTAGTTCAACTACAGCATTACAGGGAAAAACAAATGCTCCTAGAGGCCTCCATAGACTTGGGGTTGGGTCCCCATGCCAAGATGTGCAAGAGCTCCAGGATAATGCTGTTCCAGGACTTTTCTCCGGCTGTGGTCCACAAGAGGAAGACATTTGAGGAGGCGAAGAAGCATCTGAGGGATTCAATAATCTGTGCGATATCCGGCAACGCTATGCTGCAGTCATTGAGGATCTGTGTATAACTTCGGATCACCAGAAAAAGTTACATAATTATTGGATGCTCTCAAATAGACTGCGTGACTTGATCCGTATGGATAATGACTTTATGTTGCCCTCCTTTTGTTTTTTCCTCCTGCTTTCTTCCTCTTTCTCTTCTCCATCTTTCTAGGTGGGGGTGTAGGGTGTGGATCATTCCTTATCCTTTCTATGGACTCTTATCTATATCTCGTGAGCTTTGGGGACGTTTCTGAGCGTATTTTTTTTTTTAGTTGGTTGCTTATTACTTGCTGGGATTGTAATTTTGTAATTTTATGTATTTTCATCTTGTGTTGTTTTGCTCAGTTTATCTCGTTGATGGTGTGGCGGGGGGAGGAGTGTGTGTGTCACACCTTTAACTTCTGTCTTATAAGATATTGGAATTTATTTACTCTAATTTGTCATGCCTGGGCTGAGGGCATGTATCTGGCTGGGAGATGTTATGGCGGAATTATTGGAAGGTAGTAGTGCCTCCTGTGAACAAGGGGGAAAGTCTCCTTTTAAGTATGTTTTATGTTATTTGTTTTTTGGAGTAGTTCTTAGTTGTTTTGATTTAGCCATTTACAGAATTTTTTTTATCTGTGAATCATTTTTGGTTTTTATTCAATGTGTTTTGGGTGGGGTTCTCCCTCCTGGGGGGTCTCGGGCTTGCTTGGACTATCATGGCTAGTCATTCGTTTAGTGGGGCACCTGGAATGTCAAGGGAACCACTCATCAATCAAAAGGAAAAAGATATTATCAAGTCTTAAAAAAGAAAGGGTGGATGTAACCCTTCTATAGGAGACACATCTACTTGATAAGGAGCATTCGAAGCTGCGATAGGGTGGTTTTGGCCAGGTGTTCTTTTCATCATTCAGCTGAAAAAGTAGGAGAGTAGCCATTCTTATTCGGAAGTACCTTCCCTTCCAAATGCTAAGCCAGATAAAAGATGACTCTGGACGGCATATATTAAGATATACACTCATACATGGAAAGGAATCTGGGATTTTGAATCTTTATTGCCCCCCAGTGCACACTATTAAATTTGTAATGGAAGCATTTTCCAAGGTGATGGCTCTCGGGGTGCACTACACAATTATTGGGGAGGAAAATAATTGTATCATCGACCCAGGAATGGACAGAATATCTAAGAGCTCTGTGGGCATATCTTTGCGATCTAGGCAGTTGGCAGATCTGAGTCGGGATTTGGGGATGGTAGATGTGTCGACGTGTCTTCACCTGGATGCTCGAGACTTTACTTTTTATTCTAACCTATACAAGTGCCATACCGGAATCAATATGTTTCTGTCCCCTCGATCCTTTTGAACTCAATATTATTTTGTGAAGTATGTAATATATATATTTCCGACCCTGCCGCAGTAGATATGGAGGTTAAGACTAGTGATGATGAGATAGCTTCCCGACATTGGCGTATGGACCTTTTCCTATTGAAGGATAGTAAGTGCATAAAATATTTCTCGCAGGAATTTAAAATCATCTGGGATATCAACTCAGGTACCGCTGGTAACTCTTCGGTGATGTGGGAGACTGCTAAGGCATATGTGTGAGTTTTGATTATCTCATATTCTGTGATCCGGAAAAGACAAAAGTGAGAACAACAGTGTCTGCTCGAGGCCCGCCTGAAGGCGGGTGAGACAGCGTATGTGGATAGACACTCCATTACTAAACTACAGCGGATCACAGCCCTTAGAGCAACTTTGAATACCACACTTATTCAAACAGCAAAGAGGGAGCTATTATTTGTGAAGCAGAGATCATTAGACCTTATACCAGAGATTATACCTGCCAAGCCTGGCAGGTATCTAGCATACCTTGCCAGAAAGAAAAAGGCTCCCCAAGCCATTATGTCTATTAGAAAGAGTGCCGGTGCCCTGAAATGTGATCATAAAATCATCAATGCAGCCTTTAGAAAGTTCTATTTCGAATTGGATACGTCAAAGACCTGAGAGGATAGAATGAAGAAAAGAGAGTCTTTTTAAATAGAATCTGGCACTCCCGGGCCTAACCTCGGAGTGGGTGTTGTCCTTGAATGTCTCCTGGCAACCCAGGATATACAGGGGGCAGTGAGGCAGCTCCAGAGTGGCAAAGGGCCCAGACCAGACGGATTCCAGGCTGAGTTTTCTGAAGAATTTATTGGGTAATTGGCCAGGCCACTTATAAATAGGTATAATTATTCACATAGTCAGGGCTGCCTCCCGTCATCTCTGAGAGAAGTAAATATTTCTGTCATTCTTAAGAAAGGAAGGGCCCCAGATGACTGCTCTTCATACAGACCTCCATCATTTTTGAATGTGGATTTTAAAATATTCTCAAAAATGTTGGTATTAAGACTGGAGAGCGTTTTACCATTCATTATAAAAGAGGACCAGACAGGGTGTATAAAGGGTCGCAAATCAACTAATAACATTAGAAGTCTTAAACATGGGCACAAGCCTGCCAGCAGGGAGCGATACCGGGATTAGTTGTCTCTCTGGAGGCTGAGAAGGCATTCGATCGGGTAGAATGGCCATCCCTCTTTTATGCGCTGGAATAGTTTGGTGTTGTAGAGGTCTTTACTAAATGGGTTACAGTATTATATAATGATCCCAAAGCAGCGGTGATCACCAATGGGTAAAGTTTGGATAACTTTAGCGTTGGCAGAAGTTGTCATTAAGAATGCCCTCTCTCACCATTATTATTTACGCTAGTGATTGAGCTGCTGGTGGAAGCTATACGAGCCGACCCTAATATAATGGCTCCACAGGTTGAATCGGATAAGCACAAAATTACTCACTATGCAGATGATGTCCTCCTTTTCTTAAATGATCCATTGAAATCTGTGCCCCGCTTAATTCAAGTGATTAACTTATTTGGTATGTTCTCAGGTTATAAAAGCAATTTTATGAAATCGGAGGCCATGCCTCTCGCAGGTCTTGCCAGTATATCCAATTTTCAGGATGGATCTCACTTCCCCTCTCGGTGGTAACTACGAGGTTTTCTTTACTTCGATATTATTAATACTCCGGCATTTGGTCAGCTACATAAAGCAAATTATACGCATTTATTGGAGAAAATAAGATAGGACCTTCAACGCTGGGAAGATCTCCCGATATCCTGGCTCGGTAGAATAGCTTTGGTCAATATCAATATCCTATCTCGCCTTTTATACAATATGAGAATGCTCCCCTTGATGCTGCCGAGGCAGGCGCTGCGTAAGCTTTATGATTGGCTCGACTCCTTTATTTGGAGTCATGGACAGCCCCTTATTAAATTAGAAAAGCTGCAGCTTCCACAAGTAAAGGGTGGGCTGGATTTTCCGAATTACAGGAGGTACGAATTGAACGCCCTATTACCTTATATAGCTGACTGGGTCTCTTGTGAACCACAATCAATCTGGTTAGATATTGAAGCCTCACGAGCAAAACAGTTACATCAAACCTAGAGTCAAGAATTGGGGATCGAAATCTCGTTAGAGATGTGAGAAGACAACTGGGACAACGCCAGGAAGATCTCTGTCTGTAACAGAACTCAGGCAATCCAATTGAAGATACTTCATAGGGCTCACATGGCACCTGAGCGACTTGCAAAGTTCAAGGCAGGAGCATCACCAGTGTGTTCTATATGCAAAATAGAAGTTGATCCTCTCAGGCATTGTCAGTAGACATTCCATAAGATCCGCAGGTATTGGGACACAGTAGCGAATGCCTTGGCAAAGATTTTGGGTACGGAGATTGGGTTGGATGCAGTGTCTCTACTTTTGGGCTCCCCAAATTTCCTCTCTTTTGATATATACGGGAGGAAATTATTTAACAACCTTTCTTTTTGTGTGAGGAAAAAACATTTTATCGAATTGGGTATCCGAAGGACTCCCAGGACTTTCAATTGGCATAGCATAGTCATTGACTATATCCCCCTTGACTTCATTATGAATATGGTGCACCAATAAACTAAATTATTTTAGAGAACATGGTAGCCCTTTTTGAACTACATTGACAAAAATATAGCAGCAACATGGTTCAGGGCCTTTGAATAGCCGTGGGGATGGTTCTGGCTGGTTTGGGAGGAGGTATCCCGTATAAATACGGGTACAGTTATGACCTGATAGAAATTTATGTTGAATATGTACAAAAGTTATTTATTTACTTATTTATTTTCTTTTCTCCTTTTGTTTAATGCTAGTAATGCAGGATATCTTAATGTATTTTTTGATAGTTTGTAGAATAGATTAGTAGCTTGTTTTTAAATTCTATAATGGGTTTATTATTATATTGTAACAGAACTCAGGTTATCCAATTGAAGATACTTCATAGGGCTCACATGGCACCTGAACGACTGGTTTGTACTATTTTTGTAATTTTGCAAAAAAATTCAAAAATCATTTTTTTTCAATAAAACCATTTATTTAAAAATGGGGTGTCGCGTTCGCAATTTTCTCGTCTTCTGGGTCCCTCCCTGATTCTAGAGATTCCTGGAAGATCACCATTAATGTCTCCATCCAGCTTATTTATCCATATAGTTTTTCGAGCGGCTTGTCCTAATCAGCTCAGCCTCCTCACTCTTGAATTTTTGGGATATTATTCATGTCTTCCACCGAGAAATCTGATGTGAAATAATTATTCAGTGTCTTATCTATTATTTGTTCTACACGACTATCTCTTCAGCGTCATTTACCAGTGGCCCAATATCCACTTCTGCTTCTCTTTTTTGCCCTTTATATATCTAAAGAAACCCTGACAGTCATCTTTGTATCACTTGGGAGCTTACCCCCATATTTAATCTTCTCCCTCCTTATTCCTTATTTTGTTGCCCTCTGTTTGTCTTTGCAAGCCTCCAAATCCTCTGGTTTCCCACTGCCATTTGCCATGATATCTGCTTTGTCTTTTGCTTTTACCCTAGCCATGACTGCCCCAGTCATCCATGGTTGCCTCATCCTCCCTGTACCATGCATATTTTACCTCGGGATGAATCTCTACTGTGACTCCTAAATTGCTCTGAGAAACTCCCACCATTACTATTCTACTATCTTTCCTGCTAGACTCCTCTCCCAGTCAATTCTATCCAGCTCATCCGTCATGTCTTTGTAGGTGCCTTTATTCAGCTAAAATATTAACTCCGATTCTACTTTCTCCTTCTCAAATTGAAGAGTAGTTTCAATCATATTATGATCACTGCCTTCACCTTAAGCTTCCTTATCAAGGCTGCCTCACTTTACAACTCTAAGTCGAATATTACCCATTCCCTCGTTGCCTGCACCATAAGCTGCTCCAAAAAGCAATCTCGTAGACATTCCACAAATTATTTCCCTTGCAAACCACTACCACTGCTTTTCCCAGTACAACTGCATATTGAAATCACCCCAGTCACTGTAACTTTACCTTTCCTACACATCTTTTATATCTCCTGGTGTATCATGCATCCCAGCTCCTGACTATGATTCATAGGCCTGTACATTACTTCATCTATGGTTTTCACTTTTGCTTTTGCTCAATTCGACCCACACACATTCCACACTATCTGACTTTGTTTTGAGTAATGGGACTGAGTGATGGGACTGCAAAACACTTTAGCATTGTCTCAAATGTATAGTTTAGACATGGAGTAAAAATGTTTCATTTTAAGTTACTTCACAATATCACCACATTGGTCAAATAGTCTGTCTGTATTAGGGAAGAATACAACCTGTTGAAACTGTTAGACAAGGAAGATATGAAGAGGATATGAGTCTATAAATAGATTAAGGTGGGTCAAGGGAACAGCCAAATATTGGTGTATGAAACATAGTAGGTAAAATGTGTCTGTGCTCAAAGATATTGGCGGGTTGAATGGAAACAGAGTGGAGAGATTTTCTTGAGGCACAGAGAAATCGGCACTTGGATTACAAAATAAAAACTTTACATGTACATCAAATTTCTAGGGAGGTAAGATGAATGTTGAAACTTTCTGATACAGAATACGTTTCAAAGCAGGGACGATTTTCTACAGGTTTACAATGTAGTGGTATGACCACATTGAGAGAGCGATGGCCACAATGATATGAAATGCAATCCAAAGAAGATTCATTCAGCTGACTCTTGTGAGGAGCGTTTATCCATAGAGGAAATCATGAGCTTACTGGCCCTGGATCTGCTGGGGTTTAGGCAAACAATTTGTGATCTTGTTAAACCACAGAATATTCCAAGTAGTCTTTCAAGTTGAATTCTGAGACAATGTTTCAGCTTGTGTGAGAGATTACCATGATTGGATGGATTATAAAACTGAAGAATGTCTCTGTTAAGAAGATGGGGATTGGGTGTAATCCTCTCAGAGTGTTGTGTCTTTGTGGAATTCTCTTCTCAGATAGCGATGGAAAATAGGTCATTGAATATTCCTAAGGCAGAAGCAGGCAGATTCTTGATTAAGAGTGAAGCACTACGTTTTATGGGCAAAGGAGGAATGTGTGATCAACGTCACAATCAGATCATCCACGACCTTATCGCATGACGGAGCTGTTTTGATTCCTTACTCCTGATGCTAGTTTTTACATTTCTATTGTCTTTAGATACTGAAAAAAATATGACACGCTTGTCATGAACATGAAGACTTTTCCTTTCAAATTATTGGGCACAGCTTTCCAAATGTGACTTTTAAATGGCATTGAAAAGCACTCAGGAAAGATTCATGATGTTGTCGAGAGGTCAGGAGTATAGGGCAAAGGGAAAACCTTGCTTGAAACTGCTTTAGAAATCAGATTGGGTCGAATGGATAACTTTAATACAGCAGTTTCCTTTCAGTTGTTCTTGTGAGGTGTGCTTCATTACTAAGGCCAGCATTCTGTTGCCTGTGTTTAATTTCTATTCAGAATATGGTGATAAACCCCAGGGGTCCTTGTGCTGCAGGAACACTAACAGGAATGTTACAAAGAGAGAAACGGGGTTCTTAACAATTTGATAGTGAAGGGAGAATGATATAGCTTCAAATCCTGTGTGCCCTTGGAGATTGTATTCCTCACTATTTGATGCTCACAAGCTATGGAAATAGTGATACTTCATTCTCTGTTTCCTACAATTAGACTCATATAGCATGCAAACAGGCCTTTCAGCCCAATACATCTATGCCAGCCAGAAAACACCAAACTACATTATTTCCAGTTTCCTGAAGATCTATAGCCTACTATTCCCTGGCATTTTGCGTTTAAAAGCTGCGTTACCTTGTATTTGTGATCTGAGCATTTTTGTTCTTTCAATTTATGCATGAAATGGTTTCACTGAAATAGATCGGACAACATTAACGACAGCGACAAACTCAGTGGATCAATAAGATGTCCTCATTGCTTAATAATTATTAGAAAATCAAATTGTGTTTTTAGTTCATTTGGGATTTTAATGGAGCTAGACCAGCATTAATTGCCGATGAGATCTTCCAGTCCAGATGGTGTTGGTCCATCCAAGTAGCTGTTGAGAGGGAGTGCTAGCTGTGCATCTTATGTACTGGTTTAGCTGGGAGTAAATATTTCTGCTGGTGGATGGAGTGTTACACAAGCCGCTCGCAGGAAAATGAACTTTTTGTCAATGCAAATATATGAGAACGAATTTATTATTCTTCAGAGAAATAACAACCTTACACGAGAAGTCGATATAATAATGAAGCAAAGTCTGTTTTTATGTTATTGATGTCCTTAAAATAATGGGGTCAAACAGCTGAAATAAGGCTGATGCTGTCGTTGGGCGATTCTTGCACTGAGCATGTGAATTAACATGGATGCCTTCAGAGATGTCTGGGCTGTCCTAGGTTGAGTAAGTACTGATATTCCATGGGCTGATGCTGGTTTGTAATCTCACCACTTACTGAGCACAGTTAGATGGAACAAACTAAAAAGTCTTGTTGTGGTTCTGTTCGCCGAGTGGGGAATTTGTCTTGCAAACGTTTCGTCCCCTGTCTAGGTGACATCCTCAGTGCTTGGGAGCCTCCTGAGAAGCGCTTCTGTGCTGTTTCCTCCGGCATTTATAGTGGCCTGTCTCTGCCGCTTCCGGTTGTCAGTTCCAGCTGTCCACTGTAGTGGCCGGTATATTGGGTCCAGTCGATGTGTTTGTTGATAGAGTCTGTGGATGAGTGCCATCCATAATGACACTCATCCACAGACTCTATCAACAAACACATCGACCTGGACCCAATATACCGGCCACTACAGTGGACAGCTGGAACTGACTACCGGAAACGGCAGAGACAGGCCACTATAAATGCCAGAGGAAACAGCACAGAAGCGCTTCCCAGGAGGTTCCCAAGCACTGAGGATGTCACCTAGACAGGGGACGAAACGTTTGCAAGACAAATTCCCCGCTCGGTGAACAGAACCACAACAACGAGCACCCGAGCTACAAATCTTCTCCCAAACTTTCAACCAACAAGTCTCATTGGTTGCTGCTTCAGAATATGTCAGAGCTTTCATGGCTGCCACCACATAAAATCTTGTATTAAAGACAAGGCCCATTGAGTCTGCACCATCCAATGCTGATGCAAGTGCTTCATAAAGTTTGTGAGGTTTCCTTTCTTATCCACCCTTTCAGGCAATGCATTCTAGGCACAAACCATCGTCGAGTTCAAAACAGATACCACAAATCCTCTCTTAATGTCTTGTGTAGCTAGCATTGGATGGTGCAGACTCAATGGGCCTTGTCCTTAATACAAGATTTCATGTGGTGACAGCCAAGAAAGCTCTGACATATTCTGAAGCAGCAACCAATGAGACTTGTTGGTTTGTTCCATCGAACTGTGCTCAGTAAGTGGCGAGATTACAAATCAGCATCATCCCATGGAGTATCAGCACTTACTCAACCGAGGACAGCCCAGACATCTCTGAAAGAATCCATGTTAATTCACATGCTCAGTGCAAGAATCGCCCAACGACAGCATCAGCATTATTTCTCCGATAGCTAGCTGCACCTAGCTGCACATGATGGGTAATTTAGCATGGTGAATCTGTTGAACCTGTGTGCACTGTGGGAGGAAACTGAACCTGACAGACGTGTATAAGAGCATGAGAAGTATGAGCCGAGAGAACAGACAGCAGCTGTTCCCTTGCGTCAAAGGGTCAAAAACAAGGAGGGGGGGGGCACGTTTAAATGAAAGACAAGGCATGTGTAGCTAGCTATGGGAGAAGCAGAGACAGGGTAGGAGTCGGATTAGCCGTGGGAAATGCACGAATGGGGGTATGAGGTGGGTATGGGTGCAATGCTCTGCAGAGGGTCAGTGTGGACTCGATGGGGCAATGTCCCATAAAATAACAAAAATAAAGTTTAAATAAAACAAATAAAGATACTGGGGTTCTGACCCAAAAGGAAACAGAGTGCTGGGGAAACGGAGTAGTTTTGACAGCCTCTGTCAAGAGAAAAACAGATTAGCATTTTGAGTCCACTCACCACGCATCAGTCATGAAAGCAACTCGGAAATAGTGTAATATTTGTTGGTGGAATGTGTTGAATTTCTAGAGAAATAGAGACTTCAAAAAAAATAAACAAAGGGACTGTGGATGATCAGCTGTTAAGGAAATAAATTGGAAAGTAATTTTCATTTACTTTTCACCTTTTCCCATATTCCTGAGTATCATGCCCATGTAGATAAATATCCAAGTCCCTGTGTCAGGGGAGTTCTGTCCCCTCTATCTCTCCATCCTGGGTGTGGTCATCTTCTTTTCTTCATTAATGGGACATGGGTGCTCTTGGCATGGCCAGCAACTATTTCTCTTTCCGAGTTGATTTGAGAAACTGCTGGGGAACTGCAACTCTGAACCACAGCACTTCGACGTGCTGTAGACTGGCAGTGCTCAGGTCTGTCTGGTTTCACTTGTTTGAGACCTTGTAGTGTATAACTGAATATCAGACTTGGCCATTACAAAGAGCTTTTGAGAGTCTACCACTGCTGACGATCTGGAATCACATGTAGACCAGAGCAGTGAAGATAGCAAATTTCCTTCCCTGAAATACACTAGTGAGCCAGATGTTCTTAGTTTTGACAACCATCGATATTTCATTAGATTGTCAATTCCAAATATTTTATTGAATTCAAATTCCACTATCTGTTGTGGCAGGATTGATGTCTGGGTTTGGGTCATTACCTGGGAAAGGTAAACCATTGGGAAATATTTGTGGAAATCTCAGAATTTATAGTCTAGAGAAAATACCGCTAGATGATCACCTCCCCAGTATCTCCACCATCAATAGCGGTGTGCAGTTCCATTGTCAACTATTTCCATGGAGAGCAGAACTATTCATATTTCAGGGACTGCACAGAAATGTAACAGTTTATCAACCAGCAATTGAAACAGAGGAGACGTAGACATTTTCAACATTGAGTGGGTGTGCCATATTTGTAAATATTGACTTGCTCCAGCCATTAGAAAGTCGGTGGAGGTTCTCTGGATGGTTTTCTTGGATTTGTGTTGTCAGCTGCTGCTTACATTCAGGGAGACTACAGGGCCTGGTGTTCCTATTCTGTGCAAGGTATGGGGATAGATTTTATAGTGTATCTGGGTCTGCAGGAACTGCATAGGGAGGAGCAGGGCACTGCACTGTCCTGACTGGGATTTCCACAAATATTTCCCAATGGTATACCGTTCCCAAGTACAAAGAGTGAAGCCAGTTTATTTCAACAATGACGAGATCACAGAGCTGTGCAGTCTCACACCAGGGAGAGGACTGTACTCAAAACGTCCATTAACCATTTTGATTCCAGAACTTGACAGGCAGGAATGGGGAACATATCCATTATGCCAGAGTCCCATCCTCTCATGTATTCAGGAGGTGAGAGAGGCCATCTCTGTCCAGTCAGGTGAACATATTGGTTCTGTCCAAACAGAAAAAGCAACAGAAAATCTTTTTGGAAATATTAGAGAACAGGTAGACTGTGAAAGCGAGGAACTTCAGGAAATTTAGTATTAGTAAAGTTGAAGTACTGGAAAAAACTTATTGTGTTGAAGGTTGGTAAGCTGCTGGACCAGATGAGTGATGAAGTTAGAGGGCTACAGAGATAGGGTTGGAGAATTGAGCTTGCTGGATAGCTCTTTTCAGAGCTGGTGCAGACACGATGGATCAATAGCCTACTTCTTTCCTGCCTTTCCCTTAATTATATGAGGGAGGTCAAAGCACGAGAGATTCTGTAAAGTATCCTGCAGTCTGGAAAGCAGCTATTACGACCACACATATTTACAACAGGACGGAGGGTCTAAACAGAAAACCAACTGCGGGATAGGTTAATGTCATCAGTGAGGAAACTATGAGCAATTTTTATAATTAATCATTGGATCATTGGAGAACAATGATATGATTGAGCAGCGTCCACGTAGATTCCGCACAGGAAAACTACCTTTGAAAAAGGTACTGGAGTTTATGAAGGATATTGGTTGTCACATCGACAAGTGAGAACGAGTGGGAACAGTGTATTTAATTTTTCAGGAGAAGGTTGACCCAGTTGCACACAGGTGATTGTTAAAAGTTACAGTCCTTGGGTAAGTGGGAGATATTCTACATGCATTGAGAATTGGATGATGGAGAAAACACAGAGACTGGGGTCCTCCTTTGGACTGAAGGCCACGACTGAGTGGGTATCACATGTATCAATGCTTGGAACACCGCTACTTGTAACACAAGTAGATTTGAATGTGAACAACACATACTGTCCTTTTCATGTAATTATTAGAAGGTGAGAGGTTGGGAAGTGCTTTTGGCAAAAAGGAACTGGATGTCCTTGGTCAAAAGCCATGAACAGAATTCACGCAGGGCATCCATTAATCAGGACAGGAATAGAAATGTCAGCCTTCATTACAAAATGAATCATTTGTAGGAGTTGTGGAGTGTTGTTGAGGCAGTATTTGGGCTATTGTGGACAGACTTTCTCTCCTTTATAAATCAATGATCGCCTTGTCACAGGCGCAGTGCAAAGCTATTTTATCACAATAATCTCTGGGATGATGCTAACATGAAGTTAGTGTGAAGGAAATGAATGCTTAATTTGTAGCAAGGTTAGAGAATAAGAGTTGACTGCATTGAAACGTGAAGATCATGGATGAACACACATTAATTCCATTTAAAAACATTGGTGGCATGAGAAGTTGCATTTTTCCCCATGATACGTGCTTCTTGGACGTTTATGTAGCTCTGTGGAGCGACCATGTTGGTTGAGAGAGAGCTTCAGGCTCTGACTGAACTCTCACCACCTGAATGTTCAGTTGGTGTATGACCCTGCACTGAGAGTCACATTGTTCACAAATCTGTCAGCAGTTACAATGCCTTACTTCTGAAAGAGTTAACCATTCCCAATAGCTTCTGTCCACCATGGAGAACACCAGTCTACCTTCTCAGAGATGAAAGATGCTTCTTTGAAACTTCACAATGAACATTTTGTCTTCCTTCTTCACTGTCATCAAACCACGCTGATATATTAATTGTGTACCATTAGCAAAGGAGCCAGGAGGAAAACCATGGAGCAGTCTGTTTGTGCAGTCTCTGATTCATTGGTTTGTCATGTTGGGGCGTCGATAACATCCTGCTATTTCTGTACAAGAGGCTTGAGGGGCTGAATGGCCGCCTCCTGGTGTCAAAGGAGAAGCTCAAGGGCCTGATTGGGCAAACCCTGGTTCCTGTTTAGCAGCTCAATGTGTTTGACTGGGCTCCTTCTCTTCCTGTGTAATAGGCAGGAGGGATTGAATGGGCTATCCCTATTCTTATCCAATAATGTTGATGGGCTGAATGACATCCTCACATTCCTGTGAAGTGAGATGGAGGTGCTGAATGAGCTCTTCCCTTTACTGTGTAATGCACAGTGTCCAGCAGTACTTTTACATGAATGTTACCGACATTTTAACAGCACAAGCCTGAATGCTGCCTGGGTCTTGCCGCACATGGATACAGACTGCTACAGGAGCTGAGGGAGGACACATTATTCTAAACATTGTGAGATCTTCATTGACCTTCCCCACCTCTGAGCTTATGATGGGGTGAAAGACATTGAGGAGAAAATGAGAATGCTTGTGGTCTGGATCTCACGCAAGTTTTCCCGGGACTGAGGTGGTGGATGTACAAGAACCACAACCATCTTCTTTGTGCTGAAACACTCCAACCGGTGGAGAGATTCCTCCTAATCTCCATAAAGTTCCATTTTCTTCAGTTTCCTTGACACCATCATCAGTCAAATACTGCCTTGTTATCAGGGCCAGTCATTCTTTCCTGGTGTTCATATATTTCGTTGATGTCAAAAAGTCACAGTGTATGTGTGCGGTGTGTTTCCTTCTCACAGGGGGGAGTGACCGTCGGCACGTCTCTATTCCAGAGAGGAGATAGATTACTGAGGTACTTGAAATACAGGGATGGATGGATGTTTGACACGCCAGGCACTGCGGGAGTTGGTCCTAGAGCAGATCAGCCATGACCCTATTAAAAGGAAAGGCAGGCTGTAGGAGCTGAATGACCTATCGTGCTTCTTATGTTCTTGCATTCTGTTATTGGAAGTTTCATTGTTGTTATTTTTCTGCAAGTCCTGTGAAGGAATGTTGCAGTCAAAGAGACCAGAGGATTTTGTGAGCAATATCTGGGTACAGTATGAGGGCTGTAATCACTGTGAATCTAGGTCTACAACATGACAAATCAATGGAACCGGGGAACTTCTCTAAAGAGAGAGGAGGGGACTGTTTCACAGGAACACCCACTCTTTTCGCAAGAACGTTTTCCAATCCTCACCAAATCATATCTGTATTCAGGGCTGAATGGTCTCCTCTGTTTCTATGCACCAAGTAGTAGGAGCAAGTGGTCTCCAACTGCTCCTGTGTAGCAGATTGAGGGGCTGAATGGAATGGGGCAAAGAAGGACTGAACAACTGGAGTGGGTCCCTGACCTCGCAGGCACTAATATTATGGCTGATCAGATTGTAGTCTCAGTGCCACGTTCCTATCTGCAGTTCATTTTCCTTGAGTCACTTTCCAGTCAAATATTTAACTAACACATCTTTGAATAAATGCAAACACACAAAGTGCCACAAACCTATAGGGTAGAAAATTCTGACTCTATGGCCTTGTGAGAATTTCTCCTTATTCCTGTTCCAACAGAGGTTTGAGGTTCATTGTTTCTTTTTATAGTCCCACTCCTCGAGATGTCACAACAAATTATCAGTGTAACTAAGTGTGTAATTTGGTAACTGATATCCGTCTCATAATGGGTCAGGTTCAATGTTAGGAACATGTCAGACAGGTTTCTTTAATTTCAAAAAATAAGTAATCCAAAACCAAAGCAAAGCTACTCGAATTATAATGGATACAAAAATGATATACAGTTTGGAAATTGACAATATGTACATTAACATTTATTTTTATATAAATCTCAGACACAGAAACGCACACACACACACACATACACACATACACACACAATTTGTCCAAATAACAGTTGATTTCATGACAAAGCAAAATTAAAAATGTTCCATTGTTATTCTGCCTCTGAAGTGACTCTGCCTCACAGAAATTGGTAGCACTGGGCTTTCTTCCTGGAACAGTTGGATTTGGCTGAATTCCCTTTTCTGCAGGCAGTGGAGAGATTTCAGTGAATCCTTAACAGGAACCCTCAAAGAGTGCTAAAGATGGCTAATCGTTATTCAGCTCGCATATGTTGCTGCAGAGAAGTTCAAGTAGAGATAGAGCAATGACCGTTTGCTTCTACGACAGGTGATATTTTCTCCCTGCCTGATCTGAAACATGCAATAATGTGACCCGAACACCATATATAAGGTCTGGTTGAACATTCCCCTGATTGCATGACTCCCTCCCTGTTATCTGCTCCATTTTGGAATGATTTGTAATTTATAATTTGAAGGTATGTTTATATGTGCCTGCATAATCTTTTAGCAATAAATTCATATCCTCATAGTACCTGTGTTAAAATGAATATGTTGCTGTCTAGAACTGAATGCTAAGTTTTATTCTCTTATCCATTAGCTACGCCCCAATACACTCTCCTCACGGGCTTATATGGTTCAATATGAACATCTTTCATTCTCAGGCTTGAAGTGCTCTGACGTTGTAGAGGCCATGAGGGACATGGATGGGGGAACAGCCAAGGTTATTTTCCAAGGCTGTAGGGGTCCAAACCATAGGGTAGTGAGTTAAGTTGAGAGGGAAAAGATTAAGAAGGTACCTGAAGGATAACTATTTTACGCAGAGGGCAGTGCGTGTATGGAACGAGCTGGCAGGGAAAGTGGTGGAGACTGGTACAAATACAGCATTTAAGAGACAATGGATGGGTATATGAATAGGAAGGGTTGCGATCGTTATGGGTCTAATGCTGGCAAATGGTACTACATCAGTTGGAATATCTGGTTGGTGCAGATGAGCTGGACTGAAGGGTCTGTTTCTATGCTTTATGACACTATGACATTAGGCCTTCGTTCTAGCAAGGAGTAAAGTGAAACATCCGTGAAATCGTCTAAAACAATTAAATGCTTTTCTTTCACTTGAGGGGTTCGTTGCTCCAAACAAGATATCTGATGTATTCTCAGCATTGTCATGTACAGACGCAGTAAAACATCCCAATGATTATACCCAATAACGTTTGCATGAAAAGCATCATTTGATACACTTTCCTAATCACTTGCTGAATCTGCTGACTAGGTTTATATGGCTCATCTACCGGGACATACAAATCCCTCTGTACCAATGAGTTCATCGATGTTTCTCCATTTAAATAGGTTACTGGTATTTTTCCTGTTCAACACAGCACTGATTTCCTTTACCCCACATTTTACTATTTTCTGCCAAAGAGTTGCTCACTAACTTCCCCTGTCTGTTTCCCATTGCAGAGTCTCCATGTCAAGATAAATTACTATCTTGGTGAATGAGCTAACTGAGCTCCACTCCAATCAGTCCCCTCATCCAAATCATTGGTATAGATTGCAAGTAGTTGATAATCTCACATTGATCCCTGAGGCACTTCATCAAGTTACAACTTTTCAACCTGAAAATAAACATTTATCCCAAATCTTTATTCCCTGATAGCGAGCCGGGTTTTCCCTGTTGCTGGGCAGCAGGCTGGAAAGGTTGGATGGCATCATTTATGCTGTGAAATGTACTTAGCGGGCTGAATGACATCAATCTATTCCTGCATAAATTCTTAGAGGACAGAATGGTCTCCTCCTGTCTCATTATAACGATGCTGACTGGCTGAATGGAATCTTCCTTTACCTCTGTAACATTACCGATTGCTTGAGAGAACAATACATGGGTTAGGTCCACAGCTGGCCATTCAGCCCCTCTCACCTGCTGCACCATTCATAATGGGGTGTGCATTGTTGATGTGATTGTAACTAAACATCCCCCTCTGTCTGTTTCCAATAAACATGGATTCTCTTGTTCTTCAAAGATCGATGGAACTCCACTTTGTGTGTTTTCAGTAACCCAGTCTTCACTGCTCCTTGGCCATGAGTATACAGATCAAACAACCCTAAAGAGAAACGATCATCCCTGTCTCAGGCAGAAATGGGAAAGTCCTTATTCTCAAAATGTGTTCCCTTCAAACCAATCACCACTCTTTTGAAATATAAGGAGTCGACAGTTAGAAACAGATATCAACCACTCAGCCCCTCACACCGGTCCACATTCCCAATAACTCTCCTAAATCAAATACTTACCCCATTCAGCCTCCACTGAACATGCTGAAAGATAATTCCAGGCACCACAAGATCATATGAGCAATGAACCCTGGAGTAGAATTAGGGCATTCAGCCCATCTAGTCTGCCATGACATTTGATTGCGGCTAAATTATTTCTGAATCCCATTCTCCTGTCTTCTCCAACTGACCATTGATAACTTGATATTAAAAAAAGTTATTATTTCTCTGTATTAGAGACATGCGTACCGTGATGTTGGGATATGTTCATGTGTAAATGTCCATATCTACGTGCATATCTCTGTGCGCATGTGTTATGTGTCTTCTTGTCAGTATCTTAGTTTGTACATACCTCTGTCTGCATCGCTGTTCAATGTTGTTTTGAAGTAAATAGATTGAAATTGGAATCAAAGTCTCCCTCCTCCTCTCTCTCTGTCTGTCCCTGTTTTTCATGATAGAGTTCATATAATCACTACAGTGTGGAAACATACCATTCGATCCAAGAGGTACACACTGGCCCTTCGACGAGTAACCCACCCAGACCAGTTACAATGATATCCGACGTTGACCCCTGACTAATGCCCCTAACCTATACATCCCTGGGCTCTATGGACAATTTAGCATGTCCGATTCACATAACATTCACATTGGTGGAATGTGGGTGGAAATCAGAGCACCCAGTGGAAACCCATGCAGACAGAGCGAGAATGTGAAGCTCCACACAGACTGTCACCACAGGGTGGACTCGAGCCCGGGTGTGTGGCACTGTGAGGCACCAGTGCAAGCCAGTGAGTTTTATGATTAGATTCATACAATACTACCCTCTGCTGGCCTCCCCACACCACTGCATCAGTGGCACAGTTTTTTAAAGTTAAAAGTCAAACAACACCAGGTTATAGTCCAATAGGTTTAATTGGAAGAACACTCGCTTTCGGAGCAACGCTCCTTCATCAGGTGATAGTGGAGGGCTCAATCTTAACACAGATGTATAGCAAAAGTTTACCGTGTGATGTAACTGAATTATACATTGAAAAATTGATTGTCTGTTAATCCTTTCATCTGTTAGAATACAGTGGTAGTTTCACTTCATTCGTGTGTAAATCACAAAACCTTTTTTACAAAGTTGCATTCTTAGGTTAGCTGTTAACAAGGGTGATAGCTAGACAATATGTTGAAGGTGTTGGCCCCTTGTGTTCTCTGTCTATGCCGTACCGTTTAGATTCATTCTAATCTAACACGTGAGATAACAGAGCTTTACATAAATTCATGCAGTTTTTGAGCTCAGAGTTCTACATGAATGCATGCAGTTTTTGAGCAACGTACAATGTAACCCTGCAAGTACAAATTCACTCCACAAAATATATGCATGCCTGTAGGTCTTTGTCTGTCTGTGTGTGTCTGTCTGTCTGGGTTGAGGGTTGTGAGTGTGAGAAAGTGTATGTGTGTGTGTAGTGAGTGCAGAGTGTCTT
Organism: Chiloscyllium punctatum; assembly: GCF_047496795.1. Taxonomy (NCBI): domain Eukaryota; kingdom Metazoa; phylum Chordata; class Chondrichthyes; order Orectolobiformes; family Hemiscylliidae; genus Chiloscyllium; species Chiloscyllium punctatum. The sequence continues at coordinate 21,827,897 of NC_092769.1, read as the reverse complement.
AAGTCTGTGAGGGGGTGCATGTGTGAGTGTGGGAGTGTGTGTGTCTGTAAGGGTGTGTGTGGGTGTCTGTGTGCGCGCCTGTGTGTATGTGTGTGTGTGTGTGGGAGTATCTGTAACTGTGTGTGTGTGTGTGTGTGTGTGTGTGTGTGTGTGTGTGTATAGTGCAATAGTGGTCACCTATAATGTGACATGAACCCAAGGTCCCGGTTGAGGCCCTCCCTATGAGTACCGAACTTAGCTATCAGCCTCTGCTCGTACACTTTTCTCTGCTGCCTGTCCTGAAGCCCAACTTGGAGGATGGTCACCCGAAAGCCCGAGGATGAATGTCCTGGACCACTGAAGTGTTCCCCAACCGGGAGGGAACACTCCTGTCTGTTGATTGTTGTGCGGTGCCCATTCATCCGTTGTCGTAGCCTTTGCTCGGTTTCCCCAATGTACCATGCCTTCGGGCATCCTTGCCTGCAATGTATAAGATAGACAACGTTGGCTGAGTCACCTGAGCACCTGCCAGGTACAAGGTGTGAGGTTTTCCCACACGTAATAGTGGTATCTATGTCCACAATCTGACACGTCTTGCAGCGTCCACTGTGACAGGGTTGTATGGAGTTGTCCTGAGAGCTGGGCAATTTGCTACGAACAACGATCTGTTTGAGGTTTGGCGGTTGTTTAAAGGCAAGTAGTGGAGGTGTGTGGAAGGACTTGGTGAGGTGCTCATCCTCATTGATAATGTGTTGCAGGTCACGAAGAACATGTCGTAATTTTTCAGCTCCTGGGAAGTACTGAACAACGAAGAGTACCCTGTCAGACTCATCGACCGCCAGTTCCAACGTGCCACAGCAAGGAAACGTTATGATCTCCTCAGGAGACAGACACATGCTGCAACTAACAGTGTACCCTTCGTTGTTCAGTACTTCCCAGGAGCTGAAAAAATACGGCATGTTCTTCGTGACCTGCAACACATTATCAATGAGGATGAGCACCTCACCAAGACCTTCCACACACCTCCACCACTTGCCTTTAAACAACCGCCAAACCTCAAACAGATCGTTGTTCGTACCAAATTGCCTGGCTCTCAGAACAACTCCATACAACCCTGTCACGGTGGATGCTGCAAGACGTGTCAGATTGTGGACGCAGATACCACCATTACACGTGGGGTCACCTCCGACCTTGTACATGGCAGGTGCTCATGTGACTCAGCCAACGTTGTCTATCTTATATGTTGCAGGCAAGGATGCCCTGAGTCATGGTACATTGGGGAAACCGAGCAAAGGCTACAACAACGGATGACTGGGCACTGCACAACAATTAACAGACAGGAGGGTTCCCACCCAGTTGGGGAACACTTCAGTGGTCCAGGACATTCAGCCTCGGACGTTCGGGTGACCATCCTCCAAGGTGGGCTTCAGGACAGGCAGCAGAGAAATGTGGCCAAGCAGAGGCTGATAGCTAAGTTCGGTACCCATAGGGAGGGACTCAACTTTACCTTGGGCTCATGTCACATTATAGGTGACAACTATTGCACTATACACACACACACACACACACACACACAAGGATACTCTCACACACGCACACTCACATACACATGGACACAGGTACACACAGACGCGCACACAGACACCCACACACACCCTTACAGACACACACACTCCCACACTCACACATGCACCCCCTCACAGACATAAGACACTCTGCACTCACTACACACACCCACACACACACATACACTTTCTCACACTCACAACCCCTAACCCAGACTGACGCACACAGACAGACAAAGACCCACATGCACACATATATTTTGTCGGGTGAATTTGCACTTTCAGGGTTACTTTGTACTTTTCTCAAAAACTGCATGGATTCATGTAGAACTCTGAGCTGAAAAACTGCATGAATCTCACGTTTTAGATTAGAATGAATCTAAACAGTACGGCATAGACACTGAACACAGGGGGCCAACACCTTCAACATATTGTCTAGCTATCTCCATTATTAACAGCTAACCCGACAGTGCAACTTTGTAAAAAAGGTTTTGTGATTTACACATGAAAGAAGTGAAACTATCACTGTATTCTAACAGATGAAAGAATTAACAGACAATCAATTTTTCAATGTATAATTTCAGTTACATCACACTGTAAACTTGTTGTATAAATTCTGTGTTAAGATTGAGCCCTCCACTCTCACCTGATGAAGGAGCGTTGCTCCGAAAGCCAGTGTGCTTCCAATTAAACCTGTTTGACTATAACCTGGTGTTGTGTGATTTTTAACTTTGTACATCCCAGTTCAACACCGGCATCTCCAAATCATGACAGGTTTTTAACTCTGAGAAGGTAACAAATCCTTTGCTGTGAAACTCTCGAATTGCACAACCATTTGATGTTTGAAATAATATCTTTGGGCGCACAGAGCAGTTTTGTCTGATACTAAACAATATTGTTCCTTTGTCATTATCAACATTACTGGACCTTTTTTGGGACTTTTCACTACTTTCTCATGTATTTTTTAAGCATTGCAAGTCACACAATGAGAAATCAATTCATCAAAATGGTTCACTCGGAGGCGAGTATTTCCTTTCTGACAGGCCTAAGTATATTTACAACCCTCCACCTACCAGCATTGTGTGTGAGTGTGTGTGTGGGCCGGGGGTTGAGGGGGTTGGGGGTGAAGGTATATGTGTTGACAGTACTGTCAGTTAGGATGGTACTGTGAGCTGCAGCCCTCTCTCCCAGCCAGACTGAATCATGGAAGGTTTATCACCCTCTGCCACTATCACTGCAGTTGGGTGTGGAGGCCAGCTGAGGGAGAGATTGTGACATTTTAAACATCACAGAGACGTCAGACCTGCACCCACTGAGAGATACCCACAGAGTCAAATACAGACACACAGGTAAAGGGGGTTGGGTGGGGGAAATGGATTCCGGGCACTCCATCACCGGACTTCACTCTTTGTATCCTGTTCCGAGCTGTTTGTCCTGGAATAGAAGACGGTGAAAGATGGAGTGAGAGTGAGAGTGAGTGACCCTGCTGTTAGTGCTGATGTAGGTGTTGGGAGGGGGGAATGGTGACGTGTCCAGAGGGAGTCAGTCAACAATGTTTCATCCATCCAGTGCTATTAGTGAGGGAGGTATAGTAGAGGGGAAAGAGAAAGAGAGAGAGAGAAGGTGCTGCATCTTGGTTGGTGAGCTCAGACCATGCTCGCTGTGCCTAGTGGTGTGGTCCCCGCTGGGAAGAGAATGGTCCCCCTCTGTACTAGCCCATTCACCAGGACATCTGTGCCCCTGTCAAAAAAACATGGTGTATTTACCCCTTATCTGCCATGGTCAGGAAAAACTGTGCAGGCCGTGCCAACCTGAGAAAGCTCAACCATGTGCCCATTGGCCTTTTGAAGATGGCACCGTTGCCAAGGATCACGGAATACCAAGGGGCATGTGGGTGATGGCGATTACCTCCAACTTTGATGGGTGGGAGAATCGGGCTGGTATTGAATGAGAGGGACTCCATGGGGCGCAGGGGTAGTTAATGAGGTGACGCCAACAAGATAGCACGAGGAATCTAGCTCAGCATCGTGCAGACAATCCCTCTGACACACTCAATGAAAATGGCTTTGAGACAAATTATTTTTCAATTCAAACCAATGAGTCGAAAACTTTGCTGACCCCAATCCCAGTTACAACGCTGCAGCTGCTTGACCAATGCTCTCCATCACAGAGAAGAAGCTAAACGTCACCTTACCCTTGGGAATTAAGACAGTGGGGAGGGGTTGGTTTTGGTATCAGTGGGGGAGCACTTTATGGCAAGTCATCATAATTGTATTAGTTTTAAAATAGAGATGGAAACAGATGAACCAGGTCTAAAACTTAAAGTTCGAAATTGTTGAAAACCAATTTTGATGATATTAACTAAAAAATTTCCAAAGTCGATTGGGACAGATATTCTCAGAAAAGTGGGTCATTTGGGAAGTGGGAAGCCTTCAAAAATGAGATGTCCGGAGTACAGAGACATTATGGCCCTGTTCGGGTGAAGGGTAAGGCTGGTACGTGTAAGGAATGCTGGAGGATTGGAGAAGTTGAGGTCCTGGTCAGAGATAGAAGGGAAGCATATGTCAGGTATAGACAGCAGGAATTGAGCGTTGTTTTCTTAATTCATTCACGGGATGAGGGCGTCCCTGGCTAGGCAAGCATCTATTACCCTTCCCTAATTGCCCAGAGGGCAGTTAGCAGTCAACCACATTGCTGTGAGTCTGGAGTCACTTGTAGGCCAGACCAGGTAAGAATGGCAGTTTGTTTCCTTAAAGCGTGTCAGTGAACCAGATAGATTTTTCCGTAAATCGAAATGGTCATCATTAGCCTCTTAATTCCTGATTTAAAGTGAATCACCAGCAGAGTTGGAAGGCATCAAGAGTATACTTGAGGGAAATTTGGAGCATAAAAAGGGGACATGTGATAGCTTTGGCAAATAGAATTAAGAAGATTCCAAAGGAATTCTACAAATACGTCAAGGACAAAAGAATAACTGTGGGGAGAATAAGACGTCCTTAAAGATCAGCAAAACTGCCCATGTGCAGAACAACAGGAAATGGGGGAGATACTGAACAAATATTTTGTATCAGTGTTTACTGTGCAGGAGGATATGGAAGCTAGAGAAATTGGGATATAAGTAGTGACATCTTGGAAGGTGTCTGTATTACAGAGGAGCTGCTAGAGGTCTTAAAACTGGCAAAGGCAGGAAAAGATCCTAGTTTTTATTAGATGCACACTAGAACTCTGTGGGAAGCTAGGGAAGTGTTTGCTGGGCACCTTGCTATCATTAATAGCCACAGGTAAAGTGTCGGAAGACTGGAGGGTGGCTACGTGGTGCCACTACATAAATAATTTAAGAAGGGTAATAAAGAAAAGTTAGTGATCCTGACGTCAGTGGTGGGTAAGTTGTTGGAGGGAATTATGATTCATTGGATTTTCACGCATTTTGAAAGGTAACGACTAATTAGGAATAGTCAACGTGACTTTGTGCAAGCAATATGGTGTCTCACTGACTTGACTGAGAGTTTTTTGAACAAGCGACTAATAAGATTGAGATAGAGTGGTGTACATTGTCAATACGGACTTCACTAAGGCATTGAATAACATTGTGTATGGTCATCTGTTTACCAAGGTTGGTTCATATGAAAGCCATATGGATACAAAACTGGCTCAAAGGTAGGAGGCTGAGGGGAGTGGTAAAGTGTTACAATATCCTGGCAAAGGTTTACAATGGTCCCCCTGCTGTGCAGATAGTCCAGTTTATCGAGTAATCCACTAGCACGGCCTGTACAGCTCTCCATTTTAGCCGTTACCTTACCCAGGTTTGCGGTGTCTGGGCTGGTTCTGTGAAGCAGATTCAGAATTTGAGGCAATGGAGCACTCTAGCAGATATGGCAATGTCTCTATTCAATGTTTGCTTTCTTGGGATTGGACCAATCATTGTGTCACTTATCCCATTATTCCAATCCCCCCATCTTCTTATCCATATTTTCAGCATCCTGGGAGATCTGAGGAATTGCTGACCCAACTCTGGATGGAGCATGGGGACTGTAGTTACTGCATCTGGGTCCGTGACATGGACACCAAATGGAGCAGAGATTGCATACAGGTGACACTGAAAACACGGAGTGAGTGTGTGTGGGGAAAGGGATGTGCTGTATCTGTATGTGTTTTCATCTGGACAAGCACATACTTTCACTCTCCCCCTTACATACACTGATGCACACTCTCCCTATCTGCTCGACAAACACATTCTCACTCTCCGTCTCTCACATGCGCACACGCGCACTCCACTCTGTCACACGCACGCATGCACACCCAGCCTCTCTCTCTAACTCCTGCACTCACAGATACATACACACCCTCTCACTCTCTCTCACGTACACACAGTGTCTCTCTCTCTCTCTCCCTCTCTGTCTCCTTCACACAGACACGCCCCTCTCTCCTACTTATGCACACACACGTATGCACATATAAATCTGTGGGTTGAACTTGCATTTGATCATTTGTCTTTGCAAATGCATTTTATTTTTTTCCAAATACGTACAATTTGTATTCAGTCAGTCAATGTGATATTTTATAAACTCCTACTTTGTAAATAAAACCATCTGACTCCAGGTGAAGACACTGACAGCGTCCAAACAAGGCCTCCCGCTTAGAATGCATTGTCTGACCGCAAGTGTTACTTCATTTACCTGAAGGTGTCTCCAGGCAGTGACTTGAAATAAATTCTGCGATTTCCATATTAATCAATCAAACTTGCACCTCCACTCTAACTGATTAAGTATTTAAGAGCCATGTTAGGTGTGTCCAATTCATGCGCATAAAACTTCTATGTTTAAGGTCCTCCTCTCTCTTACACCTATGAAGGAACAGCGCAATAAAACATTGTGTTTATAAATAAACCCATTGGACTCTAACTTGGTGCCGTTTGATTTTTGATCTTGTCCCACTCAGTCCAAAACCAGCAGCTCCATTTCATGGCTTTTACTGGTTAACTAATCCTCTCCTCTAGAAAGTAAATTGTTCCTAACACTATGTGGTCTTGTCTTGCATATTAATCTTTTGCGATGCACGTTATGCACTGATGTCTGGAAGTCCAGATATACTACATCTATAGGATCCCCATTATCCACCTTGCTTGTTACGTTTTATTTAAAGAAAGTTAGTCAAATCATTCAAACATGATTTATCCTTCATAAAACTATGTTGACTGGAGTGGATTGTGGCTTGACTTTGGAAATCTCCTGTTATTTATACCTTCATAATGGATTCTAATAATGTGTCTTCAATCCCAAACGTTTTCTCACTACTTTTCATTCCCCAGTGAAGCTGGTTATTTGAAGTCCTTCCCTTTCTATAACCTCCATGTTTCCTTTCACAATTTCTGTATAACGGGCACAAGGCTGTAAAAGATCTGCTCCAATTGCTGCGTAAGAGGCATAAGTGTCTGATTGGGCTCATTCTGTTCCTGCTTTACACTTCCTGGTATTCTTCCATTGTAGTGTCAGTGGACTTGCGTGTCCTGCTCCTGTTCCTGACCAAGCCACTGAAGATCTCAATGTCCACCTCCTGTTGCTCAATGACAGGTTTGGGGACTTATGGAATCTCCCTGCTCAAATATCATTTTTCAAGGGCTCAACTTTGCAGGCAAGTTGTGTTGCCCACACTGGGTAGCTCAGAGGTTAGCACTGCTGCCTCGCTGCACCAGAGATCCTAGTACAATTTCAGCATTCAGTTTCTTCCCACAGTCCCAAAATGTGCAGATAAGGTGTATTGGCCAAGCTAAATTACCCATAACGTTCGGGGATGTGGAGGCCAGGTGCATCAGTCATAGAAAATCCCAGGTTACAAGATTGGGTGGGGTGGGTGGTGGGATTAGATGGGATGTTCTTCGGAGGATCAGTGTGGATTCGATGAGTCAAATGGCCTGCTTCCACATTGCAGGGATTTTATGATTTACACTTTCGTTGCAGAAATCAGCTGGGGGAACAATCTTTGAGTTCATTCCAACAACCCTTCCCCAGTGAGGAGATTAAATCTGTGTGCACTACTCCAGATGTGATCTCACTGAGACCCTGTACAGCAGCAGGAACACTTTACCACCCTGCTGTAAAGTTCCCACCCAGGTTAGAGCAGTCTCAGCTGTCTGGGGAATACAGAGCTTTGCTAAAAGTTCATTGTCCTTCTCTACTCCACCAGCATAGCGGGAGATCGGAGAAAATCTCAGAATGACGCTTGAGAAGAACGGGGAAGATGTGGTGAGATAATAACCATGTTGAGATATGCCTCGCCAAACATCTTGTCTGTATCTACCATTAATCTCGCCAGACCCCACGTCACTCAGGTTCCACAGAATCTGGTAAGGTGCATCTTAGAAACAGCAAAGGAGAAGCAAACATACATGAGAGTTATGTATCAAAGTGAAAGCTGCAATACAAAGGTTGTGCATGCTAGAAAACAGGAAAATAGACATACAGGTTTGTGAGCAATAATGGACAGCTTCAAGTTACATCTCACCAGTGTTTACCCGAGTGAATGTTAATGCTGCGAAAATGGATTTCATGAGCATGTCTGAGATGGGTTGCTTTAGTAGTAAATTGAGCATCGAGCTGTTGATCAGGCAATTTTGGAGTTGGTGTTGTGTGATCAGAAGAGCAAATCGAAAACTTTGCTGTAGAGGAGCTTTGGGGAATAGTGATCTTAATATATTGAATTTTACATGACGGCTGAATACAAGCAGATTTTTTCTCTTATATTACGGGCATATACCTGAGTCGTGCAAGCCATTAAGATACGAGAATAAACTTGGCTTTAGTGAATTTGAAAAGTATATGAACGTGACTTAATGAAAGACAGGAAATGTCTGTTTTTTACAGAAACACTGTAAGGTCTACAATATGCATGTATCCCTCCAAGGCATAACTCGCAAAAGTGAAAGGTGACTCAACGATGGTGAACAAAAGAAGTTAAGAATTGCATTAGATCGATGGAAGTTTCGTTAGAGAAGGGTCATCTATTGTGGATTCATTGAAATTGTGGCTGCAACAAAAGAGGACTGATAAACTGATAAGTAAATTATAAAGAAAGCAGCAATATTAACTAACCAGAAACAAAAAGACTGACGAAAAACCTCTGAATATTGGAAAGGAAAATAAAAACAAGGTCAAATGTGGAAGAGTGAATGTGTGGACAGGATAATTTATTGTGGAGAACGGAAACAATAACAAGGGGAAACTAACCAGTTACTTTATGTCTGTCTTCACGGAGGAAGGTCCAGATAATCTCCCGGGAATACCAAGTGACATTTGGACTTGTGTAACTGAAGACTAAAATTATTCATATCAGTGACAAGGTACAGTTTGAAAACTGTCCTTGAGTATTGATATTTATAAGTCTGATAGACCAAATGTACTTCATACCAGAATTTCAGAGAAAGCAGAAATGGACATAATAATTGCATTGGGAATCACTGTATTTTTACTTTTTCAATTTGGAAGGTTATAAATGCATTCTAAGGATTTACAAAGTGAAGAAGATGGAGAATGGTGAACTGCAGACCAGTAAACTTATTGTTCACAGTGGGGAATCTGTCGGAATTTATTATAAAGAATGTGATATTGGACACTTGGAATGTTATAGCAAACGTCGAGAGAATGATGCTAGATTTCTGAAAGGGAAGGCAACATTTACAAAACGTTTGCTGGAAATGTCCCTTGTCGATCTAAACAATGGAGAACAAGTGGATGTGGTGTAGTTCGATATCAGGAGGATTTTTAAAGAATTCATACAGTAAGTTAGCCCTACAACAATAAAGTAAATTGTATTTGGAGGAACATACACAAATGGGGGAAGGTAAAACTTCAGTTTGCTTTGTTTGAAGGGAATCAGAACATAGGCGATGAAAGGCTCTGTGTTCTCTCTCCATGGATGATGGCTGAATCACTGTATTCTCCAGCATGTGTTGGTTTCAGTACAGATTCCAGCATCTGTAACACACTCTCATCATCCCCCAACTCCCCCCCCCCTCCACATTCACATCTACATCATTTCTAAATACCACAAATAATAAGGGACACAGCACTGGTCCCTTTGATGCGCCAGGGGAGACTGGTCACCAATCACACAAACAGCTTTCGACCAGTACTCTCTGTCTCCTGCCAGAGCACAGAGATTGTCCAGGTGGTTGTCAGTGAGTAGAAAGATTATATGTTACAGGATGATACAGGTGGAATGATCAGATGGGCAGAGCAATGGCAGATGGAATGTAACCCTGATAAATATGAGGTAATACACTTTGGAAGAAGGAACCAGACAGGGGAGGACTCAATGAATGGCAGCACACTAGGAAGCTCAGAGGGTGCTTCTCCACACATCCCTGAATGTCACTAGGTAGAGTAATAGGTTAGTTCAGAAGTCATATACGACAGTCGGCGTAGCCTTTAATCATTCAGACTTGGATTATAACAGTTACACAAAACTTTGATTTGGCCACAGATGGAATACTGTGAGCAGGTCCGGGAACCTCATTACAGGAAGGATGTGATTGCACTGGAGGGGGTGCAGATGAGATTCACCAGGATGTTCCCTGCGATGGAGCATATCAGCTATGGAGAGGCTGGATAAGATCGCGCTGTTTACACTGGAACAGAGAAGGCTGAGGGGGACTTGATTCAGAAGGGTAAGATTACGAGGGGCATGGACAGGGTGGATAGACAGCAGCTGCTCCTTTCAGTCAAAGGGACAAGAACAAGACAGCACACTTTTAAAGTCAAGGGGTTGAGATTTAGAGAAGATATGAGGATTGTTTTTCACCCAAACGGTATTGGAGTCAGGATGAAACTTCCTGAGAGGAGAGTTGTGATGGGTAATCGCACAACCATTAAAACGTGCTTGAAGTATCATAACATTTATGGTTACAGATCTCATGTAAGAAAGTGGGACTAATGTAGATCATACTGCTTTTCTGACAGTACAGAGTATATGCTTCTGTGATTGTGTGATTATGGACGGTGAAAGCAGTTAAGAAGATAATTGGTGCGTTGACCATCATTTCAGGGGGACTCGAATACAGGACTAAGGGCGTCATACTGTAGCTGTACAGGCCCTTGGTGAGACCCCATCTCGAAAATTGTGCAGAATTGTGTGCAGGTTTAATGTCCTTACCTAATAAAGGACAAATCTGACATTGATGGAAAGCAGTGAAGACTGATCTCTGGGTTGACAGGCTTGTTGTGGGATCAGAGTTTGGGGTGACTGGACCTGTATTCCATCAGCTGTAGGAAAATGAGTGAAATATATAAAACTCTGATGGGCGAGACAGTATGGAAGCAGGGATGATGATTCCCCAGTCTGGGATGTCTAAAACAAGGTCCACAGTATTAGATTCAGGCAGGCCACTCTGTATTGAGATGAGAAAAAGTGTCTGCACAAAAAGTGTCAGACTGGTGAACCTGGGGAATTCTCTCCCAGATCAGGCTGTGGTAGACAAAGCACTGAATATAAATGATTATCGTTAGAGACGGAGGCGATGGGAAGAGAGATGGAATATGGTGTGGAGATAGAGGATCAGCGATCATTACAGTTTGTTCTCTAATAACACGGTGTGGAACACTATTATAGAAAGCGATGCAATATAAATAATAGGCGCTATGGGAAAAAGAGAGAAAGGGGCGAAAACCCAATAATGTCAGTAAAAATAAAAACATAAAAATTAGTCAGCCTAACACCAACAACAGCACTGTCTATGTAAATCTTTAACCAGATATTGTAATGTAATAGTGCTGTAATTGGGGATTTTAACATGCAGGTAGACTCGGAGAATCAGGATGGTATTGGACCTCAAGAAAGAGACTTTGTGGAGTGCCTCACAGATGGATTCTTAGAGCAGCTGGTGCTGGAGCCGACCAGAGAGAAGGCAATTCTGGACCTGGTATTGTGTAACGAACCAGAATTGGTCAGAGACCTCGAAGTGAAGGAGTCATTGGGAAGTAGTGACCATAATACATTAAGCTTCAATTTGCAATTTGAGAGGGAGAGGGTACCGTCGGAAGTGACAGTACTTCTGTTGAATAAAGAGAACTATGGAGCTACGAGGGAGGAGCTGGTCAAAGTTCAATGGTGCAATACCTTAGCAGGATGACCGTGGAAGAACAATGGCAGATATTTCTGTATAATGCAGAAGTTGCAGGATCAGTTCATTCCAAAAAGGAAGAAAGATCCCAGGAGGAGGCATGGGCGGCTGTGGTTGACGAGGGAAGTTAAGAAACATATAAAGTTAAAAGAGAAAACGTATAACATAGCAAAGATAAGTGGGAAAACTGAGGCCTGGGAAGCATTTAAAGAGCAACAAAGGATTACTAAGAAGGAAATACTCAGAGGAAAAAATGAGGCACGAAGGTAAACTGGCCAATAATATAAAGGAGGATAGTAAAAGCTTTTTTAGGTATGTGCAAGGCAAAAAAATGGTTAGGACTAAAATTGGACCCTTGAAGACAGAAACAGGGGAATATATTACGGGGAACAAAGAAATGGCAGAAGAATTAAATGGGTGCTTCAGATCTGTGTTCACTGGGGAAGACACAAGCAATCTCCATGAGGTAACAGTGGCTGAAGGACGTGAACTTAAGGGAATTTATATTTGTCAGGATTTGGTGTTGGAGAGACTGTTAGGTCTGAATTTTGATAAGTTTCCGGGCCCTGATGGTCTACATCCCAGGGTATTGAAGGAGGTGGCTCGGGAAATCGAGGATGCGTTGGTGATTATTTTCCAGAGTTCGATAGATTCAGGGTCAGTTCCTGAGGATTGGAGGGTGGCTAATGTTATACCACATTTTAGGAAAGGTGGGAGAGAGAAAGCAGGAAATTATAGACCAGTTAGTCTAACCTCAGTGGTGGGAAAGATGCTGGCGTCTATGATAAAGGATGAAATTCCAAACACATCTGGATAGTAGTAACAGGATAGGTGAGAGTCAGCATGGATTTATGGAGGGGAAATGATGCTTCACTAATCTTCTTGAATTTTTTGAGGATGTGACTCTGAAGATGGATGAGGGAGATCAAGTAGATGCAGTGTACCTGAACTTTCATAAAGCTTTTGATAAAGTCCCACACAGGAGGTTAGTGAGTAAAATTCGGGCACATGGAATTGGGGGCAAAGTACTAGCTTGGATTGAAAATTGTTTGGGTTATAGGAAACAAAGGGTAGTGAGAAATGGCTCCATTTCAGAACGGCAGGCAGTGACCAATGGGGTACCACAGGGATCAGTGCTGGGACTGCAGCTTTTTACAATATATGTTAATGATATAGAAGATGGTTTCAGCAATAACATTAGCAAACTTGTTGATGATACAAAGCTGGGTGGCAGGGTGAAATGTGATGAGGATGTTAGGAGATTACAGAGTGACCTAGACAAGTTAGGTGAGTGGGCAGATGCAGTTTAATGTGGATAAATGTATGGTTATCCACTTTGGTGGCAAGAACAGGAAGGCAGCTTACTACCTAAATGGAATCAATTTAGGTAAAGGGGCAGTACAGAGAGATCTGGGTGTTCTTGTACACCAGTCAATGAAGGTAAACATGCAGGTACAGCAGGTAGTGAAGAAGGATAAAAGCATGCTGGCCTTCATAACAAGAGGAATTGAGTATAGAAGCAAAGAGATGCTTCTGCAGCTGTACAGGAACCTGGCGAGACCGCACCTGGAGTACTGTGTGCAGGTCTGGTCTCCAAATTTGAGGAAAGACATTCTGGCTATTGAGGGAGTGCAGCGTAGGTTCACGAGGTCAATTCCTGGAATGGCGGGAGTACCTTACACTGAAAGACTGAAGCGAATGGGCTTGTATACCCTTGAGTTTAGAAGACTGAGAGGGGATGTGATTGAGACATATAAGATTATGAAAGGATTGGACACTCTGGCGGCAGGAAACATGTTTCCGCTGATGGGTGAGTGCCGAACCAGAGGACACAGCTTAAAAATACAGGGTAGACCATTTAGGACAGAGATGAGGAGAAACTTCTTCACCCAGAGAGTGGTGGCTGTGTGGAATGCTCTGCCCGAGAGGGCAGTGGAGGACCAGTCTCTGGATTCATTTAAGAAAGAGTTGGATAGAGCTCTCAAAGATAGAGGAATCAAGGGTTATGGAGATAAGGCAGGAAGAGGATACTGATTAGGAATGATCAGCCATGATCATATTGAATGGTGGTGCAGGCTCGAAGGGCAGAATGGCCTACTCCTGCACCTATTGTCTATTGTCTATTGCTGTAAATGTAACACTTCCACACAACCGTTACTGACTACAGCTCTCTATGTTTCACCAAGTTCTTCACCGGAAATCACGCAAATGGACTGACCACATGACGCTACTGCAGGATTCCAGTTACAATAGATTCCCGACAGTCAGGAAAGATGACCTTCAGCAAAACAAGTCCAGACCCATTCCTCAAACTCTATTTACCCCTGAATAACAAACCTAACAAAATGGCAAATTCACCTGACCAGCACATCTTTGGACTGTGGGAGGAAACTGGAGTACCTGGAAGAAACCCATGCAGACACTTGGAGAATGTGCAAACTCCACGCATAAATTAACCCAATGTGGAAATTGCACCCGGGTCCATGGTGCTGACCACTGAGCCAGTCTGTCATCCCAAGATTTCTCCCCAAGATCCTTTCCCTGGTTTGAAAGAAGTTCCTTCTAAATGTTGACTACATTTCCCAGTTCTGGATGTAGATTTGCTCGCTGAGCTGGAAGGTTCAAACATCCATAATCTCAACCTGAGCTACAAATCTTCTCAAACCTCGCTAACATTTCCCAGTATCAGGCTCAGTTGCAAAATGTGCAGAGCGGATTACATTCCTGGTGTAGCTGAACACATTGAGGATGCATTTTGCAGGCAGAGGACCCTGAGGTTGGGTTTTGCTGTTCAGCTGGTGCCGGGGATTGAATCATGTCACAGTGAATGGGAGCTCCCTTTATAAAGAAGGGTGCACAATTCATGAATCGTGTTGCAGCCAAATCGTGTTTAATAAACACACATTATTGGAGAACTGCTTGTATATTGAATGGAGGAGCAAAATTAATGGACCGAAGGGGCTACACTAATTTTTATTTTATATGTCCCGATGTTGAGACATACTACGGGATATGAATCTTGTGTGGGGAAAACTGCATTGAGGAGATTTTCTCTATGAACGAGAATGGAGAAGGCTCAATGTGTTTAAAGACTTTTCCCGATATTTCTATGCAGTCTGTGGGAAAGCTCTGTAAATGTTGTCACAAGCCCTCAGATGTTAGGAAGTAGATCTCTGCATGGTGATAGGACTGTGTTTCCAATTCCCTTTTCCAATGCCGAGACTAGTGCTGGGTGCTCTGTCCAGGTTTATCCTTAAAGACCTCGGAGCAGATTGATACAATTGAGTGTCTTGCTTCGCTGTTTCCGAGAGCATTGAAGAGTTTATCACATGGCTGTTCTGTCTGCAGTTACTTTTAGCCCAGACCATTAAAACAGGGGAGATTCACTTTTTGAAAGTACATTGGGTAAGCAAATTGGTGTTTACAATCGACATTGGCTTCAACATCACTGTTACTGACGCCAGATATTACATCTTGATATTTCATTAATTATTGTTAACTTCCACCAGCTGCCAGAGCATAAGCCTGGTCTGGATTAGTAATCCAGTGCCATTTCCACAACAACACCATCATCACCTATCTGAAAGCACACTGAGCAGGTTATTTCTGTGCTGCTTGACAGCTCTGTCAAAAAGAACTCCCACCAATGTGACTATCGCGATGGGGTTGAGGGCATACCAAATGATCAGACTGTAGTCATTCCCCTGTTATGGGACTGAGTATGTAGCTGTGCAGGACATTGGTTTGGCCTCTGTTGGAATATTGCGTGCAATTCTGGTCTCCTTCCTATCGGAAAGATGTTGTGAAACTTGAAAGGGTTCAGAAAAGATTCACAAGGATGCGGCCAGGGTTAGAGGATTTGAGCTACAGGGAGAGGCTGAACAGGCTGGGGCTGTTTTCCCTCTAGCGTCGGAGGCTGAGGGGTGACCTTATAGAGGTTTACAAAATTGTGAGGGGCATGGATAGAACAAATGGACAAAGTCCTTTCCCTGGGGTCGGGGAGTCCGGAACTAGAGGGCATAGGTTTAAGGTGAGAGAGTAAAAACAAGGACGCAGATGCTGGAAACCAGAGTCTAGATTAGAGTGGTGCTGAAAAAGCACATCACTTCAGGCAGCATCCGAGGACCAGTAAAATCGACGTTTTGGGCAAAAACCCTTTCACAGGAATACAGGCAGAGAGCCTGAAGGGTGGAGGGATATAAAAGGGGCATTTTTTTCATGCAGACGATGTTAGGTGTATGGAATGAGCTGCCAGAGGATGTGGTGGAGGCTGGTACACGTGCAACATTTAAGAGGCATTTGGATGGGTATATGAATAGGAAGAGTTTGGAGGGATATCGGCCGGGTTCTGGCAGGTAGGACTAGATTGGGTTGGGATATCTGGCTGGCATGGACAGGTTGGACTGAAGGGTCTGTTCCCATGCTGTACATCTCAATGACTCTATGACTCAATGGATATAGCTGAGTGATTTTCCACGTGGCAAGGCAGATGTCCGAGTTGGAGCCTCCCCAAGGGCACAGTTTGTTGTGCAGCACAAGTCTTCAGTCATATTGCAGGAATGTTGTCAGGGCCCATTGCCTTTGTCGTATCTACTGTGTTCAGCTGTTTCTTCATGGCACGTGCAGCGAATCGAATAGGTTGAAGACTGGCATCTATGAAACTGTGAGCATCATGAGGAGGGTGACGTGGATTATCAACTCAACACTTCTGGCTGAGGATAGTGCAGATACCGCATCCTTGTCTGTTACACTGATATTCAGGGCTGTTCCGTTATTTAGGATGGGGATATTTGTGGAGTCATCTGCTCCAGTAAATTGTTTAAAAGGCCATCAACATTGATGACTGAATGAGGGAAGAATGCAGAGTTTCTATTCTATCTGTTAGTCTTCGGCTGACTTCCCCCTTCTCCATCAGATGGTAGTTCTGCTGCTTGGAATGTAACCAGTCAAGTACAGTAGCTTTAACGGGTTGTCATCAGGTTTAGATACACACAGTTCTCACTCTGGTATGTTCACCTACACTCGTCACTGAACCACCACTCGGCTTGATGATAATGGTAGACTGATAGATTATCTTGGGGGAATATGAATTGTGATTGAATGCAATTCTGCTGCGACTGCTGCTGAGATCCACAGCATCACATGATAACCCAGTGTGAGCTGCAATATCTGCAAATCAATTCTACTGACTTTCCCCCAGTTCACACCGAGACCCATTCACCCATCAGCCCTGTACACAGTGACCTAACCTGGCTTCTGATGTGCGAACACCTCCAGTTTCATATTTTCATTCTGCTGAGGGCCTCTCCCTGATGTCACGCTTCCAATTTGTTATATTACTCAGATACTTTAACATATTCATCTGAATCATTTTCTTTCCAGTAACGCCATCTTCTGTGTTTGAAGTGAATGTTTTGCCTTCTGTTTTTCTCCCTGACGATGATTAAGACCTCTGTCGTGGCAGTGATGCCATCCTTATGTCGTTTTAGAGCCAATGAACTTGTGCACTTCGCATTATCATTCACTTCCCAATGTACCACGCTCCGTGCTGGACAGGGCATTTGAGCTGATTTGACGTACGTCTTTGGAACTTGTTCAAACACAGAAATTGCTGAAGAAACTAAGCAGGTCTGGATGCATCTTGTGGCATGAAAGTAGAGTTCATCTTTCGGACCCAGTGACCTTTCCCATTTTCTCCAGAAATATTTACGTTTTTATTTCCAGAATCCATAGTTATTTGTTTAATTGAAAATGTTTTCTCTGCCTATTCATTTCTGGAGAAACTCAGCCAGTTTGGCAGCATCTGTAGAGAAAGGGAAAAAGAGTTAGCGTTTTAAATCCAGTGTAACACTTCGTCAGTACTGAAAACGATTGGAAAATGGGCATTTCCCTCGGCAGAGATGAGGGGGGGGGGGGATAGAAGACAGGGAAAAGAGGGTGTAAGAACAGATGAACAGGCTTTTAGCAGTGGTGAACGAGAAGATGATATAAAATGACTTTAAATTAAGATGTGAACGGGGAAAAGGGGTTCTCTCTATTAAGTGAAAGATAAAGAAGAAACAACCACACAAGGTCATAGGGAGGCCAGAAGGGAGAATGTTGAACATGTGGTATTATATGGATCTGGCCAGAGATATATTTTCACTGTAGAGATCATCACCACCATCAGATAAAGGAACGCAGATGCTTGAAGTCTTGTTGGCGCTAGTAGAATTTTCATGCTGCCTTAGTATTGTAACATATAGATAAACAAATAACAGAATGACATTGGGCTCAGTGCTGTTTACCAGTCGCTTTTAATATTGTTTCAAATTTGCGGTGCTTATTTTAAAATGCTTGTTCTTGAAGTTAGTATCAGATGGGGTTTAGGAGGTTGAGGGGTGACATTGTAGAAATTTATAAAATCATGGGAGGCATGGGTAGAATGAAAAGCCAAGATCTTTTACACAGGGAAGGAAAATTTAATCATGGATTGCATAGATTTAAGAGGGAAGATTTAAAAGGGAGGAAGAGCGAACTTCTTTTACACAGAGAGTGATGTTTATGGAATGAGCTGCCAGAGGAAGCCTGGCAGATGCAAGTATAGCTCCAACATTTAAAAGACATTTGGACAAATATATGAATGGGAACCGTTTTGAGGCATTTGGGCCAAATGCAAGCAGATGGGACTAGTTTATATTGGAAGACCTGGCCGGCATGGACAAGTTGGACCAAAAATTTTGTTTGTGCACGAGATAACTGTATGAATATAGAAAGCAAACAATAGGGAAAGAAAAGATGTGATGAAGACAAATTGGCAAGAAATATAAAAACAAGCAGCACGAGCTTTTCCATTTATATAAGAATAGTTCAAGAGGTGTGTGTGATCTTTGGTTGAAAGAAAATCAGGAAAGTTTATTGAGGACATTTGGAGGGTGTGACTGGGGAACTAGCTCCAGGGAACAGACAGCTCATTTCCACCAGTATTTTCCATCGTTCCTCACAGGTGAAGGTGCTGTAAATACTTCAATGATATAAACAAAATGGTAATAGGAGATAAGTTCTTGAACTGTCTCTAGCAAAAGGAACAAGGCATTTCTTAAATAGATAAGACCAAGGGTAAACAGATCAGAAGCAATTCATAGCTGGTTTTGAAAGAAGTGGTCACAGAGTGGCTGGTGGCACTGTGTGAAATATTCCATAACTCGCTGGATTAAAGGAGTGACCCAGTGAAACTGGAGACCTTCTAGTGTGGCGCCTGGCTGCAAGAAAGGAGCGATACTGAAAGCAGGAACCATTTACCCTCATCATTATTGCTGGGAATCTGTGAGAGTCTGTTATTAAGGAAGGAACTGCAGGACATTTAGAAAAGCTTCACACAGAGTCAGCATGGTCTTGTTAAGGGCAAAGTATATTTTGTCTGTAAAATCATGCAAAGCTTTTCTGGAGATCCATGAGAATGTATCAAGTGGTCTTGATGAATGGGGACTGATAGACATGAGGCTTTCCAGAGATTTTCCACAAGGTATCAAAAAATAAAGGATCTTACACAAGACAGAAGCTCATAGTATGACGGATAGTGCATTAGCATGGAATGGCAATTGGTAAACACTTAGAAATCGGAGAGTTAGGATTCATCGATCTTTATGAAAAATATGCATCGACTGTAAACCACAAATATCAGTCTGATGGCAAGAGCTGCTTACGATCTATACTGATAGCCTGATGGTGGGAGCTGAGTGCAATATACATCCGAGTTTGTGGATGACACTGAGAACCAAAGGGCAAGCTGTTATTTAACGGCGAGGACTCCCAATAAAAGAGCAGTACAGCGGATTGGAGTGTTCATCTGTATGAAACATAACGTCAGCATGCTGATGCAGAAATGTTGGTTCATTAGACTGGTTCCTGGGATGTAAGTGTTGATTTATTGAATACACTAAAAATGCTGAGGCGATTATTCATTGTGGTTTAAATGAATGAAGGTGGCATTACTGAAATTGACAAAATACAGCGGGGGCTTGACAAAGTAAATGTTGAGAATGTGGTTCCACACCTGGGCAGAAAGTCTCAATCCGGGACATATATATAGAATAAGGAATATCGATTTCAAACTGAGATGCAAAGAATTGTCTTCTTTCAGAAGGTTGTGAATAGCTGGAATTCGCGAAGCCAGAGAGTTGTGGGGGCTGGATCACTGATTGTATCTACAGACGGTGTGGATTAGTTTTTGACATATCAGCGAGTTGAGGGATACAAGGGGTTACCAGGAAAGTTGAGTTGAGCCCTGGAGTAGATCAGCCATGCTCTTATTAAATGACCGTGCAAGTTTGAGCCGCCGAATAGCGGTCTCTGTTATTATTTCTTACGTTCTTATTTCTGCTTTTGGTAAATAACTGGTTATTTTCCTGGATGTCATGATGTAAAATGTTAAATCAGGGAGAGCTGAGGATTTGTCAGAGTTGACCTTATGTGGGGTATGGGGCTGTATTCACAGCGAAGCTGGGTCTCTAACACGACCTACACCTGGAGCAAAATTACAGAGAGGGGAAGCCTGGAAAGAGGGTTTTGGTGGGGGTCGCTTCCTGACTCAGCCTGTATTTTCCAAGTGCATTTCCAAAACTATGCCTAACCATCAGACTGGCCTCGATCTGCTCCTGTACTGCAGGACCAAAGGGCTGGATGGAACATCAGAATATAGCGCTGATGGACACGAGGGGGCCATTCGAACCTTTGACACTATTCCACCAGTCAATCAGGTCATGGCTCATCTCATTGTGTTCCCAGCTGCACTTTTCTATCATTGCAACATTATTCCTGATTCACCTGACTATGGAAATACAGACAAAGTCAGCCTCGATTTAATATAAAGATTCAGCCATCCCAAACTTCTGCGAAAGCGAATTCCCACTTGAATGAATTCCCACTTTATGAATTTCTCTTCACTCCTGTCCTGACTGGGGTTGGAGGGTGTCACTGTTTCCTTCTCTAGTTCCACTCCTCCCCTCCTCGCAACACATTTTAAATGAAACTAGATATGACAGATGGTAAAGATCTAAGACTGGGTCAGGATCAGTTATCAGAACAAGTCAGTTAGTTTTCTTTAATCAGCTACAAGTGATTAATAGAACCAACTGAGGAGTATGATGGATATGTGGTTAGCACTGCTGCCTCACATCACCAAGGAGCTCGGTTCAATTCCAACCTCAGATGACCCTCTATGTGGAGTTTTAACATTCTCCATGTTTTGTGTGGGTTCCCACCCATTGCTTCAGTTTCCTCCCAGAGTATAAAGATGTGCAGCCGAGAGTGGATTGACCATGCTAGATTATCCATTGTTGAAAGAGCATCCCCTTCATGGTATCCTCTGTTAGTGTAAGGAATTGAACCTGTGCAGCTGGCCTCCCTCTGCATCACAAACCAGCCGTCCAGCCAACTGAGTAGGAGATTGTGTAACTGTTACAGACAGAAACAGTCACAGACAAAGAGAAAAAGGAACGTTCATAACAAGTAAAGTGGTACAGTTCAGATAACGGTCAAGATAACGGCTGAGGATAAAAAGTTAACTGCTCAAAATTGTATTTCATAACCGTCCTGAAGAAGGGCTTATGCCCGAAACTTCGATTCTCCTGTTCCTCGGCTGCTGCCTGGCCTGCTGTATTTTTCCAGCATCACATTTTTCAACGCTCCAGCATCTGCAGTCCTCACTTTCTCCAAGTGTTTAGAAGCAGTATTTAGTTGAATACAATAAAGTGAGACAAAGTGAAATAGCCAGAAAACTATTTATATTGGATATAGAATATGTGCATATGTAGAGAGAGAGAGAGAGAGAGAGTGAGATTGAGATGTAGAGAGATGAAAAATCGTCGTGTAAGTTCCCCATATTTGTCATGCGCGGGGTCAACTGTGAGTGTCGCTCCAAACTGAGTAAGTTCAACAGTGTGATCGTTGACCATTGCAAAATGGCACCAATGCCAGTGATCACGGAATATCCAGGAGCATCAGTGCAATGGTGAGTACCTCCAGTCATGATGGGTTGAAGAATTGGGCTGGCATTAAACGAGAGGAACACTATGAGATTGGGTGGTTAGTTAATGAAGTGAGCTCGATAAGATAGAACCAGGAAACTAGCTCAGCCGCGTACAGACAATCCCTTTGTCACACTCAATGAAAATGGCGCTGAGATTATTTATTGCTAGATTCAGACCAATGTGTTGAAGACTCTGCTGACCTCACACCCAGTTACAATGTTGCAGAACAAATGATCATCCAAAACTCTCCATCATCTGTATTGACACCAATATCCCCTTCACCGATCATTTCTGGGAATACTGGCTCATGCTGCAGAATGCAGTCAAACTGTCTTCATTTCAGCATTCTCAAACCTGTGACCTTATATGAAATTGTCTCTCAATCTCCCTTTCACTTCTTTCTCAAAATCCTTTTGATTGTTGGTAGTTAAACTGACTTCCCCGCCATCTCTCTCTCTGGCAGGGACTGGGAAATACCGTCTAGGGAATGAGGATACTGTATTAGAGTGATAATGCAACTAGGTAATTCAGAGGCATGGACTATGACTCCAAGGCAGTGTTTAAAATTCTACCAAAGCCGATGTCAGAGATTAAATTTGAATGACAAAAATTGGAATGAAACCTAATTTCACTCACGGAAACCAGAAACTATCAGGATTTATTCTTATTATTTCACTGGTATTCTTTGGTAAAGAAACTTAACATTATTACCCAATCTGAACTCAGTATGACTTCAGACCGACAACAAAATTGTTGGCTCCATTATTTCTTGAAAAATGGCCGTGTAGTCAAGGACAATTACTGATGGACAACAAATGCTGTCCTTGCCCGTGATGCTGGCATCCCGTGAAACAACAGCATTCAAGTTGAAATAAACCAAGGAACGGTGGTTAGATATTGAAAATAAAATTCTCCAGTGTCTGAAAGTGTTGGGGAATCTCAGCATGTATGGCAGCCTCTGTCAGGAGAAATGCAGATAACGGTTGGAATCCAGTGACCCTGCTTCACAACTGAATGCAAACTGAGAAATAATATTATTTATCCTGGAAACAGGGATGGTTGGTTTGGAGAGAGAGGTGGGGGCCTGGTTTTAATAGAATGGATGGAGAAGTGTCCAGAAAAAGAGAGGAAAAGAAATGAAAAGTGATCAGATGGGTTGCTGATGATGAACTAAAAGGAAAACAAAATGGCAAGTTATTCTCACATTTCCCCATTTCCCATATTCTTGAATATCACGTCCGTTTAGATATGTCCCTGTTTATAGTGAGTTAGGTTCCCTCTGTCTCTCTTCTCTGAGTGTCATGATCAAATGCATTGGCAATATTGGTGCTGCCCTTATCGTTGCTGAGATACAGAGAAACGTAATGTTACATTGTCAACTGCGTCTTTGAGGAGAGAAACTGTTACTGTGGGACTGTGCCGAGATGCAACAGCTTTCTCAGTCAGGTAGAGAAACTCAGGAGTGGAGATAGTTTTCAACACTGAACCCGTGCACTATGCGTGTGGGGAATTCATTTGTTCCTGTCATTGGAAAATCAGTGGAGTTACTGTGGATGCTTATCTCGGGTTTGTATTGTCAGCTGCCGGGTCTGGTTACCCCACTCTATACACTGCATTTACAGAGTGTCTGGGTCGATGGTAAACGAATGGAGATGAGGCTCCACAGAAGGAAAGCTCTATAAATAGGGAGGAGTAAAGTGCACTATCCTCCCTGGGATTTCCCGGGACATTTGTCTAATCTGTACCAGGTGTCAGGTTTGAAACCAGTTTGTTTCAAAATTGAGGTGGTCACTGAGCTGTGCCCCCTCCTTCAGTGTACTGTGCAGCCTCACACCAGTGACAGGACTGTGCTGATGCTCACCATGAATTAAACTGGATTAACGCTGGAACTTTCCAGGCAGGAGTGAGTAACATATCCACCATCACCGGAGTGCAGTCCTCCAATATATTCACTGGCTGACAGAACCCATCTGTCCGTTGAGAGCAATATGTTGTGTCCATCTCCCTGAAAGAAACTTCCTGAAATAAAAGGGAACAGAGTGACTGGTGAAAATGGGGAACAGCAGGAAATTAGAATTAATGAAAGGTACGTCTTTCAAAATCTCATTGAACTTAAGTTTTGTATATTACTGCATCTGATGAGCTACATCCCAGAGTATTGAGGAGGTGGCAGTAGAGCTAGTGAAAGAATTACTGATTATTCTGCAAAGCTGGATGGATTCTGGAAAGGATCTTCTGGACTGGAAAGCAGTGATTGTAAACCTAAATATTTAAAACAGGACGGAGAGAGCAAACAGCAAACTAAGCAGGTGTTAGCTTGATGTAAGCTGTGCGAAAAACATTTGAACCTTTTGTGAGGAATGTGACAACTAGACACTTGGAAAATAATGACATGATTTGGTAGAGTCAATCTAGATTCAGGAAGGGGAAATGATCTTGATCTTTGATAAACCTGCTGGATATTGTGGAGGTTGTCCGTTGTGACATCGACAATTGAGAACCAGTGGAAATGAAGTATTTGTATTTTCAGCAGATGTTTGACATGACTGAACACAGGTGAGTGGGGAATGTTAGAGTCCATGCGTAGGTAGGGGTGGAATACACCGAATGTATTAAAAGTTGGATAATCGAGAAAATGAAGAGAGTAGTATAATTATCTGGAGTGAAGGCTTTGGGGTATCAGAAGAATCAGTGTTAGGGCAATAGTTCTTCGCAAGATATAAATTATTTCGGATATGAAAAACAAATATCACCATTCACATTTATGATCAGTAAATAGTGAGAGATTGGGAAGTGCTATTGTTGAAACAGACCTGGAAGTGCTTGGTTATAAGTCACGAACAGAAATTTATGCAGGAGGAAGTAAATGATATATGGCTCTTCATGCAAAATGATTAAAGTACCAAGTAGATTTATCTTTTCCCAATGATAGTGTTTTGTTGAGAGACTGTAAGGTGAATTGTGTACAGGTTTAAATGCTTTATAAATAATGATCTTGTCAGCGATTCAGTCCAAAGGGGTTTCACCAGACTAAACCCTGGCATGATGCTTCCATGAGGAGAAAGTGAAGAAACTTGTGATTTATAAAGTGTGTTAAGGTGTTTGTGAGTTTATATTTTTAAAAAAGTGCTGAAGCACATTGAGTGATGAAGATACAAAATTGCCTTATTAAATCAATTAAAGGAATGCCCAGGCAAATTCACATTTCCTATGTATTTGAGTGCAAATATATCCACTGTAAATATATTGGCTGGTGCCTGTTCTAGTCGAGGAGAGATCTGCACGGTAACAGCATGTAGATTGTGGTTTTTGAGGGTGGTGGTGTTGGGAGGTTCAGCCGGTTACAGTATTACAAACGGACAACGCAGCAGAATCATCTAGCCTGTGATAAGAAAACATGCATCTTTCTCCCTCACTACTAACTTCACGAGAGCAATGGGTGATGGGAGATGTGATCAATAGCCAATGGTGGCAATATCCAATCCAGTCCAGTAGTTTTTGTGAACTGAAGGAACCATACTGAAAGGGGTTAAATGGAGTTGTTCGTTCAGTGACTGTGATTGATGTCAGTCTCCATGGATCCTAGTTGTGTCAATGGATGTTTTTCGTCTCCTATTAGTAAGGGGCCTCTTGCAATGGTTTATTCCATTGTAGCAGCAGATGCATCAACTCCAACGCTCAAAGGGATCAGCAGCTGCAGAGACAGAAAAAGGAGATTTAAACATCTGAGAATAGTCTGGAATGATCCATTAATCGATCAGAATCTGAGAATATTAGACTGGAATGCTGCAACAATGGACAGGAGTTTATCCGATGGTCTTTTATATATTTCCTTGTTTTGGTCACCATTATCATATCGGATACAGGGTGCCCTGATGATTATCCAGGCGGGTTACTATCCTATCCTCGCTATTGTTGGTGTTCCTGGTAAGTTTCTTCATCTCTATCCATTTATTAATCTTTTCGACCAAGGCGAACTTCTTTGCTATTTCTAATATCTATATTTGTCAAAGACGGAAACTATTGCCTTCAGTTTCAAATGCAAATTCCATGAATTACCCACATATTTCAGAACCGCCCACACCCCGCCCTTACAAACATCTGAGAACGAGACTGTTCACAAAACCGAATTTAAATAAATAAAATCCATTTATGTCTCGGTATTCTGTCCATCACCAAACCTATCAACTACCAGCTCGATTATATGTCCAGTCACCATCTTGGCTTCAATGCTGACGCTTAATAGACCATTGTCTATGCTTTGGTAAAATTCAGACGTTATGGCTCCACCCCGCCTGTAAGCACTCTTTCAGTTGCAAATATTTCGATCACAACTTTGTTCTTGTCTCTAAAATAACTTAATGACGGGAACATTCTCTCAGAGCAGTAATGTTGGAAGAAATGTAATTCAGATGCACAGGTTATTACACAGAAAGAGACTGTGTCACGTCGTACCACAGACGATGTCAGAAAGTAAATACAAAAGACAGGAATTGGAAATAACAACCATAACATTTCCAGCATTTTGTCTATACGTTTATCTATTTCACTGATGTCCTTTGGTAAAAAGATCTTGCGTTATTATCTGGTCTGGCTGAAGATTGATGTGAGACCCACAGCAAAGTGTTTGGTTCTGTACTGCATGAAAGAATGACCTCGCAATAAATGACATTTGGTTAGGTCAACAAATGCTGCCCCTGTCAGCGATGCAGACATTCCAAATAATAACAAAATTAAAGGTTAAATAAAGCAAAGAATGATGCAACAGATCAGAAACAATAAAGAACGAGAAAGTGCCAGACAAACTGAGAAGATTTGGCATCCCCTCAGGTCGAGAGAAAAATAGAATTTGCAAATCGATTCATACATCAGAACTGAACACAGTTGGGAAATAGTGTGATTGCTGTTGGTGACACCGACATCTGTTATGA
This sequence comes from Chiloscyllium punctatum, assembly GCF_047496795.1. Lineage (NCBI taxonomy): Eukaryota > Metazoa > Chordata > Chondrichthyes > Orectolobiformes > Hemiscylliidae > Chiloscyllium > Chiloscyllium punctatum. The sequence goes on along the minus strand of NC_092769.1, from coordinate 21,801,298 downwards.
AGGGGAGAAGGATTGAGTTGAATAGATTGAAAAAGAGAGAGATAGAGAGAAAGAAACAAACAAAGGGATTGTTGATGGTCAGCTGTGATGGAAATAAAAACTGAAATTAAACATTATTTATGTTTTTCCTGTTCCCATATTATTGGTAATCAAAACCATGAAAGGTATATGTCAAAGTCCCTGCTTAAAGTTATTTATGTCTGTTGTTCTCTCTTCCCTGAGTGTGATCATCATCTTTTATTCAGTAATGGGATGCTGGCCCAGTATTTAATTCCCTTTCCCCATTATTCTTGAGAAGGTGTTGGTGAGCTGCCTTCCTGACCCACTGCAGTCCGTGGGCTGTAAGTAGTCAGTGCTGAGGTTCATGCGGTTTCTTTTCTTTGAGGCTTTGAAGTGACTGATATAACTGAGTGACTGGCTTGGCTATTTCAAACTGCAACTGAGAGATAACCACATTACTGTGGAGTAACATGTAAGCCCCACCAGCTGAAGATGGTAGATTTCCTTTTCTGAAGGGCATGAGGGTGCAAGGTAGGACAATCGACATTGGTTTCATTGTTTCATTTGATTCGTAATTCCTGATATTTTATTGAATTTAATTTCCAACATTTGCCGTTGTGGGTTTCGGATCCGGTGTCTGGGTCATTACCTGATTCCCTGGATTAATATTCGGAGATTGTACAGCTAGATCATCGCCTCCTCAGTATCTCCAATCAACTCCCATGGCAACAGTGATGTTGTTGTTGGTGTGACTTTGCTTCATAAGGCAAATAACTGATTGGCAAAAAATGCCATCCTTCTCAGTTTGTATTTATGAGATGATGGGAAGTGCTCTTGGTGAAAAGGAGCTGGATGTCCTTGATCATGAGGCACTGACAGAATTCATGCAGAGCAGTCGGGTACTGGCAGGTGGGACTACATTGGGTTGAGATATCTGGTTGGCACGGACAGGTCCGACCGAAGGATCTGTTTCCATGCTGTGCATCTCTATAACTCTATGACTCAGCAAGTAATCAGCACAACAACTGAGTAGTATCGTTCATTACAAAATGATTAAAGAATAAGAGTGAAGACACCGTCCTGCAGTTGTGGTGTACACTTGAGACAGTATTTACTTTCATTTATACTCAATGATCTCCTTGCTGCAGAGAGACAGTGTAATGGAGTTTCACCAGACTAATCCCTGCGGTGATGGTATCATGAGGAGAGTGTGAAGGAATTTGGCTGCCCTTTCCTTACCTCTCACCGTTAGCTCAAGATGTTTAATTTGCAACTGAATTCTTGCCATCTCTGATTCTGTTGGTTTCTCCAGCAAGTTTAATTGACGAGATACCGCTGTAACTATCTCTCCTTTCCTCACAGAAGCAGTCAGTTCCAATTCCAGCTTCTCTGCTAATTCTTGCAACTTGGTCTAATTCATTTTTCGTAAAATTTCCAAAGTGACTGCATGCACACCCAGAAAACGTTTGGCGACTGAAATAGCCATTGCTATTCTAAGTTTTCTCAACCCAATCAAACTAATATCCAAAATGAAACATTTGACTTTCGATAAAATGCAGAAGAGAGGGAACAAAGAAAGCAGCAGAACAGAGAGTAAAAAAGAAATAATGGCAAAAGAGAGAGCAATAGAGGAGAGAGAAAGAGAGAACTTTTGAAGAGCAAAAACTGACAATTGTAAAGAAAAGTCAAAGTAAAAGGCTGGAGATAACGGCTGAGGGTGCGCTTAGTAAGGAAGAGAGTGAGGATGAGCAAGCCCCTGGTAGTCAGAAGCCTAGTGAGAATTTGTTTGAGTATGTTCAAGCATTGCCTCAGTTTGATGAGAAGAATGTGATGCCCTTTTCATCTCATTTGAAAAGTTGGCTAAACAAATGCAGTGGCCAGAGGCTATGTGGATTTTGTTGATCCAAACGAAACTTGTAGGTAGGACTGGTGAGGTATTCACATCCCTCTCAGAGGAGGTATCTGGGGAGTATAAGGAGGTTAAAAAACATTTTGCCTGCATAGGCAACCTTTCAGGAATTTAATGAGGTATCCTGGTGAAACCTACACTGAGTTTGTAAGGATCAAACAGACTAATTTCGATAGTTGGATAAGAGCTTTAAAATTCAAGCAAAGCTATGATGCCCTTAAAGAGGTTAACACTTGGAGGAGTTCAAACATTAACTGCCTGAAATATTGCAAACTCAGGTTGAAGAGCAGAGAGTGTAAACAGCAATGTTAGCGACTGAAATGGCTGATGATTATGAACTGGTCCATAAACTTGGTTTGGCTTCCAGAACCAGTTCTGGTCTCTGTGGGACAGAAATTGGAGCAAAGAGATATCCTCACGTGCAAAGGGAAAGGTAGATCACAGTGGAGATCATAAGGATAATTTAACACAGTAATAAAGAAAACCTTGAGGGGGACAAAGAAGTTAAAAACCTGTCGTGTTTTCATTGTAAAAAAGAGGGCCACACAAAATCACAGTGTTGATGGGCTGGGAGAAAACCAGATGTAGGATAACCAAACAAGCCTGGAGGTTTTGTTGGACTCGTAACAAAAAGCATAAGGGAAAGTAGGCAACTGCCTCAGAGTATACAAGATGATCAGTGGACGTGCCAAATCTGCAAACAAAACTTACATGAAAGTTTATTCACCTAGGCCAGGAGTAATTGGTAAGAAGGTTTCAATATTAATTGACACAGGATGTTTTCAGTCTGTAATGCTGAGGGGTGAGGCTTTATGCACTCTTGAGAGACTACTTCCAGAAAAATTGCTGGTAACAGGAATTCATAGTGAGGCAAAAAGTGTTCAGTTATGTAAAGTGAGGCGATAGTGTCCAGAGAAAATTGGAGCATGTGCGGTTGGTGTACTAGACCCCTAACTCTCAGCTCTAGGAATAAAATTTGTCCTTGCAAATAATATAGCTGATTCACTGGTCGGCGTGCTGCCGACTCTAGTTGAAAAGCCAGTGGAGATGCGGGCAACTGAAGAGCTGGAGAATATTTATCCAGGAATTTCCCCTGATTGCATCACCAGAAGATCACAGAAGCACAGGTTTAAGCAGGATAAAAGCACAGATAACGAAGCTGACGTAGAGTTATACGAACGTTTCTTTTTGATCAGTTAAGTGGAAAACAGAACGTATTTTAGCTCTGCTAAGCTGATTGAATTACAGCAGAAAGGTGTGGAGTTACAGAAGTTATATCAAAAGATATTTAGCAAGAAAGAATGAATACATTCCTATGTGTTATTACTTTACAAATGATGTTTTAATGCAGATATGGAGATCAGCACACATTGAAGCAGATCAGACGTGGACAGAAATTCATCAAATTGTTTTGTCTGTTTGGTATAGAAAGGAGGTGCTGCGAGTGGCACATGAGCTACCACTTGGAGATCATTTCGGGGTGAGGACATTACAGGCTGAAATACAAAGATATTTTCACTGGCCTGGACTACACAAAGATGTAGTGAATATTGCCAAATGTCTCAAACATGTGACACACGCAGTCATAAAATCTGCAACTTTAATAGCTATTCCAGCATTTAAGGAACCTTTCACAAGAGTCTTGATAGATTGTGTAGGTCCCCTATCGCAAAGACTAAGTGGGAATAAGTATTTCTTAACAATAATGGATGTGTTGACTAGATTTCCACAGGCAGACACATTATGCAGCATCACAGCTAAAAGAATTGTAGAAAAAAATACTTATTTTTTACGTAGGTACGGACTACCAATAGAGATCCAGAGAGATCAAACCTCACATCGGAACTATTCAAGAAGGTGATGGATAACTTGGGAATAAAGCAATTCAAATCTGCTACATAGTATTCGGAATCACAGTGAACATGAGTGAGATGGCATCAAACAGTGAAGACCATGTTGAGGGTTTATGGTCAGGATAATCCAGATGATTGCGATAAGGAAATTACTTTTGAACTTTTTGTGATCAGAGACACACGGAATGAATCGACTAAATTCAAACTATTTGAATTCATTTTTGGACATGAAGTAAAAGGACCGTTAACATTGGTTAAGGAGAAAACAATAAGGCAGAATTCAGAGACCACCCATTTGGTCAATGTGTCAAATTTTAGGGAACGATTAAGTAGAGCTGGAGAGTTAGCTAGACAACAGTTAAAAGTATTGCAGCATACAACGAAACAGGAAGTGGATCAGAAATCACAAATTCGCAATTTTGCAATTGGGAATAATGTTTTGGTGTTTCTTCCAGTAACAGTTGAGCCTTTAGAAGCAATTTTTTTTTGAGTGGGAGCAGCGGCCGAGGAAAAGCGAACCCGGGAGACTACAGCTAAGGTAAGACAGTTTGTTTCAAAATTATTTACCTGTAGCGGGCAGCGGTGTTTTTTTTCTCTCTCTTCACAAAAAGAGCGGGAGCAGCAGAGGAAGTGACGGCAAACAGAGGGGCAGCCGGGAAGGAGAACTGTGAGTATAAATACTCACCCTTTAATCACCAACGGTCATTTGAGTGGGAGCAGCGGCCGAGGAAAAGCGAACCTGGGAGACAACAGCTAAGGTAAGACAGTTTATTTCAAAATTACTTACCTGTAGCGGGCAGAGGAAGTGAGGTTGGAGCGCATAGCTGGGCGGGAAGGTAAGTGATTAGTATTTGAGTGGGTGTGTTCTAGACCCCAGGTCCGTGACTCAGTGTTATTGACTCAATGTTCTTGTTTTTGGAGACAAAGTGTACAGTCATGGCAGCGCAGGCGGTGGAATGTTCCTCCTGCAGGATGTTTGAGGTAGGGGTGACCACCGATACTCCTGCCAACTTCGTCTGCAGGAAATGCAGTCAGATCCTGATCCTCACCGAACGAGTTAGGGAACTGGAACTGGAGCTGGATGAGCTGAGGATTATTCGAGAGGCTGAGAGGGTGATTGATAGAAGCTACAGGGACATAGTTACGCCGGAGAACAGAGGTAGCTGGGTAACAGTTAGAGGTGGGAAGGGGAAGAAGCAGGCAGTGCAGGGTTCCCCTGTGGTCGTTCCCCTGAAAAATAAGTATACAGCTTTGGAAACTGTTGCGGGGGACAGCCTTGCCGGTGTAAGCTGCAGTGAAGGGGTCTGTGGCTCTGAGACTCAGAAGGGAAAGGGGGAGAGGATGAGAGCGCTAGTTATAGGGGACTCTCTAGTTAGAGGGACGGACAGGCGGTTCTGTGGACATGGGCGAGACTCTCGGATGGTTTGTTGCCTCCCGGGTGCTAGGGTCCGAGACGTCTCGGACCGTGTCTTCAGGATCCTTAAGGGGGAGGGTGTGCAGCCAGAAGTCGTGGTACACATTGGCACCAACGACATAAGTAGGAAGAGGGGTGGGGAGGTCATTCAAGAGCTCAAGGAGTTAGGCTGGAAGCTAAAAGCTAGGACAGACAGAGTCATCATCTCTGGGTTGTTGCCGGTGCCACGTGACAGTGAGACAAAGAATAGGGAGAGAGTGCCGATGAACACGTGGCTGCAAGGATGGTGTAGGAGGGACGGCTTCAGATATTTGGACAATTGGACTGCATTCTGGGGAAGGTGGGACCTGTATAAACAGGACGGGTTGCACCTGAACCAGAAGGGCACCAATATCCTGGGGGGTAGGCTTGCTAGCACTCTTCGGGGAGGTTTAAACTAATTTGGCAAGGGGATGGGATCCGGACTTGTAGTCCAGCAAGTAAGCTAGCTGTGTGTCAGGATGCCCAAGACTGTAGGGAGGCTGTGGAGAAGGTAGCAATGACAGGGACTACTTGCGGACACAGAGATGGGCTCAAGTGTGTATACTTCAACGCAAGGAGTATCAGAAATAAGATGGGTGAACTTAAGGCGTGGATTGGTACCTGGGACTGCGATGTTGTGGCCATCACGGAAACATGGATAGATGAGGGACAGGAATGGCTGTTGGAGGTTCCTGGTTACAGATGTTTCAGTAAGATTAGGGAGGGTGGTAAAAAAAGGAGGGGGGTGGCATTGCTAATTAGAAATGGTATAACGGCTGCAGAAAGGAAGTTTGAGGGGGATCTGCCTCTGGAGGGAGTATGGGCTGAAGTCAGAAATAGGAAAGGTGCAGTCACCTTGTTGGGTGTTTATTATAGGCCCCCCAATAGCAGCAGAGATGTGGAGAAACAGATTGGGAAACAGATTTTGGAAAGGTGCAGAAGCCACAGGGTCGTAGTCATGGGCGACTTCAACTTCCCAAATATTGATTGGAAGCTCCTTAGATCAAGTAGATTGGATGGGGCAGTGTTTGTGCAGTGTCCAGGAAGCTTTTCTAACGCAGTATGTAGAGTGTCCAACCAGAGGGGAGGCCATATTGGATTTGGTACTCGGTAATGAACCGGGACAAGTGGTGGGCTTGTTAGTGGGTGAACATTTTGGTGATGGTGACCACAATTCTGTGACTTTCACCTTGGTTATGGAGAGAGATAGGTGCGCACAACAAGGTAGATTTTACAATTGGGGGAAGGGAAATTACGATGCTGTAAGACAGGATTTGAGGAGCATACGTTGGGAGCATAGGCTGTCAGGGAAGGATGTGGTGGAAATGTGGAACTTTTTCAAGGAGCAGATGCGACGTGTCCTTGATGTGTATGTACCTAATCAGGCAGGAAAGAAATGGTCGTGTGAGGGAGCCTTGGTTGACGAGGGAGGTTGAATGTCGAGTAAAGAGGAAGAAGGAGGCTTACATAAGGTTGAGGAAACAGGGTTCAGACAGAGCAGTGGAGGGATACAGGATAGCCAGAAGGGACCTGAAGAAAGGGATTAGGAGAGCCAAGAGAGGGCATGAAAAATCCTTGGCGGATAGGATCAAGGATAACCCCAAGGCATTTTATGCGTATGTGAGAAACCTGAGAATGACGAGAACGAGGGTAGGTCCGATCAAGGACAGTAGTGGGGGACTGTGTATTGAGTCGGAAGAGATAGGAGAGGTCTTGAACAAGTACTTCTCTTCAGTATTTACGAACGAGAGGGACCGTATTGTTGAAGAGGAGAGTGTGAAACGGACTGTTTAGCTAGAAGAGATAGAGGTGGATAGAGTTTGTAAGAAGGCCTTTGGAATATTATCGTTCATTAGCAGAGGGATTGAATTCAAGAGTCGTGAAGTGATGTTGCAGCTGTACAGGACTTTGGTTCGGCCACAGTTGTAGTACTGTGTGCAGTTCTGGTCGCCTCACTTTAGGAAAGATGTGGAAGCTTTGGAGAGGGTGCAGAGCAGATTTACCAGGATGTTGCCTGGAATGGAGTGTAGGTCGTACGAGGATAGGTTGAGAGTTCTCGGCCTTTTCTCATTCGAACGGCGAAGGATGAGGGGTGACTTGATAGAGGTTTATAAGATGATCAGAGGAATAGATAGAGTAGACAGTCAGAAACTTTTTCCCCGGGTATAACAGTGTTACAAGGGGACATAAATTTAAGGTGAAGGGTGGAAGGTATAGGGGAGATGTCAGGGGTGGGTTCTTTACCCAGAGAGTAGTGGGGGCATGGAATGCGCTGCCCGTGGGAGTGGTAGAGTCAGAATCATTGGCGACCTTTAAGCGGCATTTGGATAGGTGCATGGATGGGTGCTTAATCTAGGTTAGAAGCTCGGCACAACATCGTGGTCGAAGGGCCTGTTCTGTGCTGTATTGTTCTATGTTCTATGTTTTTTATCTTAATTTTAGTCTCCCTTATCAAATTGGGAAGATATTGAATGAGATGAACTACTTGCTACGGACATCAGACAGGACGAAATCTGTGTGTCATGTGAATATGCTCAACAGGTATTTTGATAGGGAAGGAAAGCAAGAGGAGAACGTATTAATAATTACAGTACTGAAGGAAGACCCACGTTCAGAGGACTCTGGATTGGACATTCCTAATATCACATTGAACAATGAGAAAGTTGTCAAAAATTGGGCTAAATTATTGAGTTACCTTCCACAAGAAAAGCATAGTGACCTGAGAGAATTATTACGGTATCTTGGAGAGATGTGTGGAAATAAACTGGGAAGTACGAACATAATTGTGCATGATGTAGACATAGGAGATGCTGTTCTGATTAAATAACATCCTTAAAGGCATTATCCTCTAAAGTTGGCACAGGTTCAGAAGGAAATAGAGCACACGCTCCAAGATGGCATAATCGAAATGAGTTACTGTGCTTGGAGCTCATGTATAGTCATGGCGCCAAAGCCAGATGTTACCCAGCGGACATGTGTGGACTATCTCAAACTCAACTTTGTTACAAAGACTCATCCATATCCAATTCCATGTTTGAAGAACTGTGTCGAAAAAGTGGGAGACGCTACTTACATTTCTAAGTTAGACTTGCTCAAAGGCTACTGGCAAGGACCTCTGTCAGATAGAGCAAAGGCAATTTCGGCTTTTGTAACACTAAATGGATTGTATCAGTTCAAAGTTGTGGCATTTGATACGTAAAACGATCCAGCCACCTTTCAGAGACTGATAATGAGGTCATTGTCGGATTACCCAACTGTGGTGTACATTGGTCACATGGTAGTTTTTAGTCACTCATAAAAGGAACATTTACAGCATTTATCGGACTTGTTTGATTGACTTCAGAAGGCAGGCTTGCTGGTAAACCTAGCTAAAAGTGAATTTGAGAAAGCCTAAGTCACGTTCCTGGGTCACGTTATTGGACATGGACCAATGGCCCCATGAGATACAAAAACGAAAGTCGTTGGGGAATGTTCCACACCGTCGACAAAAAGAAATATGTAATACCACAGTTCCTGGGATTGACTGGATTTTACTGAAAGTTTGTGCTAAACTTTAAGCAGTGTGGCTGCTCCACTCTCCGAATTGTCAAGGGCAAGATCTCTCCGTGGACAGAGGACTGTCAAAAGGCATTTTCCAGCCTAAACCCTGTGTTAGACACTGCCCCAATATTAGCTCCACAAGATTACACGAAGTCTTTCAAGGTGGCTATCGATGCCAGTGATGTGGGTATTGGTCCAGTGTTCCTGCAGGAGGACGATGAGGGAATAGAAAGACCCATCGGGTGTTTTTCTGGGAAGTCGAAAGTCCATCAACAGAAATGTTCAACAGTGGAGAAAGAGACTTTAAACCTGGTGTTGGCATTACACCATAACTGTGTATATTACCAGCAATTTGAGACAATCGTAAAAACTGATCACCACCCATTGACATTTGTGGAAAAAATTAAAGACAAAAATGCCAGACTGTTTCGATGGACTTGTTGTTGCAGCCGTTCAATCTGACAATTGTGCATGTAGCAGATCGCGAAAACGTGAAAGCTGATGAGTTACTGAGACTAGAATGAGATACGGAGGTGTTCGGTGGTGGGTAAACAACAGCCTGGTTTTGTATGGGTTTGTGCATGTTTGAATGTTTACAATTAGTACAGTATATCTGTCAGTTTTAAGACTACTAACTGGGTTTGAATGGTTAAAAATGCAGCCACCTTTTATCATTGTTTTTTTTTAAGGGGGGAAAGATGTGTCACAAAGCAAGTCCCTTTTTGTCTAAAAGCTGTTCTTTGGCTCAAGTAGACTCTGTCCTTGGTTTCTTTTTCAGAGGAACAATAAAACGGGGCCAAGCTCCAATCAGAGCTGAAAAATGTGTTGCTGGAAAGGCACAGCAGGTCAGGCAGCATCCAAGGAGCAGGAGAATCGACGTTTAGGGCATAATCCTTTCCTCACTTTCTCCAAGCTCCGATCAGTCTGGTTTGGTACAGAGATGAAAAGTATGTTCAGAGGTCTTTTATTTACATGGAAACAGAAGAGACTTCAGGCCAAAGTGGCCATCCTTTATAAGTGACCAGTACAATGAACGGAGAGTGGTGAGCTATTTTAGCTGAACTAGCTGAGCTGAGCAGTTTTCAGTTGAGTCTTGAACTGGGAAGTTCAACTGGGAGCTGTGTGGAAACTGTCTCTATTTTCTGACCTTCAACTTCAACCTGGAAGTTTGTGTTCCATTCATACTGTTTTTTTATTATTGAGTTTGCTTATTGGGACAGTTGTGTGTATTCGGAATAGCATAATTAAGTCTAGCTGAATAGGTTGAATTCTGTCGTGATTTTTTATTCTGTTCTTTGTGTTTCATTGTGTAATTTTATGAATAAAGTTTTGTCTGTTTCAAAATCTAGTAGTTAACCTAGCTAAATTACCCCCGGTAATTTTCATTGTACACTTACCGAAACAAATTGCAAAAGTATGCTCTGGGCTGCCTGCTTAAAAGTGTTTGGAGTAGTCTAACCTAGTTCATAACATCTCGGAGATGAAGGTGCCTCCTTGGGACTTGGCACAAACCATTCACTTTCCCCCCCCCCTCATGGTCAGCAAACCACGTTAACATAGCACGTGTGTACCATTAACAATCGAGCCAGGAGGAACAACATGGAGCAGTCTGTCTTTGCAGTCTATTGCTCATTGTTGCTGCAACACGACAAACCAATGACATCCTCCTATTTCAGTCTAACAGTTTGGAGGGGCTGAATGGCTTCTTCTGTTCATGTCAGTGTCTGGAGGAACTGAATGTCTTCCTCCTGGCCCGAGGGCAGAGGTTCAAGGACTTCAGTGGGCAACCCTTAGTTCCTGCCTACCAGCACGCTGTGCAGACTAGACTCTATCTTCCTGAGTTATAGGAGACAAACAGAAGGCTGGAAGAACACAGCAAGCCAGGCAGCACCATGAGCTGGGAAAGTCAACATTTCCGTTATAACCGTTCTTCAGAACTGGGTTGGGGGGAAGGGGGGGCTGCAGATAAACAGGGAAGGGAGTGGTTGGGGTGGGGAGATCAGGGGGATGGTCAGTTACGGCTATGTGGACACAAGTGGTTGGTGCAACCTGGTTGGGCGATTGGAGGGATGAATCAGGTTGGGAGCTGAAAGGTAGGGTCGTTAGGTGAAATGGAAAATCTCCCAGTCACTACTTATTTCAATTCTCTTTCCTAATGCCTTTCCGACATGGCCATCCTTGGCCTCCTCCATTGCCACAATGAACGAAACCATAATTTGGAGGAATAAGATCTCATCTGTTACCTGTGCAGCCGGGGACTCAACATTGAATTCTCCAATTTCAATTAACCTCCCTTCCAGTCCCCCGACTCCCATCCCAAGACCTCCCCTCCCATCCATTCGTCTGAGCCACCTTTTGTCCAGCTACCAACTGGATTCAGCCCTTCCATCAACAACTCGCTGATACCCTTTATCTGTGTTCACTAATCCCCAGCTCGCCACTCTGCCTCCTCCTTCCTCACCTGCACTTTATCTATAGACCCGGTACTCCCATCCACAGTCCTGATGAAGGGTTATATCCAAGGCATACACTTCTCAAAGTCTTGATGCTGCCTTGCTTATTCTATTCTTCCAACTTCCTGCGAGTGTATTTTGGATTCCAACACCTGTTTTTATTTTAAATTGTCTTCTTGTGTAATAGGCAGGAGTGAGTGAACGCATTGCGCCTCTTGTTATCCAATAGATCTGATGGGCTGAATGGCTTTCTTATATTACTGTGAAACTAGCGAGAGTTGCTGAAGGGGTCCCTCTTTCTGTCAACCGTGGAAATTTTTAGTGCCCAGTAGTGCTTTTGATTAATGTTACCTATTCATTGAAAGCACAAGCTTGAATGTTGTCCAGATTTGATACTTTAGTACCTTAGGAGGTGACTCATTGTTCTGAACATTGTATAATCTTCAAAGAATATACCCACCTCTGATCGTATAACAGAGGGAAAGACATGGATGAAGCAGTTGAAGATGTTTGTGCCGAAAAAGCTACCCTGAGGATTGCCCACAAAAATATCCAGGGCCTGAGAGGATTGATGTCCACCAGCCCCATTGTGCTCTGAATGATTCAACCAGCGGGGAGTTTACAACTGATTCTCATCAAGTTCAATTTTGTTCAGTCTCCTTTACACCTTGTTCAATCAAATACTACCGTGATGTCAGGGCCAGTCACTTTACGCTGTGTTCATATCTTCTATCCATGTCAATAGGCCAAGGTATATGTGTGGGGAGTAGTTCCTTCTCTCAGGGAATAGTGATGGTTGGGGCCAGACAGTTAGGGGAGGCTACATCACTGAAATGTTTGGGGGGTGCGAGTGGGTGTCAATGGGTTTTGACCCGTCAGAGAGTCGACAGCTACAAAAAAAATGGGCATGAAAGAGAAATTGCGGCCGAGTGCAAATCAGCCCTGACATACTGAATGGAAGAGCAGGTCTGAGGGGTTATGTAGCCTGGTTTTATTCCAGTATACTCCATAGTCCAGTCACTTTGTGACCTCTTCCATTTCCTGTGTTACTGACTTCAAGTAGCTGAATAGATTGATCCTGTTGCTGTGCAACTGGATACTGGTGCTGCATGATCTGGTTACAGTTTTATAGGCCCTAGGGGCTTATTGGCCTCCTCCTGAAATTGTATATCAGGCTCCAGGGGCTAAAAGCCTCATTCTGTTCTGCTGTAACTGAAATCCATATTGACTGAATCTACTGCCAATGGAGAAATTAAGCACAGCAGATGCTGGAGATCAGTGTCGAAAAGTGTGGCACTGGAAATCACGGCAGGTCAGGCAGCATCAGAACAGGAGAATCGATGTTTTGGATGTTCCTGATTAAAGGCTTATGTCCGAAACATAGATTCTTCTGCCCATCGAATATGCCTGACCCGCTGTGCTTATCCAACAACACATGTTTTAAAATCTACTGCCCCTCACAACTTAATCTTCCTGGTCACATCATCCACTTACTTGAGGAGAATTGTCAAGCACAATCATCCTCGCACAAAGCCACACTTACTATTCCTAATCAACGCCTGTCTTTCTAAATCCATGTACATCTTATCCCTCAGAACATTCTCAAGTAACTTACCTACCACGGATGTTAAACCGACTGATCTGTAGTTCCAAGGCTTTTTTTTGTTCAGTTCTTCTTGAATAAGGGCACATTTGCTATCCTCCAGTCTTCCGGGACATTACCTGTGGTTACTGATGATAAATATTAAAATCCATGGTCCACGCAAATTCGTCTGGAGCCACTTGAGGTGTTCTTGGATATATCGGGTAAGGACGATGAGATTTATCCACTTTCAAACATTCTAGTACGTCCAAAATCTCCTCAACTATGGTATAGATTGGCTCTAAGATATCGCCACTAACTTCCTCAAGTTCTCAAGTCAACATGTCTTTCTCCACGGTAAACATAGAGCAGAAATATTCGTTGAGGACTTCACCCATCACTTATAGTTCCACACATACTTGTCCACATTGGTCTTTTTAGATTAGATTAGATTATTTTACTTACAGTGTGGAAACAGACCCTTCAGCCCAACAAGTCCACACCGCCCCGCCGAAGCACAACCCACCCATATCCCTACATCTACCCCTTACCTAACACTACGGGCAATTTAGCATGGCCAATTCACCTGACTTGCACATCTTTTTGGACTGTGGGAATTAACCGGAGCACCCGGAGGAAACCCACGCAGACACGGGGAGAACGTGCAAACTCCACACAGTCAGTCGCCTGAGGCGGGAATTGAACCCGGGTCTCTGGCGCTGTGAGGCAGCAGTGCTAACCACTGTGCCACCGTGCCGCCCTTTTTTTAAAAAAATACAAGCGTTGTGAAGATTAGATTACTTACAGTGTGGAAACAGGCCCTTCGTCCCAACAAGTCCACACCGCACCGCCGAAGCGTAACCCACCCATACATCTACATTTACCCCTTACCTAACACTATGGGCAATTTAGCATGGCCAATTCACCTGGCCTGCACATCTTTGGACTGTGGGAGGAAACCGGAGCACCCGGAGGAAACCCACACAGACACAGGGAGAACGTGCAAACTCCACACAGTCAGTCGCCTGAGGCGGGAATTGAACCCAGGTCTCAGGCGCTGTGAGGCAGCAGTGCTAACCACTGTGCCACCGTGCCGCCCACGAGGGGTCCTATCTTCTATCCTGCTTTGATTTTTAAAAATATATTTAAAGTACCTTTTTTGGATTCATCCTAATCTTCTCAGCCAAGGCTCTTTCTTGCCCTCTTTTCACCCTACTGATTTCCTTCTGCAGTAAACTCCTGTATCTCTAATATACCTCCAGGAATTCCCTTGATCCCAGCTGCCTGGACCTGAGCCACGTCCCAAGTTCGAACATGAACCTGTGGACCAGTTTTGTCCCTCTCCATAACTAATGGAAAATTAATAAAACTACGATTACTGGTCACAAAGTGCTCCCCCACTGAGCTCCCCAAAGTGCTCAGTCACCTGCCCTATTTCCTAAGAAAATTTTGTGTTTTTCCCCTTCCCGAGTAGAACTCTCTGTATATTGCTTGAGGAAACTTTCCTGAAGCTTTTATCAGATTCTATCTCATCAAATCCCTTAATGATCTGGCCATTCCAGTCTGTATTCGAAAAAATAAAAGCCCCTATTATGATAACCCTATTGCTCTTGCAGGTTTCCCCTGTCTCCCTGCATATTTATTACTCTCATTCCTGTTGACTATTTGGGGGCCTATAGCACATCCCCAATCACCTCACGAACACCTTCCTATTTCTTCACTCCACCCACACAGCCTCACTGGGTGATTCATCAGTTATTTTTGTCTCTGATTACTGCTGTGGTACTCCCCTTAATCAGAAATGCAACTCCACTCCCCTCCTTCCAACATCTCTGTCTCACCTAAAGCAACTGTACCCTGTCACATTAAGCTGTCAGTCCTATCCATCACTTAGCCATATTTGTATAATGGCTATAATATACCAGTCCCACCTACCTATCCACGCCCTGAATTCATTGGCCTTACCTGTATTGAAATAGATGCAATTTAATCCAAAAGGCATTTCTCTCTGTCATTTTCCAGCCTACATTTACTATTTCTGATCAGTCTATCTTCTTCCAGCCTCACACTTGTCTCCCTGCTCTTGATGATACCACCCCCTGCCAATCTAGTTTAATCCCACCCTCGTAACATTAGCATAACTGGCAGCCAAGATATTGGTGTCCCTTCCAGTGCATGTCTCGGATGGTAATCTCCCTCTAAGGAGATGACCACTGTCAAGGTTTTTTTTTATGTTTGTCCGAACTTTCTGTAATCTCGCTCCAGAACCTCGGCCCTATTTCAACGAGTATCATTTTTGCTAACGTGCATAATGATTTCTGGCAGCTCACCCAACCCATTGAGAATGTTCAGCAGCCATTTGGAGACATCCTGGACCCGAGCAGCGGGAGGTAACCCACCATCCTGGATTCCCGTTTGAGGCCACAGAATCTCTGATCTGTCCCTCTAACAATCGACCCTCCTATCTTTACCGTCCTGTTTACCTTTACCCTTTCCCGCTGTGTCCCAGAGCCAGTGGTAATACCAACCAACCTGGCTACTGCTGCTTTCCCCTGAACGGACATCACCCCCAACAATCCAAAATGGTCTACATGTTATGGAGAGGAATGGCCACAAGGGATTTCTGCACTCTGCCTACTCCCTTTGCCATTCCTGGTGGTCGCACAGCTATTCTCTACCTGGAATATTGCAGGAAGCAAGGAACGTCTGTTGGATTAAATTGTGTTTATTTAAATACAACAGGACTGACAGGTAAAGCTAATGAACTCAGGGCGATGAACATTAGACTGGAATATTACACTCATTAAAGAAACATAACTCGGGATGTGTCTTGGGTGTGGCCACCACACTAAAGCACTTATCTATGAAGTCTTCAGTATCTCAGATGACCCTGAGTGCATCCTAAATTACCTTCAGCCCAACAAGTCCGCACCGACCCTCCAAACAGCAGCCCACCCAGACCCACTCCCCTACACTACAGACAAATTAGCACGACCAACTCACCTAACCTGCACATCTTTGAACTGTGAGAGGAAACCGCATTACCCAGAGGAAGGCCATGCAGACACGGGCAGCATGCGCAAACTCCACACAGACAGTTGCCCGATTTGGCCCCTGGTCCCTTGTGCTGTGAGGCAGCAGTGCTAACCACTGAGCCACCGTGCCACCCATCTCCAGCTCCCTAACACGGTCTCCCAGGAAATGAAGCTGGGTGCACAGTCCACACGTGTAGTCATCAGGGACGGTGAAAATCTCCGTGAGCTCCCACATCCCACAACAGGAACGTGCGACTGCTCTAACTGCCATCTCGACGGCTATAACAATAAAGTTAAAAGGACTTTATTTCAGTTTCCCTGTACATATTTCTGAGCTGGAGCTGTCCGAAGCCTCTCGTGTCAAAGCCTTACTGCTTACTCTGCTACAACGGCATGTCTCTCTACCTCTCCATATATAATTTTGGCCAGCGAAGGAAGGAGTCACGACAGTGATACAGTGTTTAGGTCTTCAGCACTCCTTGACACCTGGCCACTGACTACGAGGTCCCCAGTGCAGATCTCTGCTTGGCCTTGAAGGGCATCTTGCTGAGGTCTTTCTTCTGGTAGTGGTGACTTGTCCATGCAAATCTTTATCCCAACAGGCAATCTGTGTTGTCGCAGCCCTCTCGTGCTTTCTGTCTATTCGTATCGCGTTTATGAATTCCTTGAATCCCTCGAGAGAGGTAATGTTCTTGTGAATACAGGACTATTGGAAAAGAACACCATTAGACATAGGGACAACAATATATCTCTCCTCTAACTGAGACTGCTTTTTCTTCGATTAGGTTATTTTTATTTTGTTAATCCCCCATTCCACTTTTCTGCAATTTCCCATAACACTTGTATAAAAATCTGTCTGTCTCAGCCTTGAAGGTATTTAATGATCCAGCCTCAACAGCCCTCCGAATTTTCTACAATTGTTTCCCTCTCACTGATGTGAGACTTGGTCTTTAATCTGGTGATTTGCCCACTCTATCTTGCATAAACTTCCAATTCTTCCTCAGCTCCTGTGTAAATTTGCTCAAGGGTCAAACGGTCACGCTCCCTGAATCCAGAAACAGCTTCTCCAAACTGAAAACCGATTCGTAGAATGTATTCAACATATTCTCTGGCTGCGTAAACAGGCTGTCCCCTTAGTCCCTAACACTCCCATTCTTTCCCATGTTATCGTCTTCACCTTAATATACCAAAATATGACTTTGGATTCTTTCTAATCTTACCCATTAAAGTTTTATCACCCCTCCTTCTGCTCTTCCGCTGACTTTTTAAGTTTAGCCCTCCACTTTCTATATTCTTTTAGGACCTTCATTGGCCTGCTCACTTGGAACCGGCTTTAAGCTTCTCGTTCCTTTTTCATCCTGTTCGGGATTTGTGTCGACATCTGATGTTCTCTGGGCTTGTTTTCCTAAATCTTATCTTTGATGTAACATGCTGGGCCAACACTGTCATCAATTTGATTTTAATCAAATGATCCCCCAACCTCCGCCCCACCTTGTTCTACAACAGTTTCACCCAGAAGCAACTGCACTTTGCCCAGATTATGTCATTGTTTTTCATAAAATCTGTCTACCCAATCCAAAAATGCTTTTATGATTCAAACATTTTGGGGTCTTTTCCTTAGCAAAGTCAAAATGTGTGATATCACAGTCACTGGTCCGATAATGCTTTCCCACTTCTGCCTGGAACAACTGACTGGATTCGTTCCCCACAGTGAGTCCCAGCACTGCACTGCCCATTGTTGTATCTGCTCTATGTTGATATAAGAAGCTCTCGGGAATAAATTTCAAAACACCTGTTACTCTTAAGGAGTTATCACTACCATAATGAATGTTTGGAATTGAAATGCCTGAATATAATGATCCTATTATTGTTTTTACACACCTCAATAACTTGGTTATATACCTGCTCCCGTACTTTCCTTTATCTGGGGTTCTACAGTGTATCCGAAGCAGTGTTTCTGTCATAGTTTTGACAATGAGATTTAACTATCAAACGTCATTAGATGATCCTTTCAAGATATCGTCCCTTTTTAAGCCAGTAACTGACTGCATAATTTATTAGACAACACTACCTCATCTTTTACTCTATCTCCTGTCCTGACAATAGTTCTGGTACCACAGAATATTGAGTTGTCAGCCATGACCTCCCTCAAACCCATCTCTGTAATGGTAAAAATGACACACTTCCACATGTCATCTCGTTTCCTTATCATATCTGTCTGTCTGATTATATTCCCAGCATAAAGGTAAAACACATCCAACCTGGAATATAGTACCTGGAATACTCTGTATCCCGGAGTTCTTCAGTCATTCACTGTTGGTTATCAAGCTGCCTAATTCATGAACCAAAACTGTAACTCTGGGACTGAATGAATATTTGTTGAATTGTAATTTCGTTTTTAGTAAACGTTTTCACCAAATGCAGCTTTCCAGAACTGAACAGTCAACTCTAACTACAACGGGTTTCTGCTGATTAATCGCCTGCTCAGTGTGCAGAGGGAACAGCCCTCAGTAATGGGAAACGTGAGGACTGCAGATCCTGGTGATCAGAGTCGCAAAGTGTGGCGCTGGCAAAGCACAACTATTCAGGCAGCATCTGAGGAGCAGCAGAGTCAAAGTTTTGGCATCTCCCCTCCATGAGAAAGGCATTCGTGCCTTCCTATGTTTGCCATTCCATAATACACAGGATATAGGGATCCATACTTGCTCAGGAAGGCAGCACTGTACAGAGCCCTGAAATGGAAAGCAGTCAATCAGTTGGTTGGACAGGGAGTAAACAAGTTGAGGTGAAATACAGACTGATTGAAGTACAAATATAAGGATAGATAAATCCCTCATCCAGACAGGAAACACCCTAAGTTACTACAGGAAGAGAGGAAAGAGATTTCTGTGATTTTGGCGATGGTCTTTGCATCTTCACTCTCCATTTGAGTAGCATTGGTTGATTGGAGTGTGGCGAATGTTAGTTCCTTGTCCAGGCAAGGGAACAAGGATTGTCCTGAGAATGACAGACCAGTCAGTCTTACATCAGTATTGGCCAAAGTATTGGAGAGGATTCTGAAAAATCATAGTTTGATTAGAAATAGTCAGCATGGTTT
Source organism: Chiloscyllium punctatum (assembly GCF_047496795.1). NCBI lineage: Eukaryota > Metazoa > Chordata > Chondrichthyes > Orectolobiformes > Hemiscylliidae > Chiloscyllium > Chiloscyllium punctatum. The sequence goes on along the minus strand of NC_092769.1, from coordinate 21,782,394 downwards.
TGTGAGGGGCTGGTCATACCTCACAACTCTTATTGGATTCATTTAGGATGGGATTAAACGCACTGAAGAAGGTAGAGCAGTGAATGCAAAGTGCATGGATTTTAACAAGCTTCCCCGTGGTAGTTTCATTCAGAAAGTAAGGAGGCATGGCATACAGGGAATCCTGTCTGTCTGAATAGAGAATTGGCTAGCCCATAGAAGACAGAATGTGGTGGTAAATGGGAAGTAGTCAGTGTGGAACTAGGTGAGCAGTGGTGTTCCGTAAGAATTGGTTCTGGGACCTCTGCTGCTTGTGATTTTGATAAATGACTTGGATGACGAATTGGAAGGGTAGGGTCGTAAGTTTGATGATGTCACACAGGTTGGTGGCATCGTGGATAGTGTAGAGGGCTGTTGTAGTTTGCATCAGGACATTGACAGGATGCAGGACCCAGCTGCTTAGTGGCATATGGTGTTAAATATGGAAAAGTGGGATACGATTCATTTTGGAAGGTCGAAGTTGAATGCAGAATACAGGGTTAGAGGCACGGTTCTTACATTGTGGAGGAACGGGGGATCATATGGGCCATGGCGTAGCTCCCACAATGTTTCTACATAGGTTCATAAGGTGGTTAAGAAGGTATTTGATGTGTTCTTTAGCCGAGGGATTGAGTTTAAGAGCTAGAAGGTTATGCATCAACTATATGGAGCCCTGGTGAGACCACTTAGAATATTGGGATCAGTTCTGGTTGCCTCGTTGTAGGAAAGATGTAGAAGTTTTGATGACAGTGCTGAGGAAATTTATCAAGATGCTGCCTGGACTGGAGGGCATGCCTTGCAAAGAAAATTTGAGGGAGCTCGGGTGTTTTCCTCATTGGAACGAAGAAGAATGGAACGTGACTTGACAGCGGTGTACAAGATGATGAGAGGCATAGATAGAGTGGATAGTCAGAGACTTTCTCCCAGGGTGGAAATGGCTATCTCGAGGGGTTATGATTTTAAGGTAATTGGAGGAAGGTTTAGGGGAGATGTCAGAGGTAGGTTCTTTACACAGAGAGTGGTGGGTGTGTGCAATGAACAGCCAACAGTTGTAGTAAAATCAGCTATATTAGGGATATTTAATTGTATAGGCACATAAATGATAGTATAATGAAAGGTATGTAGGTTAGTATGATCTTAGAGTAAGATAAAAGGTCAACAGAACGTCAAGGGCCAAAAGTGCCTGTACAGTGCTGCACTATTCTATGTTTCCAGTTTCACCCAGCTTGTGGATTCCCCTTAAATTGTTGAATGTGTGCGGGAGTGATGTGTGTGAGATCAGGAAGCTTTGGAGGGGTGTAAGGCCAAAGCCTCCAGTTGTGGTGTGCATTGTTACAGTCACCTGAAAGCCAGTATAATATGTTTGTTTACTTAGACCAGACAGATTCCACCAAGTTCAGTTATTAATGTGATTTTGGTTTGCCGTTTGCTGCTGGTTACTTCACATACATTCTACTGTGTGATCCATGTAGCAATCTCTGATCATTCACAGAGATGTACAATTTTATATTGATACTGGAGAATGTGAAGGTGACATTTAGTAGATATGGCTTTAGAGACACAAGACACTGCAATAGACTGTCAACTTGTGAACGTCTTCACCCATGCCTGGTCCGGGGTGCAGATATATGGAGTCTGGGAGGCAGGTCAGGTTTCATCACCATAGGTAACTTGCATGGTGTGATTCTGGCTCTCACTGTCAACACGTCTGCTCTCTGGGCCAGTCTCTGACTGAAGATGAATTTCAAACCTGGTTGCTGGTCAGCCATTAGTATTTAACCTGGACAATATTTGTACTGACACTGAGACCAGTGATAGTCTGTTGGCGGGTTATCCACCTGCCCAAGGAAGGTTCCAACTTATTTGTTTTGAAGTAATGTTTGCCTGACTGACCTGAAGCAGGTTAGAAGCTCCATGCACAAATTTTGGAACAGGTCACTGAGTCTCTCTGTATCACAGGCAGCTGTGAGTCCCAATACCACTGTAAATGTTTTCAGATAAATTGGAAGCAAGTTTCAGCGTAGCTCACTGCAAGATGTTGAATTTACTGACCCCGAACAATAATTGGATATTTGCTATAGTTCATGAATTGGGCAAAATAGAATGAGGTACAAACAAAGACTGCAGATGCTGGAAACCAGATTCTGGATTAGTGCTGCAGGAAGTGCACAGCAGTTCAGGCAGCATCCAAGGAGCTGAAAAATCGAAGTTTCAGTTAAAAGCCGTTCATCAGGAATTAAGGCAATGAGCCTGAAGCGTGGAGAGATAAGCTAGAGGAGGGTGAGGGTGGGGAGAAAGTAGCATAGAGTACAATAGGTGAGTGGGGGAGGGGATGAAGGTGATAGGACAGAGAGGAAAGGGTGGAGTGGATAGGTGGAAAAGGAAATAGGCAGGTAGGACAAGCCCAGACAAGTCATGGGGACAGTGCTGAGCTGGAAGTTTGGAACTAGGGTGAGGTGGGGGTAGGGGAAATGACACATTGATGCCCTAGGGTTGAAGTGTTCAGAGGCGGAAGATGAGGCTTTCTTCCTCGAGTTGGCTGGTGGTAAGGGAACGGCGGTGAAGGAGGCCCAGGACCTCCATGTCCACGGCAGATTGGGAGGGGGAGTTGAAATGTTGGGCCACGGGGCAGTGTGGTTGATTGGTGCCGGTGTCCCAGAGATGTTCCCTAAAGCGCTCTGCTAGGAGGCGCCCAGTCTCCTCAATGTAGAGGAGACCACATCGGGAGCAACGGATACAATAAATGATATTAGTGGATGTGCAGGTAAAACCTTGATGGATGAGGAAGGCTCCTTTAGGGCCTTGGATAGAGGTGAGGGAGGAGGTGTGGGCGCAGGATTTACAGTTCCTGTGGTGGCAGGGGAAGGGGCCAAGATGGGAGGGTGGGTTGTAGGAGGGCGTGGACTTGACCAGGTCGTCACATAGGGATCAGTCTTCGAGGAAGGCTGAAAGGAGTTGGGAGGGAAATATATCCCTGGTGGTGGGGTCATTTTGGAGGTGGCAGAAATGTTGGCGGATGATTTTCTTTATGCGAAGGTTGGTAGGGTGGAAGGTGAGAACCAGGGACTTTCCGTTCTTGTTACGGTTGGAGGGGTGGGGTATGAGGGCGGAGGTACGGGATGTGGACGGGATGCTTTGGACGGCATCTTTAACCACTTTGAAAGGGAAATTGCAGTATCTAAAGGAGGAGGCCATCTGATGTGTTCTGTGGTGGAACTAGTCCTCCTGGGAGCAGATACGGCGTAGGCAGAGGAATTGGGAATACAGGATGATATTTTGGCAGGAGGTAGGGTGGGAAGAGGTGTAATCCAGGTATCTGTGGGAATCGATGGGTTTGTAAATATTGTCAGTGTCTAGTCAGTCGTCATTAATGGAGATGGAGAGGTCCAAGAAGTGGAGGGAGGAATCAGAGATGGTCCAGGTAAATTTAAGGTCAGGGTGGAATGTGTTGGTGAAGTTGATGAATTGCTCAACCCCCTCGCGGGAGCACGAGGTGGCACCAATGCAGTCATCAATGTAGCGGAGGAAGAGGTGGGGAATGGTGCCGGTGTAATTACGGAAGATCAACTGTTCTACGTAGCCAACAAAGAGACAGGCATAGCTGGGGCCCATGCGTGTGCCTACGGCTACACCTTTGGTCTGGAGGAAGTGGGAGGATACAAAGGATAAATTTGTTCAGGGTGAAGACCAGTTCGGCTAAACGAATTAGAGTGTGGATGGAAGGGTACTGCTGGGGACGTCTGGAGAGGAAGAAATGGAGGGTTGGAGGCTCTGGTCATGGCGGATGGAGGATTGGATATCCATGGTGAAGATAAGGCGTTGGGGGCCAGGGCAACGGAAGTCTTGGAGGAGGTTGAGGGCGTGGGTGGTGCCTCGAATGTAGGTGGGGAGTTCCTGGACTGGGGGGATAGGACAGTGCCGAGGTAGGTAGAGATGAGTTAAGTAGGGCAGGTGCATGCTGAGACAATGAGTCGGCCAGGGTGGTCAGGGTTGTGGATCTTGGGAAGGAGGTAGAACCGAGCAGTGCGGGGTTCCCGGACTATGAGGTTGGAAGCTGTGGGTGGGAGATCTGCTGAGGTTATGAGGTTCTGTATGGTCTGGGAAATGATGGTTTGGTGATGGGGGGTGAGGTCATGGTCGAGGGTGCAGTAGGAAGAGGTGTCCTCGAGTTGGTGTTTGGGTTCAGCGGTGTCGACATCAGTGCGTCAGACTACCACTGCGCCCCCTTTATCCACTGGCTTAATGGTGAGGTTGGGATTGGAGCAGAGGGCTTGGAGGGCTGTGCGTTGAGAGTGTGGAGTGGGGGCGGGTGTAGACAGGTTGAGGCGGTAACCCGCCCTCCTATCCTGGCACTTTCCCTTGCCACCGCAGGGACTGTAATAACTGTGCCCACACCTCCTCCCTCACCTCTATCCAAGGCCCTAAAAGAGCCTTCCACATCCATCAAAGTTTTACATGCACTGTTATCATTTATTTTATCCGTTGCTCAAGATGTGGTCTCCTCTACATTGGGGAGACTGGGCGCCTCCTTGCAGAGCGCTTTAGGGAACATCTCCAGGACATCCGCACCAATCAACCTCACCTTCCCGTGGCCCAACATTTCAACTCCCTCTCCCACTCTGCCGAAGACTTGGAGGTCCTGGGCCTCCTTCACCGCCGCTCCCTCAACACCAGACGCCTAGAGGAAGAATGCCTCATCTTCTGCCTTGGAACACTTCAACCCCAGGGCATCAATGTGGACTTCAACAGTTTCCTCCTTTCCCCTACCCCCACCTCACCCTAGTTCCAAACTTCCAGCTCAGCACTGTCCCCATGACATGTATGGACTTGTCCTAACTGCCTATCTCCTTTTCCACCTATCCACTCCACCCTCTCCTCCTTGACCTATCACCTTCATCTCCTCCCCCACTCACCCATTGTACTCTATGCTACTCTCTCCCCACCCCACCCCCCTCTAGCTTATCTCTCCACGCTTCAGGCTCTCTGCGTTTACTCCTGATGAAGGGCTTGTGCCCAAAACGTCGATGTCGATGCTCCTTGGATGCTGCCTGAACTGCTGTGCTCTTCCAGCACAACTAATCCAGAACAATACGATGAGAGCGATAATCCTTCAACTGGACTATAATCTCTTAAATCAATTTTGTTGATTCTATATTTATGGAACTAAAATAGTACTCCTGTCAAGATTTCCTAACACAGAAATAAAGCATGTACATTTTATTTTATCGAAGAAAGAACTTTACTCTTTTGGTAATGAGAATTAAATATTCCAAGTCAGGATTCCGAGCAATGTTTTGCCACTCCAATATTTAAAGTGGTTGGTTTCTGGATAATTCCATGTTCAGATTGAGCAGAAGATTGAACATACAAATAGAATTAGCGTTCTTATACATTTACATATAATCAATCAGTTTAATTTCTCACTGAAATGCATGATCTTCAGCTATTTGCCAGCAATTTAAAATGACAATAATTCAACATGAACTGTGAATATTAAACTAAATAAATTATTTGTGTTATCAAATTTCAGTGAACAATAATTTGAAAACTTCCAATTTTTAGAATGAATGATATTTAATATGAAATGTGGATAGCGAAAAAAAACAACAAACATAATATTGTCTAAGAGAAATGTCAGAGCTTTCCAAAGGGTTTTGTTCCAAAGCAATGATATATTTGTTTTAGTAATTGGAATACAACATGTAAAATATTCATGTTCTGAGTAATAATTAGACTTCATAATGAAGCTGACCTTGCAATGCTTGCATTCTAAATGCTTATGCTGCACCAAATAATCAGATATTTGCGAACATTTACATTGTGAAATAATTGGATATGACTTTCATTCACAGCTGTCACTTGATAGAGTACAAAACTTTAAAGTACAGGAGGAAGTCATTGGCATTATGCATGCATCAGCTCCAAAAATGTCTCCCAGCACCTCCCATACGCCAGCCCTCCCTCTTTTGCCCGTTAAATTCATAATTTCCAAATATATATCCAGTTCTCTTTTGAATCTTCATTCACAAATTTCCCAGTCAGTCAATTCCAATTTGTAACAACTTTCTAAATAAAGACACTTTTCCTTATTTCACTCCTAGCTCTTTTGCTTACAACCTTGAAATTAGAATTCTTTGACGCTATAATGCCAACTAATAGATTACTATTTTTCACTCTGACAGTTTATTCATACTTTTGAGCACCAAAATAAATTCATATCTTTGTCTGTTCAGCTCCAGGAACAATAAGCTTTGCAAGAACTGTAACAAACACTACAACGGAAAAACAAGCAGAAAGCTAGTCACCAGGATATAAGAACATCAACTACCCACAAAATACATGATCCCAACACCTACTGATGAGGAAGTACGTCACTTTGACTAGGTCTGCATATCCATCCGAGGACATGCCAAACAGAGACAAGCACAAGAATTCCTAGAAACATGGCATTCCACCCAGAACTACACCAACAAACACATCAATTTTGATGCCATCTCCCACCCTCTGATGTCAAGGACCGGAAACGACATCATCGACAGAGGAATTTACATGACCAATGCAAGGAAACTGAAATACTTAAATAGAAAGAGGGAGATAACACCAGCATTTCACTGGAGGCTCACTCACTGAGTCCAGTCAATGGAACAAACCAGGAACTGCCAATAGCTATTGCTTCAGAATATATCAGTGTTCATGGCTGCCACCACACAGAATCATTGAATGAAAATGCGAGCCTACATCACCAAGTATATATCCAAAGGCTTTTTGAAACGTTTGTGAGATTATCTGCTCAATCACCCGCCGAGGGAATGCACTCTGAACACATGTCACCAGGGGCAGAACGGTGGCTCAGTGGTTAGGACTCCTGCCTTAGAGCGCGGGGACCCAGGATTGATTCCAGCCTGTATGGATTTTTCACATTCTCCCCATGTCTGCGTGGTGTCCTCCAGGTACTCCGGATTCCTCCCACAATCCAAAGATGTGCAGGTTAGGTGAATTGGCCATGCTTAATTGCCCATTGTGTTCAGGGATGTGTAGGTCAGGGGTAAATATAGGAAGAACGTTTTTGTGTGGGCTATTCTTTGGCGGGTCAATGTGGATTTGTTGGGCCAAAGCGCCTATTTCCACACTGTAGGAATTTTATATTCTATGTCTGTGCCACCCTCTCAGTTCAAAACAGACTCACAAATCCTCTCTCAATCCACTGCCTTTCACTTTAAGCATTTGTCACTTTGTTTTTGACCCTTCGAGTAAGGGAAACAGCTGATGTCTGTTCATCATCTCCTTTCCTCTTCTGCTTTTGTACACCTGTACCGGGTTTCCTCCTCAACCTTCCCTGCTGCAATGAAAAAAGGAGCAAATTTAGCCCTCACACTTCACAGTTTGAGTACTTATTTGTCTTGTTAATTCAGATGTGCATTATCTCACATTTATCAGTGTTAAACTTCATCGGTCATTAATCTGGATATAGAAATCATCTGTTTATACCGTCCTGAGGCTAACTCTTTCCTCCTCACTGTGAACCACCCAGCTAATCTTTGTGTATTCCCCAACATTAGTTATCATTCCATTGCTGTCCATCTTCCACATTCTCACCATCATCATTTATGAATATCACAAACAAACCTTGATTTCCTTCCTGTTCTCCAGATGGTATTCACAGAAGAGGAATTAAGAATTCCAGTCTCTTGCTATTCTTATTTTGCGGAATTTACAAAGTGATGTAGTTAACGCCCATTATGAGGGAGCTGCTAATAGCATTTTCGACACCGAGTTGAATTCACCTTTTACACTCTGCCCCTCAGCATGTCTTATTCATAAAGTGTGTACCTAATTTAAGATGGACTAGGGTTTGGCAACTTGCACTGGAGCATTAGTCATTTGTGTGGCACTATTCTTTGTATGAATAGTCAGAACTGAAGAAGTATTTCATCTGCAGGGTGGACACTGACTCGTTGCTTGAATCAGTGATTGTGATGAGGATAACTATTCAAGTAAATTCTACGTTATGGGCAAACGGAAGGAGATCAAATCATGTTCTCATGTCTACCTTGAATTGGAAGCAAATACATATTGTGAAAAAATTTGAAAATATTGAGATACCATACTAGGGGAAAAAAACATGTAATCTGCCAATGATGGAGATACAAAAATACAGAGTGAATGTGCAATCTGAACAAGAATCAAGTATAGAAAATGAAGTGGATCAAATCTTAATTTTCAATGGAACAAGATCCCAATTTTTCTGAACAGTGATATTTTTCACCCAACCTCACATTTGCCAAAGCAAGTTTTTCCCAGTCACTAATACTTCATTATCCATTCTTCCTCGGCCTTCTTACTCTTTTCTTACACTCCTACTTCCCTTGCACTGCCCCATCTGCAGCGACATACTCTTCCATTGATGATATCTCTTCACATCTTTCTTCTCCCACTCCCACTGTAAGTTACACCAGTTCCCTAGTTGCCCCCACTTCCACTGGCCATTCCTTTCCGTTTTTACTTTCCAACAGGGGTGATTGGAACTGCTGGCTTCTGTGCTGCTATTGGTCTTCAGTAAATGGTGAGATTGAGATGATCAATGTCCAATAGGAACAGACAATAGTGTCAGTCTGTCACCGTCCAATGCACCGTGAACATGGTGCTTCTGTTCTCTATAGAGCGTGGAACTTTATTTCTGTGTCTGTGTCACACGCTTAACCAAACAGCCTCATCATAAATAGGACAAACCTCTCCTCAGAATCAGACGACCATGCATCAGTTTTTCCTTAAACGTTGTGAGGACAGTGACCACATTGTTCAAATAAGCCGTGTACTATCATTTTGGTCTTTACCAATTTAACTGATTTTCCAATGTCATTAGAGGTGAGATCAGAGTAACTTGCCTCGCATCAAAGTAATATTTGACTCATGTAGCATCATTCACCCTCAGAAAACTGTGGTTAACGGGAATCAGAGGAAATTCTGTGCTGGTAATTTCCTCAATGAACAATGACACCTTCCCTAGAGCTATTGGGAATGACAAATAAACTCTGCCTTTGCTACTGCAATCCAAAATCATGGATGGATTTGTCTTATTAATAACATCATTTGTTTTCACGGTTTGGTCTAAAGTCTCAGAAAAGTAAGTCCTTGCTGGTTGAGTTTCACCCCAATGAAATCAGAGTATTACAATAAGATAACGATAATTTTCAATCAGTTACTTTCTGTGGACTGATCGTGCGATGTCAGTGCCACTGAGATCAATATTTTCTCTGTCCAATAGCATCTCATTAAATTGACTCAAGGCTGCACCATTCCACAATTTTACATCATTTCCAGCTCATTCGCCGTGCTCGCCAGCTATATGAGGACTACAACGTGGAATAACTGAGAGATGCCTATGAGCCTCTGGAACCTGACACCCCACCCATGCCCTGCGCTCTGAGTCCATTCCCCCCCCACCCAAAACCACCTCCTGTCGTGTATTCACCATTCCTCCTAAACTGCCACGCTGTAATGCTGAATGTTCTGTAATCTGCAAAAGTATCAGCGTTATCCCTCTGCGCCCCCTTTAATGAATTTCAGGAACGACATAATGTTGAAATCCTCTTCCACTGTCTTCTCCTCGGTGTCCACTTGTTTGTGCAAGAGTCCACTCCCCATCCCAAAGACCCTTTCCCAAGCTCCAACACTCTCCCTCCACCTGGACGCATTCCTCTGCTGTTTACTTTGACTCAATCTGTTCTTTGAGAACTTTCAATGTGACACTGGTTGTTTTAATTTTTCTGCATCTCCCTCACCCTATCCCACATATCACTGCTCACCTATCACCCTCTGAACAGTCTATAAGCTGTATGCTTCGATCCAACCCTGACTGTGTTATTCAGCCTGTGCCGATAAGGGTGGTGCTGCTGTAGTCTGGTGGACTCATCTCTCCATTTCAGAGGCTGAGTGCCAGCTCTAAGACACCTCCACATATCACCTGCTACTCCATAACCCTGCCATGGCACATCAGGCCATCTTATTAAATAAATCTGACAACATTTCATCTGGAGATTCCCACCCACTCGCCCCCACCTAACAGTCCCGAAGCTGATGGTCCTCTGATAGCAGAGCTCGCTTTTATGTCCTCCTGAAAATCCACAAACAGAACTGCCTGGGCAGACCCTTTGCTTCAGCCTGCTCCTGCCATACAGAGGGGGTGCATGGATACATACGTAGGCCGAAGTTAAACCTGTTCCTTCATGGGGTACGTAGACAATTCCTTGTTCCATTTCTTTCCAGTCCCCATCCATAACTGCTTCTCCGATACGTAGATGATATCATAGCTGCTCCTTCTCTCTCTTGTCCAGAATTGGAAAAGGTCATCGTTTCCAATTTGCACTAATCCCTCATTTTCACAAGGTCTATCTCTGACTCCTCCCTTTCTTTCCTCGACATCTCTGCTTCTATTTTTGGGGATAGACGGGTCACTGATATCCAGTATTAAGCCACCGACTCCCACAGCTACTTGGAGTATACACCCTCACACGCTGTTTCCTGCAAATGCTCCGTTCCATTCCCCCAGTTCCTCCGTCTCCACCGCATTGCTTCTGATGATGTCAAGTTCAAAAATGTGGCCTCTGAAATGTCCACCTTCTTCCTCAACCGAGAATTCCCCAGCACTGTTCTCGACAGGGCCCTCAACCAGTTCTGACCCACCTCCTGCACTTCTACCCTCACCCTCTCTCCTCCCTCATGCAACAGTCTTAGAGTTCTTCTTGTCCTTACCTACCATCCCACCAGCATTCACATGCAGAAGATCATGTGTCTGCATTTCCCCCACCTCCAGCGAGATGCCACCACTAGACACATATTTGTCTCCTCTCCCTTTTCCTTCTTCTGACCATTTCCTCCGTGACACCATGGTCCGCTCGTTATTCACTGCCAACACCTCCCCCCACGTCCCCCACCCGCCCCCCCAACACAGGTCCACGTCACTTTCCCCTGCTGGAGGTGTCACACTTTCCCATTTACCTCCTCCCTCCTCACTAACCAAGGGCCAAACATACCTCCCAGCTGAAGCAGCACCCTATCAACATTTCCCACATTCGCTGCTCACATTGTGGTCTGCTCGACATTGGGGAAACTAAAGTTAGGCTGGGTGAACACTTCACAGTATATCAAAACTGTACCTATGCAAAAGACCCTGACTTTCCAGTTGCCTGCCAGTTTAATACCCCATCCTGTTCCCTGGCCAATATCTCTGCGTCAGTCTTGCTGCCATGTTCCAGGACATTTCAACGCAAGCTGGAAGAACAACACCTCACTTTCCATGGGCGGTCCCTGCAGCAATTCAGACTCAAAATAATGTTCAATAATTTTCGCGACTGGACTCCTCAAAGCCCACTACCCATACCCCAGGCCTAGTACTCACCCCCTATTGTTAGCTACTAACAGTCTCCATTTACAGCTATTCAGCCTCTTCTGTATATTAATCAACATTTTCAGGGCTACCATCCGTTCTGAGGAAAGGCCACTGAACTAGAAATGTTAATTCTGATTTCTCTGCACAGACGCAGTTAGACTCGAAACGTCAGCTTTTTTCTCTCGTTACGGATGCTGCCAGACCTGCTGAGATTTTCAAGCATTTTCTCTTTTGGTTACAAATTACTCGAGATTCAACTCAGATAGCAGCTTTGCTTATATCGTTCACATCAGTCAATTTGTCACAGTTCAGAAAAAAAAGACAAAAACCGTAGAGGGTAGCTCAGCAGGTCTGGTACTGTCTGAGCAGAGATACGCAGAATTAACCTTTGATTCCAATATGACTTTTTCAGAACAGTATCACATCATATTCGATACATTAACTTTGTTTATCTCTGCAGATACTTCCTCATCTGTGGCACTTCTTCACCATTTTTTATTTGTTTTTTATGTTTCTATATCACTGTATTTCATGTTTCTTGGCAAGGCTACATGCTGAATTTGGTTATATGGGGACAATGTAGTCCTTTCCTGTTACTATTATAGTTGGTGTGTCTGTGACACCTGTGTTACGGCCGAAATCTGTTGCTTCTTTAAGATTCAAAGGAAAAAAGAATATTTTTCTGATTATCCTGTAAATCTCAGGAATTCCACTTTGTTTGAAAAGACATTTTAGAGGCAGCAGAAATTTCATGAGATAATAGGAATAGATTATTGATGGTGGAGCACTCTGTGGCCTTCATTGAACTCGCTTGTCTACCCCCTCCCTAAGGCTTTGGTTACATATCACAGAATTATTTACAGCAAAAGTGGGGGAAACTCAGCCCATTGTCTCTTCCAGTTTGGAACGACTATATCTCTACGTTAGTCTCCTGCACTGTCCCCATAGCCCTCCACATTTTGTTATTAGTGTCTGCTTTTAATTTTAAGTATCCTGCCAGATATGAACAATATGATCAAGCTCAATCAAAAAAAAGCAGAATTTAGAGGGCAAGCTCAGCTGGTCTGGCAGTATCTGTGAAGAGAAATCAAAGTTAATGTTTCTGGTCCAGTGATCCTAATCGAATTGTATTCCCAATGATTAAGTGGTGTGTATATTAAATATAGTTCACTTTATCACATTTAAAATGATCCTGTTCAGTTCATATTGTCATTCAGCATTGCATTTCTCAAATATTGGCTGTTTCCTTGTTGTGCATTAGATTTAATTCTGTCTGGCAGAAAGCGTGATGATGACTGGGGAATATCATTGTAACCCCCCCAACCCCCCCCCCCCCCCCCCCCAAGCACTCTCCACAGCCACTATCCCATTCCGTCCTATCTCCCAGCGAATGTCATGATCATTCGAACCTGACTCATTAATTCATAAGTCTTAATGAATAAGTTCATTGTAATTATCACTTTTGCTTTCGACTGAGGCCAAAATGCGTAAAACAGTATGGTTTTATACAAATAAAACTGCATTTAGAAGTTTGTCAAGTTGTATAAATAAATTACTGAAGCATATTCCCTAGTTGCCTTATTAGAGCAGTGAGAGGAACATTCAGAGAAGTCCACACTTCCTGCCTATGTTCAAGGCGACTGTGCCCAGTGACAGTGTGTTGGCTGGCGGTTGTTCCCGTGGAGGAGAGATCCCACAGAAACAACGCCCTGGTTGTGTTTATTTTGGTGGGTGGAGGGATTTGGGGAGAGATGGTAACAGCATAATAAATGGACAACCGAGCAGAATCATCTAGCCTACGAAAAGATAACATTCATCTTTCTCCCTCACAACTGACTTCACTAGAGCAATTGGTGATGAGAGATTTGACCAATAGCCAGCAATGTCGACATGTCGTCCAGTCCAGTCATATTGTGAACTGAATGTGCTGGATTGAAAGCTGGGACTGGTTGCTCAGTGACTGATTTCGCTGCTCGTTGGATGCTGCCTGAACTGCTGTGCTCTTCCAGCACCACTAATCCAGACTATGATTAATGTCAGTCTCCATGCAATGTAACTGTGTCACTGGAGGGTTTCCCTCTCCTATTGGTGAAGGGCTTCATTCAGTGCGCTATCCCAGTGTAGGAGCAGATGCATCAGCTCCAACAGTAACAGTGATCAACAGCTGTGTAGACAGAGAGAGGACAGATCTGAATCTGAGAATAATGGACTGGAACATTACAACAATGGAGAGGAGGTTTTTCTTGAATCTTTTCAAGTGTGACTCCTCTTCAGAACAGAAAAGGATTGGAAAATGGGCTTTTAAATCCCTTGACCGCGGTAGAGGAGGGGTGACGGGAAACAAGATGATGTAGATGAGCAATGCCACTGACAAATTGACTTTTATTTCTGGTAAAAGAGAATCAAATGAGTATTACTTAGATTGTGAAGGGGGAAATGGGTTCGTTAATTAACTGCAAGAGAAACGATTCACAAACAGGGCAAGTTCATTGGGAGACCAGGAGAAAGAATGTGTGAAGAATGGAGACCAGCCATAATGCGGTCAGGCTGTGCAAGTATGGAATTGAATAAAAATTCCATCAGGATAGAACGTTCCAAGGTCTAAAGTGAGGTGTTATTCGAGCTTGGGTTTTGCTTCATTGGAGCATTACAGCAACCCAGGACTGAAATGTTTGCATGACAGCAAGGTAAGTTTTTGAAATGGGAAGCAAGAAGAAGATCAGGGTTATTCCCACAGACAGAGTGGGAGTGTTCTTCAATACAGTTTCTGTTTGGTCTCCCCAATATAAAGGAGACTTCATTGTGAGCAGCAATGACAGGAGATTGGATTGAAAGAGTACAAATGAAATGCTGCTTCTTCTGGAATATGTGTATTGGGTTGTTAAGAAATAACAGATGTGTCCGCCATTTTTTCAAATGTCCAAATTTATTTCTTCTTATATTTAGTCCACCTAGTTCCACAGCTTGGAAAGTGTAAGTACAATAGGTGCGGGAGGCCAGAGTTAATAAACTTGGATCTGGATAAACACAGCAGACCAGACAGAATCAGAGGTGCAACAAAGGCAATATTTTGATCTTGGACCATTCGTCAGGACGGGTGAGAGGGAGGGGATCCCAGAAATGGCGTGATGGGATATGAAAGGGTGGCCGGTAGGTATGTTGGCGGTAGGTACATGCAGGTATGAGGTTACTGTGATTGGTCAGTGGGAAGGGTGGATCAGATACAGGTGGGTCTGGTCAGGGAACAGGGACATGGGATAAGGCGGCAGCCTGAGGGGTTTTGAATCGGCTTCAGTCAATATTGAGGCCATTGGGCTATCAGCTTCAAAGGTAAACTCTCAGTTGGTGGTTGTCTGACAGTGGACTGGCTAAGGATGAGCATGTCGCCGGGCGAGTGGGAGTGGGAATTAAAATGAATGGTAACTGGAAAGTCGGGTTGGTTGTTTCGTACAGAGCACTAATGCTCCATACAGAGTCTGATCCTGGCCCACCGAGCTCATCTCCAAATCCCAACGTTGTCTCTTCTATATTGGGGAGACCAAAGGGAGACTCAGGGACATAATCATGGAGCATCGGCTCTCTGCACGCTTTAACAAATTCAGCATTCCAGTTGCCATCCATTTCAATCACTCCCCTCCCCTTGCTCATCCAGCGACAGGCCTCCTCCACTGTCAGAGTGAGGTCAAACAGAAACTGGGGAACACAACTTGATATTTCAGCTGGAGACCTTACAGCTTAATATTGTCTTCACTGGCTTCAAAATCTCTCGACCAACAGCTTTACCCCATGTCACCTTTCCCTGACCTCACCAAAGCTGTGGATCTTCCCATTCGCATATCTGTTGCACCCTTCCCACTGACCAATCACAATAAATACCTGCCGCATCCCTCTATCGCTATCCCACCTAGCCTTCCACCAGCCGCACGGCCCTCCCTCTATTTACTTCCCGGCTCCCCTTTCCCACCCCAATCCTGATGAAGTCTTTCAGCCTGTAACGTTGACTTTCCTCTTCCAAGGATGCTGTCTCACTTGGTTTGCTTTTTCAGCTTCATAGGTATTGGCTACATAGTTGCACGTTGAGACCTTATCAGCAACAGATTTTATTGTGCTTTTTATACATTCCTTGTCTGGTTACTGACAAGCTTATCTCAACATTCTCACAACAGGATCTAGGAAACAGTCTTTTTGTCACTAATGCTCCTGTCTGCTTCGAACTGATTTTCTTTGTTTTAACCGTACTTTCATCACTGCTGTTCGCAATGGCATTGTAATTGTAACTCTTATTATGCTGTAGCTTAACCACACTATTTCCAATATGCTTCACAACTTCCTTGTTCTTATGCTCCACACATCTATTCATAAACCAAAGATCCAATAAGTCCTTCTATAATTTCCTGTCTGCTGTGTTCCTTTCTCCTTAAACGGGGAGGTTACATTTACCAGTCCTCCCTCAGAGGCACAGAGACACACATACACAGACACACACACTCTCTCAATCACAGGCACACATACAGACACACACACTGTCACACAGACACACTCTGACACACACTCACTCACACACACAGGCACGCGCACTTTCACACACACAGACACACACACTCACACAGACACACACACACTCACTCACACACACAGACACACACACACTCACACAGACACACACAGACAGACACACACACTCACTCACACACACAGACACACACGCACTCACACGCACAGAGACAAACACACTTTTTCAAACTCAGACACACACACAGACACGCACACACTCACACACACGCAGACACACACACACTCACACACACACTGACACACACTCTCTCTCACACACACACACAGATCAATCATTGTTCGGCCATTCAATTTCAAATTATCCTGTTTCATTTACACTGTCACTTGCTATTCCTTCTTCCGAATATATCTGTTTCTTTCTCTACATTTGATTTTATTCTCTCTGTCAAGAAGACATTGGGGACGGGGGGATGTCACTTTACGCCTCATCAGTCTCCACAGTCACTGTCTTCTATTCCTTTCTGTTTCTTAGCCATGAAAAATACATACTGTGTCTGACACTTAAATCCCAATAAACATGTTTTTTTTAGATTCCTACAGTATGGAAATAGGCCCTTCAGCTCAACAAGTCCACATCGACCCTCCGAACTGTAACCCACCTAGATCAATTCCTCTACCCTCGATTCACACCTGACACTGGGCAATTTAGCATGGCCAAATCATATCTTTGGACTGTGGGAGGAAACCGTAGCACCCAGAGGAAACCCACGCAGACACGGCGACAATGTGCAAACGCCACACAGACAGTTGCCCAAGGCTGTTCAGTAAACAAAACATTTACTTTTGGGCTAAGGCTACAACAAACCTAAAAAAGAAACGGCATACAACTGTGCAATAAGATGTTTGCACCTTTGCAAGTAAATTATTGAATTACATTGTGTAAAGGATAATTAACTGATAAAAGGTATAAGAGTATAATCCAGCAACAGCCGTCGCACTTCAAGAGAATAACATGCAATTACATTTAAACTTGACGATTATGGACTAACATTTATTATGTCCGGAAAAAAGATGGTGATTTTGTGAGAAATTGCATTTTCCCCATGATATGTAATTCGCAGTAGTTCACGTACCAGTGTGGAGACCCCATGTTGGTTGAGAGGGAGCGCCAGGCTCTGAATGAATTCTCACTGTCTCAATGTGCAGTTGGTGTGTGTCTCTGCACTGTTCATAAATCTATCAGCAGCCTTAATGCCTTACTCCTGAAATAGTTCGCTATTCCCACCACCTTCTGTCCTCTATAGGAGTACAATAATGTCTTCGCGGAGATAGAAGGCATTTCCTTGAGACTTCGCACAAACTTTTCACTTCTCACTTTTCTCTCTCACGTTCAGCAAACCAAGTTAAAGTGACACATATATACCACGAGCAAAGGAACCAGGAGGAACAACATAGTGCAGTCTATTTGTGTAGAATCTGCTTCACTCTTTGTCATGTTGGGGCATCAAAGACATCTTCCTATTTCTGTACACATGGTTCGATAGGCTGAATGGCCACCTCCTGGTCATGTGGAAGCAGCTCAAGGACCTGACTTGGCGACTCCGGTTCCTGTTTAACATATCGATGTGCTGACTACACTCCTTCACTCCTTGTGTAATAGGCAGGAGGGTCTGAATGGGCTATCCCTATTCTTGTCCAATAGTTTCAATGGATCGAATGGTGTCCTTGTATTCTGTTGAAATCACGTTTAGCGCAGAAGTATATGCTCAGAAATGGCGATTCTCCTGCTCGTTGGATGCTGCCTGAACTGTTGTGCTTTTACAACGCTATACACTCGAGTCTTCAGTCACTGAATGGTCTCCTCGGTTTCTGTGCATCAGGTTATCGGGGTAAATGAACTCCAAACGCTCCTGTCTTGCAGTTTTGAGGAACTGAATGGAACATAGGGACGTAGGGCTGAGGAGTAGGAGTGTGTCATTAGACACGTTAAGCCTTCTCAACTAGGCAGTAAGATCGTGGCTGATCTGGATGTGTTCTCAGCCCCACTTCCATATCTGTAGTTCATTGTCCTTTACTGTCCAATATCTGACTGCCACAGGCACCACAAACTTCTGGGGAAGAGCATTCCCACACAAACAACCCTTTGTGAAATTCTCCTCTTCCGTGTTCAGACTGGGGCTGGACGGACCACTGTTTCATTTTCTAGTCCCGTTCCTCCATTGATCATGATAAATTTTAAATGTAACTCGGTTGGTGATATGACCAATGATATAGGTCTTAGACTAGGTCAGGTTCTTTGCTGGGGACAAGTCAGCTCGATATATTACATTTGCAAAAATAATTCATCAAAGCAAAGTTACTCAAAGCTAAGATGGAAAAATAAATGGCAAACAGTTTGGACAAATACGTACATTAATATTTATCTTTGAACGCATACTGAGATGCAGTCTGCACAGACTGCATGCAGTGTGGATGAGATTATACCTGTGTTCTGTACTGTTTCAAAGACTGAGAAGTTATCTCAGGGAAACTTAGAAAATTCACCCACAGCAGACTGACTAATACAGGGGCATGGAGAAGTGCAGCAGGCAATGTTAGGGGGGGGAACCCAAGATGTTCTACAGAAACAAGCTGAACAGAATAACCAGGAAAAAATTAGGACCCATATCGAAGCCAATAAGGTAATCAGTATGTGAAACCGGGGAACATTGATAGCCTGTGACATGAGAGCTTCACATCTGTTTTATTTGAGAAAGGAAAAAGCAGGTACAGAAATCAAGAAGATGGACTGGGAAGCTCTCGAGCAGATTTATATAAGATGCAAGTTGGGATGAATGGTTTTGGATGATGTAAAGTCCAGATGAGTTGTATCGAGGATGCTGTTGGAGACAAGAGAGGAAATGTCCTGACCTAAATGTTTTAGTCGAATCTGACCACACAAGAGAGGTGCTAGAGGACTAGAAAACTGCTATGTGGTCCCAAATCACTGGGAAGGTGGTAGCGATAGACCAGTGTCTGGTGGTGTACCACAGCGAGAAGTGTAATGTATCTAATTATTCATAAATGATGTAAATATTAATGTGGAGGGGGTGGTGGGGGGTGGGGGCTGAGCGTAATAAGTAATTTTGTGTTTGACACAAAGATTGGCCAGGTGGTTGGCAGTGAGGAGGAAAGCCTTATGTTACGGGAAGATACAGGTGGAATTGTCAGATCAATGGCAGACGGAATGGAACATTGATAAATAGGATGTGATGCACTTTGGATGAAGGAACTAGACAGGGGAGAATTCAATAAATAGCAGAATACTAGGGAGGTCAGAGGGTGTTTCTCCACACATCCCTGAATGTGACTGGACAGTGTAATAGCCAGTTAAGAAATCACACGGGACTGTAGGCATAGTGTTCATTCATCGAGGCGACATAATATGAGTTAAACATGCCATTGGTTAGGCCATACATAGAATACTGTGTGCACTTCTGGCAGCCACATTACAGCAAGTGTTTTGGCTTCTCAGTAACATCAGAAGCTATTGGGGTCACCACAGAGTTGGAAGCTTCAGTGGATTTGTTTTCCTTCCTAGATTGGAGAACTGCATCTGACAATCTGTGTCTGATCGTTCCTTTTTGCCAAGTACGTGTTTATAGGATATTACTGTATCAGAACATTTCATTGTTGATAGAGTCTAGGCCAAGCCTTCAAATATTTTTGAGGAGCTCTGCGGTCTTCTATAACACGTGATTCCTCCTCTTCTTGTATAATTCGTTGGATGCACTAAATGGGCTACCTTGAGGATCTTTTGCAGATATGTCCAGGACTACATGGATTTCTGTCCACAAACCACAATCATTGTGCTTTATGCTTTAAATCACTCTAACCAGGGAAGTTTCCAACTCATTCCCATTAAGCGCACTCCTGCTCAGGCTCTTTGAGACCATCCTTAGTTAAATGATGCCTTGATGTCAGGGCCGGTCACTCTTCCCTGAGCCCTTGTGATCACGTCTTTTGCTTATATCAATAGGTCACAGTGTGGGGGTAATGAGTGCTTTTTGACCAATCAGAGTTGAGGGCTGTGAAGAACTGGACATGAACGAGGATATTATACCTTATGATCTTATTGTGGATGAAGACATGCTTGCGGGGGGTGGGGGGCGTGTGGATGAATGACATACCCCTGGTTGTGGGTTCCCACATTCTATTATTGGAAAGTAGAAGGTGTTATTTTCCTGGAAGCTCTGTTATTGAATGTTGCCAGATTGTCTGGACCATCTCTGGCTGAGTTGTTGGGGCTGTATACACCGTGAAACTGGGTCTATAACATGACCAACATATGAAGCACATGTTGCAGAGAGGGGAAGCTCTTTAAAGAGAGATGAGCGACCTCTTTGATACCCAACCTGGGCTTTCCAATTAAATTTTCCAAACCATCCCAAATTGTGTTTGACAGTTTTGAGGGGCTGAATGGTCTCCTGTGTTTCTGTGCACTAGGGTATCGCAGTAAGTAGCTTCTAACTGTCCGTGTCTAGCAGGTTTGAGAGACTGAATGGAACACAGAAACATGGGACTGAGGAGCAGGAGTGGGCCATTAGACACTTTGAGCATTCTCCAACAGGCACTAAGATTGTGGCTGACAGGTTATGGTCACAACTCCACTTTCCTGACTGTATCCCGTTGTCCATGACTCACTTCTCTGCCAAATATTTAACTAACTCAGCTTTGAATCAATGTAAACAAAGAAGCATCTCAAACTTGTGGGGAAGAGAATTCCCACATGAAATGCCTGTTTAGAATGTCTCCTCATCCCTCTTACAGAGTCATGCAGCATGCAAATTTGTCCGTGCTGACCAGACATCCCAATCTGATCGAGTCTGATTTGCCAGCATTTGGCTCATATTCCTCTATATCTCCTTATTCAGATACCCATCAAGATGCCAGACTCCATCACTTCCTCTGGCAGATGATTTCATATGCACACCTCCCTTTGTATGAAAACAATTCCTCTAAGTTCCATCTAAAATATTTCCCCTCGCACCTTAAACCTATACCCTCGAGTTTTGGAATCCCCTATTCTGGGAAATCGACCTTGTCTATTTACAAAATCCATGCCCCTTATGATTTTATAAACCTCTGTATGGTCAGCCTTAAGTCCGTGATTCTGCAGGGAAAACCGCTTTTGCCTATTCAGCCTCTGCTTATAGCTCAAACTCTCCAAACCTGGCAACATCCTTATAAATCTTTTATGAACCCTTTCAAGTTTCACAGCAACCTTCGTACAGCAGGGAGACCAGAACTGCACACAGTATTCCAAAATGTGGCCTCACTGACATCCTGTACAGCTGTAACATGCCATCCCAACTCCGAAACTTAATGCTCTGACAAATGAAGGCAAACATGCCAAACACCTTGTTCACTATACTATTCACTTTGAAGGAGTTTTGCACTTCATCTCTCCGTCTCGTTGCTCAGCAACATCCTCCAATAAATTTCCATTAAGTACCCCGATTTGCTTCCCAAAATGCAGCACTTCACATTTATCTGAATTAAACACCATCTGCCAATCGTCAGCCCATGGGTCCGTCTGATCGAGGTCTCATTGCACTCTAAGATAATTTTTTTCATTAACCACAACACCAAAACTGTTGGTGTAATCTTCAAACTTACTACCCTTACCACCTACAGTCACATCCACATCATTTATATAAATGACGAAAAGCAGTGGGCTCAGCATTGATCCTTCTGGCACACTACTGTTCACAGGCCTCCAGTCTGAAAAGCAATCCTCGACCAACCTCTGTCGCCTTCCTTCAATCTAATTTTTTATTCAATTGTCTTGGGTGCGCTGGTTCCCATGTGACCTAACCTTGCTAACTTGCCTAATATGCAGAATCTTGTCGAAGAACTTGCTCCAGTCTATATGGAAAGCATCTACAACATTGCCTTCATCAATCTGCTTTGTTACCTCTTTAACATACTCAGTCAAATTAGTGTGACACGATTTATCATGCAAAAAGCCATGGTGACTATCCCTAATCAAGCCTTGCCTTTGAACATGCATGTAATTGGCTATCCCTCAGAATCCCGTCCAACAACTCACCCACCACTGATGTCAGGCTCACCGGTCCAGAGTTCCCTGGGTTGTTGAGTAACTGTTTTCTTTTCTACTGCAAATTATCGGTGTTACCAGTTTGATGATATGGCTTATAATATAGGTCACACATTGGGTCATGGTCGTCCTTGGAAGAAGTCATGTAGATTTCCTTCTCTGTTAAAATAACAAATTCATGTCTAAAACAAAGTTCTTCAAGCTATGATGTAAACAGTGTAGAAATTACAAAAATATACATTGATATTTCCATTACTAAAAGTAATGAGGAGCACAAACATATGCAGACACACACAGATACATACACAGGCACACACAGACAAACTCAAAGACACACACAGACGTGCGCACACAGACACACTCAACCTCACAAAAACACAGAAACACAAAAACACGGACACACAGACACACATGCACCCGCAAATACACACACTAACACAGACAAATGCATGTACCATAGCGCGTACAAAATTAGAGCAGTAAAAAGACCATTTGGCCCATCCAGTCAACTGAACAATTGATCATGGATGACATGTTTTTCAAGCCAGTTCTACTACCCTCTCACAACAAGCCTTGAACCCATCTTTAATCATAACTTATCGAGTTATATCCTAGACTCTAAGATGTGTGTGTGTGTGGCACGCACATGCACGTGTGTATCTGTGTGTGTGTGTGTGTGTGTATGTCTCTTTGTGCGTCTGTGTGTGTGCATGTGTTGTCTGTGGGTGTGTGTGTCTGTGCGTGTGCATGTGTCTGTGTGTCTCTGTGTGCGTGTCTTTGTGTCTCTGTGTATGGGCGTCTGTGCGTGTGTGTGTGTGTCTGTGTGTGTCTTCGAGGAGAAAGTGAGGACTGCAGATGCTGGAGATTAGAGCTGAAAATGTGTTGCTGGAAAAGCGCAGCAGGTCAGGCAGCATCCAAGGAACAGGAGAATTGAAGTTTCGGGCATAAGCCCTTCTTCAGGAATGTGTGTCTGTGTGTGTATGTCTGGGTGCGTGTGTATGTGTATGTGTATCGTGTACATGTCTCTGTATGTGTGTGTGTGTCCTAATAGCAGGAGACAGCATTATCGAGGACGGTTGTTTTTCGGACTGGAGGCCTGTTGTTATGGACTAGGCCAGACCACTCAAAATATTCTTGAGCAGGCAGCGCACACTATAACTTTGTAATTTGTTTCAGTAAGTGCACAGTGAAAATTATCAGGTTTTAACATAGACAAAAAATATTCACAAAACTACACAATGAAACACAAAGAACAGAATAAAGAACCCCTACAGAACTCAATCTATTCAAACTAGACTTAATTAGCTGTTCTGGAAGTACACAACCATCCCAATAAGCAAACCCCCCCTTAAAAACAGTACAAATGGAACAAATGATTACACGTTAAAGTTAGAAGGGCAGAAGGAGGGGTGGGGGGGGGGTGGAGAGAGAGAGAGAGAGAGAGAGAGAGAGAGAGAGAGAGAGAGAGATAGAGAGAGAGAGAACCTGTCCACAGAGCTAGACTGTAAACTGGTTCTGGACTGAACTGCTCACCTCGAGAGCTGACCACTCCCCTTTCATTATACCTTTAATCACAAAACCGTTCAATCTCTGTACCAAACCAATCACCTTGGAGCCGAGAACTATTTACGACGCCTCTGAAAAAAAATTCAAGGACACAGTATCGTTGAGAAAAGGAAGCTTTTAAAGAAAAGGGACCAGCTTTGTGACACTGTGCACAGTGGTGTTCCACAGGGACTTGTGCTCAATCCATTTTTGTTTTGACATTTAGACAAATGATTCAGATGAGAATTATAGAAGGCGTAGTTAGAAAGATTGTGGATGAAACCAAGTTTGGCTATGTAGTGGACAATGAAGATTACACAGGGACCTAGATCAAATGGCTTGATGAATCTGAAGAGTTGTACAGCACCGAAGCAAACACTTTTGACCAAGTCGTCCATGCCAACCTGATTTCTGAAAGTAATCGTGCCCTACTTGGGGTGGTGCAGTGGCTCAGTGGTTAGTACGACTGCTTCACAGTACCAGGGACCTGAGTTTGATTGCTGGCACAGCTGACTGACTGTGTGGAGTTTTCACATTCTCGCTGTGTCTGGGTGGGTTTCTTCCCACAGTCCAAAGTTGTGCAGCTTATGTCAATTGGCCATGCTAAGTTGCACATAATGTCAGGTGAATTCGTCGGGGTAAATGTGGTGAGATGGTTCTGGATGGGTAACTCTTCTGAGAGTTGGTGTAGACTTGTGCTACATGTAGGGAATCTAATCTATTTGCCAGCAATTGGAACATATCATTCTAAATCCTTCCTATCAATATATCCATCTGGGTTCCTTTTAAATGTTGTAATTATACCTACCTCCATTACTTCTTCTGACAGTTCATTATGTACACGCACCACATTCTGAGCGATAACGTTGGCCCGACGTCACTTTAAAATCTTTCCCCTCTCACATTAAATCTATGCCTTCTAATTGTGGACTTCCCAGCATGGGGAAAAGATCTTGACTATTCACCCCCTATCCATGCACTTCATGAATTTATAAACCTCTAGAAGGTGCAAATATGTCTCCCACCCAAGATCTGTGCTTTCAGGCATCCGGGCCTTAAATTCTGAAATTCAATACTGACACCTCTTCCATCTTGATCAAACCACAATTTTAAAATCATTTTACTCAATGCGTTCAGACATATTATTAAACACCTCTCGTTGGATGAGTTGGCCTCCAGTTGGCCCTATAGGGGCCAGAGGTAGGGACACTACCACCACTCCACAATAGCCCCAAACGTTGCAGCATTATTCTCCTGTGTGTTCGTTCATCAGCCTATTCTGACATGCTGCACCTGAATCCAGACAATCTGGTCTCGAGCTAGGGACACTTCCAGGGAAGTTCAGGAATTGGAATAGAATCCAGAGCTCTGCGTCAGAGGCAGGGATACTACTGACTGCACAAAATCTAAACCATGCCCAAATTTTTAACTTTAAATGCCAGCTTCCAGATCGGTATGGATTTATTGAAATCTGGTTCACTCTACTGAATTATCCAGTTAAAATAATAACGTTCTTAAAAAATGCAAGGTACTTGCCTCAACTGTAGGATGTCGAGGTTATATGCTCTGCCTTCGAGATAAACTATGAACATCTTTAAATACTTGTCTATTATTTCCAGATTAAATGGCTATTATCTGTAGTCTGCAATATGAGGGAATGAAATCCTGCAGACACACACTGCACTATGAAGGATCTCGAATAAATATCAACACGGAACACCAGAGTCAAAAACAGAGCTTACTTTCTGGCCTGAAACACCGATCACTGTTTACCAACTCTAACGTGTGACTGCCCTATTCCTAAAACCAGTAAATGGTACAATGTAACTGATTACTTTCCAGCCTTTCTTCCCCAATATTATCACTCACTGGGCTAAAGAATTGCAGATGGAGTGTAATGTTGATAAATGCGAGGTATTGTACTTTGGTAAAACAAACAAAAAAAAACACATATACAATTAAATGTTGAGCCATTGGTAGTGTTGTAGAACAGATCAACCTGGGGTTTCAGGCATAATTCGTTGAAGTTTGTTTCATATGTAGACAGGATGGTTATGAAGGTGTTTTACTTGATGTTCTTCATTGTATAGACATAGTCATAGAGATGTACTGAACGGAAACGGATCCTCGGGTACAACTTGTCCATGTCGACCAGATACCCTAACCTCATCTTGTCAATTTTGCCAAAACCTGCCCATATCCGTCTGAACCCTTCCTATTTATATACTCATCCAGATATTTCTTTTTAAATAGTTTACCTTAACCAGCCTCTAGCAACTAATTCCATACGCATATCACCCTCTAAGCATAAAAATTGCTACTGTGGTCCCTTTTAAATCTTTCCCCTCTCATCTTAAACCTATGCCCTCTAATTGTGGACCCGCTTACCCCGGGGAAAAAAACATTGTCTCTTTAGCCTATGCATGCCTCTCATGATTTCATAAACCTCTATAATTCACCTTTCAGCCCCTAATGATTCAGAGAAAACAGCCCCAGCCTATTGCAGCTCTCTTTACAGCTCAAACCCTCCAGCCCTGGCAACACCTTTGTCAATTTTTTCTGAAACTTTCCAAGTTTCACAACATTTTTCCGATAGGAATGAGACTAGAATTGTACGCAATATTGCAAAAGTGGCCTAACCAATTTACTGCACAGCCGCAACATGACCTAGAGGGCATCGATTTCTGATGTGAGGGAAAAGATTTAAAAATGACCTAAGGAGCAACTTTTTCCCACAGAGGGTGGTGCATGTGTGGAATGAGCTGCCAGAGGAGGTGGTGGAGGATTTTTAAAATTATAACGTCTAACTGATATTTGGATGGGTACATGAAGAGGAAGGGTTTACATCGACATTGGCCAAATGCGATTAGTTTAATTTGGGGTATCCCATCAGCATGGACGAGTTAGTCTGAAGCGTCTTAATCTGTGCTGTACATCTCCGAGACTCTGACTCTATCTGACCTTGCACCAATATCGTATTAATTCATCATTCCCGGACATACTAACCTATGTTGCTAGATATGATCGAAATGTCTTCATTACAGCATTCTGAAACCTGCAAACACATCCTTCCATAACACTGGCTCAGAGTCTCTCTCCCTCTGTCTATTTCCCAAATCCCTCCCATTTGTTGGTGTTTAAACTGCTTCCCCACCATCTAGTTTTAATTGTCCAGTTTCAACGTGAATTACTGTCCTATATCTTTTCCTGCCCTTGAATGTTGCTCACTCAAGAGCATCAGCTTCCAACACTAAGAAGCTTAGAAACAGTGTTCAAAAAAGCATTGCTTGCGTTTTCTTTGACCTCCCAGTGTCCTGCCCTGTGCTCCATGTTGGATAATGGGGTTTTAACAGTTTTGAGGCACACCTTTGTAACTTGCTCTGTTCCTATTCGTTGAACGCCTGTGTTAATCACACTCTGCTGCTCATGTGCTCAGTAACATGAGGAATCCTCACAACTGTTAGTGATTCAGACCAGGTTTCTCATTTGCCTTTGACGGACATTTGACTTAACTCTAGTATTTGTACGTTCGTGGAAATGCTGGGGATGGTTTCCTGGAGGCTGTGTTTTAAGCTGCTGTGGAAATTCAGGAAGACCAGAGGCTTTGGTGATCCAATTCTGGATGAAACATGGTGACTGTAGTTACAGTATCTGGATCTGCAACATGACCAACAAATGGAGCAGAGACTGCAGAGAGGGGAATCTCTGTAAAATGGGATGAGGGAATCACAAACAGATCAGCCATAGTTTTGAAAAATGTTGGAGCAGGATTGAATGGCTCGCTCATGCAACTTATTCAGATATTCCTGTTAGTAACAAGCCAATTTCCCTTTTCTCCCAGTGTCCCAGACTGGTGGGTAGTTAGTCGCCTCCTCCTGTTCCTGGGGAACTGAAATCTGGGGCCTCACTAGCCTCCAGGTTTCCCTGTATCCCAGTCTCGAACAATTGAGTGACTGCCTCCTGTTCCTGTGTTCCGGTATCGAGCAGTTAAGGGTCTACCTCCTGTCCCTGTGTCCCAGTCTCGAACAGTTGAAAGACTGTCTCATGTCTCTGTGTCCCAGTCTCGAGCAGTTGAAAGACTGCCTGCTGTTCTTGTGTCCCAGTCTCGAGCAGTGGAGTGACTACCTCCTGTATCTCCCTGTTCCTCAGCAGCAGTTTCAATGCTCTGTATGATGTCACAAGGTTAAGAAAGGACTTGATAACAGGGAATTTCAAACTTGGAGCAGCATTACACAAAGGTATCTAGAAACGTCTCCACCAAACATTTTATGCAGCTGTTATTTTATTCCTGTCTCCTTTTATAAACAGGGTGAAACGTATACAACAGTGCACTGTTCCCACAATACTCCCACATACATGGAAGACAGATTATAAAGATTGAAAGATTTCTGGTCTATCCATCAGCAACCCTCATCCATACTATCCAAACCAAGTAAATGTTCCCTTTTATT
Organism: Chiloscyllium punctatum; assembly: GCF_047496795.1. Classification (NCBI taxonomy): domain Eukaryota; kingdom Metazoa; phylum Chordata; class Chondrichthyes; order Orectolobiformes; family Hemiscylliidae; genus Chiloscyllium; species Chiloscyllium punctatum. Next base: position 21,754,376 of record NC_092769.1, on the reverse strand, counting down.
GTGTTATGTAAAATGATGCAAGGAACTGGTTAACTGAAACTGTTTATTTGGTGACTGTGACTAATGTCAGTCTCCGTGGATTCTAATTATCCCAGTGGAGGGTTTCCATCTTTTCATGATAAAAGGGCTCCATTCAATATGTTATCCCATGGTATGGGCGGGAGCATCACCGATAGCACTAACAGGGATCGACTGCTCCAGAGAGCGGGAGAGATCAGAAACTGAGAATATTAGTCTGGACAGTTCCAACAGTGGATCAAAATCTGAGACAAAGAGACTGGAATGTTCCAACAATGGACAAGAGGTTATCCTATTATGTTTGGATTCTTTCCACATATTGGTGGCCGTTATCATCGTGGATCAGATATGTACTTTACATCATTCAACGTTTTTATTATCCTATCCTGGCTATTGTTGGTGTCCCTGGTAAGTTTCACTGTCGATATTATTTGCATTAACCATGTGCGACTGTATTGCTGTTCTTTTCATTTACTGTACTCTGTAAGTATTCACGCTCCAAACCACAACAAACAACAGTGAACTTGTTCATTCTTTCTCTCCTTCTTTAGTTCTGGCACTGGGCCTTGTTGGTTGACCTACTCACTTTCTGGTATGAACCAGGATTCATTGCATCACTGCCCTTGCTATTTAAATATTGAAAGCTTCGTAGTCACTGTCTTCTGTTCTGGATGTAAACTCCAGTTCCGTCCTTTGACTCCATCTCATCCCTGGCCAATAACTGAGGCTGAATCAGATGAGTCACAACTACGGTGATCCCTTTGGCCCCAAGCTGATTACTGACACTATATCCTGACCATTCCTAATTTTAACTATTGCCAACTGGAGATTATACTTCACTGGGTCATCCCATCTGCTGTGTGAAGCTTCAGCTATGAAACACAGTCTTAATAAAGCCAATGATCTGCTGCTGCTTAACCAAATCTGAGTCGTTATTCCATGGCTTGTATCTAAAAGCAGACCAAAATCCCATCATTCCTGTAGGGATTGCTTTATATCGTTGTTGGGTCTGGCAAAGCCTTTACTTTAATATTCACAAGCACGTCGTCACCTCTGACTATAACACGGTCCTCAGTCTTCCTCTGTTAATGACACAAAGCCCTGTCAGTTGTTCAGATTTAAGCTGATTTCCTCTCTGTCTATTCTCTCTCAAATAGTAATTTACAAATCTACTGCCACCAACAAACACACACACACACACACACACACACACACAATCTCTTGCCTTATATTTCGGCAGTGGAGATACAGTGGAGATGCATTTGTGGGAGCCCATTTACTGTCACTCACTGCATGGGTTACAAATCTTCCCGTGCAAGGCATTTCTGTGGTGCAAGTATAGTAGCAATATACTGGCAAAGGTTTGCAATGGTCCCCATGCTGGGCAGGTAGAACAGTTTATAGAGTAGTCCACGAGCATGGTGTGCATAGCTCTCCATTCTGGCTGGTCCCTTGTCCCAGTTTATGGTGTCTAGGATGGTACTGTAAGGTAGATTCACAATTTGATGTAACTATCCTTTTCATCTGATCTGGCAATAATTTTATTGAAAGCTCTCATTCTTGTGATTGGACCCACCATTGTCTCACTTCTCCAGTTACTCCCACTCCCCGGTCTCCTTTCTAAAGCAGACCGTGCTGTATTTCTGGTAGTACAGAGTCTGTGCTTCTGTGATTGTATGGCTGTGGAAGGTCAATCATTGAGTAGCTTAAGTTAGGAATTGATGGGTTTCTGAAGATTATCTTCACAAAGTTGTGAATAGAGAACTTGTAATATTTTCTGGAAATTTGTCAATGGCAAAATTAAGAGAAACAGGTTGCAGATTTCTTACAGTCTGATGCCAGATAATTGAGGACCTTGAAATAGAAGGACTATGGAGCAAATAATTTAGTTATGCCTTCACAGAAGAAAACAAAACAAAAAAGGAAACTTCCTAGCAATACTAGGGAATTTCAGTCTTGCGAGAAAAAGGGAATAGAATGAAAATAGCAACTAAACAGTTTAGAGAAAGTATTGGACTGAAATTAATGGGCATAGACAAAGTCAACAGAGATTTATGATATGGGAATCATATTTGAGAAAGTGGTTTTTAGTAAAATTATGTAGGAGGTATCAATGCCATGCGAGTGGATGATCAGAAAGATTTTTGATAAAGCCCCAAGCCTATTGTGCAAATTCGAATCCTATGGGACTGGGGCTAATATATGGTCATAGATTTAGAATGGGAGAGCTGGCAGGAAACAGTGAGTAGGAAAAAAACAATGTTTTATTTTTATATGGAAGGCTTGGAGGATATTGTACGGATCGTGTCTTGGGCTCCAGCTATTCCGAATACACATAATATCTTTGGGTGAGGGGCGCAAATGCAATATTCCCAAGTCTGCTGACAGCACTAAACAACGTCAGCCTGTGAGTGGATGAGGAGGATGTAAAAAATTTCCAAGGTGATTCAGACAATTTGAGTGACTGGGCAAATACGTGGCAGATGGAGAGTAATGGGGAGATGAGATGTTGTGTACTTATTTGGGAACAATAGAATGGCAGCCTCCCATTTGAAAAATGAGTGTTTGAAAAATGGTGCACTACAAATGAACTTAAGCTGCATTTTTGTTTATTTCTGCGTAGTCCTCAGAGACCATGTAGGGCAGTGAGTTCTGAAGCCAGAAGTCAATACTGGGAATGGCATTGGCACGCTGACAATTGTATATAGGCCCAGCAAGTGGGGAACTGTAACTTTGAAAGGAAACTGGATCTCCCTGTACACCAGTCACTGAAAGCAATATTGCAGGAGTAGAAAGCAGGAAGGAAGATAAATGCTGTATTCACCTTTATTTCAGGGGGATTTGAGTACAGGAGTAAATGTATCGCACTGCAGCTGTACAGGGCCTTGGTGAGACCCCATCTCGAACATTGTGCAGTATTTTGTGCAGTTTTGGTCTCTTTTCCTGACAGACGACAAACCTGACATTGAGGGAGAGCAGCAAAGGATTACCAGACTGATCACTGGGATGGCAGAGTTTTTGTGGGAGCAGAGTTTGGGGCAATTAGACCTGTATTCAATGGGCTTTAGGAAAATGAGTGAAAATCACAGTGAAATATATAACAATCTGACAGGGCGAGACAGATTAGAAGCCGATCAGTAAATCGCCTGGCTGGAACGTCTAAAACAAGGGGCCACAATATTAGGTACAGACAGGCCACAGAATAAATGCCTGCACTCAGAGAGTGGCGAACCAGGGGTACTCTCTCCCAGATCAGGCTGTGGAAATCAAGGGGCTGAATATAAATCAGGATTTCTGGAAACTAAAGGATAGGGAGAGAGTAGGAGTATGGTGTGAAGATAGAAGATCAGCTATTATTCCAGGTTGTTCTCCAATAACACAATAACTGTGTTCCTGTACAACACTGTGTTGTAGAAAATCGTGCAATATTAATAATGGGGTCTATGGAAAAAAGAGGGTAAGTGGCGAACTCCCAAAAATATCTGTAAAAACCAAAAATTAAATTTGGTCTACCACACAATAGGAGAGTCTAAATAAATCTTTAAATTGCATGTTGTAATGGAACAGTGCTGTAAATGTAACGCTTTCACACGACAGTCACTCACTGGTGCACTGTACCTTTCACCACAATCTTCACCAGAAATCACGCGGGGGCTGACCAACCATGTGATGCCGATGCCAAATTCCAGTTTTTACCCAAGATTCTCCCCAAAGTTTGAAATAAAGTTCTTTCGAAATATAGACTACAATTCCCAGTTTCAGGCTCAGTTTCAAGGCCTGAAGAGCCAATTGAATTCCTGTTTTAGCTGAACACATTGATTGTACCTTTTGTAGATAGAGGGTTTCTGAGGCTGGGTTTGCTGTTCAGCTGGTGCCCGACAAGGAATCGCGTCACAGTAAACGCCAGTTCACTTTATAGAAAAAGGTTCATGAATTGCATTGCAGCCAAATTGTATTTAATCAACACGTGTTATCGGTGAACTGCCTGTACATAGCATGGAGGCGAAAAACTGATGGGCTGAATGGACTACAGCAGTTCTCATTTTATGGTTCACAACGTTTAAACATATTAAGGGATATGTATATTGTATGGGGAAAACTGCGTTGAGGAGATGTTCGGCCATTAACGAGAATAGGGAAAGCTCAATGAGTTGTATGACGTCTTCCTTTCCAGATGGTACTGTGCGGTGTGTGGGAAAGCTCTGTAAATGTTGTCACAAGCTCTCAGCTGTTAGGAAGGGGGTCTCTGCAGGGTCCACAGGATTGTGTTTCCCATTCCCTTTTCTACGAATGAGGCTGGTGCCGGTGTTCACTCCGGGTTTATCCTTTAAGACTTCGGAGCAGTTTGATACAATTGAGTGCCTTGCTTGGCCGTTTCAGAGACCATTGAAGAGTGTATCACATGTCTGTGTGTCTGGAGTCACTTTTAGGCCAGACCAGGAAAGCACAGGAGATTCACTTCCTGAAAGTACATTGGGGAAGGAGATCGACATCTATAATCGACATTGAATACAAGATCAATATTACTGACGCCAGATAATAGATCTCGATATTTTATTAATTGTTTTTAACTTGCACCAGTTGTCAGAGAATTATCCTGGTCTGGATTAGCAACCCAATGACAATTCCACAACAGCACCATCTCCACATGGGGGCCTATCGGAAACCACACTGAACCGATTATTTCTGTGCTGTTTGACAGCTCTATCAAAAATAACCCCAACCCATTTGACCATCGTGATGGGACTGAGGGCGTGGTAATTGGTCTGAGTGTAATTATTCCCTTCTCAGAGGATGGGACATAGTTGAGTAATTACCCACATTGCCAGGGAGTTGTCAGAGTTGGAGCTGGAATGAAACAGCTTCCTCAGGTACACGGCTTGTTGTGTAGCAAAAGTCCTCAGTCCTATTGCAGGAATGGTGTCAGGGCCAAATGCCTTTGTCATATCTACAGTGTCCAGCTGTAGCTTCATGTCATGTGCAGTGAATTGAATTGGTTAAGACGGGCATCTGTGCTTCTGAGGGTATCATATTGAGGGTGAGGTGTTTAATCGACACAACACTTCTGGCTGAGGATGGCGCAGATACTGCATCTTTTACACTGATGCACAGGGCTGTTCCATTATTTGGGATGGGGATATTTGTTGACTCCTCTCCTCCAGTAAGTTGTTTAACGGTCCATCGACTTTTATGCATGGATTTGACAGGACGACAGAGCTTGTATCTGATTTGTTAGTCTTGGGATCATCTCTTTCTCTGTATCAGATGTTAGTCCTGCTGTTCATAATGTAACCAGTCAAGTGCGGTAGCTTTAATGGATTGTCATCAGGTTTAGGTGCATGTGATTCCCACCCGACCATGTTCACCCACACTCGTCACTGACCCATGAATCGGCTTGATGGTAATGGTAGATGGATGGACTATCCTGGGGGAAAGGTTACAGATTGTCATTGAAATCTACAGCATCAGATGATAACCAAGTTTTAGCTGCAATATCTACAGTTCAATTCTACTGTCCCCCAGTTCACACCGAGACCCATTCACCCATCAGCCCTGTTCTCAGTGACCTACTCTGGTTTCTGATGCGGAAATACTTCCATTTTCATTTTTTCATTCTGCTGGAAGTCTTTTCTTGGTGTCACGCCTCCAATTTGTTACATAAACAATAACCATTTAAGGTAATAATCTGAATCTTTCCCTTTCAGTAATGCCATCTTCTGTATTTGAAGTGAATGTGTTTCCTTCTGGTTTTTTTTTCCTGAATATGAATCAGAGCTCTGCAGTATCAGTGATGCCAGCCTTATGCAGTTTCAGAGTTACGGAACTTGTCACCATGCGTTAATGTTCAGTTCCCAGAGTACAACGCTCCATGTTGGACAGGATGTTTGGGCATCTTTGACAATATGTCGTTGGAAAGTGTTCAAAAACAGAAATTGCTGAAGAAATTGCGAAAGATGTTGAAGAATTTTCTGGACTGAATGCAGAGTTAAACTTGCAGGTCCAGCGAACCTTCTATAAAGGCTTTTTATTTTTATTTCCAGTATCCATAATTATTTATTTAATTGAAAAATTGTTCTGCGCCTATTCATTTCTGGAGAAACTCAGCAGGTCTGTCAACATCTGCAGAGAAAGAGAAACAGAGTTAGAGTTTCCAGTCCAGTGTGACAATTTTTCAAAACTGAATACAATTGCAAAATGGTCTTTTAGTCCCTTGCCAGATGTAGAGGATGGGTGGCAGGGAAAGGTGGGTGTGGCAAAAGAAAAACAGGCTTTTAGCAGTGGTGAAAGGAAAGATTCTGTATAACGGGTCGAATTTAAGATGTGAATGGGGGAAAAGGGTTCTCTCTATTGAATGCAAGATAAAAAAGATACAACCACACAAAGATATACGGAGGCCAGGAGGGAGAATGTTGACCATGTGGTATATACATCTGGCCACAGATATGTTTTCACTGTTGTGATCATCACCCCCTTTAGATAAAGGAATTCAAGTGCTTGAGTTCTTATTGGCACTAGGAAGCGTTTCATGCTGCCTTAGTATTGTAATATGGAGAAAAATAAATCACAGTTGACTTTTGTGCCGAGTGTTCGTTACCTGTCATTTTTAATATTGATTAATTTTGCAGTGCTTATCTTTAAACGCTTGTACTTGAAGCCAGAAATCAATACTTGAAGATTGTATCAGATGGAGTGTAGGATGTTATAAATTCATGAGAGGTATGGATAGGGTGAATAGCCAAGATCTTTTCCAAAGGGTAGAGGAATCCAAACATAGAGGGAACAGGTTTAAGGTGAAAGAGGATAGATTTAAAAGGGACAAAAGGGCAGTTTTTTTCCACAGAGGGTGGTGTGGGTATGGAATGAGCTTCCAGAGGTAGAGTGGGAGATGCAAGGACAGCTACAACATTTAAAACTCATTTGGACAAACATATGAATGGGAAACATTTAGAGGCATGTGGACCTAATGAAAACAGATGGGGCTAGTATAATTTGGAAAACCTGGCAAGCATGGATATTTAGAAAAGCTTCATGCAGAGTCAGGGTGGGTTTGTGAAAGGGACATGATATTTTGCCTGTAAAATCACGCAAAGTATTTCTGGAGATGCCTGAAAATGTAACAACGGGCTCGATAAAGGGGATCTGGTGGACACCAGGCTTTCCAGAGATTTTCCACAAGGTATTACAAAACAAAAGTTCTGACACAAAACAGAAGGTCCAGGACGTCGGATACTTTATTAACATTGGATGATGATTGTTTAACAGAGAAATCGAAGTGTCAGGATTAACGGATCTTTATGGTAAAGGTTTATTGCATGGAGTACCACAAATATCAGTCTGATGGCATCAGTTATTTGCAATCTATGCTGACAGCCTGAAGGAGGGAGCTGAGTGCAATACACATCCGAGTTTGAGGATGATACTGAGAATCAAAAGGCAGGCTGTTACTTAATGGAGAGGACTTCCAGAAAAGGAACAGTAAAGGCATTGGAGTCTTCCTGTGTATGAAACATAAAGTCAGCATGATGATGCAGCAAGGAACTCGGTTGGTACATTAGGTGGTTTCCTGGGAATAAAGGGTTGTGTTATTGAGAATCTCTAAGATGGTGAGGCGTTAATTCATTGGGGTTTAAATGAATGAGGAGTGATCCTGCTGAAAACTACAAGACACAGAAGGGGTTGGAGAAGGTAGATGTTAAGCAGTGTTTTTCCATTCTTGAGCAAAGTGTCGAACTCGAGGACATAGATACCGAATAAGGAACATCGATTTCAATCTGAGATGCAGAGTAATATCTTCTCTCTAAAGGTAGTGAATGTCTGGAATTCCCTAACCCAGAGAGGTGTGGAGGGATACATGGAGTCGGCAAGAGAGTGGAGTTGAGCCCTTGAGTAGATCAGCCATGTTCTTATGAAATGACAGGACTAGCTTGAGGGGCCGATTGACCTACTCCTGTTCCTATTTATTAATTTCACATGTTATGCTTTTGGAAAGTAACGGGTTATTTTGCTGGAAATCGTGTTGTACAATGTTGCATTCAGGGAGACCAGAGGATTTGTTGTTTTAACCCTGTGTGGGGTATCTGGCTATAATCCAAGCGTATCTGTGTCTGCAACATGACCCACATCTGGAGCAGACGTTACAGAGAGGGGAAGACTCGAAACAGGGACTGGGGGGGGGGGTGGGGGTGGTGGTCACTTCCTGATCCAGCCTGGATTTTCCAAGTACATTTCCAAAACTCCACCTAACCATCGGAGTGGCCTCGATCTGTACCTGTTTAGCAGATCCGAGGGCTGAATGGAACATCAGAACATAGGGCTGAGGACACAAGTGGGCCATTCAGCCCTTTCACACTACTCCATCAGTAAATAAGATCATGGCTCATCTCATTGCGATCCCAGCTGCACGTTTCTTTCCATGCATCATTATCCCTGATTCACCTGTCCATGGAAAATCAGACAAAGCCAGCTTCGATATAATTAAAGGTCAAGCCACTCCAAACTTCTGGGAAAGAGAATTCCCACTTGACTGAAATCCCACTTTGTGGATTTATCCTAATTCCTGCTCTGACGAAGGTTGGACGGTGTCACTGTTTCCTTTTCTCGTCCCATTCCTCCACTGCTGACACCAAATTTTAAATGGAACCAGGTTGGTGATATGGCCGATGATAAAGTTCTCAGATTGAGTCAGGTTCAGTGACAGGAACAAGTCACACAGATTTCTTTAGTCACCCCCAAGTAACGAATAGAACTAACGGATGCGCATGGTGGATCTGTGGTTAGCACTGATACCTCCCGTTAACAAGTAGCTGCGTTCAGTTCCAATCTCGGGCAACTCGCTGTGTTGATTTTGAACATTCTCCCCATGTCTGTGCGGATTTCCTCCCAGTGTTCTAGTTTCCTCCCATTGTCCATAGATATGCGACTTAGAGTGGATTGTCCATGCTAAATTGCCCATAGTGCCCAGGGATGTGGAGGTTAGATTGGTTAGTGATGGGAAATGCAGGGTTACATGGATAGATTAGGGGGGCAGGTCCGGAGGGGATACTGTTCCGAAGGGTCAATGTGGACTTGATGGACGGAATGTCCTGCCTCCACACTGTAGAGATTCTATAAAAACAACAAGAAGTTTGGACAATACAAACACCCAGTGGGTATCTATCTGATCACTGTCCTCTTGGTTTTGTATGTTTCAATAAGATCACCTCTCGTTTCAAGAGTAACCTGTTAAAGCTTTCATAATATAATACATTCATTCCTGGAATACATGAAGTGAAGCATCTAACTGCTTGCAATTTAATTATATCCTTTCTCAGGTAAGGAGACAAAAATAATCTCTCACACAGATGAGGTTATTTTTTGTTTTCTCAGTGGTGAGAGTATTTGGAACTCTCTTCCTTGCAGAGCATTGGAGGCAGAGATATTGAATATGTTTGAGGCACTGCTCCAGCACATCCAGGAATATAATGCAAAATGAAATGATAATATCGATAAAATGTTAAGGGGAAATCCAAGATGGTGGTGATCTGGAAGGTCTGCTTTGTTGGGCTCTGCATCACAGTACGGGCAAAGTGGTTCCCTCACCCACTCCATCCCAGCCATTTACTTAAAATGCTTCGTTTTTGAAAGTTCTGAGAATTGGCAGTTATAGTATATTTAGTTTGTGTAGTTTTTTAAGCTCTATGAGACTTTGTTTATTAATGATCAGTAATTCAAGTTCTTCCTCTCTCCAGTTCAAATGTTGCTATAGTGTGTTCTGCGTAATGATGTGCTTAAATGGTCTACCTGGAGCATTAAGGTGAGCCATTGGCCAGAAAAGAGGAAAAATTTTCTTTCGAGTCTAAAAAAGAGAGGGTGGACGTTGTCCTATTGCAGGAGATGCACCTTGATGACAAGGAACATTTGACATTACAGCAGGTCGGGCTTGATCGGGTTTATTTCTCGTCTTTTAATATTACCAGGAGGGGAGAAGCCATATTGGATAAAAAGAATCTTCCATTTACCCTACTAGATTGTATTTGGCACTCACGGGAGGTTCATAATATCTAAAGGCTTGAACTATAGTAAAGAATATAGTACTTTGAATGTTTATTGCCCCCCACCCCACTCCCAGCGCACCTCTTAAATTCTTGGTAGATGCATTTTCCAAATTCAGTTATCTTGCATCGTGGCACAGTATTGTAGAAGTTTTCAAAAGTCTTATGGACCCCATGGTGGACAGAATGTCCTAAGGTGCCCCAATACCCTCGTTATAATGTAAACAATTAGTGGATATGTGTGCAGAAAGAGAGCTGGTGGATGTCTGGTGGCAGATCCACATCACAAGTAGGGATTTTATTTTCTTCCTTAACCGGCATAAATGCCACATGAGGGTTGATATCTTCCCCATTCCTGCAACAATCTTAGATTCGGTGGCATCCTGCACAATTGGGAATGTTACCATTTCTGACCATGAAGCAGTATACTTATTGATTAAGATTAAGGGCAATATAATAGATTTGAGACACTAGCGAATGTATCCCTTTATTCTTAAGACTAGTTGGTTAATTAAGTAGTTAGATTAGTTTACTTACAGTGTAGAAACAGGCCCTTCGGCCCAAAAAGCCCAAAACAAACCCACCCCCTGACATTGACCCCTTCACCTAACACTGCTGGCAATTTACCTAACCTGCACATTTTTGCACTGTGGGAGGAAACCCACGCAGACACAGGGAGAATGTGTAAACTCCACACAGGCAATCACCTGACACAGGAATTGAACCTAGGTCTCCGACGCTGTGAAGCAGCAGTACTAACGATTGTACCACTGTGCTGACCACTGCAAAGAATTCAGATCTTTTTTAGCCATTAATTCAGATTCAACCAGTAACTCATCCACTCTATGGGAAATTGCTAAGGTTATGCCAAGGGAATAATTATTCTTTATGATGTAGCAGAAGGGGAAGCCGGAACGCTGGTTTGAGGCAAAGCTGAGGGCAGCCGAGAGTGCATACTGTGATAGACCCTCAGTGGCTAAGCTGCAGAGGATCACAACGCTTCGGTCTTCAGTGAATTCCACGCTCACACAGGCAGCCAGGAAGGACCTTACTTTTGCAAAACAAAGGCTGTTTGAACATGGTGATAAGCCAGGCAGGTATTTATTCTATCTTGGCAGGAAAACTCGCGCCCCTCTTAAGCCATTACCTCAATTAGGGAAGGTATTGGGATCCTTACCTTCAATTCCAAAAAGATTAATGTCTCCTGTCCGAGGTTTTTCACCGAATTATTTCAGACTGAACATTTTGAGGATAGATGGATTAAGATGGAGTCATTTTTCAAGAACCTGGGTCTTCCAGGAGTAACCCCTGAAGAGGTGTTGTGCCTTAATGCACCATCGTCAGCACGGGAGTGTGTGAAGCAGCTTCAGAATGTAAAGGCACACGTTCCAGACGTATTTCCTAGTGAATTTTATAAATAATTTATAAACCTATTGTCAGGGCTGATGTTTAAAGTGTTCCATCACTCATACAGTCCGGACCCCTCCCTCCATCCTTAAGAGAGGCTCATATCTCTCTGATGATGAAGAAAGGAGACCCAGGAGGATTGTGCTTCTTACACGCCAATCTCACTTTTAAATGTTGGTTTCAAAATCCTGTCTGAGACTCGTGATTTAGGCTGGAAACTTTGCTGCCTTTCATTGCCAAAGAGGACCAAACAGCCTTTATAAAGGGCCACAGATCTTCCTACAATGTGAAGAGGTTATTCAATATGATCCAAGAGTCTCAACAATAATCTGCCCAGGGATTATTGATCTCTTTAGATGAGAGAAGGCATTTGATTGGGTTGAGTGGCCGGATCTCTTCTGTACATTAGAACGGTTTTGTCTGTGCAAAGTTTTTATCAAGTAGGTGAGGGTCCTTTACCGCGATCCTCTGGCTGCAGTTCTCACTAATGGTATGGCCAACCAGTAATATTAATATTTCTCCAGGCAGCCGACAAGGTTGACACCGTTCACCATTGTTGTTTACATTAGGGATTGAGCCACTGGCGGAGGCCATCTGTAGGAATGCCAACATATCTGCCCCAGAAGTGGGATAGAATTCACGAAAGATTACATTGTATGCAGATGAGGATCTTATGTTTTTTGTCAAATCCCGCAATTTCGGTAGTTCATGTGATGCAATGCATAAATTCACTTGTTGACTTTCTTGTGATAAGATTAATTTTACAAAGTTGGAGACCATGCTTATGGGAGGTCTTAGGGAAATACCTGATACTGAGGGCAAATCCTGGTTTCCTTTTAAGTGGTCACGGGGGTGGTTTCCCTATTTCAGTATATTCATTATATCTGTTTTTGATAATGTATTTAACGTGAACTATGTCCATGTGTTTAACAAAATTAAACAAGACCTTCAAAGACGGGAGGCACTTCCAATATTCTGGCTAGTTCGGATAGCTCTTATTAAAATGAAAGTCCTTCCTCATTTCCTATACCCCGTGCGAATGCTTTCTTTGATGTTTCCCACACAGATATTTAGGAAACATAATGGCGAGTTTAGCTCTTTTATTTGGTACCATAAGCGATTCTTTATCAAGTTAACAAAATTGCAACTGCCCCACAGATTGCAGGGGGTAAATCTCCCTGATTAAAAGCAATCAATTAAGCACTTTTATCATCCTATGTTAGTGCCTGGACCGCTGAGGACTCGGCATCAATACGGCTAGACATTGAGCCCTCTCAGACAAATTGAACCCTTATTAGTCTGTTATTCTTAGATAAAATGACAACATTTATGTAGCATTGTCAAAAAGCATTGGATATTATCTCAGTTATTTCATCTTCAAATACTAGAGTGATACGCGCCTTAATCAGAACTATTGGTATTTAAATTGTTTCCATTTACATCTCTTCCTCGCAGTGACTTTCACATTTGCAGCACCCCTTGTCAAGGCACAGTGGAGATATGGAGCTGTAAATGGATGGGAGCTGCACATCCTGTCAGTTCCAACATTGGCTGCAAGTTTCCCCACACTGGGCTGCGATCGAACACAGTGTTACCGAACAATGCAACAGCCTTGGTTTATATATGAATGAACCAGTGCGCACAGCTCCCCATGCTGGACATTTAGCCCAGGATTATAGATCCAGCATTGGTGTGGGCTGCACAGAGTTTCACTCTGAATATAGCTGGGTTGCATTCAGCAGTACACTAGCCGGATCTACACAGTGCACCATCCTGAATATGTAATGGATGGGCTGGTTATGCGAGTTGGATTGCGAATGTGAGAGAACTAAACATCTGGCTATGTCTTTATTTTGTGTTTTAATTCTTTTGATTGGACTCTTCAAATCGTGACTCATCTGGTAAGACCCATCCCTCTAGATGAGTCATGGTAACTGTTGTTTCAGCACCTGAGTCTGCAACATGACCAACAAATGGAGCAGAGGCTGCAGAGAGGGGCAACTCTGTAAAATGGAATGAGGGAATCACCATCAGATCAGCCGTGGTGTTCGTGAATGGTGGGGCAGGATTGAAAGGACCACTGATGCAATGTATCATATATTTCCGTTTGTTCCAAGAAAACTCCCCTTCTCTCCCAGTGTCCCATACTGGTGGGGAGTGAATCACCTCCTCCTGTTCCTGCGTAATAGGATCCTTGCGCCTCACTAGCCTCCAGAGTTCACTGTGCCCCAGTTTTGAGCAGTTGAATAACTGCCTCCTGATCCCAAGTTTGTGAAAGTAGATGTCCTCCTCCTGCTCCAGAGTAACAGGAGGAGGACATCTACAGTATTTTTGTATTTGACTCTCTGTAATTGAACAAACAAGCCGACTGGCAGAATTCAGATGCTGAATAGCCTCCTCCTGTTCCCGTGTTATACACTGAAGAGTCAATAGACTCTCAGAGATGTACAGCACGGTAAAAGATCGTTCGGTGTGGTCATCCATACCGCCAAATATCCTAAATTGATCTCGTCCCCCTTGCCAGCACTTGGCCCATCTCCCTCTAAACACTTCCCATGCATATATCCATCCAAATGCCTTTTAAATGGTGTAACTGTACCTGCCCCCACCACCTCTTTTGTCTGTTCAATCCATACACACAGCGGTCTCTGTGTGAAAATGTTGTCCCTCATGTCCCTTTTTAAATTTTTCTCCTCTCACCTTAAATCTTTGTCTTCTAATTTTGGACTCGTCTATCCTGGGAAAAGACATTGACTGTTTACCTTATCTATTCCCCTCATGATTTTATAAACCCCTTCAAGGTCCCCCCTCAGCCTCAACACTTGAAAATAGCCCCAGCCTATTCAAACTCTCACGGTAACTCTGACCCTCCAACATCTGCAACATTCTTTTAAATCTCTTCTGCACCCTTTCAGGTTTGACAACGCCTTTCTGACAACAGTGAGACCAGAATTAAAGGCTATATTAAAAAAGTGGCCAAACCAATGTCCTGTACAGATTTAACATGTCATGCAAATGCTTCGACTCAAAGCACACACCAATAAAGGGAAGATCACCAAATGCCTTCATCACTGCGCTGTCTACCTGTGACAGCACTTACAAGGAACAGAGAACCTGCACCACGAGGCTAGCTTTGCTGCCTCACAGGGTAGTGACCTGGGTTTAATTCCATCCTTGAATGACTCGCTGTGTGGAGTTTGTACATTCTCCACGTGTCTGCGTGAGTTTCCTCTGGGTGCTATGTTTTACTCCAACTGTATAAACATATACAGATAAGGGTAGATTGGCCATGCTAAATTGCGCATCGTACCCAGAGATGTGTAGGGGAGGTGGATTAGCCGTGGGAAATGCAGGCTCAGAGGGATAGTGCAGGTGTTTGTCCAGTGGGATACTGTTTAGAGGTTCGGTGTGGCCTCGATGGGCCAAAAAGCCTGTTTCCTAACTCTAGGGATTCGATAATTTCTATGCAGTTCTCCATCACTGCCAGCTTTCGACAGGGCACTACCTGTAAGTCTTACCTTGATTTGTCTTGCCAAAATGCAACACCTCATATGTAACTAAAATATACTCTATCTGCCACTCCTCGGTTCACCTAAAGAGGTCCCATTATCGTCTGAGAGATCATTCTTCACTGTCGACAACACCACCAAATTTGGAATTATCTACAAACTTACTGACCATACTTCATAAACTCAAATTTAAATGATTTGTATCAGTGACAAAAGGCAGTGGACCCACTATTGATCTTTGCGGCACGCCACTGGTCACAGGTCTCCAAGTTTAATGAACAAATGCCCACTGTCACGCCCTGTCTCCAATATTCAAGAAAATTTCGGATCTAAATGGCGAGTTCTCCCTGGATCCGAGGAAGTCTAACCTTGCTAACCAGTCTACCATATAGAACATTTTGGTAATCTTACTGAATTCCATAAAGACAACATCCACTGTCCTGTCTTCATCAATCATCTTCATCACTTCCTCAAAATATTGCACCGAGTCAGTGAGACGTGATATCCAATGTACAAAGCCCTCTTCAGTCCTTGTCTTTTCAAATGCATGTACATCCTTTCCAACAAAATCCCCTCCAACAATTTAGTCACCATTGACGTCAGGCTCAGCGATCTATGGTTACCTGTTTTTTTTTCCCTTACTTTTTAAATAATGGCACTATGTTAGCAGCCCTCCAGTCTTTTGACACCTCACCTGTGGAAATCAATGATACAAATATATCAGCAAAATGCTGACCAATTTCTTTCCTAGCTTCTCACAAACATTTGGGATACAACTGATCAGGTTCCAGGGATTAGTTCACCTTTATGTGTTTTAAAATGTCAAACAACTCCTTGTAATATAGACACTTTTCAATGTTTCACTATATATTTATTTATTCTCTCGCTCTTGTAACCTCCTCCTCATTAAATACTGAGGAGAATTTTTTGTGTCATATCCCTCCAATCTCGGGTGGTTCCACACAAAGGTAGTCTTACTGATCTTTAAGGGGCCCTGTTATCCCCCTAGTTAATCTTTTACCATTAAAGGATTTGTAGAATTTCTTGAATGACTCGTTAACCCTATTTCTAAAGCCATTTCATGTCCACATTTTTCTGGCCCGAATTCCCCGTTGACTATACACTTATTGCCCTTACACACCTCTCGGAATTCACTTGATCTCAGCTCTGTTTACCTGACATATGCCTCCTTCCTTACCTTGACCATAACATCAATATATCTAGCTATCCAGCACTCCCTGCACTCACCAGCCTTGCCCCACTCACTAATAGGAACACGTTGGCTCTGGACTCTGAAACCACATTTTGATGGCCTTGCATTTACCAACCATCCCTTTACCTGTGAATAGGGTATTCCAATCAGCCTTTCACAGGGCTCGCCTAACACTTTCAAAATTGGCCTTGTTCAAAGTTAGAACTTTAATGTTGACATCAGGTATTTCCAATTCCACAACTAATTTAAAACTAATATTTATGCGTAACCGACTTGAAAATTAAATCAACACTTCCTGCCCCCCTATAACGGGCTCGAAAGACTGACGAGGCTCCTTCTGTCCCTCTGTAATAGACTCAAGAGGCTTAATGGTCTCCTCCAGTTCTTCTAAACACACTCGAGAGGCTGCATGGCCTCCTCCTGTCCTTGTGTAACAGATCCGAGACACAGTAATCCGTGGATTACGAGCAGCCGTTAAACTGTATCTGATGGAGGTCCATCCTTTCTCAGATACAGAAACACAGACAACACAATGTACTGCAGGTGCCCTCTCAGTTACACTTTATGCAGCTGCAGCAACACATCTCTTTATTCTGAATGATTCTGTTGACAAAATGTGCCAATATTCCAGCTTTCCACCTTTTCAATTAGCAACAGGCTAATATGGGCTGAATGATCTTCTCTTTTCCCTCTGTAAGAGGCCCATTGGGAGAGAATTTCTTTGGCCTGTTCCTGAGCAGCAGTCCCAATGCTCTAGCTCAAGTTTATGAAAGGATTTCATAACAGGGCATTAAAACCAGGAGTGGCCGCACACTGGTCAATAAGCACCGTATTTTGTGTTCAGGTATCTAGAAACTTGCCCACCCTTCCCTTTTTTATGCAGCCGATCTGTTATTTTATAACTGCCTCCTTTCATAAACAGAATGGAACATACATAGACCCCTGCAGTGTTCTTTTAATACTCTCATATACAAGGAAGAAAAGATATAAAATATTGAAAGATTTATGGTCCATCCCTCAGCAACCCTCATCCATTCCATTCAAAACCAGTGTATGAAAAGTGATGTATTGAACTGGTTAATTGAGCCTATTTGTTCAGTGACTGCGATTAATGCCAATCTCCATGGATTCTAATTATCCCAGTGGAGGGTTTCCATCTTTTAATGATAAATGGGCACCATTCAATGTGTCATCCCATAACATGAGCAGAGCATCACCGACAGCAATGACAGGGATCAGCAGATCCAGAGAGAGGGGAGGGGAAATCAGAATCTGAGAACATGAGACTGGAATGTTCCAACAGTGGATCAGAACTTGAGAACATTACACAGGAATATTCCAACAATAGACAGGAGCTTAGCCGATTATGTTTGGTATCTTTCTGCATTTGATTGGATGTCATTATCATTGCGGATCTATTTCGCTCTTCTCATTATTCAATACTTTTATTCTCCCTTCCTGGCTATCGTTGGTGTTCCTGGTGAGTGTCACTATCCAGATTTTGTTTTCTATAAACCAGTTATGACTGTATTATTGTTATTTCATATCGTCTACACTTCCTGCCACTATTATTGTTCCAATCCAATCCAATCTCTCAATCTAGATATTCACTCTACAGACCACTGCTAACTGCATCAATGAAGGTGTTCAATTACTGTCTCGCTCTCTGCTCTGACAGTGTTACTCACGGATCTCTATGTTGATCTATTCAGTTTCAGGGGAGAATCATAATGCATCATATCATTGATTTTGCTGTTAAGAGCATGGAGGTCACTGTCTACTGTTCTGGTTACAAACTCCACTTCCTTCCACTGTTTGCAACCCATCCCTGGCCAATATCTGCAGTTGAAGCAGACAAGTCACAACTTTGAGATCTCTTTGACAATGAGCTGATTCTTGACACCATTCCCGGACATTTCTAACTTGAACTACTCACTACTCCAGAATATATCTCACTGGTTTATTCCATCTGCTGTTTGAACCTTGAGCTATGAAGTACAGGCTTAATGAAGCCAATAATCTGCTGCTGACGCTCCCGTCTTCAAACCTGCCGAAGCAAATCTGATTCGAACTCACACCAAACTCCCATCCATCTGTCATTCATGTGCACGCGGATGTATATTGCTGTTTTGTCTGGCAATGCCTTTATTTTAACATTCTCAAACACTTTACCTCACCTGTCCATGAAACTTCCCTCGTTCTCTCTATTGATAAGCAAAAAGCCTGCCAGCTGATCTTATTTAAAATTGTTTTCTCCATGTGCGTTCCTTCTCAAACAATGAGTTTCGCATTCAACCACGCCTATCGCGCACACTCTCTCAGTCTCTGATGAACACACAGAGAGAGCAAACCTTCCCATTATCGACAGTAATCTGATGCGAGTATAGTTCGCATATGTTAGTAAAGTTTGCAATATTCTCCAGATAGTGCAGTTCACTGAGCAACACACTAGCATGGTGTGCACAGCTCTCCATGCTGGGCTGTCATCTTGTCCCAGTTTATGTTGTTTGTGGTGTTCTGTGAAGCAGATTCAGAATTTGATGTAACAAACCATTCCAGCTGATCTGACAATGCCTGTATTCAATGTTCTCATTCTTGTAATTTTACTCATGAAGATCTCACTTCTGCAGTTAGTCCGACTGCCCTGTCTTTTTCCCCATATTTACACAACATCTTTTCAGTTAATTAACTGCCTATTTCTGTCTTTAATGTGAATCTCTCTGTCCCTTTGTATCTTTCCCTGGCCTTCGGTTTTGTCTCCCTCGTGTATCGAGTGCTGGCATTGTGTAGCTCAGAAATAATGAAATGGCGTGTGTCAGGCTGTTGTTCACTTCCCGGTGAGTCCCATGTGATGGTTCATGGAGAGGTGTGTTTCAGAAGTTATGAGACACATCCTTGTACCTTGGTGTGTACCTGTGGCTGTCCCCCTTAGGTGACCATGCGATCAGTAACACGAGGAAGACCACTGAGTAAAGGACCAGGCATCTGAATTGCCTGACAATGCTGTCACTTTTCTAATAAAAGGTTATTTTCTCCTTATTTTTAGTAAGAGGTCTTAAAGGCCAAACTTCCTACTGAAAACGGCTCAAGAAAATAACTTACGGGGCTTTTAGGGTTTTTAATAAATAGTAGTAACCATGGCCAGCTCGCATAGACCAGGCTTTCTAGGTTTCTTTTAATTGTAGCAATAACAATCACCAGGTGCTTGGGGTCCCAGAACGGGTGTAAGTTTTAGTAAATTATCCCGAGCTGCTATTCTCTCTGCAAGCTCACTTGATGCTCTTTCCTCCTGGATTGGAGAACTGTATGCAAGAATGCATGTTTGAATGTTCCTTTTTGCCAAGGGGTGTGTTTAGGTGATTGTAGTATATTGGAACAGTTCATTTATAGAAGGTACTGTATCCATTATACTGTTAAGGTTTCCAATAGTTAAGTTAGTCTAAATTCCTCTTCATTGTGAATGGATTTTGATTAGAGTGTTTAAATACATTGTGTTTTGCTTTATGGTGAGTGGTTTGACGAGTACCATCACATCTGGAACACCCACGTCACACTACCTTTAAAATAAGAAAAGGTTGGCATCCAAGCTACCCTCTTAAACTAGTGTGAGGCAGTCTGGTTGGTCTATTGCAAACTGGGGACTCTTGACTGGTTCTAAATCGATAATACCAAATTGGGTTTAGAATTACAATCCCTACAGTCCGCAAACAGGCCAATAGACCCAACAAGTCGACACTGACCCTCCGAGGAGTAACCTACCCAGACCCATTCCTCTACCCTATTATTACACATTTACCGCGATTAAGGCTCCTAACCCACACATCCCTGAAAACTACAAACAATTTAGCATGGCCAATTCACCTGACATACACATTTTTGGATTGTGGGAGGAAACTAGAGAATCCAGAGTAAGCTCATGCAGACACTGGAAAATCTGCACTGGGAGGCAATTGGGTTCAAAGGACCCGTATGGTAGTTGTTAGTGTCTTTGGTTCTGGATGTTGAATTCGGTTGGTTTAAACAGTGTGTTGAGTATAAAGACAATTTCAGTCACTAAGAGTTCTCTGGGTGTGGAAGAAGTAAAGTTAGGCGTTTTAGAAAAGGTAATGAAGGGAAGCTGTAGGAATTGACAGACAAGCTGGAGTTGGGGCTGTGTTTGTCTGTGAGAAAATGAGAGATAATTACAGCTATAGCTCGGCAATTACATTTGGTGGAACCGCCATCAGAGTCTTTGGAAATGGCTAGAATTCAATTTCAAATGAGGCACCTTGGACATGAAAAGGAATTGAAACAGTTTGAATTATGATGAAAAGTGGAAATAAAAGAAAAGGAAATGAAGACGAAAGAGAGAAAAAAGAGAGAAGAAAAGCAGAGAGTTTCAACTTCAAAAGTTAGTAATTAGAGAGGAAAGTTGACATAGAAGGTGGAGATGAAGGCAGACAGTCGGCTGGATAAGGAGGATAGTGAGGATGAGCAACCCTATATAGCCAAAGGTCTGATGGGAATCTGTTTAAATACATCCAGGTATTATATAAATTTGAGGAGAATGATGGAGGGAGCCTTTTTAATATCATTTCAGAAAGTGGCTAAACAAATGCAGTTGCCAGAGAACATATGGATTTAGTTGATTCAAACAAAGCTGATAGGCATTTGCATCCCTATCAGAGGAGGTATCTGCTGAGTATGAGGAGGTAAAGAAAGCCATTTGAAGTGCATATGAGCTTGTGCCAGATGCTGACAGACTGTGTTTCAGGAATCTAAAATAGCATGCCTGGTTAAACGCACTTTGTGTTTGAAAGGATCAAACAAATTTTGAAAGGTGGGGAATGGTATTAAAACAGAGCAAACCTATGACCCTTAGAGAGATTCTTATTTTCGAGAAGTTCAACAATTTATTTCCTGCAGCCATGAGAACTCATGTGGAAGAGCAGAGAGTAACAGTGGGAAAGTTAGAAGCTAAAATGGCTGATGATGATGATTGAGTTCCGAAATCAAAGTTTGGTTTCTGTGAGAGATTGAGAAGAATGTGTGAGATTTTCTTAGAACATATCCCTGTGAGAGTAAGGTTTACTGGCATAGGCCAGGGGAAGCAGTTAAAGGGGTTACAGCATTAAGAGGTAAAGAAGGATGTAATTCTTTTATGCTGTGACATGAGGAGCTATGTCATTCAGAAGGACTATTGGAGATATGAGAAGTGCTCCATTATGTAACGTGTGGTTGGAGTGTCCAGTGGAAACATCAACAGATTTTTTCCCCAATGGGGAAGGAGGCCTTGAACTTGGTGTTGGCGTTACAACATTTCAGCATTTAAATTGCAAATAACGTATCTGAGACAAATCGTTTTCACTGATCGTAACCCCTTCAAGTTTTTGGAGAAGTTTTGGGAGAAAAATACCAGTCTGTGTCGACTGAGCTTATTATTTCCGCCATTCAATATGAAACTATACATGTGTCAGGGTTAGAAAACCTAAGTTTTGACACGTTGTGGAAACTTGAGTGAAGAAAGATAAAGGCATTCTGTGGCAGGAGTAAAATGACTGAAATCGAACCTCTTGGTGAACATTTGTATGCTCAGAATCAATGTAATATATGTGCATTGGAGTCAATAGACTATAGACAATAGGTGCAGGAGTAGGCCATTCTGCCCTTCGAGCCTGCACCACCATTCAATATGATCATGGCTGATCATTCCTAATCAGTATCCTCTTCCTGCCTTATCTCCATAACCCTTGATTCCACTATCCTTGAGAGCTCTATCCAACTCTTTCTTAAATGAATCCAGAGACTGGGCCTCCACTGCCCGCTGGGGCAGAGCATTCCACACAGCCACCACTCTCTGGGAGAAGAAGTTTCTCCTCATCTCTGTCCTAAATGGTCTACCCCGTATTTGTAAGCTGTGTCCTCTGGTTCAGCACTCACCCATCAGCAGAAACATGTTTCCTGCTGCCAGAGTGTCCAATTCTTTCATAATCTTATATGTCTCAATCAAATCCACTCTTCGTCTTCTAAACTCAAGGGAGTTCAAGCCCAGTCACTTCAGTGAAAGGTAATCCCGCCATTCCCGCCAGTCTACTCATAGAGGAAGAATAGGAGGTCTAAAATGAATCTCTTTTTGTATATTGATGGATCATTTTATTAAAGGTGGAGTTGTGAGTATACTATCACTATAAAAAGGTGATTTTATCTTGGGATTTTTTTGAAGAGAGGTTAGAAAGACAGAGGTGCAGAACTGCTGTCTGAAAACAGTTTAAGTAAATAATTGAGAAAGCCTTTAGGTTTTATTAAAACATTGGTAACAATGGAAGGGCAGCGGCCAGCTCTCCCAGACCAGGTTTACTCGGTTTGTTTTTAGCTGCAGCATTCAGAAGCTGTTGGGGATCCCGGAAAGGGTTGGAAGTTTCAATACATGATCCCCAGCTGCTTTTCTCTCTGTTGATGTTGATATCTCTTCGATCGGAAAACTGCATGTAAGGATCTGTATTTGAATATATCTTGTGCCAAGCAGTGTATACCAAGAAGATACGGTATCTATTGTTTGTGTAAGTGTTCAAACATATAAGCTATTTCAAAATATTCTTTTCTTTAATTGTATTTTAACTAAAGCATTTGAATAGATTATATTTTGCTTAATGTCGAGTGGTTTGACCAGTCACAACTTATCTGGAACGCAAACTTCACATCTATTTTTAAAATAAGGAAAGGTTTGGGTCTAAGCGACCTTCTTAAAATATTTTGCAGGGATCTGGTCTGGTCCACAACACTTATAGATGAGGAGTTTCTGACTGACTCTTATTGAAAATTTAGTGGAGGGGTTGGGGGTGGTTTGCTGGAGGTTGTGCTGTGAGCTGCCTGAGACATTCAGGGAGACATGAGGATTTGCTGACCCATCTTTGGGTGGAGCCTGGGGACTGTAGTTACAGCATCTGGGTCAGTAACATGAGCTACAAATAGAGCAAAGGTTACAGAGTGGGGAAACTCTGAAAACACAGAGTTAGTGTATGTGTGGAAAGGGATCTGTTGGACCCACCCGAGTTTTCCTTTAACAGCCTCGCAAGCTACACTTAATCCAGAGCAGAGTGTGAGGGGACACTGATTGATCAAGGAGCTGGTCACAGAGCAGTGTCACCTCCTTTAACGCGTCCTGCAGTTTCCCCCCTCAGGAAAAGGACGGTGCTGCCAGTGGCTGTTCGGGTCACAGTTTCATTCAGCTTCTATCTTCTGGAACTTTCCAAACAGGACTGGGTGACATAGCCATCATCTCCCAGTATGTTGCAATTAATGTAACTATTCGGTGATGGAGGATATATATGGTGGATGACGTAAATACATTGCTTCCCCCACAGCAGGGAGCTGCTGGGTGTATCCAGTATAATGGGATTCCTGATGGTGTACATGGCATCTGCAGAGTACCCATGTCAATGGGGAGAGGTAGAGGAACTGAAGGAGCTCTCTCTCTCTGTTAATGTTACCGTGTGTCCATGCACAGTACACTATGTTGGTGAATACCTCTGTCCTGACAGCAGCCACAGTTCCTTCATTCACAAGCAGACAGCATTCCCATCGTCTTCGGGTCTCCATGTAGAAAGGAATGAATGTATCTTGGATAAAGGCCGACCCCTTAATACAGGTTTGAAAACAGCATCCCCATCACCAACCAAACACTTCAAAACATTCCATGTGTACGGAGAACAATGGGGTCACTTGGAGCATCAAGGAGCAGACGATCAGGGATGGAGCAAAACCTCCCATGTCTGAACGGGGCTGAGTGAACCCCCCAGTACACAGTATCATTAATCCCTGTAATCCCTCTCCATTTCAGTAACATACTGCCTTCCATTATTCCTGTAAATGAAATGACAGGTTATATCATGTTATATTGCACCTGCCACATTATTATCCATTGCCTTTACCTCTCTTGATAATTTAATCTCTTGCTTATCACAGCAACATGACCAAACTCAGTATCTCTATACCTGTTCCACCCTCCTGATCATTGATATAGATTGTAAATAGTGGAGGACCCAGCACTGGTCACTGTGTGACTCCACTGGTGACGTTCCGTCAAACTGATTAAGACTGATTTATCCGAAGCGCCTGCTTCCTGTTTGATGCACAATCCTCTCCCATTACTGTGTAACACAGTGGAAAAGCTGCATATGAACGAAGAGAATCAGTCAGGAATCCAACCTCTCGAATCTGCTCCGCCATGGAATACAATCATGGCTGTTGTCATCGCGGCCTCTGTTCGACATCCCTGCTGTCTCTCGATCATCAAACTCTAGTCTCTTGTTGGAGATTGTGGCTGATGAAGAAAATATCCACTCCACATCTACACTTTCAATTATATTTCGCATCTTACAGACCTCAATGAGCTCTCCTATCGTTCTTATAAAATCGAGAGTATAGGCCTGAACTGCTCAATTTCTCTTCATAAGACAAACACTTCAAATATGGAATCATTCTAATGAAGCTCTTCTGAATTGCCTCCAATGGAAATACCTCATTCTGCAGGACACCCAAACTGTACTCCAGTTTCAGCCTCACTAATACCTTGCATAGCTACACCAACACTCCCTACCTTTCTACTCTATCCTTTTACAAATAAACGATGAAGTTATACTTGCATTTCTCAGTATTTGAAGTACCCGCAAGCAAGTTTTCTGTGATATGCAAGCAGGCATCCAGATCCCTCTGCACTTAAGCACTTTGATGTTTCTCACCAATTAGATAATAATTTGCCTTTTTATTAGGCTGGCCAACTTGAATAACCCCATATTTATCCACTTTAATTTTCATTGCCAAATGTTTGCCTATTCACCCAACCTATCCATATAGTTTTTAAATCTCTTGCATCATCATTCCGAAGTAATTTCCCACCAATGTTAGTGTCATCTGAAAATGTAGCTATAGTATTTTTTATCCTGTCAACCAAGTAATAATATCGATCCCAAATGGTTGAGGCATGTGAACCGAAATCTATGGCACCCAACAAATTGCATTTTCCAATATAAAATGATACATTTAATTCATCTGACTGCATTTTGTTGGTTAACCAAGCCTCCATCCAAGCCAATAAATTACTCCTAAACTGATGCTGTCTGATCTTACCACTCACTCTTTGGAGAAGGGACGTATCTGAATCCTTCAGGAAGACCAGATATATTCCATCTCCAGGATTCCCACTATCCACCTTGTTTGTCACATCTTTAAATAACTCAAGACAACACTTCAATCATGGTTTATCTTTTGTAAAATCATGTTGAGTCTGATGATTTGTGGTTTATGTTTGCAAATGTCCTCAACAATGGATTCTAATAATTTGCCTTAAATTACAATACTTTATTGTTACATTTTACTCCCTAATGTATTCAGTTATTATAAGTTCTTCCCTTTTGAAAACCTTTACGTTTTCTTTGAATTCCTGTTTGATGGGCAAAAGGGTTTTAAGAGATGTGCTCCAATAGCTGCATAAGGAGTATGTGTGGCTGACTGGACTCATCATCCTGCTGGTGTACAAAATCGATGGGATGAAGTCTTTCTGGTATTCCCAGGTTGTCATCTCCAAGGCCAGAATGACCACCTCCTGTTGATGCGTTAGAGGGGTGGGGGATTATGGAATCTTCCCGTTGCTGTGTAACATTTTGAGGGGCTGATGGGTCTTCTCATATTTCTCCATAATCGGTGGAGATACTGAACGGTCTCCTCATGTATCCCAGAGATGGGACCAAGGGAGCGATTGGTCTTCTCTTGTTCCCATACAACAGACACGTGTCTGAATTACCTCCTCCTTTCTCATGAAAAAAGTCTCAGATAGTTTTTATCCTAACACATTTCCCTTGCAACAGATTCGGTGGGTCTGAATGGCCTCCTGTTATCCCAGTGTAACAATCTCCAGTCACTGTGTGACCACTTCCAGTTCCTATGCTACGGACTTGAGGAGGCTGAATGGACTGATCCTGTTGCTGTGTAACAGGATACTGGTACAGCATGGCCCACTCTGGGTCCAGTGTTATAGATTAGAGGGGCTGATTGGCCTCCTCCTGTAAATATACATCGGGCTCGAGGGGCTGAACAGTGTCGTCCTATTCTGGTGTAACAGGCTCGAAGACCTGAATATCCTCCTGTTGTTCCTGTGTAACAGGCTGGAGAACGGAATGGATTCCCCCACGATCTGTGTAATTCTCTATGTTGATATAAGATCATCCTTTATTTTTGTAAACTCCAATGGCTTTTGGATGAACCTGATCATCCATTCGTTATAAGCTAGTACCTTCATTGCAGGAATCAGCTGAGGGAATCATCTCTGAGCTGCTTCCAATATAACAACATCCTTTCTTCATTGAAGAGACTAAATCTGTACACACTACTCCAGATGTGATCTCACTAAGATCCTGTACAGCAGCAGCAATGCTTTACCAGCCTGTTGTAAGGTTCCCACCCAGGTTAGAGCTCTCTCAGCTCTCTGGGGGAAATACAGAGCATTTATGAACGATCATTGTCCTTCTCTACTCCACTAGCGTAACGGGAGATCTGGAGAAAATTTCACAATGTTGCTTAAGAAGATCATAAATGATGTGGCGAGATGATCTCTACCATCAATCTCCCCAAATCCCACATCGCTCAGATTCTCCAGAATCTAGTAAGGTGGAGTGCAAAAATAGCAAGGAGAAGGAAACATTGATGGGAGTTATATATCAAACTGAAAGCTGCAATACAAATGCTGGACCCGTTATAAAACGGGAAACGAGATATACACATTTGTAGCTACTGCAGTAATAACGTACTGTTTACATTATATCTAAACTGTGTTAACCCAACTGAATGCTAATGCTCGGAAAATGGATCTCATGACCACGTGTGAAATGGTTTACATTAACATTTTGTCGAGCACTGAGCTAGAGATCAGGTTATTTGGAAATTGATGTTGGATGATCAAAAGAACTAATTGAAAACTTTGCTGTAAAGGACCTTTTGGGAACAGTGACCACAATGCATTGGTTTTCTTTTATGCTGTTTGAGTACACGGTAGTTTTTGTTTTATTTGAAGTAACTGTCATAAATCTGAATCATGCAAGCCCTGAAGGTATGAGGAGAAATTGTGGACTGCAGATGCTGGAGATCAGAGTCGAAGAGTGTGGTGCTGGAAGATCAGAGTCGAAAAGTGTGGTCCTGGAAAAGCACAGTCAGGCAGTGTACTAGGAGCAGGAGAATTGACGTTTTGGGCATAAGCCCTTCATCAGGAATGAGGCTTATGGATGAAGGGGGCTGAGAGATAAATGAGAAGGCGGTGTGGCAGGAGGGAGTTAGCTAGGAATGCGATAGGTAGATGAAGGTGGGGTTGAAAGTGATAGGTGATGAAGGGAGACAGAACGCCTCATCTACTACATACATTAAAGCCAATGTGGTCTTCTCTACATTGGTAAGGCAGATGGATAATTTCAGAGAACATATCTGGGATAGCCACATTGACCAACTCCACCGCCTTGTGGCTGAACACTTTAACTCCCCTTTCCACTCTGCCAAGGACGTGAGAGTCCTGGGCCTGCTCCATCGCCAAAACCTAACCACCCGAAGCATGAATGAAGAAAGGTTCTTCTTCTACCTTTGGACCCTCCAACCACAGGGGATTAATGTAGGTTTCACCCGTTTCCCCATTTACCCTAACTCCACCTTATCCCAGTCCAATCTTCCAACTCAGCATCCTCCCCCCTTTTTAACGTTCCTATGTGTTCATCTTCCTTCCGATCAATCTGGTCCACCCACCTCTCTGACCTAACCCTTTCAGCCTCACCTTCAACTATCTATTAGATCACAGGAATTAGCTTCGAAAAATGTCAAGTACTGTAGTAAGCCAGTGGATTCGGAGAAATATAGGACCCAGCAACGGATGACCAAGAAAAGAAAATCAAAAAGCGAAAAAGCATACAAACAAAAGAAAAATATAAAGACTGCTAAAAAAAAAGTACATCAGTGTATGAAACAAAAGTTAAAACAAGGTCAAATATGGAACAGTGGGTGTGCGGACAGAATAATTTGTTGAAGACAACAGAGAAATCACAGAGAAAAGAAACAGTTTCTTTGTGTCTATCTTCAAGGCAGAATATCCAGAAATTCTCCCAGAAATACCAAGTGACCATGGGACTTGTGTAAGTAAAGTCTAAGATCATTCCTATAAGTGTTGAGGTCATGTTTTAAAAGAAAGCTGGATTGAGTATTTATAAATCTGACAGATCAGATGTACTTCATACAAGAATTTCAGAGGAAGCAGCAATAGACGTATTGATTGCATCGTAGATTATCACGTTGTTTTCCAATACATTCCCGAAAGATATTTAGCCAATCTGGATAAGGCAAAGTTTATAAATATTATCCAACAGTTTAAGAAAGGATGAAGATGGAGAATGGTCAATGAAAGATCAGTAACTTGTCATCCGCGGTCGGGTGTCTGTTGGGCTCGATTATAAAGAATGTGTTACTGGATATATCGAAGGTAATGGGAAAAATAGGGAGGATGATAATGCATCGATGAAACGAAAACCATAAGTGGAAAACATTTTTTGGAATGGTTTGAAGATGATTCTTGTGGACGTAGGCAATGAGGAGCTAATGGATAACGTATAGTTGGATATTCAAGAGGATCTTTTTTTAAGAACTCTCCCACTAACATCATAAGAAAAATTAAAGTGAAAGGAATTGGGCGGCACAGTGGCACAGTGCTTAGCACTGCTACCTCACAGCGCCAGAGACACGGGTTCAACTCCCGCCTCAGGTGACTGACTGTGTGGAGTTTGCACGTTCTCCCCGTGTCTGCGTGGGTTTCCTCTGGGTGTTCCGGTTTCCTCCCACAGTTCAAAGATGTGCAGGTCAGGTGAATGGGCCATGCTAAATTGCCTGTAGTGTTAGATAAGGGGTAAATGTAGGGGTATGGGTGGGTTGCGCTTCGGCGGGACGGTGTGGACTTGTTGGGCCGAAGGGCCTGTTACCACACTGTAACGCAATGTAATCTAAACACAAGCAAATAGGAAACGAAAAATTAGGTTTACATTCATGTGAATGTAATTGAAATATAGAAGATGCCATGCGCCAGCTGCGCAGAGTGTTGCTGAGACTAAACTGAGAGTATTATGTACCGTGTGGAGTCCCAATCTAAGATAGAATATACTACAGACGAACAGCAAAAGGTATTCTCCAGATTAATCCCTAAAATGGCAAGATTGTCTGATGTGGAAACTCAGCCTGTGATCTCGAGTTTCAAAAGATGAGAGGGGATTTAACTGAAACTTAGAAACATAGAGGGGAGACAATAACGAGGGACATGGAGAAGTGCAAGCAGGAGAGATGAGGGAGAATCCCATGATATTCTACACGGTCAAGTAGAACAGAATAATCAGAAAACAGTTAGTGTCCATTAGAAACCAAAGGGGCAATCAGTGTGTCAACCCGGAGAACATTGATAGATTGTTACATGTAAACATCACAGCTGTTTTACTTGGGAGAAGGAGGATGCAGGTACAGAATTCGAGAAGATGGACTGGAAAGCTCTTGGAAAGAGATTGATGTAAAATACGAGCGGGGGGTTGAGGCTTTGTCTGGTATAAAATTGGACCAATCTGCAGGTCTGGATAATGTTGGAGTCAAGGGAGGAAAGACGCTGACTGGAAATTTTAATTAGAATCTGACAATAGGGGAGGTGCCAGAGGACTGGAGAACAGCTATTATGATTGCACTTCACAGTAAGGGTGGTAGTGATAGACCAGGAAACTCTAAACGAGCGAGTATTAAATCACTGTTCGGGAAACTACTGGAGAAAATAGAGAAGGAGAAAATTGAACTCCAATCAGAATGGCAAGGCTTGATCAGGGATAATCATCATGACTTTATCAGAGTAAAGTCACACTAATGGAGTTGCTTCAATCAGTTTGAGGAGGTCGCTTATTTAGTTTTGATGCAATGCCTTTGACAAAGTTCCGCATGGGAATCTGAAAAAAATTAAGTAAAATCTCAGAGTATCAAGGATAACTTGAAAAGTGACAGCGAAAATTGTCTTAGTGTCAGGAGGCAGAGGGTGGTGGGAGAAGACTGTTTGTGTGACTGGAGACCAGAGTCCCCTGGTGTACCACAGGGATCAGTGCTGTGTCCCTTATTGTTTGTAGCATTCATAAATGATATAGATGTGAATCTGGAGGGGGAGTGGGTGGAGGGGTGGGAGTTTTGATAAGTAAGTTTGTGTTTGACACAAAGATTGGCCGGGTGGTTGGTAGTGAGGAGGAAGTTCTGATTTTGCAGGAAAATACAAGTGGAATGATCAGATGGGCAGATCAATGGCAGATGGAATGTGATCCTGATAAATATGAGGTGATGTACTTTGGAAGGAGGAACCAGACATGGGGTGTACACAATGATTGGCAGCACACTAGGGAGCTCAGAGGGTGTTTCTCCACACATCCCTGAATGTGACTGAACAGGGTAATGGACTAGTTAAGAATTGAACCTTGGATGGAGCGTTTATTAATCATGGAGAAGATTATAAGTGCTATACAGGGCTTGGTTTAGTCCATGATGGAGTACTGTATGTCGGTCTGGGACCCTCATTACAGGAAGGATGTGATTGTACTGGAGGGGGTTGCAGAGGAGATTCACCAGGATGTTCTCTGTAATGGAGCATATCAGCTATGGAGAGAAGCTGAATAAGCTCGGGTTGTTTACTTTGGACAGAGAGGCTGAGGGGGATGTGATTCAGAACATAAGATAACAAGGGGCATCGACAGGGTGGACAGACAGCAACAGTTCCTTTTAGACAGAGGGTCAAGAACAAGGGAGCACACTTTTAAAGTGAAGGGTTTGAGGTTCAGAGAGGATTTAAAGATGACTTTTTCTTCACCCGGAGGGTGTTGGGGTCTGGAAAGTAAATTCTGAGAGGGGAGTTATCAAGGTTAACCTCTCAACTGTTAAAAGTACTTGGACAAGCACTTGGAAGTGTCATAACATTCCAGTCTATGAGCCTTTTGTCGGAAAGTGGGACTAATATAGATCGTGCTGTATTTCTGTTGGCACAGAGACTATGCTCCTGTGAGTGTATGATGTGGAAGGTCAATGATTGAGCAGCTTAACATAAGAATTGATGGGTTTCTGAAGATAATGTTCACAAAGGTTATAAGAGTGAACTGTTATAGCTTGTCAAATTATGTCAATGTGAGAAGTATGAAAAAAAGTGCAGGTTTTTTCCAGTTTGAAACCAGAGAATGGAGAATGGGAAACAGAGAAATGGCAAAACTCTGAATCCACTACTTCAGTTCTGTCTTCACAGAACTTTCTGACAATACCAGGAAAACCAAGTCTGGCGTGGAAAACGAAATAGTACATGGAACATAGAACAAAGTAAGTAAATCGTTTGGGAGAAATTATTGGGACTGAAAATAATGGTCATAGTCAACACTAACATAGATTTATCAAATGGGAATTATGTTTGAGAAACAGACTGGGAGACAAGTGAAAGAGAAGCAATGGATGAAAAGCATGTGGATTTTCAGAAAGATTTTGGTAAAGCTCCAAGCCTAGTTTGCAAAATCAAATCTTCGTGGATTGGGGTGAATATATGGCCATGCTTCTAGAATGGGACAGCTGGCAGGAAACAGTGAATAGAAATAAACAGACACGTGAAGCAACAGCCTGGCATTGTATTTCAGGTATGATTCTGTGAGTATGACTATATCCCTGACACCCCATCACCTTCCCCGGATATCTCCTCTCTCACCAGCAGGACAGACAAAGCAGAAGTGGTGGCACAGTGGGATACAGTTTGAAGGGAATTGTTCTGGGAGTCCTCAACAGTGACTCTGTATCCCATGAAGTCTCATGGTGTTAGTTTACACATGGGAAATGAAACCTCCTGCTGATTACCATGTACCAGCCTCTCCCAACTGATGAGTCAGTACTCCTCCAATCTGACCAACACTTGGAGGAAGCACTGAGGGTGGCAAAGGCAGAAAAAATGTACTCTGGGTTAGGGACGTCAATGTCCACAAAAAGAGTGGTTCAGCAGCAGCATTACTGATTGAGCTGGTTGGGTCCGAAAGGATATAACTTCTCGACTCGGTCTGCGGCAAGTGAAGGAACCCACAAGAGGGAAAAGCCATATTTGACCACAGCCTTACTAATCTGCCAGCTGCAGAAGTATCTGTCCATGACAGTATCGGGTAAGAGTGACCACTGCATAGTCATTGTGGAGATAAAGTCACACTTGTATATTGAGAATAACCTCCACCATTTTAGGTGGCACTGTCACCATGCTAAATAGGACAGACTTTGAACAGATCTAGCATCTCAAATCTGGGTTTCGATAATATGTTGTTGGTCATCAATAGCAGCAGAATTGTACTCCCGCACAACCTCATGGCCTGACATATCCCCCTCACAACAATTACCATCAAGCCAGAGGATGAACCTTGATTCATTGGAGTGTGCAGGAGGGCAGGAGCAGCACTGGGAATACCTGAAAATGAGGTGTCTGCCTGATGAAGTCACCAACCATGACTACCTGCATGCCAAACAGCATAAGCAGTTCGTCATAGCCAGGGCTAAGTGATCCCACAAGCAACAGTTCAGATCTCAGCTCTGCAGTCCTTCTACTTCCAGTTGAGAATAGTTACGGACAATTAAACAAGTCATCGGAGTAGGAGATTCCACAAGTATCCCTATCCTTAATGTTGGAAGAGCCCAACACTTCAGTGCAAAAGATAACGTTCATGCATTCGCAACAATCTTCAGTCAGAAGTGCTGAGTGGATGATCCATCTCGGCCTCCTCCAGTGGCCCTCAACAATTCAGTTCCCAGTCATCAGCCAATTTGATTCACTCCACGCGATATCCAGATTCAGTTTGAGACACTGGATACCTCAGAGGGTACATACCCTGACAACATTCTGGCAATAGTACTGAAAAGTTGTTCTCCAGACCTTGTCACTGCCCTCACCAAGCTGTTCTAATACCGTTACAACAACATTTCCCCGATTACGTCGAAAATTACCCCAAGTATCTCCTGTATATAAAAAGCAGAACAAATCCAATCCGGCCAATTGCCACCCCATCAGTCTACTCTCGATCATCAGTAAAGTGGTGGAAGGTCTCAGTGCTTTTAAGCAACACTTGCTCAGCAATAACCTGGTCAATGTCGCACAGTTTGGGCTCCACCAGGGCCACTCAGCTGCTGACCTCATTACCTTGGTTCAAACATGGACAACAGAGCTGAATTACTGTGTTGGGGTGAGAGTGACAGCCCTTTAAATCAAGGCTGCCTTCGCCCAAGTGTGGTATCAAGGGGCTTTAGCAACACTGGAATCAAAGGGTATCAGGGGCAAACACACTGCTGGTTAGAATCATACCTGACACGTAGCAAGATGGTCATGGTTGATAAAGGTCAGTCAACTCAGTACCAGGATAAATCTGTAGGAGTCCCTCGGGCAGTGGCCTAGGCCCAAACATCTTCAGGGCTGCTTCATCAATGACCTTGCCTCTATTATAAAGTCAGAAGTGGAGATGTTTGCCAATGATTGCACAATGTTCAGCAATGGTTGTTGCTCCTCAGATACAGAAGCAGTCCATGTTCAAATACAACAAGATCTGGACAGTATCCAGGCTGACAAGTGGCAAGTAATATTCACGTCACACAAATGCCAGACCGTGAACATCACGACTAAAATACAATCTAACCTGCCCCTTGGCATTCAATGGTGTTACTGTCACTGAATCCACAGTGGACTGCAGCGGTTCAACAAGGCAGCTCACCACCACCTTCTCAAGGGGCAACCAGGGACAGGCAATAAATGCCGGCCCAGCCAGTCACACCCAGATTCAGGAAATAAATATCATTTTAAAAAAATAACAGAGGAAGTTTTCTGGGATATCACAGAGATCGGTGCTCAGGTCCCAGTTGTTCACAACACCCATTAAACATTTAGTTGCAGGAATCAAACACAATATATCCCAACCTGCTGATAGAACTAAAGGATGTTGGATTGCGAGTGGGTGAGGAGGTTGTAAAAAAGCTTCAAGGTGACTAAGACAAGTGGAGTGAATGGGCAAATACGTGGCAGATGGAGAGCAAGGTGGGTTGAGGTGACAGTGTGCCCTTTGGTTGGAACAAGAGATTGGCAGCTTTTCGTTTGAAAAAGGATTGTTTGAAACATGTTGATCTGAAAAGCGACGTATGCGCCTTTTTGTTGTTTCCTTCTGCGCGGCCCTCCGAGGTCCCTGCAGCACAGTGAGGTCTGAACCCACAAGGCAATACTGGGAATGGCATTCACACGCTGCCCAGTGTACATAGACCTACCAAGTGGGGAGCTGTAACATTGCAAAGGATCTGGATCTCCCTGTAGACCAGTCACTGAAAGCAATATTGCAGGAGCAAGAACCAGATAGGAAGATCAATGATGTGCTGACCTTCATTTCAGGGGGATTTGAGTCCAGGAGTAAGCGTGTCTTACTGCAGCTGTAGAGAGCTTTGGTGAGACCCTATCTCAAACACTGTGCAGTATTTTGCTGATTTGGTCTGAGTACATAATAACGGACAAACCTGTCATTGAGGGAGAGCAGTGAAGGATGACCAGACCGATCTCTAGGATGACAGGCTTGTTGTGGGAGCAGAGTTTGGGGCGACTGGGCCTGTATTCCATGGGGTTTAGGAAAATGGGTGGAGATCTCAGTGAGATATATAAAGATCTGACAGGGTGAGATGGATTGGAAGCAGGGATTATAATTCCCCTGGCTGTGGTGTCTCAAACAAGGGCCCACAGTATTAGGTACAGACAGACCATTCTGCAATGAGATGACAATAAATGTCTGCATTCAGCGACTGGTGAACGTGGGGAATGCGCTCGAACCTGGAAGCCAAGACACTGAATATAAATAAGGATTTAGAGACAGTAAAGGAATGGTGGGAGAGAACGAGAACGATATGGAAATAAAGGGTCAGGTATCATGATATTGAATTGGGTAGCAAACTCGACAGACCAAATGGACTACTGCACTTCCTACTTTATAGCTTCCCACAGTAATTCACATTAAGGGATGTGTACAGTGTGTGGAAAAAGTGCATTGTGTACATATTTGAACATGAACTGGAATGGGGAATGCTCAATGTGTTGTATGGCCTACTCCATTCCCGATGTTTCTATGTAGTCTGTAAATGTTGTCACAAGCTCTCAGATGTTAGGGAGGAGGTCTCTGCAGGGTCAACAGGACTGTGTTTCTCATTCAATTATTCCGATACTGAGGCTGGGGCCGGGTGTTCTGTCTGGTTTTATCCTTTAGACCTCGGAACAGTTTGATACAATAGAATGTCTTGTTTGGCGGATTCAGAGACCATTGAAGAGTTTATCACATGTCTGTGTGTCTGCAGTCACGTTTAGGCCAGACCAGGAAAGCACGGGAGATTCATTTTCTAAAAGGACATTTGTGAAGCAAATTGGTGTGAACAATCGACATTGGCTTGAAGGTCACTATTTACGGACACCAGATTTTGCATCCTAATATTTTGTCAATTGTGTTTCACTTCCACCAGCTGCCAGTGCATTAGCCTGGTCTGGATTAGTAATCCAGTGACCTTTCCACAGCTGCACCATCTCTACATGGGGACCTATCTGAAATCATACTGAGCAGGTTATTTCTGTGCTGTTTGATAACTCTGTCAAAAAGAACTCCCACCAATTTGACTGTCGAGGTGGGTCTGAGGGGGAGGTAACTGGTCAGATTGTAATTATAATCCTCTTAGGAACTGGACATAGTTGAGTAATTTTCCACATTACCAGGGAGATGTCAGAGTTGGAGCTGGAATGAAACAGTTTCCCCAGGGACACGGCTTGTTGTGCAGCACAAGTCTTCAGTCCTATTACAGGAATGGGGTCAGGGACCATTGCCTTTTTCGTACGTACTGTGTTCAGCTGTTTTTTCATGTCACGAACAGCAAATTGAATTGGTTGAAGACGGGCATCTGTGATTCTGTGGGTATCATGGCGAGGGTGAGGTGGATCATCAACTCAACACTTCTGGCTGAGGGTGGTGCAGATACCACATCCTGGTCTTTTACACTGATGTACAGGACTGTTCAATTATTTAGGATGGGGATATTCGTGGAGCCCTTTGCTCCAGTCATTTGTTTAATCATCCATCACCATTTATGACAGAATGTGACAGGATTGCGGAGCTTCAATCAGATCTGTTGGTCAAATGTGGTAGCTTTAATGGGTTCACGTCAGGTTTAGGTTCACGTGGTTCTGACCCTGTCATGTTCACTCACAGTCATTACTGAAACATAGATCGTATTGATGGTAATGGCAGACTGAGGAAATTATTCGAGGCTAAAAGTTACAGGTTGTGGTTGAATGCTGTTTTGCTTCTCCTGCTGTAGTCTACAGCACGACATAAATACGCAGTTTTGAGCTGCAATATCTGCAATGCAATTCTGCTGTCTGTCCCTTAGTTCACATCGAGACCCATTGACCCATCCGTCATGTACTCAGTGACCTACTCTGGTTTCTGATGTGGTAACACTTCCATTTTCATACTCTCATTTTGCTGAGGGCCTCTTCCCGGGTCATGCTTTCAATCTGACACATTCTGCAAAACCAATTAACTGATTTTAATTCAATTGTTTAATTCATCTGAATCTTTTTCCTTGAGTAATACCATCTTCTGTGTTTAAAGTGAATGTGTTTCCTCTGTTTCTCTCCCTGACCATGATTAAGAGCTCTGCAGTGTCAGTGATGCCAGCCTTATGTAGTTTCAGAGCCAATGAATTCTCTGGATTCCCAATCATCTTCACCACATTGTATGTTTCTTTTTTTGTTTTGATGCCTTATTACTCATGGTTGCCTTGTCCTGCCATGAGTATGTTTAATCTCCTTTGGGATGAATTTCTGATATCCTCCAAAATATCCCCAGAAATTCCTGCTTTTGCTGTTCCATGGTCTGCCCTGCTCGGCTCCCCTTCCAATTAACTCTGGCCAGCTCCTCCCGCATGCCTTTGAAGTTACATTGCACATTTATAATCACATTACATCAAGAAGAGAGCAATAGATATAAACTGAAAGAAGGAGCTTTGAGAGAAGAGACGCAAAGAATAATTGGTAAATTTCTTAACTAGATACAAAGAGAGAAAGAGCGAGACAACATAGATGAGGAAATGTGAAAAATGAGAAAACTAGATCATCGAAAGAAGTAGATGCATATCCCTCAATGTTTTAGCAATTCCTGTGCGCTGTGGTCCTTTGTACAGTGCATGGACAACAGAGCAATGTGTTCAAATGCTGGCTCTGATGCCAGAATTTTTATTTCCAATAATATGACAGACACTAGCTTTGGAAAATATCCAACAGGCCAATATATTGAATTCTGGTAGAAAGGGGATTAACTGAAATAAGTTGGGACACCAGAAGCAAGCATTTATAACACATCCTGATAAGAAGGAGAGATTGGAGTGGAGAATTCCAGAAAAGGAGGGATCGTTGAGAGAAGGGGAACATATCATTTTAGATGAGAATCAAATGATGTTTTAACGTTTTATAAATTCTTTACATCATATGCATCACTTTTTGTTAACTGTGTCTCCGTTGTTCATTTAGAATGTGTTGTGCACATATGAAAAATGTTACTTATCTGCACACACACATTGATTAAACAGTGTATATAAAATCATTGTTCCACCATTGAAACTGTCCTGTTGTTGAGTTACGCGGATACATGAACACCAACTAGCCACCAAAAGACATGACGCACTATCACTATGTTCCATACATACAGGCAAAGAAGGGCACCACTTTGACTGAGACAAAGCACACATATACTAAGACACGCAAGGACATTCTGAGAGGAATGGCATTCTGACCAGAAGTCCATCAATAAACGCATCAATTTAGATCCTATCTACCTTCTCTTGTAAAACAAAAGAACTGGAAATGACATCACCCATCTTAAGAACCCAAGACCTATAAATAGAGAGGAGCAACATACCATCAGCACTTCAGCAGAGACTCTCACTGATGATGTTACCTAGTCATAGTGTCGAATCATCAGAAAACAAACCTTCAAGCACAGCGAGCTAACTTGCATACATACAAACTGTTATTTTTCTTTTATTAGTGGAATTTGGGAGTTCTTTGTCACTCATGTATTAACAGATTACGAGGTGAGGTGAGCTTTCTTGGGTTTGTGGTTTTAATTAACAGAAGTGCTCGACATAGATGTCTCCACAGTTTGGGGCCATGCCGTAATGGACTGGGACAGATTTGAACAGATTTCAGGTACAAAATGTCCCAGCAAATTCCAACACGTTGCAATTAGTGACCGAGATCTTCAAATAAAACCGGTCGGAAAATCTGTTTAATTTTGTTTACTGCTGGTGGTTTAAATTAAAAGTGAGGGAAAAGGCTTTTAAAATTACTAAAGAGGTTCCCAATTTTGCCAAGAAAGTTTAGAAAGACAGAAGCAGGACATTTTTTAGAATTAGCGAATAGGTTGGAATTGGGTTTAACCAGTGACAAAAGGAAAGCTGAAATTGTAATGGAGTTGGTCAAGCACTTTGATGTATCAAAGAAACAGACAAGTGCAGTAGAGTTAGAAAAAACTTAAATTGCAAATATGGCAACTGAAGTTAGAAGATAAAGAAAGAGACGGAAACAGAGAGAGAAAAAAGAGAAGGAGAGGAAAAAGAAAGAGAGAGAGAATTTGAGATTCAGAAGTTGGGAATTAGACAAGAAAGTTAAATTAACAGGATGGAGATGAAGGGAGAACGTAGGGATGTATACAACTATATTAGTGCCTTGCCATATTTCGGTGAGAAATATGTCAAAACTTTTTTTATTTCATTTGAAAAAAATGACTCGGCAGATGACGTGTCCAGTGAACTTGTGGGTAATGCTCGTTCAGACTAAGCTGGTGGGCACAGCTGGTGAGGTATGTACAGCGCTGTCAGATGAGGGATCAAGAGATTATGCAGATGTCAAATTGGCTATTTTGATTGGCTATGAATTGGTACCAGAAGCATATAGACAGAGCTTCATAAAAATAGAGGCGGAACCAGGTCAGACTTATGTTAAGTCTGAAAGAATTAACTGCAGTCATTTTGATATTTGGGTGCTGGACTTAAAAATAGATAAGACCTGTGAGGCTCGAAGGGAGATTATTATGCTGGAGATGTTTAAAGACTCACTTCCAGAGATGGTAAGAATTCATGTGTGCGAACAGAAAGTTCAAGAAGCGAGAAGCGCGACAGAAATGGCAGGTAAATATGCATTGGTGCATGAGATGAAATTTAGCTTCCGGGAGAATTTTCATGCTATGAGGGATAGAAATTGGGAGAAGGGAAGTTCACACATTACAAAGCAAACAGTAGCGCACAATAGTTTACCACAAGTGAAAAAAGAAGCCCAAAGGGGTTGAAAGGAGGTGAAAGGCCTCAGGTGTTCTCAGTATAAGGGAGTGGAACACAGAAAATGACAGTGCCGATGGTTTAAGAAGGGCACTGGGAAAAGGTGTTTTCATTGAAGTAAGCTGGGACACACTGTGATGGTCGTTGAAGGAAGGCACTTTGGGGAACGATGTGGTAGTAGCGGCTAAGCCCAGTGGAATTAGTGAAACTGGTAAAGGAGACCCCAAGTAGAGCCGAGGAGCTGCAGGAGATTGCTCAGCTAGGCAGGGGCTGGGTATGGAGTCAGTAGCTGATATCTGAAGGAATTCGCCTCTGTAGATAAAGTTTACTCAGAAATATCAGGGGGAGAAGGACAAGAAGTTATAATTTTGTGAGATATGGGATCTGCTCAGTCTCTAATAGTTGAGAAGAGAGACGCTGGAAAAGCACAAAAGATCAGGCAGCATCCAGTCAGCAGGACAATTGAATATCTGGCAGAAACCCATCGTCAGGAATTTGGGGGGGGAGACAAGGGGTCTGAAAGATAAATACGAGGGTAGTAGCTGGGCTGGTGGGAGGGTCACCGGAAAGGCGATAAGAAGATGTAGGTTGGAGTAAAAGTAATATGTCGGTTGGGAGGATGGAGTCGGTAGGTGGGAAGGAAGCTGGCCAGTTAGGGCAGTTCAAGAGGGCAGTGCTAGGTTGAACGGTTGGATATGGGAGAGGTTGGTGGAGGGGAGATTTGGAATTTGGTGAAGTCAACGTTGATGATGGTTCTAGTTTGAGGGTTCTAGTTGTCCTACCACCTATCCACAACACGCTCCTCTCCGAGCTATCACCATCACACCCCACCTGCATCTACCGATCCCCTTCCAAGCTATCGTACACCCAGCTCCGCTCCCACTCTCCTATTTATTTCTCCGCCCCCTTCCCCCTCCCTTATCCCACCCCCTACTTTCCTGATGAAGGATTTATGCCTGAAATGTCAACTCTTCTGCCCCTTGGATGCTGCCTGGTTGGCTATGCTTTTCCAGCCCCACACTTTTCAACTCTCATCTCCAGCATCTGCAGCCCTCACTTTCTCTCGGCCTCGAATAGTGAGAGATGAAAGTATTTTCACTCTTTCTGTCATATTAATCAAGATCGTGACAATTTGTGGAATGGGGTTAGAAATTAAGTATTCCCTTGTGTAACATCAGGATGGAATGCCAATTCAAGGTTGGGGAAGTAACAGTAACAGTGAGTAACAGAGTGTCATTTCCAGGAATACTGTTTATTCTTGTGAAAGATTTAACAGGATCCAAGGTGGGAGTGGCACCCCTTGTGTTGGAGAAGGCAAAAGGAAAACTAGGGAATTGGGGAGTTAAAAGAAAAATACCCAGGATTTTTTCCAGACTGTGTAGTAACAAGATCCCACTGTCATAAGTTAGAGCAGGAAGGAAAACCGAAATGAAAAGCCAAATGAGTTGATGCTCAGTGAACTGACCCCCTGTTTGATGTCACGATGCAGGAAAAACCTGAACAGGCAGAGGATCAGGCAGAGGGGTTTAGTCCAGAAAGGCTAATGGACTTACAACAGATATATACACACACATTCACACACGCATACACATGCACATACACAGAAAAGGAATCAGAATATATTGTCGAACGTTATTAACTTAAAGATAGAGTCATAAAATTAAAATGGAGACCCCGATAGGTTACTGCAGAAGGGAAATGGGCTGAAGTGCACCAGATTGTTTTAGAGGTAGCGTACAGTGTTACGGGTAGCACATAAACTAACTGCAGGGGGTCACCTAGGTGGACAGAAGACTCAGGTTAAGGTACAGAGGCATTTCTAGTGGACTGGAATGCACAAGGACGTGGTTTTGTTTTGTTGCACATGTCAAACATTCTAAACGATAGGTAAGTCACAGGCAGTAATAAAACCAGCACCTTTGTAACCAATTCCTGCATTCG
This sequence comes from Chiloscyllium punctatum, assembly GCF_047496795.1. NCBI lineage: Eukaryota > Metazoa > Chordata > Chondrichthyes > Orectolobiformes > Hemiscylliidae > Chiloscyllium > Chiloscyllium punctatum. The sequence continues at coordinate 21,712,836 of NC_092769.1, read as the reverse complement.
AAGAACATTTCACGTAGGTTATGATTAGTTGTGTCGCTCCCCTATCTAAAATAAAAGTGGAAACCATTATTTGCTAGCCATAATGGATGTGTCTTCCAGATTTCCAGAGGCAATTCTATTATGGAGTGTTCAGGTAAAAAGGGAGGTGGAGGAGTTGGTAGCTTTCTTTACTCACTGTGGGCTCCGCAGAGAGATTCAGTCAGACCAAGGTCTCATTTTACCGCTCAGCTGTTTAAGGAAGTCATGGATAGCTGAGGCATGCAGCACTTCAAATCAAAGGCGTCCCATCCTGAATCCCAGAGAGCCTTGGAAAGTTAGCATCAGACGCTGAAGACCATATTAACAGCGTACTGTTCGGATTACCGGAATGATTGGAATGAAGGTGTCTCATTGAATTGTTTACCATTGGACAAAAATTATTTGCCCCAAATAAATCTACTCAGTTTACTTCCTTTGAGTTAACATTTGTACATGAAGTGAGAGGTCCTTTGGAACTAATTGAATATAAATTGACAGGACCGAAGTCAGAGATCTCACACTCGGATGATGTATGTGAGGTGAGGGAGCGATTAGATGGAGTAGGTGAGTTCGCTAACCAGCACCTGAAGGGCACAGCATAGAATGAAGCAAGTGGCAGATAAAACATCTGAAATTTTGACGATTTCCTGTGGGGATGACGTATTAGTTTTGTCACCAGTGATAGGAATTCCATTCAAAGCCAAGTTTAGTGACTCAGGGACAGAGTTATGGTCAGATGAACAAATTGTGTAGTTTATCTGTATGATGTAGTGACCTTTAGCAAGTGATTGAAAGCTCACACGTTACAGTTGGCAGAGCATGTTGAACGATTACAAGAAGCAAACTTGGTAATAAACTTAAAGAAAACAGAATTCACGAAGGCAGAGGTGACGTTCTTGGGACATTACATTAGACATGGAAGATTGACCCCATGGAACACAAAGACGAAGGGCTTTGAGGAATTTCCACAACCATCCTCGAAGAAAGAGGTGCTTCGATTTTTGGAACTGAGTGGATTCTATCGGAAGTTTGTTCCAAACTTCAGCAGCGTATTGGCACCACTGATGGACTTAATAAAGAAGAACACAGAATTGTGGTGGACAGTAAAATGCCAGGAGGCATTTGAGAATTTTAAAGCAGGATTAATCACCGCACCAGTTTTAGCTGCACCAAATATTTTGAAACCCTCGGGATATAGGGGTCGGAGATGTATTGATTCAGAAAGATGATGATGGGATTGAATGGCCAATTGGCTACTGGTCAAAAAAACTCAATATCCACCAGAAAAAAAATACAACATCTCCATTACTGAAAAAGAATGACTAAGTTTCGCCCTGGCCTGACAATATTTTAATGTTTATGTGACAAACAAATTGTCGGAGATGGTTGTGGACAACGACAAACCTCTCGCGTTTTTTGGAATATTTAAAGACCAGAATATGAGAATATTTAATTGGAGTCTTATCACACTGACTTTAAACTTATGTGTGCAAAATTAATATGAATGATATAACTGAGATTAATACTTTTGTATTTCATAATAATGTGATTAAGAATTAGAGGAAAAGAAACGAAGCCATCTTTTCATTCTGATGGTTCTTTTTTTTTCTGAAGGGGGGTGGTGTTATGAAGCCGAAAGCATGTCAGGTCACTTTAAGACAGAACGGGTTTTGTTGAATAGAAAGTACAGCACAGATGCCAGCTAAATGTCAGATTTTTCCATATGTCACAATTAGCTGGGAAATGATACCTGGGTTTTTCTTGCTGTTTTGACAACAATTCAAATACAACCAAAGAGTTTAAATAACGTTCAGGATACCAGAAGCCAACGGAATTTGAATATTATTGTTTGGGTACCTGGAAAGCAATCAAATGTGAGAATTATTGTATCATTGGAAGTATATAAATCCAGCATTTTGAACACTAGAGGGAGAGCCACTGCCATCCAACAGCAGAGTAACTGCTGTAGAGCAGGAGTGCTAACTGACCATCCCAAACACTCTCTATCAAAGACACATGTTCATGTAAACCTACTTGCAATAATAACATGACCCAGGGAGATCAGCAGCTGGAAGAGTGAACACAGTGGGGAAGATGGAGACTGTGTGGTCTTGAGATTGTAATGTTTCATATGTGGGTTGTTGGAACAGCATATTTTTACAGAGTTGGAGTCAGATAGTAAGTAACTAAGAAAAGAGGGGCTTGTATTTGTGAAGCCCCTCTAGTGTTCACTATTAAAGTTAAGAAACTAACTTGTTAATTTTTGTTTAAATTGTGGAGTGTAGGAGATCTGTGTCGCTCATATTTTAACAGATTACGAGGTGAGGCAAGCTTTTCTGGGTGTTTGGTTTTAATTAACAGAGGGGTTCGAGTCCACCTTGTAAATGTCCATCCACGCTAACCCCATTTCCCTGCAGTTGGCCCATATCATCCTAGACCTTTCCTATCCACATATTTATACAAATGCTTTTGAAATGTTTTAATGTAACCCCCTCAACCACATCTGCTGGCAACTCATCCACGTACCAGCCCTCTGTGTAAAGAAGTGGCCCCTCAGGTTCCCTTTTATTCCTTCCCCTTTAACCTTAAACTGATCCCCTCTAATCCTCGATTCTCTACACCTTGGAAAAAGACTGAGAGCATTAACCCTACCATCGTGATCTTATTCAGCTCTATAAGGACTCCCTCAGTCTCCTTCACGCTAAAGAAAAGGTCCTAGCTTGCCCAAACTCTCCCTGTAACTCAGACCAATGGGTCCTGGCAACGTCCTTGAAAATTTCTTCTGCACTCTTTCTAATTTAATAGCATCCTCCCTATAACAATGTGACAAAACTGAACACAATACTCTAAGTGCGGCCTGACCAAAGTCCAGTGTAACTGCAACATAACTTCCCAGCTTCTCTATACTCAATGTCCTCCCTGATGAAGGCCAATGTGCCAAAAGCCTTCTTCACTGCCCTGTCTACCTGTGACTCCACTCTTAGAGAACCGTGCACCTGAACTCCAAGGTCTCTCTGCCCACTACACTCTTGAAGATCTTTCCATGCACCATGAAACTCCTACCTTGAATTGAGTTCCCAAAATGTAAGACATCACCCATCTATATTAAATTCCATTTGCCATTTCTCGGCCCACTTCCCCACTTGATTAAGGTCCTGCTGCAATTTCTGATAAACTTCCTCACTGATCACGCTACCACTTATTTTAGTGTCATCTGCAAACTTACTAATCATACCTTGTACATTCTCAACCAAATCATAGATAACAAACAGCAATGGACCCAGCCTCCGGTCTGACAAACAACCTTCCACTCAACCCTCTGCTTCCGACCATCAACCCAACTGTGTATCCAATTTGCCAGTTCCCCCAGCATTCCACGTGATGGAACCATCCAGAGCAGCCTGCCATGTGGAACCTTATCAAATGCCTTACTGAAATCCATAGAGACTACGTCGACTGCTCTGTCCTCATCAACCTTCCTGGTCACTTCATCAAAGAACTCTAACAAATTTGGGAAGCATGATCTCCCACTCACAAGTCGATGCTGACTGCTCTGAATCAAACCCTGTGTACGTAATGGGTGCAGTCAATGGTATGCTGTCCTTCATTGTAAGATGATTTGAGTACATAAGTAAAGCCATCTTCCTTCTGTTGTAGAGCCTTGCTGAGAGAGCATTTGGGGCACTCTGTACAGATTTGATCTCCTTTGTAAAAGATGATCTCCTTACCACAGACACGGGTGATGGTAACATGAGGATAGAGTGAATAAGCTGAGTGTTTAATCTGTAGAGCTGTGAGAGATGAAGAAATGGTGACGCTGAAACACGAGGAGTGGCAGCGATCACTTATTTCCAAAAGAGACATTGATAGGGTGAGAAATTCCATACTTTACCCAGGATTGATTGGTGTGATTTATTGCCACGTGTACCTCAGTACAGGGAAACACTTTGTTTATGAGCAGTGGGGGAAGATCATATTAAGCAAGGCCAGACAGATCATAGGGTGGAAATAGACTTGGACAGAGTAAGGCATACAGGTTACACTGAACAGGACGTGCACTAGACAAGATCAACATGAACAAGATCAGCATTATTTGAACTTAGAGAGTCCATTCATCAGTCTAACGTGATTTTCCTAATAGTTTATATGCCTAAATTAACTCTCCCCATGTTATTGTGCAGTCGGCGTGTGAACCTGTACTGAACGTCAGGTTATTCACAATCCCCAACAGCAGCCACAATACCTTCCATCTGAAACAGGTAGCCATTCCCACCAGCATCCGCCCTACATAGAGAACACCAGGCTGCCTTCTCGGAATTGAACATGCCTTCTTGAAACTTCACACAACACATATGATTTCCCTGCTCACCGCGAGTAACCCACGTTAAAGTCCCACGTGTGTATCATGAGCGTTGGAGCCACGAGGTACAACGTGGAGCAGTCTGTTTGTGCAGCCTCTGCTCCAATTGTTCATCACGTTAGAGCATCTATTAGGAGACAGTGAGGACTGCCCATGCTGGAGATCAGAGTAGATAGTGGATTGCTGGAAAAGCACAGCAGGAGAGTCGACATTTTGGGCATAAGACATTCATCAGGATCAGCATCAATTACCCTATTCTCCCCCCGTGTAAGTGCATTGAGGTGGAAATGGCCAACTACTGTTCCTGTATAAGTGGCTCAACAGGCTGAATGGCCTCCTCTTGTTCATGTGTAAGTAACTCAAGGGGATGAATGGCCTCGTTCCGTTTCTGTGTAATTGACTCAGGGGACTGAATGACTTCTTCCTTGTCCAATTGGACAGGGCCAAGGGCCTGACCTTTTACCCCTGGTTCCTGTTTGAAAGCTCGATGTACTGACAAGTGTGATGATGCTGCAGCTTTAAGAGCTTATTTTGTCCTGGTTTCTTTTAAGAGAGAGATTGAATGATCGTTACCAAGCTGGTTAGTTAAGACCACTTGGGTAAACAGCGAGGGAGGCCTTGGGTTTATTTTAATGCAGCCTGAATGGGTGTGACCAGCTCTCACAGATTAGGATCTTTGAGTTTGTGGCAATCTGTGACGGAATATTCAGTTTTGCCAAAGGCTGTCTTTGTGGGATTTTCGTATATCGGAACAGTTCATTAGTAATATCTCCACGCTATATTATTCTGATAACTTGTCCAATAGAATTAAGTTATTCTAATTTCCTCTTTCTTTGGTTTCATTTTATCTTTCATGTTTAAATAGTGTTGAGCTTCACACCGAGTATTTTGACCAGTCACATTGCATCTGGAACAGACAATTTACATTCCCTTTAAAATAAGAAAACATTAGAGTCTAGGAGACTGCCTTCCAATATTTTCGAGGGGCTCTGGTGTGGCCCATCACACTAGACTCCTTTTCTTCCTGAGTAATAGGCTGGAGGCACTGAATGGGCTGTCCCTGTTCTTCTCCAATAGTGTCAATGGGCTGAATGGCTTCCTCAGATTCCTGTGAAACTAGCGTGAGGTGATGAGTGAACTCTATTTTTACTGGGGCAATGTGCAGTGTCAGGCAGTGCTGGTAGATGAATGTTACTGATACTTTAACAGCACAAGTCTCAATGAAGTCTGGGTCTTGTTGCACATGGACACAGATCAGTTCAGGAGCTGAGAGGGGAACAAAATGTTCTGAACATAGTGGAATCTTCAGTGACTATCCCCACTTCTGATCTTATGGTGGGGAGGGTGGGGGCGGGGAGACATTGGTGAAGCAGCTGAAGCTGTTTGTGAAGGGGAAGCTACCCTGAGGATCTCGCACAGAGGTGACCCAGGACTGAGATGATGACCATCTTCCTTTGTGCCATGTTTGACTCCAAACACTGGAGAGGTTACTCTGATTCCCACTAAGTCCAGTTTTGTTAAGGTCCTTGATGTCAACAGAAGGCAACCACTGCCTTGATATCAGGGCCAGTCATTTTTACCTGAACCCTTGTCTCAACCTCTTTTGTTCATATCAATAAACCATGATATAGGAGCAGCAAGTGTTTTCTTCAAACAGGTGGGATTGAATGTCAGGATTTCTCTTCTCAAGATTGTTCGGGGAGCGAGATGACTGAAAGTATTTGAAGAGGAGGTAGATGGATATTGTCCTGTCAGAGAGTTGAGGGCGATGAGGAATTGGGTATGAAAGAGGATTTGAGACCAAGACCAGATCAGTCACGATCTTAGTGAAGGGCAAGGCAGGTTTGGGGAGTGAATGACCTGCCCCTGTTTCTGATGTTCTCACATTCTGTTATTGGAGTGTTAGTGGGTGTTATTTTCATGAATGTGGAATTACTAAATATTGCAGTCAGGGAGACCAGAGGATTTTGTGAGCCAACTGTGGTTGATGTATGGGGGCTGTATTCACAGTGAATCTGGGTCTACAACATGAGCAACAAATGGAGCACAAGTTGCAGAGAAGGGGAAGCTCTGTAAAGAGAGATGAGGGGCCTTGATCATACCTGTGCCTGGGCTTTTCAATTACATTTCCCAAATCACCTCAAAGCATGTGTAACAGTCTTGAGAGGCTGAATGGTCTCCCCTGTTTCTGTGCAACAGGTTATAGGAGTAAGTTGCCTCCAACTGCTCCTGTCTAGCAGGTTTGAGGGGCTGAATGGAACACAGGAACATGGGACTGAGGAGCAGGAGTGGGTCATGAGATACTTTGAGCCATCTCCACCAGACACTAAAATTGTAGCTGATCAGGTTGGGGTCTCAGCCCCACTTTCCTGTCTGCGTCCCATTGTGCATGACTCACTTCTCTGTCAAATATTTAACTAATGCAGCTTTCAATCAATGTGAACATAGAGGCACGATAACCTTCCACTGAAGAGAATTCCCACTTGAAAGGTCCTTTCAGAATTTTTCGCCATCCCTCTTATAGAATCAGAGAGTCATGCAGAATGGAAACAGACCCGTTCGTCCAATCTGTTCACTCCGATCAGATATCAAATCTGATTTAGTCCCATTTTCCAGCATTTGGTCAATATCCCTCCTCTCAGATACTTTTTAAATGTGAGATTGTAACCGCCTTCAGCACTTCCTCTGACAGCACTTTCTGTACACACACCACTCTCTGTGTGAAACATTTATCTTCAGGTCCCTTCTAAGTCATTCACCCTCTCCCCTTCAACCTATGCCCTTTTGTTCTGGACTCCCCTATCCTGGGGAGCAGAACGTGGCTGTTCAGAATATCCATGCCCCTGATGGTTTTATTAACCTCTATAATGTCACGCTTTTGCCTCTGACACTCCAGGAGAAAGCACCTCAACCTAATCAACCTCTCCTTAAAGCTCAAACTTCCAGTCCTGGAACATCGGTGTGTCAGTCATTTCTGCAGACAACCAAGTTGTACGCAGTATTCTTAAAGAGGTCTCACCAACATCCTGTACAGATGCAACATACCACCACAACTCCTATATTCAATGCTCTGACTGATTAAGGCAAATGTGCCAAATGTGTTCTGCACCTCTCTGTCGACCTGCGACTCCACTTGCAAGGAACTATGCACCTGCAGCCCTATGTCCTTTTGTTTCACAACACGCCCCAGGACCTTACCAACAATTGTATAATTCCTGCCCTGGTTTGCATTTACAAAATGCAAAACCTCGTATTTATCTAAATTAAACTTCATCTGTCCATCCTTGCCCCTTTGTTCCATCTAATTGTGGTCTTGTTGTACTCTGAGATAATCTACTACACCACCTTTCTGATGTCATCTGTAGCCTTTCGAACTATGGCCCCAATATTCACATCTAAATCTTTACATAAATGATGAAATGCAGTGAACTCAGTACTGATTCTTACAGCACACTGCTGCTCTCAAGCCTCCAGTCTGAAAAATATCCCTCTTCCTTCAAGCCAATTGTGACTAGCTTCTTCTGTATCTTATGTGACTGAAACTTACTAATCTGTCTACCAATCGGAATGAAATACTAGCTATGAAGACAGGCTGAGTAGGTTAGGTTTATTTTCACTGGAAAAAAGGAGATTGAGGGGGGGGACCTGATTGAGGTTTACAAAATCATGAAGGGTATAGCCAGGGTGGATAGAGACAGACTTTTTCCCAGAGTGAAGGATTCAGTAACGAGAGGTCGTGCTTTCAAAGTGAGAGGTGGAAAGTTTAAGGGGGATACACGCGGTAAGTACTTCACGCAGAGGGTGGTGGGCATTTGGAACACGTTGCTAGCAGAGGTGGTAGAGGCAGGCACGGTAGATTCATTTAAGATGCGTCTGGACAGATGCATGAATAGGTGGGGAGTACAGGGATACAGATGATTAGGAATTGGGCGACTGATTTAGACAGTACACTTGGATCGGCTCAGGCTTGGAGGGCGAAGGGCCTGTTCCTGGGTTGCAAATTTTCTTTGCTCTCTGTTCTTTAAATGAACACCTTGCTGAAGCCCATATAGACAATGTCCACCAAACTGCCTTCATCAATCTTCTTTGTCACCTCTTCAAAAAACTCAACCAAATTAATGAGACATGATTTCCCATGCAGAAAGCCATGTTGTCTACTCTGAACAGCCCTTGCCTTCCCAAATGCATGTAAATGCTATCCCTCAGAATCCCCTCCAACAACTTACCCACCACTGACATCAGGCTCACCGGTCTATAGTTCCCCGGCTTTTTGGGTCACTCTTTCCTTTTCTAGTCCCACTCCTCCACTGCTCACAACAAATGTTAAATGTGACCAGGTTGGTGATATGGCTGATGATATCGGTCTCAGACTGGGTCAGGGTCAGTTTTAGGAACAAGTCAGGCTAGTTTCTTTAATCTGCTCAAACAACACGTTTATGATCGAGAGCAATGTTACTCAAACTATAGTGGAAAGATGAATGGCAAAGTGTTTGGGTATTGCAAATATATAATCAATGGCTTAGAAAGGATGGATGCTAAGAAATTGTTTCCGTTAGGCGAGGAGACTAGGACCCATGGATACAGCCTTAGAATCAGAGGGGGTCAATTCAGAACAGAAATGCGGAGACATTTCTTCCGCCAGAGAGTGGTGGGCCTGTGGCATTCATTGCTGCGGAGTGCAGTGGAGGCCGGGACGCTAAATGTCTTCAAGGAAGAGACTGATAAATTCTTGATGTCACAAGGTATTAAGGGCTACGGGGAGAATGCAGGTAAGTGGAGTTGAAATGCCCATCAGCCCTGATTAAATGGCTGAGTGGACTCGATGGGTCCGATGGCCTTACTTCCCCTCCTATATCTTATGGTCTAATATTTCCCTTTCTAAACACACATACACAGACACAGACACACACACACACACACACACACACACACACACAGACACACACACACACACACACACACATTAACAAAATTTCCGCAATTTTAACTTGAAACAACTTTGTCCAGATATTATTGTAACTCCTGATAAAAGTAAAAATTGAGATTGTCCAAAACGTTATTCTGCTTCTGAAGATATTGTACTCACACAGCTGCTAGCAATGGGATTTCATCCTGGGAGAGTTGAATTTGGCTGAATTCCCTTTGGTTTAGGCAGTGAGGAGATTCCAGTGAATTCGGCTCAGGGAGCACCCAAAGGGTAGCACGGTGGTTAGCACTGCTGCCTCCGAGCACTAGGAACTTGGGTTCAATTCCAGCCTTGGGTGACTGTCTCTGTGGAGTTTGCACATTCCCCCCTTATCTGTGTGAGCTTCTAATGGGTGATCCAGTTTCCTACCACAAACTGTGTAGGTTCGGTGGATTGGTCACGCTAAATTGTCTGTAGTGTTCAGGGATTTTTAGGTTAGCTTCATTAGTCAGGGGTAAATATAGGGCTATGGGTTGGGAAGGTTGGTATGGAGTTGTTGGGCCGAAGGGCCTGTTTCAACACTGCAGGGATTCTATAAAAATAAGAATGGTAACGATGACTGCAGATTTTTTTTTAGCTCGCGCACGTTGCTGTGATGAGGAACCCCAAAGGAGAGAGTGCAAGAGGCCATTCTTTTTCGGGCAGATTACAGTTTCTCCCTCTCTGAGTTGAATCACACAATAATATCATCCTCTCCCAAACTGGACCATGTGAGGTCTCCTTGTACATTGTCAAAACTATGTCTCCATCACATTCCCTGTTCCATGTAGGTACATCATTGCTATTGTCATACACCGAGCCATATCCTTAGCAGAAAATGGTCTCGGCCGATTTGAAATATGTTTACATGGCCTTGCGTCAATAAAAAATAAAATAATTAATGTATTCAGAATACCTGTGTTAAAATGCATGCATTTTGTAACAAATACAGAAATTTGCTGGAAAAGCTCAGCAGGTCTGTCAGCATCCAGATGCCTTTTACATGCAGTAGTTGGACCAGCCTCCATCACTTCCTCTGGCAGCTCATTCCATACGCACACCACCCTCTGTGTGAAAAGGTGCCCTTTAGGCCTCATCAAAACTTTTCCCCTCTGGTTCAGAGTCAGGGACACTACCCACTACACTACCATACCCAGACTTGGGTCATATTTTAGTGCCCACTTTCAGCTCAGTGTGGATTTATTATAATCAGGTTCCCATTACTGAACTACACAAAACACTTTGTATTGTTAAACAAATACAAGATATTTGTCTCAACTGTAGGATATTGAGTGTACTTGCTATGCTATCAAAGTTAACTATAAACATCTTTAATTGCTATTATCTGTAGTCTGCAATATTAAGGAAAGAAATCCTGCAAACACACTCTGCCCAATGAAGAGTCTTAAATAGATATTTATTACTGAACACCAGAAACGAAGGAAGAGCTTAATTTCTGACTCCAAAACACCGATCACTCTTACCCACCTCTAACGTGCGACTGCCCTCTTCCTAAAACCATGAAGTGACACCAGGCCGCTGATTACTGTCCAGCCTCTCCTCCCCACTGACTGTGTCTGCAATCTGTCCCTCCTCCCCCTAACCACACAAGGCAAACCAAGCTCAGGGTCTTTGTGATAATCAAGGCCGGAGTGTGCAGGCCTCCTGGAGAGGGAGATGGGCATTTTAAAATTGAAGGGTGAGGGGGAGGTGACAGTCATATCACACACTGGGCTGAGGGGTGGCAGATGGAGTTTAGCTTGGATTAATGCGACGCATTGGATTTGGTAAATCAAACAAGAACAGGACCTATACAATTAAAAGTAGGGTCTTTGTCAGTGTTGTAGAACA